>NC_134859.1:89517500-90242500 GCF_049852395.1 Peromyscus maniculatus bairdii | reverse complement strand
GGACAGGGATGCTACCTTGCAGGGCCAGGCCCCAACGCCCCCGATTTCCCTGCAGGCCTGACGGAGGATGAGGATGTCCAAGCCATGCTGCGGGGCTCCCGGCTCCTCAAGATCCGCTCACGCACGTGGCACAAGGAGCGGCTGTACCGGCTGCAGGAGGACGGCCTGAGCGTGTGGTTCCAGCGGCGCGTCCCGCACGCGCCTTCGCAGCACATCTGTGAGTGGGTCAGGGGTGGCGCGGGGCAGGGCGGTGGGGACAGCGGCGGGCGGGCGCCGTGGCCGACACATCTGACCCTGCCTGGATCATAGTCTTCGTGCAGCACATCGAGGCTGTCCGGGAGGGCCACCAGTCGGAGGGCTTGCGGCGCTTCGGGGGCGCCTACGCGCCTGCGCGCTGCCTCACCATCGCCTTCAAGGGCCGCCGCAAGAACCTGGACCTGGCGGCGCCCACCGCGGAGGAGGCGCAGCGCTGGGTGCGAGGCCTGGCCAAGCTGCGGGCGCGCCTGGATGCCATGAGCCAGCGGGAGCGGCTCGATCAATATCCTGCCGGGCTGGGAGGAGGGAGGGCCTGGCCTGGCCTAAGGAGCACCGGCGAAGACAGTTCCCGGTGCTCTGGAATGGGGATGGAGCCTCACCCTGGCCTGGCCTGAGCCCATAGTGGGGAAAGGCACCACCCCCATTCCAGGGATGAAACAGTAAGGACCTCCTCATGTGGGGAAATGGGCCCCGTGAAGACGTTGCCCTAGTGCCCTTGGGACCCCCCCCCCACACACACACAGGGAAGCACAGTCCCTAATTCTGGGGACCTCGGACCAGGTACTGATCACCCATTAATGCTGGGCAAGGGGCCTAGTCTATCGCTGGTATTTCCTGAGCACACACACCTGGATCCATTCCTACCTGCACCGGGCCGACTCTGACCAGGACAGTAAGATGAGCTTCAAGGAGATCAAGAGTCTGCTTAGGATGGTCAACGTGGACATGAATGACATGTATGCCTACCGCCTCTTCAAGGTGAACTCAGCGCCTCTCCCCTCCCCCCTGTCCCCCCCACCCCGCGCCCACTCCTCCAGCATCTGAAACATTAACTCTCTCCAGGTTTTTTTGTTGTTGTTGCTGTTGTTTGTTTTTTGTTTTTCTAAACAGGGTTTTTCTGTGTAGTTTTGGTGCCCATTCTGGATCTCGCTCCATAGACCAGGATGGCCTCGAACTCACAGAGATCCGCCTGGCTCTGCCTCCCAAGTGCTGGGATTAAAGGCATGTGCCACCGCCACCTGGCTCTGTCTAGGTTTTTTGTGGTTGTTTTTAGACAGGATCTCACTATGTAGCTCAGGCTGGCCTTGAACTTGTGATCCTCCTGTCTCAGCCTCTGGAATAGCTGGGTTTTCTGATAGACACCATCAGACTCACGTACCTCTCGAGCTTTTTTTTTTTTTTTTTTTTTTTTTGTAGGGAGGGAGCCACCTCTCCCTACAGAAAGGCAACCCCTGAGCCTAGTTAATTAGGCTTTTCCAGCCAGGTGTGGTGGTGCGCACTTTTAATCCTAGTACTGGAGGCAGAGGCAGGCAGATCTCTGTGAGTTTGAGGTCAGTCTTATCTACATAGCAAGTTCCAGGCCAGTGAAGGCTACAAAGTATGACCCTATCTTCAGACACATAAAAAGCCTTTCCCATTCCCTGAAGCCAGAGGACCAGAGCTGTATATATGGCACCTCTAGGCAGAGCTCGGAGTAGGGTGCCACCTCCAGAGCCCTCCAGACTGCGCAGCAGAGTCATTTTCCTATCTCTCAGGCTACAGGGCACCACTTGTACACGTGACTGCATGGCTTGCACGTGGGAGCGCAGGCAAACACCCCTGAGTCTCCACAGTGCAGGCCCCTCCCCTGCCCCTCTTGTGCCTGTGTGGGAGCTCTGGGGTGCACAGGTGACTACATCTGTGCATTGATTGGGTGGCATGGCAGAGACATGTATGGATGCTGAGTGTGACCAGCCCGTGCCCTGCAAAGACGAGGGAACCACCTGGCTGCTCCGAGAACTCCTTCCATTCACTTCTGCTCACTGACTAGGTGTCTTAGGAGGACAGTAAGGACCCAGGGAGGGGTCCTGTGGCACAAGTCCTGTCTCCCAAGGCTGCCATTTTTGTTCCTGATCTTGATCCTTGGGGTAGGTCACGGTGCACATGGAGAGGTGTGAACCCCAAGACTCTGTATCCCTGGAGTTCACTCAGGGGCGTGGGCTTCAGGGCCGGAGTCTTGGGAAGTAGGGGTTGCTGCTTTTGCAGCTCTTAAGCTCATGGAGTGTGTCAGTTAGGGCCAGGTTCCCAAGAGTGTCCCCTCCTCTGAGCCCCACCCCCCCACTCCCCAGGAGTGTGACCATTCCAACAACGAGCGTCTGGAGGGGGCTGAGATTGAGGCATTCCTGCGGAGGCTGCTGAAACGCCCCGAACTGGAGGCCATTTTCCACCGGTACTCGGGTGAGGACCATGTGCTGAGCGCCTCTGAGCTGCTGGAGTTCCTGCAAGACCAGGGAGAGGACAGTGCCACCCTGGCCTGTGCCCAGCAGCTTATCCAGACCTATGAGCTCAATGAGACAGGTAAGGGAACACAATTCAGCCTCGAGCCCAGGCAGCTCTGCCGGCACTGCCTGTCTGTCCCAGGCAGGCCCCCTCTCCTCTTCCAGGCTCCGCACCTCTGCTTGTAAAAATGGCATTGTAATACGTCTGCCCCTCGGGGTTCTGTGGAAGATTAGATGGCATGGTGCATGCCGTCAATCAGCTGCCTAGCTGTTCTAAACTAAGTGAGCCAGGGTGCTGTTTGAAGCTGGACAGGTGGCCCCGCCCCCAGGTGGCCCCGCCCCAGGTGGCCCCGCCCCCAGGTGGCCCCACCCTCTCTCCTTCTCTTCCCTGTAGCCAAGCAGCATGAGCTGATGACGCTGGATGGCTTCATCATGTATCTGTTGTCGCCTGAGGGGGCTGCCCTGAACGTGGCCCACACGTGTGTGTTCCAGGACATGGGCCAGCCCCTTGCCCACTACTTCATCTCCTCCTCTCACAACACCTACCTGACGGACTCGCAGATCGGAGGGCCCAGCAGCACGGAGGCCTACGTTAGGTACCATGGTGTTGGGGGGGGTGAGAGCATGGGGCTCCGCTCTGCATTTCCTGGCCAAGCCTGCCACCGCCCTGCGGCAGTGGCATACCCACGCTCTGCCCATCCATCTGTCTGTCAACTGCAGGGCCTTTGCCCAGGGATGCCGCTGTGTGGAACTTGACTGCTGGGAGGGACAAGGCGGGGAACCCATCATCTATCACGGGCACACCCTCACCTCCAAGATCCTCTTCCGAGATGTGATCCAAGCCGTGCGTGACCATGCTTTCACGGTAAGGCGCTGGGACCTGACGCCCAGCCCTGGGTCCTTCCTGCTGATCCCTTACCCCTCCCATAGCCAGATGCCCTTACCAGAGCATCGTTCATTCACCAAGTGCTGTGGGAATAACAGGACTGGAGGGTAAAATAAAGCCGAGTTGAGTGCTCCCTCCTCCCATCCTCACAGCTAACAAATGTATGGACATCACCAAGTTTCCCAAAGAGAACCTTGGGGCTTAGGGGAGGAGAACTGAGCCATGACTTCTGAGAGCACAGGTCAGGTTCAGCAGTGGGGTTCCTGTGTGCGCTTTGCAAGCATCAGGGTCCACAACAAACAGCGGCCTCTGCGACACCACCGGCATGGTCCATGCCGCTAACCCTGAATGAACACGTATAAAGAAGCCATCGGTGAAGCTGCCCTCGGCCCCCAAACACTCCAGTCTTTCCCAGAGCCCCCCGATCTGACCGCTGGCCCTGCCACACATATCTTGGTGCCAGTATGCCCCATGTCTTACAGACTTGGTCCCTTAGGGTGGGTTTTCCGCCGCCCTGCCTTTGCCTGCCTGTCTTGAAAGAGTTGGACACTGGGTAGGACAGGGGCCAGCAGGGGGTGATTCTGAACTGTTGCCTGTCTTCCCTGCCCCCCCCCCCCCGCCCCGACAGTTGTCCCCATATCCTGTTATCCTATCCCTTGAGAACCACTGTGGGCTGGAACAGCAGGCTGTCATGGCCCACCACCTTCGAAGCATCCTGGGAGACATGCTGGTGACAAAGGCCTTGGATTCCCAGAACCCCGAGGAGCTGCCGTCTCCCGAGGTGATGCCCCCAGACCCGCAGCTTGGGAGGTGGGTCGGTCTGATGGGGTTCTACCCCTGGCTCACTCATGCCGCTCCTCTGGTTCAGGACCCCTCGCTTCTTTCTGCCAGGACCTTTTCCTACTCAGCTAAGCTGACATCTGTCACCCAACTGTCCTCCTGGCTACCCTCTGTGCCTTGTCCCTGACTGGACCCAGCCCATCCTCTTACTGGGCCTTCTGTGCCTTGCTCTGCCTGGCCTGGCCTGCGTCTCTTCTCACAGGGCACCTGTAGGCCCAGCCACTTCCACCTCCATGGCCCGAGTTGACATTTCTTCCCCCTAGATCTCCCTTCCTAGCCATCTGCTCTTGCCAGATGCCACCCGCTTAGGACTGCAGCTAAGCAGGGCTAGGACTATGAGGCTCAGCAATTCAGCAGTTACCCAGTGTGCATGAGGTCCTGGGTTCAGTCCCTAGTACTGACAAGAAAGGGGGCGCGTGGAGACTTGCTTCTCACACTTACCCGACTCCGTCTCATTAGAAGTCACCATCTCCCAGTTTTTGTGTATACACAAAGATGTTCTTATTTATTTGTTTGGTTGTTTTACTGTTGAGCCAGGATTTCATAGAAGCCAGGTTGGCCTCTAACTCTTTTCTTTTTTTTTTTCTCCCCCGGAGCTGAGGACCGAACCCAGGGCCTTGCACTTGCTAGGCAAGGGCTCTACCACTGAGCTAAGTCCCCAACTCCGGCCTCCAATTCTTTATGTAACCAAGGATGATCTTGAACTTCTGATCCTCTTGCCTCTATCTCAGAGCTGGGGTTACAAGAGTGTGTTTATATAGTGCTGAGGGAGAAGCCAGACGAGGACAACTGAGCTATATCCCCAGCCATGATTAGCTGGTATTCTTTAGTCCAAGCTGGCCATGAGTGTAACATCAGCATGTTGTCTGGGACATGTCTTTACGGAGACAGAAGGATCAAGAGATGGAGGCTAAAAAAATGAGGAATAGTGACACAGGCCTATAATCTCAGCACACAGGAGGTGGAGGCAGGAGGATCAGGACTTCAAAGTTATCTTTGGCTACATAGTGAATTTTAGACCAGCTTAAGCTACATTAAGACTGTTTCAAAAACAAACAAACACAAAACTTACACAAGAGAGTAGCGTAATTATATATGCTGCAGTCATTCCTTTCATGAAAGGTCTTTCTGGACTGGATGGTGGTAGCACACGCCTTTAATCTCAGCACTTGGGAGGCAGAGGCAGGTGGATCTCTGTGAGTTCTAGGCCAGCCTAGAACTACAGAGTGAGATCCAGGACAGTCAGGGCTACACAGAGAAACCCTGTCTCAAAATAAAAAACCAAAAACAAAGCAAAACAAACAAACAAAAAGATCTTTCTGGAAGAGCGCTCCTTCCCTTAGATCCCAAGCTGCCTCTGAGCAGTGTCAGGGCTGCTGTGTGGCATTCTGACAAACGACACCTTTTTGGCCACCTTCCCTCCATGGCCTTGTGGTGGGACCACTTTTTCCTGTTAGAAGCACCACTCCTGTTTCTCACCTGCCCCCTTGTCTAGCAGCCACTCTGTCGGTGGTGGCTGACTGTCGGGGCTGTCCCCCCGGGGCTGCCCCCGGGGCTTCACTTGTCCGTCCGTCTGCCTTGGCCTCTCCAGCAGCTGAAGGGCCGGGTCTTGGTGAAAGGGAAGAAGCTGCCAGCTGCTCGGAATGAGGATGGCCGAATGCTGTCAGACAGGGAAGATGAGGAGGAGGAGGAGGAAGAGGAGACAGAAGAGGCTTGGGAGGCTGCAGAGCAGAGGAGGCGAGTGAGTGTGCCGCCTGGGTCAGCAGCCTGGGTCCCGCTGCAGGGCGGAGGGCAGGAGGGCAGGGGAAGGCAAGGGAGGTGGGAGCAGGGCCTTGAGCCAGGTGATCCCCACCGAGGCTGGTTTCCCAGGCCAAGCAGATCTCCCCAGAGCTCTCAGCACTGGTTGTGTATTGCTGTGCCAGCCGCCTGCGGACCCTGAACCCCAGGCCTCGCCCGCCTCAGCCTTGCCAGGTCGGCTCCGTCGGTGAGCGCAAGGCCAGGAAGTTTACCCGGGAGGCAGGTAGGAACCAGACACTGGGATTCTGGGGACAGGAAGGCATGGAACCCTGCAGGCTCTGGGGGCTGGATGAGGATCCTGACGTTGTTCTCAAGATTGATGGGGGCTTTAAGGGGACCTAAGGACACCAGGAGGGCCAGGGAAAGACGGCTAAGATAAAGATGGCTCCAGGTTAAGTGTGGTGAAGCCACACCGGGAGAGGCTTGGGGCTCCCTTCACCACACTCACCACCTAGTGGTGGTCAAGACATTGGCTCACCAGTCAGGCTAGTGGCAGGGGCTGGCAGAGCCTGGAAGTATGAGATCAGAGAGGCTTCCTGGAGCACACCAAGCCTGAGAAGACTTGTCACTGTGGAGGAAGGAGGAAGCAGAAGGGGAAAGGACCCTAAATAGGAGGAACAGGTTAGACGAAGGCCCAGAGGCGTGACCACGGCAAGAATTCTAGGAACCCAAGGCACGGTCGGGGGCGTGGGCAGGGTGAGTGACATGGACTGGCAGCCTAGGGCCAGGTGTTCAGGGTAGGGAGTCAGGAGTGTGGGCATTGGTAATGCAAGCGTCAAGCTGTGTGGCTGCCTGGTGTCCCTGCCTCTCTCTGGTCCTTAGCAACCTCTTCTGTCCCTTTTCACCCGAGGTCAGAAGGGAGGGAGGAGCTGGGGTGAAGGGGGGTGGCTATAGGCCCTGGAACTGGGCCAGGCACAGAAGCCTGGGTTCTGTCACAGTCCTGGTCCCAACTCTGCCCTAGGGAACAGCTTTGTCAGGCACAACACTCAGCAGCTGACCAGAGTGTACCCAATGGGGCTGCGGATGAACTCGGCCAACTATAACCCCCAAGAGATGTGGAACTCAGGCTGTCAGCTGGGTGAGCGGGGCTATGGACAGGGGAGTCTGGGCGGGGCTATGGATTGGGGAGTCTGGGCGGGGCTATGAACAGGGGAGTCTGGGCGGGGCTATGAACAGGGGATTCTGGGCGGGGCTATGGACAGGGGAGTCTGGGCGGGGCTATGGACTGGGGAGTCTGGGCGGGGCTATGAACAGGGGATTCTGGGCGGGGCTATGGACAGGGGAGTCTGGGCGGGGCTATGAACAGGGGATTCTGGGCGGGGCTATGGACAGGGGGAGTCTGGGCGGGGCTATGGACTGGGGAGTCTGGGCGGGGCTATGGACTGGGGAGTCTGGGCGGGGCTATGGACTGGGGAGTCTGGGCGGGGCTGAGCACTTCAGCTGTGAGTAGCTACACAGCTTTCTAGAAGGCGGGAAATGCATTGGTGTTTAAAGGTCTGTCCGAAATGCAGGTTCCTTTGTTTTTGGCAATGTGGAAGTAGTTACATTTCGTTTTTTGAGACAAGGTCTCACCATACAGCTATGACTGGCTGCCACAGGGCTGGGATTAAAGGTGTGCACACCAAACTCAGCAACTTAGATTTTTCTTACCTTTTCCTTTTTCTTTTTCTGTTTTTTGTTTTTTGTTTTTTCGAGACAGGGTTTCTCTGTGTAGCTTTGCGCCTTTCCTGGGACTCACTTGGTAGCCCAGGCTGGCCTCGAACTCACAGAAATCCGCCTGGCTCTGTCTTCCGAGTGCTGGGATTAAAGGCGTGCGCCACCACCACCCGGCACCTTTTCCTTTTTTTGAGACAAGGTCTCTGACTGTCCTGGAGCCCAGACTGGCTTCACAGAGATTCACCTGCCCCTGCCTTCTGGGTGCTGAGATTAAAGGCGTGTACCACGATGCCTAGCCAAAAGTCACATTTCTGTGTGAGGTACATGCCTGTGATCCCAGTACTTGGGAGGTAGAAGACAAGAGGGGCCGTAGTTCATGGTCATCCTTGGCCCTTGGCTACTCAGTGTGTTTGAGGCCAGGCTGGGTTACATGAGTCTCAAAACACCTAAAAGAAACTTACTCATTCTTATATGTTCCCATGTGTGCATGCATGTGTGTGCTCTTGTTTATGTGTGTGCATGCATGTAGGCTAGAGATCAGCATTGGGTATCTGTATAGCTCTCTCTCTCTCTCTCTCTCTCTCTCTCTCTCTCTCTCTCTCTCTCTCTCTTTTTAAAGATTTTTATGTGTATGAATGTTCACATGTAAGCATCTCCATCACATACATGCCTGTGGAGGCCAGAGAGGGCATCAAGTCCTCTGGAGCTGGAAAGACACCCTATGGGTTCTGGGAACTGAACTCAGGTCCTCTGCCCTAGGCTAAAAGCCATCTCTCTAGCCTCCCCCACTTTAGTTTTTCAGACAAGGCCTTTCACTATACCTAGAGTTTGCCCTTTCAGCTAGACTGGTTATGAGACCCCCCAGAATCCACCTGCCTCTGCCCGTACAACACTGAGCTCAGACATACACACTGCTACTCGCGGCCTTACGTGGGTTCTGGGGATCCAATCTCAGGGCCTCATGCTTATAGAGGAAGCCCTTAATTCCTGAGCTGTCTCCTCAGCTCCCACAAATTACATCTTTAGGAGAGTAGAAATAAAAAAAAATGAGCCGGATGTGGTGTCTCATACCTATAATCCCAGCCCGCAGGAAGCTGAGGCAAGAAAATTATGAATTTAAGGCCAGCTTGGTTACAGAGGTCATTTAGGCTAACCTAGGTTATGTTGTGAGACTGTATTAAAAAAAAACAAAACTAGCAAGAAAGGAATTCAAACCCTTTATTTCTGTGTGCCTTTAAAACACACACACACACACACACACACACACACACACACACACACACACGACAGTTCTGCTAAGTCAATACTGAGAAAGATGGGCTCTGGGAGACACTGAGCCCAGCCAAAGGGGAAGATCATGTTCTCTTTGGAGGTGTGTGTGTGGCAAACCTCAAATCTCAGGTTTTCAAGCCTGGGCTCTGACCCAGGAGGCTCTGCCAGCACACCCCACCTCAGCCCCACTTTGCTACCCTTAAAGAAGTGCAGGAAGGCCGGGCGGTGGTGGCGCACTTTAGTCCCAGCACTCGGGAGACAGAGCTAGGCGGATCTCTGTGAGTTTGAGGCCAGCCTGGGCTACCAAGTGAGTTCCAGGAAAGGCGCAGAGCTACACAGAGAAACCCTGTCTCGGAAAACCAAAAAAAATAAAATAAAATAAAATAAAATAAATAAAGAAGTGCAGGAAGGTGAAGGTGAATGCATGGTCCCTCCTCAGTGGGTCCCGCGAGGGACAGAGCATTAGTAACTAGAGGGCTGGACCCTGGACCCTCTGACCAGCCTGGCTGCTCCTGAATCTGCACTGAGAAGAGCGCCACCAAGCCTCCTTTGTTCAGCCATCTCCTCTACTCCACAGTGGCTCTGAACTTTCAGACTCCTGGCTATGAGATGGACCTCAACACCGGGCGCTTCCTCATCAACGGGCAGTGTGGCTACGTTCTCAAACCTGCTTACCTGCGGCGACTGGACACCACCTTTGACCCCGAGTGCCCAGGACCCCCCAGAACTACTCTAACCGTCCAGGTCGGCAGCCTGGGTCCACACCTCCACCTCAGGTTAAGGCTAGCTAGGGGGAGGCACCAGTCTGAGGGGAAGACGGGACGAGGGAGGCCAGGAACGGGCCTGGCATGAGGCAGCCCGTGCGCGCCTGCATTGGTACAGGAGAGAGGACAAGGGCTTAGAGTTCCAGAGGGGCAAGGGAGGGTACGGCCCCACGGGGGGCCAGGCAGAACCTGACCTTCCTCCCTCCTCTAGGTGCTCACAGCCCAACAGCTGCCCAAGCTGAATGCAGAGAAGCCCAGTTCCATTGTGGATCCTCTAGTGCGCGTGGAGATCCATGGGGTGCCCGCAGACTGTGCCCACAAGGAGACTGACTACGTGCTCAACAATGGTGAGTCAGCTGCTCGGGAGGGCGGGCAGCCCCTGGGGCCAGTGGACCCCAACTGCCACGCCTGTGCCCTAGGCTTCAACCCCTGCTGG
This sequence comes from Peromyscus maniculatus bairdii, assembly GCF_049852395.1. Lineage (NCBI taxonomy): Eukaryota > Metazoa > Chordata > Mammalia > Rodentia > Cricetidae > Peromyscus > Peromyscus maniculatus. The sequence goes on along the minus strand of NC_134859.1, from coordinate 90,232,336 downwards.
AAGCAGACTCTGCAGTTCCGACTCCGGGTCCCCGAGCTGGTGCTGGTCAGGTTCGTGGTGGAGGACTATGACGCCACCTCCCCCAATGACTTTGTGGGCCAGTTTACACTGCCTCTCAACAGCCTGAAGCAAGGTAGGTGGTGGGAGTGGGGAGGGGGCGGCAGGAGGGGCTCCAGCCTCTGACTTCCGGCTGCCTTCCCCACAGGGTACCGCCACATCCACCTGCTTTCCAAGGATGGAGCCTCTCTGTCCCCGGCCACGCTCTTTGTTCACATCTGCATTGAGGACTCTTGAGGGTCTCCCTGACTTGCCCTAGGATCAGTGGGGGCTGGTGTCATGGCACAGAGCCCCTCACACGCCACCCGTCCTGGTCACCAGGTGCTGGCATACCTGGGTGCCGAGAGCTGTTTAGTCCCTCAGTGAGAGACAGGACCACGGTCCGCGTCTCGTCCAGTGACCCACTGGACTTCAGGAGCTTCCAACCCCAGGGCCCTGAGGTAATTCTAGCTACCCTGGTCACCCTGGTCTTCAGCAACTTGAGGAGAAGGACACCTGTCCCTCTGCCCTACGGCGAGGCCGTCTTCGCCTCCTTCCCTGAAAAGAGCACAGCAGTGCACATCGCCTCCTTTCAGGACGTGAGTGGGACCTGAGAGACTCCTCTCCTTCAGCTTTCCTGGTTTCCCTTTCCTTCCCGTCTCAGGCAGGCAGGGAGCAGATGAACCCCGGGGGGACACCGGGCAGTGGGTTTGTAACGTGAGTCACAGAAGAGCCCTGGAGAGGGCAGAAGAGTTAACTATTTTTAAAAATAAAGAAAAAGGCCGGGCGGTGGTGGCGCACGCCTTTAATCCCAGCACTCGGGAGGCAGAGGCAGGCGGATCTCTGTAAGTTCGAGGCCAGCCTGGGCTACCAAGTGAGTCCCAGGAAAGGCGCAAAGCTACACAGAGAAACCCTGTCTCGAAAAAAAAAATAAATAAAAATAAAAAAATAAAGAAAAAGTGTACTTCCTCACTTTATTCCCCAGGCCTGTGAGGAGGGGAGCAGGCTAGAGTGAAGGCTGATGGGGCCTCCTCTCCCAGCGGGATCTGGGTTTTGTCCAAGACAGCCAGGGGTGGCTACAGGAGGTGCCAAGGCCTTTGGCTTAAAGCGGCTGCCAGTACTAAGTCATAAGGTCCCCCTCCTTAAATGGGGAGGGAGCAAGCCCAGCAGGGCACATTCCAATGACGGGCAGCCCTAGAGCAGATGAATACCTGCAAAGCAGCAGGGTCCTGCCTGCCACTGTGACACTGGGAGGTCACTGAGAAACCATGGGCTCCACCCTGCCAGGAAGGAGCCTCAATGGGACTGTTAGGCTGCGGTAGTTTAGATCCCGCCGGGGTAGACTGGCCTGGCACTGGCTCCAAGCCCTATAGAAACCAAAGCCTGAGGCCAGGGCACCCTTCCTGCCACCCCCAAGACTCAAGCCAGCAAGTGCTGGCTTCCCCCTGCTTTCTGTTCCTATGGAGGGCCTGCCTTCTCTGATGGATGAACTCGTGTGTTTGAAAAAAAACGATCAGGATCTGGAGCAGCCTAGGGGGGATGGGCAATGCAGGCAGACCACAGGCCCTGGCTGGGACACAGCTGAAGCCAAGTCCCGTTGGGACGTGCTAGCTATGGGGGATTGGAAAGGGCCATGGGTCGGGATGGGTCATTTCCACGGGAAGAGAACACTGAGATAAACACGGGTTACAGGGCCTGGCAAGCTGTCGTGTTAAAAAGGCACCCCTAGGGGAGCTGGAGCTCCCAGAAGAGGTTTTGCCTCTCAGGACTGAGTCCCTGCAGTCCTCCCACAGTACAGCAGCATTCCTCAGCTGGGCCTGGTGGGACAGGCCTTTAATCCCAACCACTTGGGAGGCTCAAGCAGGACAAGTTCAGGGCCAGCCTTGGAAGCCTACTGAGACTGTCTCAAATAAAGGGTAAAGCGAGGGCCAGTGGGACGGGTCGGCAGGCGAGGGGCTTGCTGCAAAACTGCTGGCCCGAGTCCAATCCCTAGAACCCGTGTAAACGTGGAAGGAAGAACCGGGCCCTGTGGCACGAGTGCCTCCACCATACCTCACACGCACGCATGCTCACACGTGCACACGCATGCACGTGCACACACTGGGGACTGTGCATACAGCTTGGTGATGCTTAGCCTTGTGAGGTGGCTGCTCTCCTGATGCAGGGGCATCAGTGCCGGCTCCTGTGGTAGATGGGAAAGGCTGGGGAGAAAGTCCTAGGAGCCCCGAGAGAGGCCTTGGAAGCTGGCCTGGTGTTGGTGGCCCTGGGGAAAGGCGCTTTCCTGTCACCTTGCCTAACCCAGGCCCCGCTCCACTGCCACCTGCTGCCGACCAGAGGAACGCCAGGAGAGACCCGTTGCTGAGCCGCTTCCTTTATTAGAAACAAGTGAGATGTACTGAGTGGAACAATGCATTTGGTATCTCTGCCCCCACCCTGGCAATGACGCCCCCAGTACAGCCCAGAAAAGCCAGAACAAAAAAGTGAAGCCCTCTCCCTGGCCCCAGTCAACATTGTGAGTGGAATTCAAGGAAACCGTGGTGAATCTCCTCGGGGGCAGTTAGTTGTCTGTAGTCCTGCCTTCATTTTGCAGAGGACAAAACAGTCTCCTCTGGTTCTGGGGCAGGCAGACCATGCCCCAAGAGACACTAGTTCCCTCTCCTGACCCAAGAGTCTCTCTCTCTCTCTTAGGCTGTAGACAGCTCCACGAAAACCGTTCAGGGCCTTTGGGCCCCCAGGTTGGTTTAATGCCGGTCATCTCTGGAGACGGAATTCAATACCACAAAGACGCCTGCTTCAGAGTGCCAGCATTGTAAGGGGAACAAGTGGCAGAGAGAAGGGCAAGGCCTGAACGTTTCCATGAAACTGCGAGTATTTGCAGAGCTTGGTGTGAGTCAACCTCAGATGCCAACATCTTCAGACACAGGCACGAGTGGGGAAAGTGAGCCCCATGCAGGCCTCAATCCAGGGCTAAGACCTTCCTACCCAGCTCACCCCCACAGGCTGGAGTCTGTGGCGGCATAGAGAGTCAATCCAAAGGCAGGGAGGGAAGGTCTTCAGGACACAGCAAAGGACGGGGGCCGGGCCCACAGAGGCATTCCAAGAGCAGCTGACTGACAGGTCAGCTGCGAGGACCCAGGGCCCTTGTCGTTTGGTTCAAGCCAGTCACAGGGCTGCCGTACTTCAAAGCCCGTGATGGTGCTCTCCAGCCCCCACTCCCATGAGGGTTGAATGAAGACACCAGGACAGTCTGGATAAAAACAAGACTTAAAAACAAGCCCTGAGCCAAGCGCTGCAGAGCTGGGCACGGTGCCCATCAAGAGGCAGCAGCAGAAGCCGAGCACGCCACCTGATTTCGGGGACAGAGTTGTTGCCAGCAGATCTGTCTCTTCCAGGGCAGCCCCCTGGGACTCACTGTTTTGTTCCATGACCGGGGTCAATGAAACCAAAGCTCACTCCAGAGATTTGTGTACCCCAAATCTCAGAGGCAATTTGAACTGAGAGCCGGCCCCCAAATGGTCAAGACGAAGACAAGAGGCTTTTCTACATTCCAGGGCCGCCCAAGTAGGAAAGACTTGAGCACTTCGTTCTCTAAGAGTATGGGCAGGGCGAGCCCACATGGGCACTTAGGACAGACGCGGTGTCTGCTGACTGACTGAGGCCGAGGGTGAGCCCCGCCTCTGACTCCTCCCATCTGTACAACTCAGTGCATGTTTGGCCAAGAACAGCAGCAGCTTCTTTGGTCTGAGTGTCTTGGAGTCACAAGTCAGCCACCTTCGCTGGCACTTGCAGTTCGCAGCACAGGACACTGAAGAGGAGGAGGAGGGTCCCCAGAAGCCTCTGATGAGACCCCGCACAGCAAGGCTTCTGCCTCCAGCAGCAGTCTACAAAGCAGGCAGCAGCCCAAGCACACAATTGCCTTCAGCTGAGGAGATGCAGCATCAGCATCTGCAGAAGCCACAGCCCGATGCAAACCCCTGCTCGCCCGCGGAACAGCTTCAGATCAGGGGCCAAGGCTGAGCCTGGCTTGTGGCTAAGGCTTCTTTCCCCTACAAGCTCCCCCCACCCCCAAGATGCCAAGAGGCGAAAGAGCAAGGAAATCCCCCACTCCGTGTCATTTGGGGCTTCCTCCTAGAGTACAAGTTACAAGGAAGCTGGATGTGGCTTGCTGACAGTACAGCCCAATCCTCCTAGGTCACTTGGCTGAACGCACTGAAGAATGCCCACATGTGATCAGCCATGTGATCAGGGGCTTGATTACTGCTGGAGAAACTGGCAGCATCAATAACCATCACTACACCACAAAACTCCACACGGCAGCACCGGTGATCACCGGGCAGTGGCAGTACTGCCAAGTCCAGATCCCCTCCAGTTACTGTTTCTGGCTGCCACTGTGGGCTGCACATCCTGGAAAGGAGACAGAGGACCACACAAGGAGATGGCTGATGGTCTGGAAGGCACAGGCCGGGGCTGGGGCTGAAGGGCCTGGGCATCCATTGCCACCCCACCCCCACTCAGCCTCCCTGGGATACTCCCTCTATACACTAAGATGACTTTAACAGAGCTTGCACTGATTCGGTCTCTACAAGATCCCAGATATATATTATAAGGAGGTCCAAGGTGCCTTTCAAGTAGCCACCCATCCTAGGCAGTGAAGGCAGTCTCACGAGGAACACACGCCCGCAGAGTTGGCACCAGCAGGCTCAAAGGCCTTTAAAACCAGTTGGTGGGATCATCCCCTGTGGGAGAAGGCCCAGGAGCTGGAAGAGGGACTCGGTTAATGAACTGTTCCATGATTGTCACCAACTTCCTAGTCTCAGAATGCAGCAGTGGCCTCTGCCCAGGGCCGGCCCCGCCCCAGCTTGTCCTGCCATCCCGGAGACCCGAGCCCTCCCCTGAGCTGGCAGTCCTCCTCCTTCCCACCTTGTTCAAAGCCAGTCCGGCAGCCAATTCCAAGGGGAACTGGGCGAGGCTCCCAGGATCCCCTTTCTCCTGCTCCCCGAGAACAGCCACCTGCTTCTGAAGAAACAATAGCTGTGCCAATACACGTCTGTCTGCCACTGTCCCCGGGCTCTAATTTCGAAGAATGACTGGATTCAGCTTCTTTCTCATTAGAGACCAAACATCCTTGTACATTTGGAACATGAAAGATATTTAAAATATTTATATATATATAATATATATACTTTTATTATTCACCCGTTAACTCCATAATAAGCCAATCACGAGCTAGGTTCAGCAGTTACATTCCCTTGATCGTGGCTGCACGAGGATGTTATTCATTGAAAACAGGGAGACCAGAAACATGGCCGAAGGTGACATCACGCAGCCTACGCCACTGCAATGGAATTGTCCAGTTCGCTGGCGGTTTGGTAAAGCCGGTTCAGTTCTGTTCTGTTTGCCAGAGATCTCACATTTGTGAAAGCTGGACCAACAAGTGGGGGGTTCCGTTTCCTGGTTTGAAATCTCAGTGGCTTTATCCAGAATCTCACTGGCAACTGGTTACTGTAACACCAACCCAACCTAGGAGAGCCAGCGGGGAAAGGGCACGTTGAGTTGACAATGTCCAGGGCGTTCCTGCCTCCCCAGTCCTGTGGTTCAGGCCCACTGAGCTCAGAGGAAAACGGGTGCTGTGGGAGAGCAGACGCCACGCGCAGGCTCTGTACCCAGCCTTCTCTGATAGCATACTGCTATCAGACGCTTAAAGGAAAGCTGAACGCTGCCAAAGCCCCCGGCTCATGGCCAGCGCGCTGTAAACACTGACTGCCCATGCCTGGCTGCCCCGAGGAGGTGGGGGACGAAGGGGCAAGAAAGGGCCACCCTGAGACGAGACTGGCAGCCCAGGACAGGAAAGCAGATCCCAATGGCAACCACAGCAGCTCAACTCAGGAGTTCCTCAAAACCGTGGGCCTGACAGTGCAGGTCTGTGATTCCAGCTCCTTGGGAACAGGAGGCAGGAGAATCTTAAGTTCAAGTCTGCTTGGGCTACAGAGTGAGTTTAAGGCCAGCCCGAGCAACTTAGTGAGCTCCTGTATCCAAAAAAGAACAAAGTATAGTGGCACACCTTCAATCCCAGCACTTGGGAAGCAGAGGCAGGTAGATCTCTTTGATCTGTGAGTTCCAGGCCGTCTTGGCCTACACAGCAAGTTCTAGGCTGCACAGTGTCTCAAATTAAATTAAATACTTATAAAAAAAAAAAAAAAAAAACCTCAAGGTGCACAGTTACCTAGCACATGTGAGGCTGTGGGTTCTAGCTCCACGCTAGTAAACAATAAACACAGCATAGAACACCCTGCCCCGACAGACAGGAAAAGAGGCTCCTGCCCTGTCCGTGCTCACCCGCTGGTCTGGCCGTCAGATGGAACCGACTTTTTAAGGCCTGAGCAGCAGCTGCTGAGGCCCAGACTGATGCAAGACTGATGTGCTGCTGCTGCTGCTGCTGCTGCTGCTGCTGCTGCTGCAGCTGAGCCGTCAGCTCCCTGCCTGGCAGCTCGGCCGCTGTGTCAAGCACACACCTACCTTCTCGGCCCCCATGCTGGGGCACTTCCAATTGTACAGGTAATACTGCAGGTTGCCGTCGCCAATGCCGAACTTGAGTTTCTCCAGGAACGTTTTGTTCTCCATGAGATCCAGTGCGTTGAACACGTCGAACCCTTTCTGCAGGAGAAGTGACAACAGATGAGGGCAGGAAGGCTGCTCCCTCCTTCCCCTCCGTCCTGTGGGCAGCCAGCCAGAGGGCATTTCCTTCAGAGGCTCCAGCTACAACCTGGTTAGCAAACTCCAGTTAGCGCTGAGGTCTCCAGATGTACTTCCCAAGACTGTCCTCAGGCCAGCCTCAGGCCGCCCACAGGCCAGCCTCTCCTCAGGGTCCCTCTGAGTGGATCATCACTGGGGCCTGTTCCTCCCCAGAAGTCAGGTGCTGTTAGCTTCCTCACTCTATGTTAGGAAGCTGACTCAGGCTCTCGGTGTGCACTGACTGACTGTACAATATGATCTACAGGCTGCTTGAGGCTGTGACAAGGACCCTTCTAAACTCTCACTCAATTCATCTGTTCTGGAGAAGGACTGGCCTGCCCAGAGGCTGGCCTGGGTGCAGGTGGGCACAGAAACCTGAGAAGGGCAAAAAGACTGACCGACCACCTACGTCTTCCGGTCGGCCACTCCAATCACTCACCAGGGCAGAGCGCAGGCTCCCCTCCCATGCCGGAGAGCCAAAAGAACCCTAAGCCTGGGGTTCCCCAGGGCTCCCCAACCAAGGAGTTCTTTGACTCCTGGTCCTCTTCTAGACTGGAGTTTGTGGCTGGCTGAAAACTGCTGGGACCTTGCCTAGGAGCTCAAGGCCTCCCAGCCTATGGCAGCAAACTCTTGTTTTTTTTTTTTTGTTGAGACAGGGTTTCTCTGTGTAACAGCCCTGACTATCCTGGAACTCACTCTGTAGATCAGGCTGACTCGAACTCACAGAGATCCGCCTGGCTCTGCCTCGAGAGTGCTGGGACTAAAGCCGTGCACCACCACCGGCCCAGCAGCAGCAAACTCTTGGGCTGTGCTCACGACTACTAAAAGACCTCCCTTCGAGTCTCCCAAGACCATCTGGTCTATTGCTCACCATTTTGGCTAGAACAAGGGCGTCGCTCATCAGGTCTAGAAGAGGGGTCTGGGTGTGGACGTTGTAGAAGGAGTAGGCAGCTTTTAGACTCTTGTGTGTTGGATGGTTCATGATGGTGGATGGAAGCGTATAAAAGCTCAGGAAATCAGTCACCTCCCCATTTGCATTCTGAAGGGAAGATCAGATAAACAGGCGTTGTCCCACGTGCAAAGACAGGCAGCCCGGAGACCAGGGTCCTCTCACACCATTTTCAGGGAGGCGAATGGGTGGACATTGGAACAGGATGTGCAGCAAGAGGAAGCACACCGGCTAAGGGCTCTTAGCCCAGGCTGGACTGTGGGCTGAGCAACCCTGCTGGGCATAGCCAGGGATGTCTTCACATGGCTGGCATCCTCAGACTTCGGCTTTGGCATCTGGACCACACTAGCTCGAGCAGCGGCAAAGGTAGCCTGACTAAGGTAAGGGGTACAGTGCTCTCTGTTCTGTATTGAGCAGAGGCAGGGATCAAAGGGGTCCTTTCAACAACGCAAACTATCACCCTGATTTGCTGAAGACCAAACAGAGATTTCAGGAAGCCTAACGTGGAAATACCAGCTCTCTGGAAACCTAGCCATTTCTCTGGGAATGGACGGCCAACTCACCTCTACCACAAAAGTGTCAATGATGTTCTCTTGGGGGTAGAACCAATGCTCTACCTCCTCCTGGCTCATGACCGGTGTGAGGTGGAACTGCTTCAAGTACCTGGTGAGCAGCTGGTGCACTACTGGAATGTCCTTTTTTTCCATTGGTCGTAGCCCAGCTGTCTTGGGGTTCTGGAAGGAGGACAGCAAAGATGGTATCAGATGCCAGGCGGTGGTGGGCGCACGCCTTTAATCCCAGCACTTGGGAGGCAGAGCCAGGTGGATCTCTGTGAGTTCGAGGCCAGCCTGGTCTACAGAGCAAGTTCCAGGAAAGGTGCAAAGCTACACAGAGAAACCTTGTCTCAGAAAAAACAAAAAACAAACAAAACAAAAGGTGGTATCAGATGTGCCTACCACTCTGGACCTGCTCACACAGGCCCTCAGGATAGAATGCAGGTCATCCTCAGCATCACCCCTAACCCTTGGGGCACCCAGACTCAGCCTGTCTCTGGGAGTCGGGCTGGTCCCTCCCTCCTTGGCAGGGCTAATGTTGGGGCAGAGGCTGTGGCACCCATTTCTATCCACGTGGTTCTAGTCTATCCTAAGAAAATACAGGCCTTCCTGTCCTCCCTCATGTCACTCTCCACAAAGCATGTGACCTGTTACCCTAGGGCCAACTGAATTCAGTGGACGGAAACCACATGATCCTGTGAGCAAACACTGGAGGCTCAGAACACACAGGCGTGCTGGTCCACTGAAAACAGCAGGTCTGTGACACAAATGACACATGCCTGTCACTGCCCGACACAACTTTTAAAGCTTCAGCTGGGCTGGGCGCGGTGGCACCTTTACATCTCTGCTCCTAGTGCTCCATGGGGAGAAGGAAGAAGCAGAGAGCAGAAATGAGGATAACTTGGGCCAGCTAGCCTGGCGTGCACAGAGGAAAACAGGAGAGACCCGACCTCCAAACACAATGGCAATTGCTCCCACACACAAATGCATGTGCATCAAACTCCAATCTGGACCCTACCCTTCAAACTTCCTTGATAATCTCCATCTCTCGAGGAAATGCTTACTGACTCCATGCATCACAGCAGTCCCCAAAATGATTTCTCAACCCTGAAAATATACCCATGCCAGTTTCTTACCGAATACAGGGAGCTCCATACATTCTTTGGGATTGCGGAGCACCTGAGTATGGCTCTACCTGCCTAGAAGGCAGGGAGAGGAGACGGGAGGACACAGGGAAGAAGACAGACCCCACAGCCCCTGATTTTGTTCCCAACCTTTTCCATTCTTTTTTTTTTTTTTTCTTGAGATGGGGTCTTATGTAGCCCAGGCTGGCCTCAAGCTTGCTATGCCAAGACTGGGGGAACTTCTCATCTTCCTGGTCCTGCCTGCTGAGATCACAGGCACAAGACACCACACTCAGTTTTCCAAACCTGTTTTGGCAGTATGTAACTACGGTGTGGCACTCTCTCAAGGACAATGATCCACACCCACACTCGTTATTAGACCCATGCCAAGGTGAGGAACCCCATGTACATTGCAGATCAACCGATTCAGTCAGCAGACCTTTGAGCAAGCACAGAGTACGGATGACAGCCACCTGGCTGTGCTGAGGCCAGCGAAGGGAATTAAGAGTTCAGAGCTCAGAACCTGAAAGCAGACACAACTGAGATCTAGAATTGAAGACCTACTAGGTGGTGGTAGTGCACACCTTTAATCCCAGCACTCGGGAGGTAGGGCCAGGCAGATCTCTGTGAGTTCGAGGCCAGCCCGGTCTACAGAGTGAGTTCTAGGACAGGCGCAAAGCTACACAGAGAAACCCTGTCTCAAAAACAAACAAACAAACAAACAAACAAACAAAAATAGAATTGAAGATCTGCTCACTCCAGGCTGTACAATCTCTCAGTGCCATTCTGGGTGTGTGTGTGTGGGGGGGGGGGGATTAGAAATCTGGCTTCTTGCCAGGCAGTGGTGGTACACACCCTTAATCCCAGCACTTGGGAGGCAGAGGCAGGGGAATCTCTGTGAGTCTGAGGCCAGCCTGGTCTACAGAGAGAGTTCCAGGACAGCCGGGGCTACACAGAGAAACCCTGTCTCGAAAAAAAACCAAAAGAAAAAAATCTGGCCTCCCTCACAAGCTCCACCCTCGGCTGTCTTGGCAGAAGGGAGTGGACACCTGAGAGCTTACCACACTGGTCTGTGGAGTATGTGAGACAGAGGTGAGGTCAAGGTTCAGTAGAGAGATCCATTTTCTATCTAGGCTTCACCTAGGCTAAAATTACAGAGGAGTGGTGTTCTCCAAGCCTGTCAGCAGACAGCAGGGATGCTAAGCCAGGCACAGATTCCAGAGAAGCAGGGAAATGAAACAAAAGCACACCCTATAGACAGGAAGACACAGAACCTGGCGACCAGGGCCGGTTAATGGAAACTCCCCCACACCCCACTCCTGCCCCCACCCCAGAGCACCACTGGCCTCTGGCAGTCGGTAGAGCTTCATGGTGCGCTGCATGGTCATATTTCTGCTCAGGTGGGAGAACTTCACCTCAATCAGCTTCCGAGGGTTTAGGGACCGATGCCAGTACCTGTGGGGACACAAATGTCTGGCCTCAGAGGACTCTGGCCAGTCCCACTCATTAAGTGGACAAGGGCAGGGGACCTCCAGATGGCCCGCAGGTGTCATGAGCGACTCATCAAGGCCCTTCCTGGAGGCACAGCTCAGCTTCCTCCAGGGGGTCTGAGCACCATGGGCCCTCCGGGAACTTTTTCTCCCTGTTTTTCCATTGCAAAAGCCATTCTTTTGTTAGAGTATTGTCTGGGGAGCACACTCTGATCCTGGAATCAGGTCAGTGGAAGATGGGCACTCGTGCCCAGAAGACTGGCAGGTCTGCTTACCCTCCTCTTCCTCCTCTTCTGTATTCACCTGGAGTTAGTGTTTTTTCAGTTCTCTAGGCAGAGATTATTTGATTGTTTCAAACAACTTTCCAAGGTGAAGGCTGTCCTTAGATCACACAGGGATCAGACAAGCTCCCTTTGATCCACAAAATATTCATAATGAAGCTGAGCCAAATACTTAAAACATAAAGGCATTTTCTACAAAAACCAGGTTTGGTCTCATCCTTAAAAAACAAAACCCTCCTCTCTGGTGGTAATCCGACCTGAGAATTTCTTTCTGGCCGGTCTGAATGACACCCTCTACTACATTCCCAGAATGTTTTCCACCTGGCTCCCGCTGGCAACCCAGCCACTCACACCACACTGAGCAGGCACAGCGCAGGGCAATGCTATGTCTGTGACGTTACTCCTCAGCTGGAGCCAGGCATCTGCATTCACAACACCCACAGGAAGACATTTTTACCTGCAGGTGCCAACAGGCTTTGGCAATACCACTCCGGCAGTGTAAACGGCTTGGAAAATGCCCTCCAGGTGGACCCGCCGGGTAATCTCTCGGATCAAAACTGGTGCCACCCTCTTGGAGCGCAGCTTCTTGTGGACGCACAGGAAGTTAATCTCCACCATCTTCTTCTCTCTTAAGAGGGAGGCAAAATGCTGACTGACAGGCTTTTCCCACACAATGCGATAGGAATCTCCTCAAGCAGGCAGAGCTCCACCTGAAGTGTGCATTTTGCTGTCATCTGCACCCAGCAGTCACTACTGGGGATCCCACCCACTGCCAGTTTCTAGCTTGCCTCACATCCCCTACTTTAAAAGGGAAGCCTGTGAATGCCTTTATCGGAAGGCACCACTAGCACCTCCCCGTGGAATCCGGTGAGTGGGCTGGGGAGCCGCACCTGCAGCAGACGGGGAAGCAGCATGAAGAAACCCCAGAGTAAATTAAGGCTAGTCTAGATCTGAGACGAGCTTGATGTTGAACTTGCTAAGTAACTCAGGCCAGCCTTGAGCCATCCACCCTCCTTCTTCTACCTCCCAAGATGCAGCTTAGATTACAGGTGTGTAATCTTAGATTACAGGTGTGTACCACTACTGACAGATACTCTAAGATTCTGATCCCACAAGAATCTACAGCCTGTAGACCCAGAGACTGCAGCAGATGACCGCGAGACCATCTAAATCTGGGTCATACTGGCTCCTGCCCATTTCTGAAGCTGCTCAAGTGTGTCACCATGTGACAGGGGCAGAAATGCAGAAGTGGATGGCCTCAGCATAAGTCAAAGACAAAACTACCAGCTACAACTCAGAGACAGTCTCACTATGTAGCCTTGGCTGGCCTGAAACTTGCTATGTAGACCAGGCTGGCCTTGAACTCACAGAGATCCACCCACCTCTGCTACCCAAGTGCTGAGATTAAAGAGCCAACATGCATGGCAAAGCACGTGGTTCCCAAATGAGTTTTATTCCCAGCATATGGACACTTCCACCTCACTGGCCCCTCCATCTTCCTTTCATAGGTAGACATTCAGCGTTCTCCCTCCCAGAGCGGCAGGACGGTGGTGACAAGGGCTGATGCTTACGTGTCATAGATGTGGATGTTTGCTGGAATGGCACTAATGAACCCAACCAGTTTCCGACTGGAGACCACTCGAACCCCGCAGTGCCACTGTGGGAGCCAGCCGGGTGGCCGGAGAGCCCTGGAACAAAGACAGGGACAGGAGCTGTGGCCCCGCTTACAGCAGGCTGGAGAGCGGCTTAGGCTCCAGAGCCGTGCTGGGTGCTGACCTGGACTACCACTTCCCTGGGGGTTGACAACTACATTTTCTTTAGGACCAAGGCTTCCTAAACTCCAACACAATCAAGTCACAGGCATTTCTCAAAAGCATCTTTTTCTCTGTCATGCTGGAGATTGTGCCCAATCTTGCACATATATTCTAGCAAGTTCTCTGGCACTAAGCTACAGCCCAGCCTTTGCTGCTTTTTTGAAACAAGGTTATCTATGTACCCTAGGCTGGCCACAAACTTGTGACCATCCTGGTTCTGCCATAAGTATACACCTACACTAGGTTCTGTGTTTTTGTTTTTTGAAACAGGGTCTTACTATGTAGCCTCAGCTGGCCTGGAACCCTCTATTTAGAACAGGTTGGCCTTGAGTGCACAGAGATTTGCATGTCTACCTGCCTCCTAAGTGCTGGTTTTACAGGCACATGTCACCATGCCTAGCCTTTATGTTCGTCTCAGAGCCTGAACATGCAGGAGTTCCATCTGGAAGCCAGTGGTTAGGGACTAACCTGGAAACCCTGGGCTTTGCCACCTGCCTCTCAGAGCATCTCTCTTTCTGCTTTTCCTATCCATTGGGGTGATCTCACTCCACTTTGGCCTCATGCTTCTTAGATGTTAAATGTAGCCCAGGCTAGGAGATGGCCCATCCAGGATAAGCTATTTCCTATAGTTGAGCGTGCTTATTAACTAGGTAGTAAAGAACTTTTCTTTCAAATCTTAGTAGGTCTCATCTACTGTTCTCTCTAGAAAAGGTTACCATATGGTAGATAATCTTTGCTTCTGGGTACCAGTTCTGCACGTCTCCCTCAGCCAGGCTATTTTAAGAAAGATTTCTGTTCTAAGCACCACTTAAAGCAAGTCTCCAGATGCACGGACTCAAGCACACAGCAGTTTGCCACTCAGACTGGCTCTCGGGAAAGATGAGAACTCTGTGTTCTTTTGGGGTTCTGTTCTCTGCTTTGCCCTTAAAACTGGAAGAGATCTTGGAGTTGGAGACCAGGCCATTACCAGACACTAAGCCTTTGGAGCCTTTGATCTCCTAGCCCCCAGAACCATGAAAAATTAATTTCTACCTTTTACAAGTTAGATAAAATTATAATAAAGACACTCCTTACAACTTACCACAAAAGAAACTCTGGGGAATAATCAAATCGAAACATGTTATCATCATCTTCCACATAGTTCTCATTCAGGAGGGTGTACAGTTCTTTCAGCTGCAGAGAAATAAGTAGCTCATTGAGGTGTTCTGCCAGGTGGAAGCCATCCCCAATGCCGTGTAGCTCCCAGCTTCATTAAAAGCACAAGGCTAACTACCAAAACCACCTCTAGTCTCACAAACCCGTGTCATCCCAGACATGGCAAAGATTCTTTTCAAGTACCCATGGTTGCAATAAAAACCGGAACCACTAGGGGGCAGATTCACACACTTCATTGCACAGCAGCATTAGACTATCATCTATTCATCAGAGGAAGCTTCCCGTTTTCTGTGAACATGCTTTGGAGAAATGATTTTGGCGGCTGGTCAAGAACTATTGACAGCCATATTTAAAAAAAAAAAGTTTGGTTTTTTTTAATCGTCTAGCCCAGAAGATTTTGTCCTTTTTCAGCCTTCGTAGCCATCCCTTCAGCTGGCCCAAGTAGGTAAAAGGACTTACTGTGCAAGTTTGAGGACCTGAGTTCAGTCCTTGAAACTCACATAAAAGTAGGAGGGAACTGACTTTATGGAGCTGTCCTCTGACCTCCACAGGTACACCACCGCTGACCCCCTCCATCTCCCGTCTCCCTAGCTCCCGGTCCTGCTCTCTCCAAAGAGATCTCTTCCTAAACCAGGTATGGTGGGCAGGGCTCTTGAAAGTGAAGGGGGGATAGGCCGGGTGGCGGTGGCACACGCCTTTAATCCCAGCACTCGGGAGGCAGAGCCAGGTGGATCTCTGTGAGTTCGAGGCCAGCCTGGGCTACAAAAGCAAGATCCAGAACAGGCACCAAAACCACACAGAGAAACCCTGTCTCGAAAAACTAAAAAACAAAAAAATAAAAAACAAACAAACAAACAAAAAAGTTAAGGGGGAGGACGGGGGACTATTCACATTTCCATCATTCCTTATAGAGAAAATTCCAAACCCCTAACTCCCTGATGTCAGAGGGGAGCGGCCGTGATGGTGCAGGCTGGCAATGGTAGCACTCAGGCCTGAAGCAGGTCTGACTCAAATTCAAGGCCAGCCAGGGTTACATAATAAGACTGTTTCAAAGGGAACAGAGAACATGGCTGGGGGAGAGAGCAGCTGGCAGACTACTTGTCTCCCAGTCCAGGGCACACAGAGCTGTGTTCAGTCCCTAGCACCATACAGTCAGGCGCTGGTGACACACACCTGCAAACCAGCAGACAGCTACCTAAAAAACAGACCCAAGACAAAAGCTAGGCCTGGTGGTGCACGACTGTGATCCCAACACTTGGAAGGGAAATGGAGCTCCATGAGTTCAAGGCCACCTTGGTCTATATAGCAAGGTGCATGCCTGCTAGAGCCACATAGTTAGACCCTGTCTCAAAACCAAAACCAAACAAGAACCGAACATATGGATGCTCCCTTGCACGTGCACACTCACAGGTGTGCACATGCTGCCCCCATACACATATCAGGAATAATAAGGAGCTGGAGAGACGGCTCAGTGGTTGAGAGGATTTGCTGCTCTTCCAGAGGACCCTGGTTCACTTCTCAGCACCCAGATCAGGAGGCTCACAACCGTCTGTAACCGTAGCTCCAGGGGGTACAATGCCTCTGACCTCTGTGGGTCCCCCCAAACTCATATGCACTGTGCTGGTTGGTTTTTGTCAACTTGACACAATCTAGACATATCTAGGAAGAGGGAATATTAATTGAGAAAATGCCTCCCTAAGAGTAGCCTGTTTCCGCCCTGACTTCCTATCAGTTACGGAGTTGTGAGACAAGAGTTCCAAGTTGAAACAAACCCTTTCCTGCCCAAGTTGCTTTTGTTTATGGTGTTTTATCACAGCAACAACCCTAAGACAGACAGACACCCACACGCAAACTCACATTAAAAATAAATCTTTAAGCCAGATGGTGGTGTCACACATCTTTAATGCTAAGCACTAGGGAGGCAGAGGCAGGCAGATCTCTAAATTAGAGGCTAGCCTGGTCTACAGAGCAAGTTCCAGGACAGCCAGAGCTACACAGAGTAACCTTGTCTTGAAAAACCAAACACAAAAACAAACAAACAAGCAAAACAGACCAAGAAATAAAAAAACAGACATGGTAGGTTTCCTATAATGGCATCACTCGGGAGGCTAAGCAGGAGAGCCAACAGTTCAAGGCCAGCCTAGACTACAGTGGAAGATCCTTTCTCAAAAAAACTAACCACAGGGCCAGCAAGATGGCTCAGCGGGTCAAGGTGCTTCCCATTCACCTTGACCTGTTTGTCATCAGGAGGAAGAGAGCCTACCCCACAGAGGTCTTCTGACCTGCACACACGTGTATGTCCATACACATACATCACACACAATAAAAACACATAAACGTAACAAGTTTCAGCTGGGCAGTAGTGTCCCACGCCTTTAATCCCAGCACTTGGGAGGCAAAGAGGCAGGTTATCTCTGTGAGTTAAAGGCCAGCCTGGTCTACAGAATGAGCTCCAGGCCAGACAGAGCTATATAATAGAGACCCTGTCTCAAAACAAAACAAACAAACAAACAAACAAAAGAAAGCAAAAGCAATAGCAAAGGAATAAAAATAAATAAGAAACAAAACGGGGGACAAAAAGGAAAGACTAAAGAATGGGAAACTTGCCGGTCGGTGGTGGCCCACGCCTTTAATCCCAGCACTCGGGAGGCAGAGGCAGGCGGATCTCTGTGAGTTCGAGGCCAGCCTGGTCTACAAAGCGAGTTCCAGGAAAGGCGCAAAACTACACAGAGAAACCCTGTCTCGGAAAAAAAAAAAACAAAAGAATGGGAAACTTGAGAGGACAGCTTTCAGCCTTACAAGTATGAGATGCTAACCACTACTGTGTGGAGTCGGAGGCATGCCCACAAAGTACCAGGTGCGGTTTGTTCAGCCCTCTGTGGCTCAGAAGCTAGGGTCCCGTCTGCAAGCCAGGCCTACTCACCACACCACGGTCTCCCAGGTCCAAGGCATCCCAAATGAAGCCCTGGGGTAGAGTGTAGGGCTCCTGTCGAATGTTGTCCTTGTCGGGTTCCACTGGCCCGTGGGTGTTTACCACTTCACCTAGAAGAGCACAGCCAGGAGTCAACTGTCAGCCTCCAGCATGGGGAGGGGAGCTCTTGTGAAACATTCACTGGAGGGCTGGGGATGAGGCTCACCGGCTACAGTGGTCGCCTGACTACACAAAGGCCTGGGTGTGATTCCCAGTACTACATAACCTGGGCATAGCGGAGCATGCCTATAACCAGCACTCAGTGGGGCAGAAGGGTCAGAACTTAAGGTCATCTTCCACCACACAGTGGGGTTAAGTCCAGTCTGGGCTACATAGGACCCTATCTGAGGAAAAAAAATTACCAGAGCTAATTTCCCTTGTCCCTAGGAACCATGTAGCTGAAGAACAAACCAGGGTTGGCAACTGTAAACTCTTTTTCCAGTCACCGTTGGTCCCTAGTTGAGGTCCAACGCATGGAAAACCTGGGAAGACTCTGTGGGATCTAAGGTGGCTCATTTCTAGAAATCCTTGTAAATCTCCCTTGGCTCCTATGTAGTGGGAGCTGCTGGAGCCACGCCCCGAAGCATCGCCCCAGTGAGGCAGGCAGCCGGAACTGTTACACCTGCCTATGACCTTGAGGAGGCCGTGAGCACCAGATACTGGGATAAACCCACCCTGTCTATTTAATGATCAAAGGAACTTATTTGGGGGTAAACTCACAACCACGGGAGATTTATCGTAGTGTCTGGGAAAGCTGAACTATGTCCCATGCTGAACAGCTTGGTCCAAAAATCTCAGTATCCAAAACCACAAGGTAGCCACGAGGGGCCAGCATCTGTACATCCCAGGTCTTAGGGTCCCTGGTGGCCATGCATTTAAGTAACTTAGAATTCTGCTGACGTGAAACACCAGCTCCTGGCAGCACCGATCTGATCCCGAGAAAATGTTGGGCTTTTAAGACACTCCGTTTGGAAGTTTGTCTTCTTTCTGGCATAAAGGCCTGCTGGGCAAAGAACTGCCCTTACTTTGACTGCTGACAGTATGAATGCTGTCCTTTCCTGATGAGCGGGACACAAAGAAAAGCGACTACTGAACTCTGCCAAGACAGGGTAAGATGGTCTTTCAAAAGTCCTGCTTCTGAAAATGTTCTGTCTGATATTCTAGGCCTGTAGCCAAACCGGATGCCCCAATGGTGCTGAGAAACTTTAGGTGACTGTCCAGGCTGCCAGCCGTGTCTATTCTTGAAAGATTTCCCATTTTCTCAGGTATTATTATATTCCTTCTCAGGTCTTTGATGGGGTTAAAGACTAACAGTTACAATCTTCTTGTATCTTAGCTAGAACATACTAAGTACTAGATTCAGATTCTTCAGAATAGGGCAGCTTTTGAAATAATCTAACATACCATTTACCTGTGTTCTGGACATCTCTGGATTTTAGTAGGTGTCTCTTGTTTGATGTTGGTCTTGTTGGTTGTAGTTCCATCTGTTTATGTCATTAACCTTTATTTCTCTTTTTTTTTTTTTTTTTTTTTTTTTTTTTTTTTTGGTTTTTTGAGACAGGGTTTCTCTGTGTAGCTTTGCCTTTCCTGGAACTTGCTTTGGAGACCAGGCTGGCCTCGAACTCACAGAGATCAGCCTGCCTCTGCCTCCCGAGTGCTGGGATTAAAGGCATGCTCCACCACCGCCCGGCTAAGGTTAGAACTTTCTTATTTAGACAAAAAGGGAAGATGTAGTGGGTAGGTGTTTGAGCCATGCCCTGAAGCCATGCCCTAGTGAGGCAGCTAAACTGTTACACCTGCCTATGACCTTGAGGTACCGGCCCCTGGGGCGTGGCTACTGGAGACCCTTCAGACCTGGGATACATGCAAGCTGGCCCCTCTTGGCTACCTCATGGTTCTGGATGTTGAGATTTTGGACCAAGCCGTTCAGCATGGGACATTCAGCTTTCCCAGACCCTACAAGAAAATCTCCCGTGGTTTTGAGTTTACTCCCAAATAAATTCCTTTGATCATTAAATAGACTCCATGGATTTATCCCAATACTCCTGAATGACGAATATTCATCATAGCTAATCTGGCTTCCTGCCTTCTGGTTGGTGCAGAGTGTCCTCATGTTCTAGCCCAGACACCCTTCCCTGACCTGAGGAGATTTGTAAGGAGCTGCAACAAGGCTGCCTTTGTGTCAAGAGCAACAACAAAGGACTGGGCTTACTCCTCAGTCAGATGATGGCTTCTAGGAGCCAGGCTCTCTCAGCCTTGCAGCCTCAGCTTCCAGCCTGAGGGCCAGCTCACTGTCACTGCCAGCTCAGGGCCTCAGTGACTGAGCCCCACAAATGCCTCTGGGCTGAATCACAGGTCTGCAGATGCTGCCGGGAAGCCTCCCTGACACAACCCCCTCTCCGTGGGAGAGCTGGGGAGGCTGAGATGAAGGGGGGGCAACTGAAACTACATGAGGCTGGAGAGGAAAACCAGACAAGGAGTCAACCTTTGTTTTTTTAAGACAGGAGAATGCTAAGTAGCCCAGGCTGGCCTTGTGCTCACAGCAATCCTCCTGTCTCAGCCTCCTAATGCTGGATTACAGGTATACACCAGATACCCAGCCCTCTGATTACTTCCAGTTGTTCTCAGTCACGCACTTCCTTTTGCCTCCCACGCCTGCTGTGCAGAGCCAAGAGCAGCACAAGGTGGAGGGCCTGCTGAGGCGCAGAGGACAGGTAAAGCTGAGAAGAAAATGTCTGCTCCCCTCAACAAGGAAAGAATGGCATGATCTGAAGAGGAACGGAAGGCTCATTCAGAGCACGTAACAACTGTTCCAGACCAAAGCTCCTGAAACTGTGTGTCATGACCTGAGCTTACGTACGTACGTGAGAGTGTGGGGTGTCGAGAAAACTGTGGCAACAGTAAATGGTTTGGAGCACACACACCAGAAGTAAAGTGAAAATTAATCATGTACCAAATCTGAGATATTCCAGACAGTGTTCTGTGACTTCACTGTGGCCTTGGCTCTGAACACACACGTGCTATGAAACATCGATGAAGTCTGCCTTAGAACCCTTGCTCAGACCAACACTACTGTATAGGGCTGGAGACGGTGCCGCGATTAAGGGCACAGCTGCTCTCCGAGGGCTCCAGGTCAGTGCCCCGCCACACCCGTGTCAGGTGGCTCACAATGGACCTGTAAGGCCAGTTCCAGGGGACGTGGTACACAGCACCCTTTCTAGCCTCTGAGGGCAAACACATACCTAAAACAAATACAGGGACAGGCACATAAAAATTTAAGGTTATTTATTTTATTTTATTTTTTGATGTGTATGAGTGCTTTGCCTGCTTGTATGTATATGTACCATAGTGTGCCTGGTGCCCATGGAGATCAGAAGAAGGGGTCAGATGCCCTGGAACTGGAGTTATAGATGGTTGGCAATCACCACATAGGTGCTGGGAACTAACCTGGGTCCTCTGTAAGAACAAGTGTTCTTAACCATGAGCTATCTCTCCAGCTCCCACATAAATAAAAAATAAAATCATTCAACAAATTCTGGTTTATAGTAAAGGCACATACCCATGCCCAGAAGGATTTAGTTCTTTATGTGAAAATAAAAACTATATCTGGCGGGGCAATAGTGGCATACACCTTTAAATCCCAGCACTTAGGAGGCAGAGGCAGGCAGATTTCTGTGAGTTTGAGGTCAGTCTGGTCTACAAATCGAGTTCTAGGACAGCCAGGACTACACAGAGAAACCCTGTCTGGAAAAAGAAGAAAAAAAAAAAAGCATCCTCTTATGCAAAGGCTTTTTTTGGGGGGAGGGGGGAGTTCAAGACAGGGTTTCTCTGTGTAACAGCCTTGGCTGTCCTGGAACTCATTCTGTAGACCAGGCTGGCCTTGAACTTACAGAGATCTGCCTGCCTCTGCCTCCAGAGTGCTGGGATTAAAGGCATTCACTAGCACTGCTCAGTCTGCAAATGCTTTTTGTTGTTTTGTTTTGTTTTTTCGAGACAGGGTTTCTCAGTGTAGTTTCGGTGCCTATCCTGGATCTCACTCTGTATACCAGGCTGGCCTTGAACTCATAGAGATCCACCTGGCTCTGTCTCCCGAGTGCTGGGATTATAGGTGTGTGCCACCACCACCCGGCTGCAAATGCTTTTTTGAGACATGAACTCATGTAGTACAATCTGACCTCAAACTCATTGCATATGGGAGGCTAGCTTTGAACTCTTAATTTGTTTTAATTTTCAGCAATATTTTTAGTAGAGAATTTCATACAATGTATCTGAACATAGTCACCCCCAAACTTCTCCCATTACCACTTTCTCCACCATTCCCACCCAACTTGAGATTTTATTTTTCTTTCTCCACTGAGTCCAATTTCTCTTGCCCAGCTAGTGGTGGGAGCGGAGCCTGTCCTGGCGTGTAGTTAACCTACCAGGGGTCACATCATTAAAGAAACCCACTCGCCCTCCCCAGCAGGTATCAAATGCTAACAGCTCCTCGGCTGCTGCGGGGGCTTTGCGTCCACCTTCCTTGCACAGTGCTGAGGTTTTGTCTGCAAGAGCAGGCGGTGTGCATGCTGTCACAATCGCTGTAGTGTCCGCAGAACACTGTCTCTGGTGCTATCAGCACCTCTTACGATCGTTCTCCCTCCTCTCCTGTGAGGATCCCGGAGCCTTGGGAGGAGAGGTGTGATGGGGATGTCCCATTTAGGGCTGAGCACACTACAGTCTGCCAGAGGCCACAGAATCTACAGCAGATGACAACTGATATTCAACAAGTTGACCCACCAGATGAGTAACTCTGATGGGGATCCCCACTGGGCAAAGACCGTGGGGTTACTGGCTGTGGACACCGTTTGCTTCTGTCTGTAATGTTCTCTGTGCTGCCACAGTTCCTCCCTAAAAACAACAGCCGTGGGTTCTTTCCACAGCCAACTGGTGGTGTGGTTTGTACTTTCGGGGCTCATGTATCTGTGGAGGGTCAGGAAGATGATTTCTTCTTAAGCTGTACAATTTTGATGAATAGAAATAATACTAGGATATTTTTCACTGCTCAGACTGACATAGGAAAATGACAATATTCTCAGCTACAAAGACAGCTTTTTATACCATTAGCTGATTTAAGACCTCAGAGTAAATTCAAAGCAGACTAGTTGTCCCTGCATGTGAACCGCACAAGGTCAGACATGAAGCAACTTCAGAAGACGTAACTCCCTGCAGCAACTGACTCTGCATGAACTCCTAACCACTCAAGGTTCAGCCAACTAACTGTTTATTGTGTAAGTTTTCAATGTCACTGTCGGGAAATGCTGAGCACTATGTGTCTCCTGTCCTTGCTTTAGTCTGGCTAATGTTGCCATGGTTACTTACTCACTGGCCGGTCAGTGTGATATCCCTAGTCCGAGAGAAATGATGTGGTTTCTCATGTGTTATCAGAATGGTCCTACTTCTTTTTGCTTATACAAGAAATGTTATGTGACCCTGAAAATGTAACTCATATATTTGTCCAGAGTTTATTCTGTGTAGTAGAGAGATGTAGAAATGTGAAGAGAGATATATAACTGTGAGGAGAAAGAGATGTAACTGTGTGGAGACAGAGAGATATAGCTGTAAAAAGATGTGCAGCTGTACAGAGATGTGTGGCTGTGTAGAGAGAGACGGAGCTGGGTGGAGAGAGACGGAGCTGAGTGGAGACAGATTTTTTCAGAGATTTTTCAAGATGAAGTAAGAGAGAAAGTTACCATCAGAAAGCATTTGTTTCTTTACCCATCACAGAGCACTTTAATTCTCTCTGACATGGTGGATTTTTTGTATGGCACGTGCTGCTGGAAGCTGGTCCTCTGGCAGCAATAAAAGTCCTTTATTTTCTGCGCACGGATCAGGTCTCAACTGTGTAAATTACCTTCTGCTGTGAGGAGAAGCTTCTCTGATGAGGGCATTTTTATTAAAGACATATATTTTTATGTATATGACACATGTGTATGCACACTAAGTGGATCCCCTGGAGCTGCAACTCAGGCAGTTATGATTTGTCTCATGCGGATGGTGGTAACCAAGCGCCAGTCATCTACAACCACTACGCCATCTCTCAAGTCCATGGCCTTGGACTCTTGATCCTCCTAACTCCACTTCTCAAGTGTGGGATTACAGCTATACATCACCATGCCCAGCCTATATATTTGGTTTTATCTTCCACGCCACAGTATGTGTGGAGGTTAGAAGACAACTTGTCATTTTTCTCTTTCCACCAAGTTCTAGGGATCAAACTCAGGTTATGAGGTTTGGCAGCAAGCTCCTTTCCCACTGGGCCATCTGTATATACCAAAAGTTTTCAGGCTAAAAGGCACACACCTTTAATCCCAGCACCTGGGAGGCAGAGGCAGGAGGATCTCTGTGAGTTGGAGGCCAGCCTGGTCTACAGAGCAAGTTCCAGGCCAGCCAAGGCTACACAGAGAAACCGTGTCTCAAAGAAAACAAAAAAGAAAAAAGAAAGAAAAAGGAATCACAAATGGAAAAAGTTGAAGATGCCCTGATACAGACTAAAAACTGTCTGGAGGCCTTTCATAGGTGAACTTACAGTGATTTTTAAACTATGAAGAATTCTAGGCCTCTTCAGCAGGACAGAGTTTAATTAAAATCTCAATAAGGTGAGACATGTTATTAACACAGCACCCTTTTTTTAATTTTATTTTTTGAGACAAAGTCTTTCTACTTTATACAAACTGGCCTTGAACAACTCATTCTGTCTGTGGCTCAGGCTGGCCCTCAACTTATGCTTTCTGTCTCTACCTCCCAAGTAGCAGGGATAACAGGTCTACGCCACAGGGAGGCCCAACTCAACACAGCATACTGCATGAACTTTACAATCAACAGTTCCCCCATTTAGGCCAAGAATGGTGGTTCACACCTGTAACCCCACGGCGTAGACAGCTGGGTGAGGCAGGAGGGTTGGCCACAAGTTCAAGGACCCTGTCTTGAAAACAAAGTCACCTCAAAGAAAAACAAAACAAAACAAAACAAAGCCTCCCCTGTTTAAGTGGGAGAAAAGCAAGTAACCACCCAGCACCATCCTAACGGTGTGCAGAAGGGAAAGGTAAGGTCTCTGCCATGCAGACTAGCTTATGCCTGACTCAGTGAAACAGAGATATCCTTAATTAGGTCCTGACTGGCCAAATCTCAACTCATCTCTTCATCAGCTCCTATTCTCTGGGCTGGAGCAAAGTTATTTTCTTGAATGAACCTTAACCCAAGAGATTACCTAAAAACTAGGCCAGAACACAGAGCAGCCCATCGGGGAATCTCACCAATGGTAGAGTGAGGGACTCTTCAAATACGTCTAGCTCCTTACCAGGGTCAGTGCAGATGTGGGGAGCAGATAGACAACGTATCCCTCTCTGTTCCCTCCCTGCTTCTATCTCCTCAAATCGTGTCTGTGTTGTTGCCAAGCCGACAGCTATATCTGCCCCAGAGCAGAGCTTACTTTGTTCTGTTTTTGAGACAGGGTCTCTCTACATGGCCCTGTCTGTCTGTCCTAGAACTCACTATATAGACCAGCCTGGCCTCAAACTCAGAGATGCCTCTGCCTCCAGGGTGCTAGGATTAAAGAATGTGCCACCACGCCTGGCTATTTTTACTTTATACTGGTTACCCATCATGGCGCTGACCACTTTAAGTTGGGAAACACCTGCTATGTATGCTTTCCACCTCTGCAGACAAATGTGGGCACAGCTGTCTTTTTACCTCCTGGTATTTGACTTGCTCTGCCCTCCCATAATGTACTAGAAGTCTTATAATGTTTCTGGAGGATAGTTACACTGGCAACTTAATCATCACTTACATTTCGTGTCAGAGCATGTGTTTTGGGGCTGGAGAGATGGCTCAGCAATTAAGAGAACATGCTGCAGGGACCCAAATTCAGTCCCAGCACCAGTACTGGGCGGCTCACATCTGCCTGTTGTTCCGTGGCTGCACTCACAGGCACTCATACACACACAATCAGATAGTTTAAAAAGGATAAAGATTTTAAGAAAACACAAGTTACTTCCTCAACTACATACATAAGAAAGAAGAAGTGATCCTCAATGGTCCCAGAAGCAAAACCCAATCACTCCTAAAACCTTTGTCCACCAGAAGCCCTGAGGTCAGTGGCCAAGGTCAGCTGTGGTTCAGGCCTAGCAGACACCTCTAGCTCCAGTATGCACAGTCACTTCTGGAATACTTTTGGGATTTCTGTCTGTCTAACCCCTTTACAAATTTATTACAGCATTTTTCAGATTAGTTTTATTTTGAGACAGGGTCTCACTATGTAGCTCTGGCTGGACTGAAATACCCCTTGTAGACCAGGCTGGCCTCAAACACAGAGATCCATTTGTTTCTGCCTCCAGGAGCTGGAAGTAAAGGTGCCACCCCTCCTGACTTCATTATGGCTTCAGAGTTCACATATGTCCACACAAACAAAACAGTCTTTCACTTACTTAAGTGGGAAGATAGACCCATGGACAGGCATCCCCACTCCTCATGTGCTAATTGTTCTCTGTAGATTTAAGATGATGATGGACTGAAAAGAACTGTGGTTTGTTCTGTGTGTGCTGCTGTGAAATAAGGTCTCTGAACAACAGGCTTTTATGTGCCCCTTTTAAAGACAATCCTCCAGAAATAATGATCTCTAGGACCTTAGGGCCTCCCCTACAAAACTCCACAGAAGCGAAGCTAAGACACACTCCTCCTCTCACCTGCAAACGGAAACACATACCCAATTTGGGGACCGGCTGTGTATCCCAGAACTGGTAGCTTCGCTTGCTGGCCTCCTCCATGGTTTTGGCAGGTCCCTGACCCACTGAGAACAGCTCAATGGCCTTCTGTATTTCCTGGATCCTCTCTGCTGGCAAAGAGTTCATCTGGACAAGACAGATGGAGAAAGAAAAGATCCATTGTGTTAACAAGATTTATGAGTCATTGTGAGTTCAAGAGTTAGCTAGGCCAGGTGTGGTAAAGCACACCTTTGATCCCAGCACTTGGGAGGCAGAGCCAGGGCTCTGTGAGTTCGAGGCCAACCTGGGCTACAGAGTGAGTTCCATCCAGAAAAGGCGCAAAGCTACACAGAGAAACCCTGTCTCAAAAAACCAAAAAGAAGAAGAAGTTTGAGGCCCATCCTGGCTCCATGAGACCCTGTATCAAAACACCAAGCGTCCGGGGCTGAAGAGACAGCCCGGTTGGTACAGTGCTTGCCACTGCAGCATGAGGGCCTGGGCCTGCTCTTCAGCACCCAGATAAAAGAGTCGACATGGTGGTGTGTGAATAATCCCTCTGCTGGGGAGCAGAAGCTAGGAGGATCCCTGGGACCTGCAGCCCAACCAATCTGGTCAAGTCATGGAGCTCCAGAGTCATGAGAAACCCATCTCAAAAATAAGGTGGCAAGTGATTAAGAAAGAAACCTGATGCTGGCCTCCAGCCTCCACATAACACGTGCAACATAGGGGCTGGGGATTTAGTTCAGTGGTAGAGCGCTTGCCTAGAAAGCTCAAGACCCTGGGTTCGGTCCTCAGCTCCCAAAAAAAAAAAAAAAAAAAAAAAAAAAAAAAAGTGCAACATATATGAACAAGTACACACAAACATATAACCAAGAGTTCAAGTACAATAAATAAAAATCAATAAAAAAAAATTATGTGGTTCTTTAGTTCGAATCAGAGGTTATTTATGTAAGAAATGGAGAAAAGAGTAGCTAAAAATTAGCAAATGGGTGCTACCTATGGGATATTGTTGTTTTATTTTTTGGTCTTTTTTTGTTTGTTTTTTGTTTTGCACAGGGTCTCACTATATAGTCTTCACTGGCTAGGAAATCCCTAAGTAGATCAGACTGACCTCAAACTTTCAGCTGATCTTCTTGCCTCTGCTAGGATTACCAGTGTGCACCACTACACTTGGATTTGCCTATAGTATTTTTCCCCATCTCAATCTCATGTGGTTTACGCCAAAAGTAATAGAGCCAAGTGCAAAATTTCAAGCAATGCAGAACATAGAAAATACAAAGGAAAAAAAAAAAAAAAAACCTGTAGCTAGGAGTAGTGGCATAAGTTTGTAGTCCCTGAGAGGCCTGGATATGAGGGTCAGAAATTCAAGGACAGCATGGGCAACATAAGATAATGTCTTAAAAAGGAAAAAAACAAAAAAAGGAAGGGGCTGGAGAGATGCTTCAGCAGTTAAGAGCACTGGCTGCTCTTCCAGAGGACCCAGGTTTGATTTCCAGCACCCATACGGCAGCTCACAACTGTCTCTGACTCCAGTTCCAGGGGTTCCAACACTCTCCTCTGGCCTCCATAGACACTGCACACGTGACGTATAGATATACATGCAGGCAAAATACCTAGACGCATAAAAATCAACCTCGTCCCCTTAACTATAATCCTTGTATGAATAGTTTTAACCTAAAAAATGTGAGAAATATACAGAACCCCAGACTTCTCTGGATGCAAGTTTTAAAACCATAGACATCTTTTTCAAAAAGTAAAATTGGAAGCTGGTAAGATGGCTCAGTGGGTAAAGGTATTTCCTGCTAAGCCTGATGACCTGAGTTCAATGCCCAGGACCCACACAGTGGGAAGAGAGAACCAACTGTCAGAAGTTACCTTGAACTTCTCCAGGTAGGCTGTACATTTGCCTCACCTGGTATGAGGAAGCATGTGCATGCACGTCCACAGACACACCTACAGCCCCCACACAGAGCAAAAATGGGTGCTAGAGGTATAGCTTAGTGGTAGAGAACTGCCTTGCATGTGCAAGACACTGGGTTCAAGCCCTAGGGTCACAAAATAACACATAAAAAAAAAGCAAAAAAGCATAAAAATTCAGTTTTATAATATTCTACAACAAATCATGCCTTATATCGGACATGGCACACACTTTTTTTTTTTTTTTTTGGTTTTTCGAGACAGGGTTTCCTCTGCGTAGCTTTGCACCTTTCCTGGAGCTCACTTGGTAGCGGCACACACTTTTAACCTAGGCAGAAGCTGGAGGATCTCTGTAAATTCCAGATCAGTCTGGTCGACACAGCAAGTTCCAAGGCAAGAGACTTGTGTCTTAAATAAAATTTATGAAACAAAACAAACCTCAAGCCTACGCATTCGAAGGAAGCTAGGGGTGTGGCTCAGTAGCAGAGCACAGTAAGTGTGTGGGAGGCTCCTGGTTAGATCTTAGCACATTAATCCCAGTGTCTTAGACCTTCTCTTCGGGGAGACAAAACTACATACCATGCCTCCAAATGCACTACGTGTGTGCACCACAGTGTATTGCCCCAGCCCCTGACTGATTAACTGATGGGTATTCTGATTGTTTGCTCTTTGATTGTGATACTGCAACACGGTGGTTCTCAGCCTCCCTAATGCTGCAACCCTCATGTTGTGGTGACCCCCAACCATAAAATTATTCTGTTGCTGCTTCATAACTGTAATTTTGCTACTGTTATAAATCATAATGTAAATATCTGATATGCAGGCTATCTGATAGTGACCTCTGTGAAAGGGGTCATGACCCCCAGGTTGAGAACTGCTGCTAATGATTTTCTTTTAAATTAAAAAATATTTTGTAGCTGGGAGGTGGTGGCACATGCCTTTAATCCCAGGACTCAGGAGGCAGAAGCAGTCAGATCACTGTGAGTTCAAGACCAGCCTGGTCAACAGAGTGAGTTCCAGGACAGCCAAGGCTACACAGAGAAACTGTTTTGAAAAAAAAAAAAATCCCCCCTAAAATAAAACCAAACCAAAAAACAAATATTGTGTATGTGTGCACGTGCCACAGTGTGTGTGTGTGTGAAGGTCAAAGAATAACTTTCAGGAGTCTGTTCTCTCCTTCCACTGTGTGGGTCCAGGGGACCAAGCTGGTCACCAGGCCTGGCTGCAAGCGACTTAAGACCCAGAAGACCAAGAACCACGGCTCTAAGAAGCAGGGGCTGTCACACCATCACTCTGTGGCACCTGACACACACACATGCGATACACGCCTGTAATTCCGTGATTCTGGTACTGCGCTTGGAGTCGGGTACCTGCTGGGTCTTTTAAGGTACTGAGAGCAGTTTCGTCACCAAGGAAGGGCACAGAGGACAGACAGCACTGGAGTGGAGATGATCAGTCTAAACTGTCCCTGCACTTGGACCTCAACACTCCTCAGCCCTAAGGAGTCCTCCCCTCGTTACCTTCACAGGCTGATCCTGGGCCGCATCTGTGTCGCTGCCTTTCTCTTTCTTCTTCTTCTGTTTCTTCTTCTTCTTCTTGGCTCCAGTGTCATTGGCTGGACTCAAGCCACTGAAAGACAAAGTAAAAAGAACATCGGATGCTTTAAACCACAGACAAAAGGCTCTTCTGTAGAGCAGACCTTCCTAACCAAGCTGCTGGCTTCAGAAGCAGACTGGAGAATCCAGCTCCCAGAAGGGGCGTTTGGAGGACACTAGCAAGCACAGCTCCCCCACGCCCACCCTTCGGCTCCCAAGGGAGGAGACAATGTGCAATGCATGAACTATTTATTTTAAAGGGCCTTTTCTGTTCTTGCATTCATTCATTCATTCATTCACTCATTCACTCACTCGATCACTGAGACAGGGTCTCAAGCAGCCAAGCTGACCTCCATCAATGACTTTGGACTTCTGATCCTCCTGCTTTCACCTCCAGAATGCTGAGGTTACAGGTACTCCACCCACCTGGTTTATGGGGCTCAAACCCAAAGCTTCTTGCATGTAAAGAAAGCTTTCTACCAACTGAACTACTGAACTACATTCCCAGGCTTTTCCTTTTCTTTTCTCTTCTCTCTCTCTCTCTTTTTTTTTTTTTTTTTTTTGGAGACAAGGTCTTGCTATGTAACCTTGGCTAACCTGGTACTCAGTTTGTTATCTCAGGCTGGCCTCAAACTTATGGCAATCTTCCTGCCTCAGCCTCCTGAGAGCTGGGATGACAGTTATGAGTCACTACATCCTTTTTTGGGAGGTGGAGGAATGTGTACTTATTTCTTTAGATTGTCAGCCTGCGCTAAAGACATGTGTCAACACTGTGTCAGTACCAACACCACTTCCTTACGGCCCTAAATTAAAAAGGACAGCCAAAGGACAGTAGCAGTCTTTTGGGAATCCTTTGCCCCGACTTCTCCAAGTGGTATGTTCACTGGGTTTCCCCAACTGGACCCAGCACACAAGACAGTATGGAAAGGAGAGCAGGATGAAGAAAAGAAGCGCCTGACATTACTGCAGTCCACGCCCAAAAGGGTCAATAAAGAGAAGTGTCTGAACTAGACATTAGGCAGCAAGATTGAGTGGTCACCGATGGCAAACCCAGAACTAGGAATGATGGGAAAATCCAACCACAGCAGTCTCATGCAGCTACTTTCGCCACGGGCAGACGAAAACTCTGTAGAAGCAGTAAAGGGACTCCCTCATGCTGTCTTCCCTTAGTAAGACACGCAAAACCGTCTTCTACCTGCATTAAGATGTCAATCAGACCAGGCACGGTGTCGCATAACTGCTACTAGAGCACCTGGGAGGCTCAGTGGGGACGACGTAAAGAGACATGGTGGTGCGCATCTTTAATCCCAACATGCAGGAGGCAGATCTTTGTGTGTTCAAGGCTAGCCTGACCTACACAGTAAGTTCCAGGCCAGCAAGGGCTACACTGTAAAACCTCATCTGAAAAGAGACATGGTGGCTCCGAGTCCCAGGCCAGTCTGGAGGAGAACACAGAGCTGTAGGCTAGCCGGAGTGAAAGATACTGCTTTAAAAATTTTTTTTTTTAATTTAAAAAAGGAAACAGATCCTTCAGGGTTTCAAAGTACCGTGTGGTTATTTGAATATTAATGCCATTGATAAATGCTATCAGTAGTATCAAGTATACATATAGAAAGAGAAAGCAACCTGTAATCACACACTTCCATTTCTTGGGCTAAGGCTGTAGCTCAGTGGCAGAGTGCTTGCCTAGCATGCTCTAGACAACAGGTTTTATCCCCAGTCCTGGAAGGAAAAAAGGGTGGGGGTGGATCTGGTAGAAATACACTGTCATCTCTTTATATGTGGAGTCTCCAGATTTACGTCCTCTTATTCCATGGTCAGGGGATTTAGGAGACGGTAGAAGGATTATGAAGCCAGGAGTCAAGGCTGGTAGCTCTCTCCCTCAGACAAGCATATGGTCATCACGTCTGGACACAAAGACATCTAAGGAGTATTCTGTTAATGAGACACAGAAGGCACAGCACAGAGGGGACCGAGGACATTCAGGGATGGAAAGGCAAACTCCTTACAACCAGATGCTCAGTGAATCTTCCGAGGCCACAGAAAATAGGAGCCACAGTTACCCACGAACCCAGATAACTTCCTCTTTTATTTATTTATTTAGGTTTTTTGAGACAGAGTTTCTCTGTGTAGCTTTAGAACCTTTCCTGGAACTCAATCTGTAGCCCAGGCTGGCCTCAAACTCACAGAGATCTACCTGCCTCTGCCTCCCTAGTGCTGTGATTAAAGGCCTGTGCCACCACCACCCAGCTCTGTCTCTCTCTCTCTGTCTCTCTTTATTGTGCATTGGTGTTTTGCCTGCATGTGTAGCTATCTATGTGAGGGTGTCAGATCTTGAAGTTACAGACAGTTGTGAGCTGCTGTGTAGGTGCTGGGAATTGAACCTGAGTCCTCTGGAAGAGCAGCCGGTGTTCTTAACGGCTGAGCCATCTCTCCAGCTCCTAGATAACTTCCTCTTAATAGTTCACTTGTTATCCTATGTAATCCCATTCAGAGCCTGTCACAACTTTGCAGTCTTTTTATTTCAGAGATACCCTCTTTTCAGTCTCAGGATTATGTGTAGTGTTGAAAAGTTAAATAAAATCCAGTTAATGTGCTTTATTCATGTCATTTACAGAGTGAATGATCAGGGCCCTGTGTATGAATTCCCACACAAATCTTATGTTTGTCTGTGTAGCTGGTCTTGAACTTGGAGATCTGCCCACCTCTGCCGCCTGAGTGCTAGGATTAAAGGTATGCGCACCACCACCACCCCAGCTCATACAAATCACTTTTATACTTCTGTGGAAAAAGAACCAAAGGGTGAAGGTGAAGAAATGCTGCATCCAGGTGTGGTGGGTCGTTTTTTGGGAAACAGAGGCAAGATCATTGCCACAAAGTCAAGGCCACCCTGGTCTAGATGGGGAGTCCCAGGCCAGCCAAGGCTACACAGCAAGACTAGGTCTCAAACCCACAAACAACTATAAAAAGAAACAGCTGCATGTTAGTTAACCAATTGGATATTTACTAAACACAATTTTACATGGCAATAAATGGCCACCTTTTGGCTTTGTAAGTCTTTTTTTTTTTTTTTTTTTTTTTTGAGACAGGGTTTCTCGGTGTAGCTTTGCGCCTGTCCTGGAACTCACTCTGTAGACCAGGCTGGCCTCAAACTCACAGAGATCCGCCTGGCTCTGCCTCCCAAGTGCTGGGATTAAAGGCGTGCGCCACCACCACCCAGCTTGTAAGTCTTTACAAAGTGTGCAAAATCGCTACAGAATGTCTTCCTTGGCTGAGCATGGTCACAGGAGCCATGGCACGAGCCTACGGCCCGAGTACCTGGGAGGGAGAGGCAGGAAGGTCATTCCAAGTTTGGGGCCATCTTGGTCTACAGAAGGAGTTCCAAGGCAGCCAGGACTACACAGTGAAACTGTCAAAGAAAGAAAGTTGGTCAGTAAGTCTCCCTTCCCACGCCTCTTCAGGAGAGAGCTGTGCGCACTGTGACCGCCTGACCCCATTTCTGCGGAGAGCACAGGCTGCACTCTGGTTCTGTTCTTGGTGGTAAGCTGGTCTGTTTTGTGTTGAGACAAAGTTGTAGCCCAGGCTGGCCTTCAACTCAAAAAGATCCTTCTGCCTCTACTTCCCAAGTGCTAGGACAAACGGCATGCAACACCACACCTGCCTTTATGTTTGTTTGTTTGTTTGTTCTTGTTTTTTTTTGTTTGTTTGTTTTTGTTTTTTGTTTTTGTTTTTCGAGACAGGGTTTCTCTGTGTAGCTTTGCGCCTTTCCTGGAACTCACTTGGTAGCCCAGGCTGGCCTCGAACTCACAGAGATCCGCCTGCCTCTGCCTCCCGGGTGCTGGGATTAAAGGCGTGCGCCACCACCGCCCGGCTTGTTCTTGGTTTTTTTGAGACAGGGTTTCTTTGTGCAGCCTTAGATGTCCTGGAACTCACGTTGAAGACCAGGCTGACTTTGAACTCACAGAAATCTGCTAGCCTCTGCCTCCCAAGTGTTAGATTAAAAACACGCAACACCAGTGCCCAGATGGCTTTATGTATTAATTTTATAACTAATCCTACTGAGGTATTGGGCCACAACTATGAGAACACAAGAAGTTGCCATAGTTTTATAGACAAAAAGCCCAAAAGAGGGAGACAACTGAATCAGAGAAGACACCTAGGAGTCCAGTACCATGAACTTTCAAGACAATTATAATAACTTAATCACTCATAAGACACCAAGCTCAAAGGCTTTGAGAACACGCACACCTGCTGGAGGAAGCTAAGCAAGGCTGTGCAGGATCGCTGCTTAGGAGGATGAGTAAGACTGCTTGAACCCAGGAGTTTGGAGGCCAGGATCTGGGTTGAGTATTACAGGGCATGCCAGGATTCAGTTTTAAACTGAAACTGAAATCTTTTATAAATACAAGACAGAGACTGACCAGAAGGTACACACTTACTACAGCAAACCAAAGCTTATCTTGCTCCTTCCATTCCAAAATACCAAGCAGGGACTTGGGAGAAATCTGTCCTTGGAAAGTAGGGAATGTCTGCTATGGGAACTGAGATGGGTGTTCACACACAATGGCTGCTGGTTGCTGGGTGGTGGTAGCCCACTCCCAGCACTCAGGAGGCAGAGGCAGGTGGATCTCTGAGTTCGAGGCCAGCCTGGTCTACAGAGTGAGTTCCAGAACAGACAGGGCTACACAGAGAGACTCTGGTGATGTGGCTAGTATCAATAACTAACCTAGCAAAAATATAGGATGAATTGAAAGAATGGCAGATCCAAGGCAGGGAAGAAAAGCAATTAGGAAATCTCATCTTCAAAGCTGTCAAGATGGCTTCGTAAGGAAAAGGCACTGGAGTATCAGCCAGGCAACCTGAATTCAACACCTGAGATTCATGTAAAGGTAGGAAGAGAACCAGTTCCACAACTGTCCTGTGATCTACCCACCTACACACACACACACACACACACACACACACACAGTGGCATGTGTGAGATCGGGTCTTATACTGCAGCCCTGGCTAGTTTTGAACTCATGGTGATCCTCCTGCTTCAGCCACTAGACTACTAGGATTATAAGTGTGAACCATGACGCTCTACTAGAAATGTGTCATTTTTGTTTTTTTGAGACAGGGTTTCTCTGTGTCGTCCTAGCCCTGGAACTCACTCTGTAGACCAGGCTGGTCTTGAACTCAGAAATCTGCCTGCCTCTGCCTCCGAGTGCTGGGATCAAAGGTGTGCACCACCACACCCCACGGGAATGTCATTTTTTAATGAAGGCCCTAAATGTTAAATTCAAGCACAGAAGAATTCTTATGGATGCTCTTGTACAAAATCAGGGCAGCAGGAGGAGATGGAAAATGAGCCTCCGTGCTTCTAAAATAGAACAGTGCCGGGTGTGTGTGGGTGGGTGGGAAGGGCAAGCTGACAGATGAGCAGGAGCACAGAACTTGCCGACAGCACGAAGGGTCCGGAACACAGGCCTCCTCTCCCTTACGGGATGACAAACACCCAAATGTGTGTGCCTGGGAACTAAAATCTTTTATCATGGGAGAGAAAGAGTAGATGGAACCTCCAGCCTTGGGAGGAGTCTCCCAGCAATCTGCCTTAACCTGTTGCTTACAGGAGACCACAATGAGGAAACCTGGTCATCAACTAACCAACCAGTACCCAGGGACAAGCCACCAGTCTCTAAAGAGGTAGGGCCTTTTCTCTCTGACACGTTTAAAGCCATCGTTCCCAACCTGTGGGTTGCAACCTCTTGGGGTCACCTAAGACCATCAGAAAACACAGGTATTTACATTATGATGCAGAACAGTAGCGAAGTTACAGTTATGAAGTAGCAATGAAAAGTTTAAGGTTTGGGGGTCGCCACAAGGTGAACTGTATTAAAGGTGGCAGCATCAGGAAGGTTGAGAACCGTGCACTGGTTACAGTCTCACCCCCCCATAAGGATGTATCTGAGAAGCCTCCAAAGCCAAGTTATTAACTGTCTTCTCACACTAGGCCCAAGAAGGAAGCTTCAGTGTGAAGAGCAGAGGTTAGAAGTAACAAGGAGAGGCAGAGACGGAGGCACATGCCTGCAGTCCATGGAGGCCATGGCAGGAAGATGGAGAATCTCAGGTCAGTCTGAGGTGATGCTGAGGATGAGCCGAGTTTGACTCTGAAAGCCATCGTTTACTCCTCACTGACATCTGCTTTCAAATTATAATCCCCTAAAAACTGTACGTATAATTATTTACATAAAATGATGGGTTTCTTTCTTTGCCTCTCAACGATTTTAAAAATGTCCTGAGCAAAGGGGCCACACCACACAGCTGTTTCTCACAGCCCCTGCTGTCACACTGCACACACAGCTAGGATCGTTTTATGCTTGCCTGATGCTTTCTAGGCACAATGGACTAAAATAAAACTCAGAAAAGCTACAGCCCAAAAGAGGTCATCGAAACATCTCTAGTGCTCTTTCCACAGGACAGCTGTGCCAACGTTCTGAGAAAGCAGTGAGGCTGTGACCTTCTATGCCTTGCTTGGGATTTTCAACGACCCACTTCCTGGCTCCTGGCAGTGGCCCTCCTTAGGTCACGTCCTATTCCTAAGGTCAAGGCAGAGAGCCACTGGCACTATTCAAATGGTACGTACTGGCTGCCACAGACTGCAGGCTTCGGAGAGCAAAGTTCAGAAGAAAAGTCATAACTTCTGGTCACTTATTTCCTTCTTTTGTTTTGTTTGCAATGGGGACCCACCATGGCTAACCTTGAACTCAAGATTCTCCTATGCCAGCTTCCTGTGTACCAGGGCATATGACTTTATTTTCCTTCCTTCCTCCCTCCCTCCCTCCCTCCCTCCCTCCCTCCCTCCCTCCCTCCCTCCCTCCCTCCCTCCCTTCCTTCCTTTCTTAAATTTTATTTATTTATTTATTTATTTATTTTGACACAGGATCTTTCTATGTAGCCCTGGATGCCCTGGAACCCACTATGTAGACCAGGCTGGCCTCAAACTCACAGAGATCCGCCTGCTTCTGCCTCTCACATGCTGGTATTAAAGGCCTAGAGGACCATACCCAGTTTTTGTTTTGTTTTGCTTTGGTTTGGTTTGGTTTTTCAAGACAGGGTTTCTCTGTATAGCTTTGCGCCTTTCCTGGAACTCGCTTTGTAGGCCAAGTTGGCCTTGAACTCACAGAGATCCGCCTGCCTCTGCCTGCCGAGTGCTGGGACTAAAGGCCTATAGGTCCATACCCAGTTTTAATTTTTTAACTTTTATGTATGTGTGTATGTTTGTACATGTGTGCGCCAGTGCTCTCAGAGATCAGAGGTGTCAGGTTCCCTGGAGCTAAAGTAACAAGCAGTTATAAGCCTCCTGCCATGCATGCTAGAACCCAACTCTGGTCCTCTGGTAGAGCAGGATGGGCTCTTGGCAGCTGAGCCATGACCCAGCCCCCCATTCTCTCTGCCTCTGAAAGCTAGAAGCTAATTCTTGGGACTATAAAGTAAGTTTTCCCCAGAAAGGTACTGAAATAAATCCTGAACTCTAGTTCTAATTTCGACATCAGGAGAGCCTTTTGCAAGTGAAGTTACCCTTGGGGATGTGGCACATTCACCAACGGTCATCCTAGTACTCACACAGCCCAGAGACAGACAGACAGAGGGACATTTACAAGGGCACTCAGGAGGACACCGGGGGGCAGGAGTCAGTGTCAGCTGCATATTCTCTGTACTGCTGTGGCTGCTGGACCACAGGGGACTACACCCCAAACTCCACACATCCCACCAATGAGTTAGACTGGGAGGTCGGGGAACAGATGGCTGCCAAGCCCGATGACCCGAGTTTGAACCCGGGATTCACATGGTGGAATGGAGAGAACTGACTTCCTTCAGGATGTCTGACATCACATGTATACTGTGGCACATGTGCAAATAAATAAAATGTAATAAATTAAAAACAAGACCTGCTTGTGACTCCTAAATTCCTACTGCCACAGAGGCACCCGGAGGCTATGGAAGGAGACTGGAGGCAGCAATTACAGAAGCCTGCTCTTCGGTCGGTCACCTTTGCCTTCTCAGGATGTCTGGAGGGATGAGTGAGCCAATTCCTGTCATGGAAGAGAGCTATTTTTGAGAGCTCACAAAGACTCTGATAGAAGTGACTAAAAGCTGGGCCAGTAGAAAACAAGGCTAAAATGAGATAAACACTGAAATTCAACAGTTTGAGTCTGTGTGGTGCATTGTGACCTGGCAAGTCAAAGATCAAACCAAACGCTATTCCATGTTCTATCTGTGTCCACTGAGGACGACCCTGGTCTATCAGCGAGAGTTTAAAGAGCCAGCCAGCTCCACTGCCACTCAACTCCCTGTCTGAGAAAATGCACAAGTTGCCGAAGAGATCCAAAGAGAGGACTCTCGCTGCTACAGGATGCAGGAGCTGGGAGTGCTGCTCAGTGGTTGTGCCTCTCATGTGTAAGGTGCTGGGTCAGAATACAGAAGTCAATCCCAGAGGGGAAACACATGCAGCCACTTTCAAAGGGACCCTCTGAGTGTCGGAGGGCGAGGTGGAGGCTCACAACAAAAGCTGAACTGGCCTTCCTAAGTGAAATCAGAGATGCACGTAGGGTTTAGCACACACTAGCAGTAACAGCAGGCGCTCAACTCCAGCTGCTCCAGTCAGCACACCAGACAGACTGTGTAAAGCAAGCACCGTCCTGGCAGGGCATTTCAGTTGTTAATTTTTGGTGCTTAATATAGAGAACATAGTATTTCATGTGCTTTAAAGGGAACAATCACAAGAACACCTTCTCTGAGGAATCAGAATGAGGCTTAAAAAGTAGAGCTTGGCCGGGTGGCAGTGGCGCACACCTTTAATCCCAGCACTTGGGAGGCAGAGCCAGGAGGATCTCTGTGAGTTCGAGGCCAGCCTGGTCTAAAGAGCGACATCCAGGACAGGCACCAAAACTACACAGAGAAACCCTGTCTCAAACCACCCCGCCAAAAAAAAAAAAAAAAAAAACAGTAGCGCTTGCTGAATTAGAAGTTGAGGCTCACGGCTGTAATTCCAGCCCTTGGGAGGCTAAGGCAGTGATCCTCTCACCAGAAGTCTAAAGCTAGCCTTGCTACAAACCGAAACACAAACAACAAACAAGCAAAAAGAATGCAGGTGGCCAGGTGTGGTGGCGCAGGTCTCTAGTCCCAGCACCGGAAGGCAAAGGCAGGAAGATCTGAGTTTTGGGACAGCCAGGGCTACACAGAGAATCCCTGTCTCAAAAAACCCGAACCACTGAATGAATGAATGAATGAATGAAAATAAAAAATGGAGGTGTAGGTAAATAGATGGCTTAGTGGATAAAGGTGCTTACAGCCAGGTCTGACTACCTACCTGAGTTTGATCCCCAAGACCCCCACAGACAACTGACCCACAAGCAGTCCTCTGGCCTCCACAAGCTCGTTATGCACACACAAAATGCACACAAATAAAGAAATGCAGTAAATTTGTTTTTAAGTGGAGATTTGAGATTTTTTAAGAAAGAAGAGAAAAAGCTACAGCATCCTCCTCCCGCAGCCCGTTCCCTGAGCTCCAGACAGAAAGGGTTAACTGGCAGCTTGGCAAAGCTGACAAAGTTTGGAGTGGGCATATTAGTCCAACAATGTGGGAGATCAGCAAAAGCAGTGTGCCATGGGCAGCAGTCTCCCTGAAATAGGCTTCATTTACTTTTAATTTCTTCGGCTCTCCAGTTTCTTCTCTTTGAAGCAGCTCTTGATTGGTTTCTTTTTAACTACCATTTAATTAGGAAATATAATTAGAATACTTATTTGATATCAGTGATGAGAGTTCTCTTCATTTTGCTTTGATCTAGTTTTGAAAAACCAAAAGCTGAAGAGTGGAATGAAGAGAGGGCTTCAGAACTAAAAAGATTTCTTCTTCCCAAGTGCTCGATGCAGTCCCAAGCCGACAAACAGCATGGATGGCGCCGCTTGTGACAAGAGGAAGACACAGCAAGGAAGGGAGCTGGGCGGAATCTCCCTTCTGTCCTAGTTACCTGACACAGCCTGGATCATCTCAGGAGACTGGACTGAGGAACTGCCTAGATCAGACTGGCCTGGGACGTGTCCTGCGGACACAGGAGCCCAGCCCACTGTGGGCAGCACCATCCCTAGGCAAGAGGTCCTGAGCTGTAGAAGGAAGGAAACTGAGCCCTAAGACATGGCCTAGCAATTACTAGTAGTGCTGGGCATGGTGCCGCACACCCGTCATCCCCGCCCTTGGGTGGCAGAGGCAGGTGGATCTCTGTGAGTTCAAGGATAGTCTGGTACAAGTCCCAGGCCTTCCAGAGCTACACAGTAAGATCCTGCATTTTAAAAAAGCACTAGCTGTTTTTCCAGAGGCCCCGAGTTTGGTTCTTAGCACCCATACTGGGTGACTCACAACCATCTGTAACTCCATGGCAACGGGTGTCCTCTTCTGGCTTCCACAGACACCAGCACACACACAACAGACATACAGACGTAAATACATGTGAAGACAGCAGAGGAGGAGGAGAAAACCAGCTAAGCACAAGTGTAGAAGTGAGCATGAAGAAGTGTTCCCCCACGGTTTCTGTCTTTGAGTTCCTACTGGAGTTCCTGTCCTGCCTTCCAACAATGGACTGCAGCCTGGAAGTGTAAGCCACATAACATGTACTGTGTGTATACACTACATACGTCCATACTACATAATATGTAGTGCAAGCTACATAAATCTTTCCTTGCCTAAATGCTTTTTGTTCGAGTGTTTTTTTGTGTGCGTGGTTTTTTGTTTTTTTGTTTGTTTGATTTTGTTTTTTCAAGACAGGGTTTCTCTGTGTAGCTTTCGTGCCTATCCTGGATCTCGCTCTGTAGACCAGGCTGGCTTCACACAGATCTGCCTGGCTCTGCCTCCGGAGTGCTGGGATTAAAGGCATGCACCACCACCACCTGGCTACCTTTCTTCTTAAATTTCTTCATAGGAGACAATATCTCTAGTGTACCCACACACATACACACACCAATATGCAAAACAAATAAAAAGGGGTGGGTGGAAAGATGCCTCGGAGGTTAAGAGCACATTTACCAATACTGCAGGAGTTCAGTTCCCAGTTCAGCTGCTGGGATAAGACACTGAATAAAAAGCATTTAGGCGAGCAAAGATTTATGTAGCTTACACTAATATACATATACATATATATATATGTGTGTGTGTATATATACATATATATATATATATATATATGTAGTATTCACGTATGTAGTGTGTACACACAAGACATGTCATGTAGCTTACACTTCTAGGCTACAGTTCATTGTTGAGAGGCTCATAACCACACATAACTCCAGGTCCAGGGGACTGTGAAGCCTTTTTAAGCTCTCCTCAGATACCTGCACTCACATGCATATACACACAATTAAAGTTTTTAACTAAAATAAATAACTTAAAACAGGTAATGGGGGGCAAGAAATACTTCAAAAAGAAAAAAAGGCCGGGCGGTGGTGGCGCACGCCTTTAATCCCAGCACTCAGGAGGCAGAGCCAGGCGGATCTCTGTGAGTTCAAGGCCAGCCTGGGCTACCAAGTGAGTTCCAGGAAAGGCGCAAAGCTACACAGAGAAACCCTGTCTCAAAAAATTAAGAAAAAAAAGGAACTTCCATAATAAACTGGAGGGTGGCTGGTTTCTGCAGGTATTTCACAAGATGTTGTCGGTCCGTGAGAAAAGTGCTTGCTGTGAAAGCTGATGACCTGAGTTCCATCCTCAGAACCCACGCAAAAAAACTGGATGTGGCAGCACACAGCTGTGATCTTAGTACTCCTAGGACAGGACGCAAGGCGGGAACAGGAGAATCATCTGGAAGCTTGGGAACCAGTTAACCAGAGTGTATGGCAAGGCCGAAACAACGAAAGCCCTGCCTTAACAAGACAGAAGGAGAGAATGACTCCCCAAAACTGTCCTCTGACCTCCAAACACATACACACACACACACACACACACACACACACACACTCTCTCTCTCTCTCTCTCTCTCTCTCTCTCTCTCTCTCTCTCTCTGTAGTAAGACAAGATTTACTGTCAAAAATACATACAGAAGAAAAATCGGAGACTGGAGATGTGTCTGTATCTCAGAACTAAGGAAGTCCAGGCAGGAGAACTAGAAATCCAAGACCGTTCTCAATACAAAATGAGTTTGAGGGCAGCCTGGGCTACATGAGACCTTACATTGAGATAGGCCAGGCA
Source organism: Peromyscus maniculatus bairdii (assembly GCF_049852395.1). Classification (NCBI taxonomy): domain Eukaryota; kingdom Metazoa; phylum Chordata; class Mammalia; order Rodentia; family Cricetidae; genus Peromyscus; species Peromyscus maniculatus. The sequence continues at coordinate 90,190,763 of NC_134859.1, read as the reverse complement.
CTTCAATATTTGCCTTCATTCACCCAACACTCAGTAACACCTACTAAGCACCAGGCATCTCATCTCCAAGGACATAATTAATCCTTGTTCTCATGCACCTTAATAGCCCATGAGACAAAGACCTGGACACACTCAAGAAGTTATCAAACACATTATTTATTGCTATAGTAAAACTACAAAAATACAGTTTGTAAAAATGATGGAAGGCAAGCTGGGGAAAACCTGAAGACAGAAAAGAGCTACCTTTAATGTTTCTCTCTAAATTCATAAACCACTGTAGATAAGAAAACTTTCCCAAGACCACAGCTGTTGATCTTGGGATCACAACCAGGCTTTCAAATCAGGTTTTAGCTTGTTTTTGTAGACAGTCTCACTATGAAACCCACACTGGTTGGCTATATAGATAAGGCTGGCCTTGACCTCACAGAGAGCCACCTGTCTTTGCCTCCTGAGCGCTGGGATTAATAGGTTGCACCACCACATCCTGCTCAAAGCAGGTCTGAATGACTCCAAAGTCCATACTTTTCCCAGGGTGATGCTGCCTCTTTCCAAAACACTTTGCTCTGAACGTTAATGGAAAATTCAGATTCTAAATGTCATAAGTAGACTCTTTCCTGAGTAGGCCCTTTGCTTTTTACCTGCCATCTCCAAACTAATTCATTTTCACAGACCCCCAGATTTGGTAAACTAATATAATTTGTTCACTCAAACATACCTGGTAACAGAACACCTTCCCGGGGGGAGGGGAGGAGGGAGGTTACTCCCAAAGATTTGGGGAAAGGGGTGCTAGTACTCTGTGGTACCATAACTAAAACAAAGAACTTCCTGGCAAACAGGATTTTCTTGGTTTTCATGCTTGCGGTTGAACACCAGGGCCTGCCGCATGGTAAGCACGAGCTCTATGGCTAGGCTACACCCCAGCTCAGGGCAAAGTGTTACAAGCTGATTACAATTTTTCAGAGTACAAAACCTATTTAAAAAAAAGAAGATTGGCAGTGATCAGGGCAACAGTTTAAGAAAGAAAAAGAGTGCAATTACAGAATGAACAGAGGAAACATCACACTTTCACTTCTGAAATGACTTTCATATTCAGCCCTCTCATTTGACAGGGACTTTTTCTCGAGAGGCCTGTCCTGTCCCTTCTTCCAGCTCCTACTTCCTCTTTCTCAGCGATTCCATTCTTGGGAATGGCTGGCTTAAACAAGGCTGTTCCATGAGATCTGTCGTGAGTTACAGCAACAGAGCACAGGCATAAATCAAATTTGGCAAGCTTCCTTTTCTGCCACATTCTTGTGATTTTTTTTTTTCATGCTGGTAAAGAACAAGAAGCTAGATCTTTTTTAAATCCAAAACTCACCCCCAGGCAAACTGCTAATCATTTAATCCTTTGCTCAACCATCTCTAAGATAGAAGGCTAAATGAGTGTATCCAAAGGTTATGACCTTTCACCTTTATCTTAGTTTTCACTGGGGGAAAGGGGGAAGTTAAGAGCTGCCGGTTACAGCTCATGACAAGCTGGCTATAACAAAGTCTGGCTTTAAAAAATCAGAAATCTATATCTATATCTATATCTATATCTACATCTATATCTATACACACACATACATATGTATGTATGTATGTATGTAGACAGACAGAGATAGATAGCTGGACAGATGGATGGACGGTGGGGGGGTTAGCAGCAGACAAATAATGTGAACAAAAATATTCACTGTGACTGGCTTACAGCTGTACTTATTTGGAAAAAACAACACTCAAATATCTGGCCCATTTCTTCTTCTCCAGTAACAAAAGACAGCGATTACTTATAGTAAGAGCTACATGGTGGCCTGTAACAGTAGTCCCTATACCTGAGAGGCAGAGGCAAGAACATCATGCAGTTTGGGGACAACCTGCTCTACATGGCAAGTCGCAGATCAGCCAGAACTACACATCGAGAACCTGTCTCAAAAACCAAAACACCCCGGAAAGACCCTAAAGTACAAGATGTGCAGTAGTATCCCACAAGTACCACATATTCTCCAAGAAGCAACATCCGTTTGTTGAAGCTTTGAGCTACTTCACTAAGTTAACAAAGGTACAAGAAGAGTTACTCTAATAATACCTACGGATTATTTGAGGCAATAGACACTGAATAAGTCAAAACATTACCACATCGCTAATAACACAGGATTTATAAGGTGAGTTTATATTCTGGAATTCTCTGGAAGTAGTATTTTACGACATAATTATATACGTGGCTTGTATAGCCTGGTGAATTTCCTCATTGACCGTGAACTACAACGAAATGCTTTATTATCAGTTTATTGCTAGTCACGTTGTTCATACCCCTTTATAAGTAACGTTCCTCTGAACTGCAGTGTCTAGACTGCTCTGCGTTGTACTCTTGAGACCCACCGTTCAAAATGTTCTTTTTCCCCATGGTGCCCGAAGCACACGAATGGTACACTATACAGAACTTTTACATAATAAAAGTATTGCATGTCTCCGACCCTTAATATCGGAGCACCCACCCTGGTAAATGACAAAGACAAACACCAATCGCTAGGCAGGATCTCAGTGGCTTAGCCAATAAGAACATGGGGGTGGGGTTAGGCTAAGCTCCCGGTGACTTCCCCGCACCCCAGAGACCCAGCTTGTGGGAGACCGGACAGGAATTGGGCTACGAGGATCTCGTTACCCGCGGTTGTAGCTGTTGTCCTCCTCGTTCTCGCAATCGCTGCAGTGCTCATGGCCGTTTCCGTTCCCTTCCATCATCTGCGGCAGCGAAGGTGCCGGCAGCTTCACTGCTGTCTCACTCTCGTCCGCCATCTTGGGTTGCGAGAGCCGGGCTCCGCGCCCCGCTACATGGAGGGCTTCTATTGGACAGGAGGAATGTGCACTGTATTCTGGGTTTTGTAGTTTTTGTGAGGAAATCTGACACTAAGGGCTGCTCGTTCTCCAGAAACTGGACCGAAGGGGACTACAAAACCCAGAAATCATGAAGGGATGCCTTGGGAGGAGTGGGCAGCAATTCCGGAAACCCCGAGGTTCAGCCGCGCTCTGAGGCGAAGAGGTCCCCACGCCTTGCAGGGTGGTCGCGGGGCATGCTGGGACTTGCAGTTCCATGTTGAATTAGCGTTTTGCAAGTGATAGGTTGCAAAGTCCAAGGTTTCACTTCAGCGTACCCTTGATAGGCATCGGGGCACAGGTGAGCCGTTATCGGCTGCCGTTAAGAACCGTTACCATTCCTGGGTAAGTGAAAGACACTGAGGTCCGAGGCCGCGGTTCGCCAAGAGCCCATTGCCCCTCGGAGAGGGCTTCCCTACTAGAAGCCAGGTTGGCTCCCGGCGGCCTTCCCCACTCCCGCCTAGGCGGACCTGGGTCTTTGCAAGCCTGAAAGCCAGAGGCAGCGGATTGAGGGCGTGTAGAACGCCGACTCTGAGCCAGAAGACTTGATTGCTTGAAGGCGAGACTTAAGGTTTCTCTGCGTCTTGGCTTGTAGTTTTGCACCGAGCTCTTACATTGTCCCTTTGATTTACCACTAGGGCCTTCCATCTCACGTTTGGTGGTGGTGGTGGTTTTTTGAGATTATAATATAATTACATCATTTCCCCCTTCCCTTTCCTCCCTCTAACCCCTCCCATGTACCCTTCACCTTGCTCTCAAATTCATGGCCTCTTTCTCTTTGTTACATAGGTGTGTGTGTGTGTGCTCCCAAATACATAAATACAGCCTGCTCAGACCGAATAATGTATGGATACGATTTCAGGGCTGGTGTGCTCTTCCCTCCGGAGGACTTCTCCCACCTTCAGTGTTCCTTAGCTGCCTGTAGTTCTTAGTCTGGGGCTAAGGCCTCGTGAACTCCCCTACCCCCTGGATGAGCACTTATACACCAGGCCATGGGGTAAGACTTTTGTACGTATTTTTGTACAATTTTAACAAGCCTAGAAAGTGCATGCCATGATTATTCCCTTTTTTCACAAATGAAAAGACATATTCCAGAAAAGTTGGTACATTGTTTGTAGGTGGCAAAATCTGTATATAAATCTGGATCTCTCCATTCTACATCCTCTTTATTTTTATTTTATTTTATTTTATTTGTTTGTTTGTTTTGTTTTGTTTTTCAAGACAGGGTTTCTCTGTGTAGCTTTTGTAGCCTATCCTGGAACGTGCTCTGTAGACCAAGCTGGCCTCGAACCCACAGAGATCCACCTGGCTCTGCTTCCCTAGTGCTGGGATTACAGGCGTGTGCTACCACCAACACCCCAACACCCCTGGCTCCCTCTTTAATTCTTTATCATCACAACAATCACGTTGTCTGATACAGGCAACCACCACAGGAAAATCGACTATAGGAAGGTAATTGCAACATCTATCTTAGAATTGCCTGAATGCCTCCGTCCCTTGGGTCTCCCTGCTGTCACTAACTAATCTAATCATAATCCTGAGAAGATAGCCCAGAGACGTGGGCTTAGAGAGTTCCTACAAGGGTAGATGAGGAGAGAAGACTCGTTCTTACTGTCAGAGAGCTGCCGCCCAAAAAGGGAAACAATCTCTGCCTTTGCAAAAATGAACAAGGGAGAAACAATTCCCCTCTGACTCAGGAACAGAAAACAAAAGAAAACACAGAGCTAAATATAGTCAACTTCTCTTACATCAGTGTCAGGCCCAGAAAAGTAAATCAACCCCAGAGCTGCAAACACTGCCCAGTCATTTCTATTTGATTTTGGAAAGCAGTCAAAGCTACCTACTTGGGCTCAGCCGTCACCCTTACTCACCTCTCCAGGAGCAAGACTATGTTTCAGTAGAGGGTCTGCCTTGCGTGTGTAAGAGTTCCCTGTGCGCTAACCTCTACATCCAACATAGTACGTTTCTTTATGTGTGTGCACGCTTGCTTGCACCCTGACCCATTGAACCATCTCACCATTGGGTCGTTGATTTTCTATTGCCTCTTAACTTACATGCTCTTGTGAAGAAGACAGGGAGGGGACTTGAAGAAAACGGTACTTGTCCCAAAACTCAGTGAGGCCCAATCGCAGAGCTTGAATGAGAGCTTACATCTATTATTCTAATTCCCAGGCCTGTGTTGCTGGTTTCTGCACAGACAACAAACATTCAGTAAGATCAAGGAAGAATGAATATGTAGGTTTCTGTGAACCTTGCCACTCTTTTTTTTTGGGGGGGGGGCATAGGGAAGGGAGAGGGTTGGTGTTTTGAGACAGAGTTTCTCTGTGTAGCTCTGGCTGTCCTGGAACTCACTCTGTAGATCTGCCTGCCTCTGCCTCCCGAGTGCTGGGATTAAAGGTGTGCACCACCACTGCCCAGTAGACCCTGCTGCTCTTGTAGTTCACAGCTAAAGTACAACACTTTGCCCTGCCAGGTGTGGTGGCACATGCCTGTAATCCTAGCGATAAAGGCAGAGGCAGGAGGAACATAGCATTGAGGCCATCTTGAATTCCATAGTCCTCTTCTGGCTTCTGTAGGTACCAACTCACGTATGCACAAACCCACACACAGATACACAGGCATACACTTAAAATATTAAATATATAGCATTTAATATTAAAAATACAATCTTTTAAAGAAGATTTTTGAGGATAAGCCCGGATCACAAGTTTGAGGTCAGCCTGGGTTACCTAATGAGGTCCCCCTGCTTCTGCTCCTGAGTGCAGGAATTAAAGGCATGTGCCACCATGCCCAGGACAACAAATATTCTTGCCCACCGAGCCATCTCCCTAGCCCAGGGTGGTGCTTTTAAGGTACCATACTGAGACTGCTAAAGCTGTAGGTTCGGGGAAAGAGGGACACACTGAGACTGAAAGCAAGGTTAGCGGTGCAGGCCTGTCATCCCATCTGCTGAGGGGGCTGAGGGCTGAGAGCAACACCCGCCTGCCGACTTAGTGAGACCTGCGGAAAAATACAGAAGGGCCAGAGAGAGCTCGGTGCGAGAGTGCTTGTCTAGCATGCCTGAGGTCCTGGGTTCGATTCTAAGTAACACACACACACACACACACACACACACACACATACACATACACACACACATACATACATACACACACACACATACACACACACTGGGTGGAGGGGGATTAAAAGTTACTGTTGGAAAAGCAGGTAGGAATTGGGCAGAAGAGTGGCAGAATATGGACTTTATCCTAAAGTCTTGGAGCCACTGATGGAGTTTTAGCTGGGGAGAGACGGGATCATACTTTTGTTGCCAGAAGATTCCATTGGAGAGGCTAGGAATGTAGCTTAGTTGTGTGGGGTGTTTGCCAACAGTGCACGAAGCCCTAAATTAAATTCCCATCACCGTATGAGCCAGGTGTGATATTACCTGTGATCCTAGAACAAGCAGGAGGATCAGAAAGTCAAGGTCACCCTTGGCTACAGAGCAAGTTCCAGGCTGGCTTGGGCTGCCAGTGCACTCTGTCTTCTGTTTGTTTTGGATTTTTGAGACAGGCTCTATATAGACCTAGCTGTCTTAGAACTGGAAGTGTAGACCAGGCTGGCCTTGAGCTCAGAGATCCATTTGCTTCTACCTCCTGAGTGCCGAGATTAAAGATTTGTGCCACTGTACCCAGCTGAGGGTCTGTTTGTCTTACAGAAAAATAAGTTCATACCCTACAGTCACTTAGTAATCTTAGGCAAAAAGATTTCTTCCCTCTGAAGCAAGGCCAGTCATCTGGGCATGAAGCAAGTTGGAGATAATCCTCGATAGCTTCTTATCTCTCCTGAAGCTCACCTGGAGGGGACCCATGTTTCTTCCTTGGTCACAGTCCTAAAATGAGATCCAAAGAACAGCGTGCCTCCTGCTCAGTGTTGTGGGTTTAAGAATGTTCCAGACATTCCCTGCACTTTCTAACAATAAGTTAGGGCTGGCTCAGAGGGTAAGAGTGATTTCGAGGCCAGCTTGACAACCTGCATTCTATATCCAGAGCTCACACTGGAAGGAGAGAACTGACTCCTGAAAATTACCCTCTGACCTCCACATGAGCACCATGGAACAGATAAGTGAATTTGAGGGTGCAGAGTTCTGGGGTGGCATTGGGAAAAAATTCTTAGTGGGGGAAGCAAACTTTAACATTTTAAAAACTTTATTTTTAGCCAGGCAGTGATGGCTCATGCCTTTAATCCCAATACTCCAGAGGCAGAGGCAGTTGGATCTCTGAGTCTGAGGCTGGCCTGGTATCAGAGAAACTCTGTCTCAAAAAAAAAAAAAAAAAAATCACAAATTATTTTTTAAATGATTTATTTATTTTTATTTTATATGCATTGGTGTTTTACCTGTATGTATATCTGTGTGAAGATGTCTGATCCCCTGGAGGTAGAGTTACAGGCAGTTTGTGAGCCACCATGTGGGTGTTGGGAATTGAACCCAGGTCCTCTGGAGATGCGCCATCTCTCCGGCCTCCCCAGAATTTATTTTAAGTGTAGAAGTATTTTGCCTGTGTGTGTGTGTGCATTACTTTTGTGCCTAGTACCCAAGGAGGCCAGAAGAAGTCTGCTTACCTGGAACTGGAGTTACAGATGGTTGTGAGCTGCCCTGTGCATGCTGGGAACCAAACTTGGCTTGGGTCCTCTGGAAGAGCGGCAAGTGGTTTTTAACCACTGAGCTATATCTCCCTAGCCCTCCCCCCTCCCCCACCCTCTTTCTTTTTTTCCTCTTTCACAGTCTTATGTATCCCAGACTAGCTTTGAACTTGCTATGTATTGAGATGACCTTGAACTTCTGATCTTCCTGCCTCTACCTCCCAATGCTGGGATTATAAATATGTACCACCCATGTCCAATTTATGTGGCACTAGAGATTCAGCCAGGACGTTGTACATGCTAGGCAAGCATGTTTCTGCAATTGAGCTGCATCCCTATCCCCCTAAAACAAACCTTACATTTGGCTTTTAGAGGCTGCTTAAACTCTGTATTCCCTCGTTGTAATTTCTGGGGCTCTACAGACTCTCTCCTAAGCTACACTGCAGATTTACTTTAGTGTGTGTGGTTATCCACTGCAGATCTTACTTTGTATAAGGCAGAGAGAACAGTTGCATTTTCCTCACTTCTTTGTGTCCCTTAGGCCAGCCCACAGTGGCCCTTAACATTTGCCGAGTAGGGCTTAGTGGCAGAACCTTTAGCTAAGACATGGAAGATTCTGGGTTTGTTCTCTGTCCCTAAAAACAAACAAACAAACAGCCCAACAACAAAATTGTTAGATGTATGTATGAGCCCGTGGTGACAAGAAGGGATAAGACCGTGGTGGGGACATGACAGTTAAAGGCAGAGGCAGGAACGCAGACCGTACACGAGGATGTGGGTTTGTGCAGCGCTTCCCTGCCAGCATCCTGTCCTTTTGATCTCGGCGGCGGCGGCGGCGGCGGCGGCGGCGGCTCTCGTGTTTGAGCAGGTCAGGTTTCATTCAGTGATTTGTCCAAAGTCTGCTGCTTAGTGTGCAGTTGAGACTTGACATGGGATGTGTTAGCCCAGAGCTGGGTGGAAGCATCATGTTAATTTTCCTCCCTCTTTCACAGGGTGGTATTTGATGAGAAATATGTCTGTAATGGTGAACCGGCCAAGTTACAAAGCTGTATTTTGGGCTAGGGAGTTCAGACTTTGTGAGGACCTAGGTTTCGATTATGTTTTTTAGCAGCCTTTTTTTTTTTTTTTTTTTTTTTGAGACAGTGTCTGACTGGCCTGGATGGAATTCGTTGGGTAGCCCAGGTTGGCCTTCAACTCATGAACCTCCTGCCCAGCCAGCCTCCTGAATATTGGGATTACAGACATGGACTGCCATACACAGCTGTGGACGTTTTTAAATGAAGAATGAATATTAATGGTATTTGTAAAGTGTGGTATAAATTTAATTGTGTATTAATATTTATTTAAAATAAACATGGAAAGTAAATTTAGTTTGAGGAAGTAGAAGTCATAGGAGTCATTGCTAGTGGACTCACAGGGCCGTTCTTCAAACAAAGCTGGAAGCAGTGTGGTATGCTCGGATGGATGCTAAGGGCCAGAGGGAATGTGACAGTCACTGTCAGGATGAAATGAGATCATCGCCTAGGCAGCTGGGGCCAACTCAGGCTTCACTGTCACTTTCTTGAATAATGAAAAATAACTGAGTTGAAAGAGTTCTTGATGGCATCAGCTCATAACTACAAAAGTGGGGGCTGAGAAGATGGCCCCATGAGTATGAGGACGGGCATGGCTGGATGCACCTGTGACCCCAGCACTGTGGTGCATTGTAAAGAGACTGTCCAAAGAGGAAAGGTGACTCTTGATGAGCAGGACACCAGATGTCCCAGTGAGGCCTCCAAGAGGTACACACACACACACACACACACACACACACACACAAACACAAACAAAAATGGTGTCTTTCAGCCTTTCCCGGGACCGAAACTGTTCCTGCAAGGCCCTCCCTGACACACTAATAGTTCCCAGTATTATAAGTAAGATACCTGGAGTTTTTCATGCAACATCCCTTGGGGGAAACTAGCTCATTAGGCAGCTGCCAATGGCAGGGTAGGCATTTCCTGTTCTTGTCAAGGCCAGCTACCATGACTGATGGGTGTAGATACCCTCTGATAGGTCAGGAGTGAAAAAAGGCTAAGAACCATAGAGCAAGGCTGTCTGTAAACTAAGTATTAAGGGAGGGAGACTGGGACATTAGAGCTGCTTTATAGAATAAGAGATTTATTCTTCTTGGCCCCCTGGCTGAGAACCAGGAGAACTGTTTCCTGAGGTGGAGCTTTGTACTGCCAAGAGTGAACTTCAAAGATAGCAAGAAGCTGTCTTGATGTAGGGAGTTAGTTTCTTCTGTGGCTGGTACATTGCCTCTTTCCTGTAAATACCCTCCACTCATGTTCACGCAAGCAAAGTGAAATTCAGTGAGTCAAAAGAAAAGAAAAAGGATATCAAAGTAGGAGGGGCTTCGTCAGGAAGAAGAAAGGTTTCAGGAAGAGATGAAGATGGCTCAGAGGGAAAGGAACTCACTACCATGTCTGAAAACCTGTGTTCAATCCCCAGAATCCACGGGGCAGAAGGAGAGAGCCAACTCCCACAAGGTGTCTTCTGACCTTGAAAACACACACAACAAATATTTAGAGAAAAATTACCTTGAATTTGTTAATTTTTGTTTTCATTTGAGAGGGAGTGAGTTCTAAGGACTGGGCAGGACATGTCTATGTCTAGACAGTAGGGAAATATGCATTGTGCGGGAGCTCAAACACTGTCAGGATGTGTTAGGCACAGGGCCAGTGGGTTATACAGTGAATTCTGTTTGCAAGTTCAAGGCCAGTCTAGGCTACATAGCAACTGTTTGGAATTGGTAGGACAGACACCATTTATCTGGAGACACATCGTAAGTATCCTTGGCCATAGAAAGCAAGGAGAAAGTTCCAGGAACTGGGATTTTAACAGCAGGCACAAACTTTTTTTCCCCACTCCCTAATTTATGTATTTTATTTCTTTATTTATACTGGGGATTGACATTGGGACTCTAGGCTACTAGCTACATCCTTAGCCTTTTAAAACGTTTATTTTGAGACAGAGTCTCTGTATCTTACTCAGGTTGGCTCTGAACTCTAGCCCAGGTAGGCCTTGGCCTTTTGCTTCTCCTGCCTCGGGTTCCTGAGTAGCTGGCATTACCCCCCCTTCCCCTTTTGTATATGTTCCTTTGAGACAGAGTCCCACATGACCCAAACTGGCCTGATAGCCTCAGCTTGCTATGGGGCTGAAGCTGGCCTTGGAACTCTCGCTTCTTCTGCCTCAGTCTCTGGAGTGCCGAGACCCTGGGCCTTCTGCATCGCCAGCTAGGAGCATTCCTTTCACGGTGCTCGGCTAGATTTTCGAAAGAGGCCTTTTCTCCTCAACTCACATGAACTGACTTGGAGACAAGTATCATGTCTGGAAAGGAACTCCGGATGCTGACTCAGGTCACAGTCCCAGGTTCTAGTCAATGTACTAAACTTTCCAAGGACACGTGAAGAAGCAAGGGCCGAGGATCAAAAGACTGTACACAGCATGCAGATGTCCAGCCCATCTGGAGCCCCTTTGTCCTACAGAAGCCCTCTTGCCCCTCCTCAAAGGTAATTGAGACGCAAAAGTTTCCTTTATTTCCCTTAAAGCCGCCATGTAAATCTACTTCCTGGCACTAATTTCTGTCACCTGTTTTTTCCATAGAGCAGTGAGCATGAACCTTACATTCCAATAACAAAGTGAGAGTGAGAGTTCCTGGATATAATGGCTAGTCTATTGCCTGTGTTTCCTGTCACAGTATAACCTGTTGTGATGGTCACTTGCCCTGTAAGTGTGGCTAGATACCCCACAGTAATACCTACCACCCACAAGAACTTCTCTTTATTGGAGTAACTTGGACTCAAATTCCAGATGATGTAAATACTACCTACCTTCCTGCCTGGAAGGCTCTGGGAGCCCTATGGCACACTCAGACTTCTGCCTAGGAGTAACCTTTACTTTATTGACTTGTGTATGGGATACTCAGAGATTTGAGGTTGACTCTTTTTATCCAGATTGTTCAAAAGCTATTGGTCTGCAATGGCAACATTCACAGTGGATTAATCAAAATTGGCCAAATGCTAAATCCAAAAGAGACCTTACCAGCACCAGCGCAGGTGCTGGACCAGGAATTCTAGGACAAGCTGGACTCACTGCAAATGAAGAAAGATTCCTTGTGTACTAGTTACTTTTCTATCTCTGCAATGGGCCACCATGGCCAAGAACAACATGGGGAGGACAGGGTTTATTTGGCCTACAAATTCTGAATCACAGTCCACGGAGGGAAGCCAGGGCAGGAACTCAAGCAGGGCAGGAACCTGGAGGCAGGAGCTGATGCAGAGGCCACGGAGGGGTGCTGCTGACTGCCTTGCTCTCAAGACTTGCTCAGCCTGCTTTCTTATAGACCCCAGAATCATAAGCCCATGGGTGGTCTCACCCACAATGCCCCTCCCACATTAATCACTAATTAAGAAAATGCCCTGCAGGCTTGTCTGCTTACAGCCTGATCTTTTTTTTTTTTTTTCTTTTTTTTTTTTGGTTTTGGTTTTGGATTTTTGGAGACCGGGTTTCTCTGCATAGCCCTGGCTGTCTTGGAACTAGTTCTGTAGACCAGGCTGGCCTCAGACTCACTGAGATCCACCTGCCTCTGCCTCCTGAGTACTTTAAAGTCTTGCGTCACCACCTCCCAGCAGCTTGATCTTATAGAGGCATATTTTTTCTTTTTTCTTTTTTTCTTTTTTGGTTTTTCGAGACAGGGTTTCTCTGTGTAGCTTTGCGCCTTTCCTGGAACTCACTCTGTAGACCAGGCTGGCCTCGAACTCACAGAGATCCACCTGGCTCTGCCTCCCGAGTGCTGGGATTAAAGGCGTGCGCCACCACCGCCTGGCAGAGGCATATTTTTTCAACTGAGGTTCTCTCCTCTCTGATGACTCTAGCCCACACATAAAACCAGCAGCACACCTTAGAAAAGGACTCACTTTTTTTTAAAAAAAATTAATTAATTAATTTTATGTGCATTGGTGTTTTGCCTGCATGTATGTCTGTGTAAGGGTGTCAGATCCACTGGAACTGGAGTTACAGAGAGTTGTGAGCAGCCATTTGGGTGCTGGGAATTGAACCAAAATCCTCTGGAAGAGCAGCCAGTGCTCCCAACCTCTCAGCCATCTCTCCAGCCCCTAGGACTCACTTTCAAAACAGGACATATAGAAGGAATGCTATTTCAGGAAAAGGAAACGGAAACTCTTCTAGAGCATTGGCTCTCAGCTTTCCTATGCCGCGACCCTTTAAAACAGTTCCAAGTGCTGTGGTGACTCCCAAACATACAATTATTCCATTGCTACTCCATAACTTTTGCTACCATTATGAATCATAATGTAAATATCTGATATGTAGGATATCTGACATGCGACCCCCTAAAGGGGTTGCGACCCACAGGTTGAGAACCATTGTTCTAAAGGAAATTGTGTGTTATGGGGAAGGATTTAAAACACTAGAGAAACTATACAGGACTGTTTCCACTAAGAGGTGGGAAAGCCTGTTCTTGAACTCAACAAGGATTCTTGACAATGGTACTACAGATGGAATCTGAGGTCGCCAGTGGTGGAGCATGGCCAACACTTCTCTCAGAAAGCTAGGACTAATGATCTGTGGAAATCTTACAGAACTCTGTAGTTGGAAGGTTTCTCCAGTCCTGCCCGGCCTGTAGTCCCACAGCTGCTTATAAAATAATTACTCAGAGGCTTATGTTAATTATCAATTGCATGGCCTATGCCAGGCTTCTTGCTAGCTTGCTCGCTACAAAGTTCCAATTATGAGAAATAATAAATGGAGTTTGTAACTTAAGACCTACTCACTATGTAGCTCTGGCTGTCCTGGAACTCTCTACCTAAGACCAGGCTGGTCTCAAACTCAAACTCACAGAGATCCACCTGCCTCTGCCTCCCAAATGCTGGGAATAAAGGCGTGTGCCACCTTGACCAGCTTCAACAGGTCTGGCCTCTTGTTTCTGTCCCTGCCATAAATTATATTTGGTACATTGGAAAAGATCAATTCTGCTCGGAGGAATTCAGAACGATACTGTGTAGTTACCTGATTTCTTCTGTAATATAACCATTTACTTCCTTAAGCTGGATTCTGGTGTAACACCAAGATAACAGGCCAGATCAAGAAATTATCCAGAAATAATAGTTACAGTATCTAGATATTGAAGATCAGTCTGTTTTAGATTGGAGTTTGCCACCCCACATGAGGTGATTACCATGAACTCAAGCTGGCCAGATGAAAGACTAAAGAATAATGAACTGTTTCAGGTGCTCTGGACAGCAAATACTATGTATTATAAAGTACAAGTAACTGCAGACACGGAAGGGAAACAACGTATCAATATGGTTAAGGGGTATGATGTCACATGCAGGGGAACTTTTGGTTGGTTGGTTAGGATGCCCTTTCTTTTTTTTTTTTTTTTCTGAGACAAGGTTTCTCTGTGTAGCTTTGGTGCCTGTCCTGGATCTCACTCTGTAGCCCAGGCTGGCCTTGAACTCACAGAGATCCTCCTGGCTCTGCCTCCCGAGTGCAGGGATTCAAGATGTGCACCACAACTGCCTGGCTTATTTTTTGTTTTTTTTGAGACACACGGCAGGATGCTTTTTCTTGATCCGCTACTTTCACCTCATTAGGCCAGACTGTATTCTTGATTATTTTAACTTTAGATATAGAAGTCCTATTATACGTCACATATAAATATTATGTCAAATACAGAGGGTGCAAGAAAAGAAAAAGTCAGGTCCAGATCATGATGGCTGGTGTTTTGTCATGATCCAGGAGTTTGTTTCTTACTAGCTTTACCAGAGGTTCCTCTTCTGAAGACTGCTGTCCTGCCCACTACTCAGGCCCCTATCGACATCAGATCCTAGGAATGAGCCTTCCTAGCTACCAAGGGACCTTATAATATTGAATAAATAATATGTATCCCCTGCATGCACAAAATGTGATGCCTGTCCAACAGGGGGAACTAAGAATGAGAATGTTTTTGAGAGAAAATGAGTCTGCAGAGACTGTTGTTTAGAACTGCAGTACTATGGAGAGATTGTAATAGTCCAGGTCCAGAGGCTAATTACCTTATTTGGGGCTAGTTCTACCCTCTGGAATAGCCAGCCATTCCTTACCCACCACTATATCTGACCTAATATCTTTCTTTTTTAAAAAAATTATTTATTTATTATATACACAATGTTCCACCTGCATGTATGTCTGCACACCAGAAGAGGGCACTAGATCTCATTATAGTTGGTTGTGAGCTATCATGTGGTTGCTGGGAATTGAACTCAGGACCTTTGGAAGAGTAGTCAGTGCTCTTAACCTCTGAGCCATCTCTCCAGCTCCTGACCTAATATCTTTCAATTAATGGAATAGATAAACCTTTGGGAGCCAGGCAGTGGTGGCGAACACGGAGAGGCAGGCAAATCTCCGTGAGTTTGAGGCCAACCTAGTCGATAAAGCTACTTCCAGGATAGCCAGGAAAGAAATCCTGTCTCAAAAAACCAAAAAATAAGCCAGGCAGTGGTGGTGCACACCTTTAATCCCAGCACTTGGGAGGCAGAGCCAGGTGGATCTCTGTGAGTTCGAGGCCAGCCTGGGCTACCAAGTGAGTTCCAGGAAAGGCACAAAGCTACACAGAGAAACCCAGTCTCGAAAAACAAACAAAGAGACAAACAAAAAATCCACCAAAAATAATAAAAAATAAAAACAAAACAAAAACCCCACAAAAGCACTTTTGGAATCTTTTAACTTAGCAGAGCACTGGCTTCCACTGACTCAGAAGCTAAGAATATCATCAGATAGCATCTTAGGCCTATGGAAAAATTTCCCACACCTTGTTCTAACCACCTCTCTGATATGATACAGTCACCTATGTATTTTAAATTTGCCTTGATTTGTGACCATCTCTGTCCTGTAAAACTATAAAGCTTCATGAAACTGCTTCCATGTTGGAACACGGAATTTGGGATAATCTAAATCTATTCCTAGACCATGGTTACTCATATATGTTCCAGAATAAAACCCTGTCTTTTATTGAGTTGAGAGCTGTTTCTTTTAACGACAAAAGTGATCTGATAGAAATGTCAAGTTACTTCATACTTCAATATATTGGCTCCTCACTGCGAAGAGCACTGAGAATGCCCTTCTTAGTGGTAAAGAAACATGGTTCCTACCTTTAATTAGTGGGCAAGGATACAGTTCAGGAAGAGGGAAGGGAGGTAGGATAGGCGTCACTAAGGACCGCCTACTACCTGTGCTCTTCATTAGGTACTTATTATTTCCAATTCTTTCAGCAACACTGCACAGTAGTGATTATCCTCCTCTTCCGGAGGAATTTAGATGAGGTATGGACAAAATATGGGCCAGCAATCAAATAACTTTGAGTGGATAAATGGGTTAACTTCAAAATACCAGTTAGTTCTTGTGTAAAATGAGATTAATGACAGTATCCACCATAAGGACTCTGAGGCCTAAGATAATAACCTTACAGAGTGCTCTTAAGATCTGGTGGATAGCTGGGTGGTGGTGGCGCATGGCTTTAATCCCAGCACTCAGGAGGCAGAGGCAGGCGGATCTCTGAGTTCGAGGACAGCCTGGTCTACAGAGCGAGATCCAAGAAAGGCGCTACAGAGGAACCTACAGAGGAACCCTGTCTCGAAAAACCAAAAAAAAAAAAAAAAAAAAAAAGTGGATACAAAGTGTCCCGTTAAGGGCTGTAGCTACTGTGGTTACTAATACAAATTCATGGTTAATACTCTTCTCTGACCGTTTTGTTATTGGAATGTAACACTCTCTAGGGGAAAAAAAACCAGGTGATAGAAGTTATGCCGGGAAGGACATCTCCACTGGCCTTCAAAAACAGTAGTTAAAAGTGGACTGAGCATGGACCACGCCCACCTCCCTTGCAAACGGCTGGTGCTCGGCCCCGCCTTCCGGTCCCGCCCCTTCCGCTGGCTGCATGTCCGGTCCGCGTGCACGCTCGCGCATCCCGCCTGTGTGCAGCGAGCCAGCCAGTAATCGTCGCGGAGATTGGGCTTGCGGCCGAGGCTGAGGCCGAGTCGGAGCCCCGGTAGGTAGCGGCGCGTGGGAGGGGAAGCCGCCAGCCCCGGGAGGGGGCGGGCCGGGCCGGGTGGCAGCCGCGAGCGCTCGCTTTGTTTCCTCGGCGGCGCCGCGCGGGGCCCGGGCCCGGGTCTGCGCGGGACCACCGCCGGCGCGCGGGATCCTGCCGCGGAGTTTGGCGCATTGTGCGCGCCTTTTTTTTTAAAAGCACATATTTGTAGCTGACCTTGGGGCAAAACAAGCGCGCGTTTATGATCATCTTGACAACAAACCTGTGAAATCAAGTGTTATTTTCCCTGTACAGCCGTGGAAACGGAGGAACGAAAGCGTTTACAACTGGAAAGGGATGGAAAATCCGGGGTTCTGGCCAAAGCCTCCGCGCTTCCGAGCTGTGGGGTCGGACCCAGTTTTGATTTTTGAATCTAATCTCTGCCCTTTTTATTTTTGAATCCAACCTCTATCCTTTCCAATAGTATGGCCTTCCTCGCCTTGCCCACCCCCACTACCCTCAGTTTGATCTTCTGAAAATTGGGGATGAAACCCATCTCGAGATCGGTGGTGGGTGCTGTTTTGCGTCTACCATCTGATTTTCAGACCTTGTTTTTCATGGCTTCCGTCCTCAGAAGCTGAACTAGTTGGTTTTCTAAATTCTTTAGATCTGGGGACAGAGTGAATCTCCCACTCATCCACTAGTTAAAGGCCTCACAGGAGCATCCAGGCCAGTGTGGGCTACATAAAGCAAGACCTTTGGCTCCAGATAAAAATTTAAATACACACATTAAAAAATTGAGGATCAGCTGGGTGGTGGTGGCACACGCCTTTAGTCCCAGCTCTCGGATGGCAGAGGCAGGCGGATCTCTGCGAGTTCGAGGCCAGCCTGGTACACCGTGAGATCCAGGACAGGCATCAAAACCCTGTCTGGGGGGGGGGTGGCGCGGGAACAAAAACCACAAACAAAAAAATTGAGGGCCTCAGAGTACCTGTCTCTTATTTTTGTTTCCCAGAGGAGGCATGGACATCTTTGGTGTTTACTTACAGAGTTTTCACAACTACTGTGATCATCCTGGATTTCAGGGAAATTATTAACTGGTTACACTTAACCACTGTGTTTCACTTTTAAAGGTGATACTTTGTAGCTTTGAATGTTTACATTTTAGGTTTTCTGTGTGTATGTTTTAACCCACAGCTTATTAAATTGGGTGCTGACTCCATACAGAGTCCGGTTAACTGAATGCGAGAGCTGCTAAAAATACAGTAACGGTGAAATTATGATTGTGCAACAACCAATAATTCAGACTCCAGCACCTAATAACTTTTAGGTATTTCTGGCAATGTTTGTCAGAACTGCACCTTTGACCTCACCACAGTCTTGATTCCCAGCACAGAATGGACACTTGCTTGTACACAACAAAGTCTTCTGTGTTACCAGAAGCAGTGATTTAGTTATGGAAAACAGACTTCATCATTCCTCAGCACGTGTTAAATAAGTATATCTTTGATAAGGTTATATTAGAATGTTTTATCTTATCTGGCGTGGTGGAGCATACCTTTAATCCAAGCACTTGGGAGGCAGAGGCAGGGAGATCTCTGAGTTACAGGCCTAGCCAGGATTACATAGGAGACCTGTCTCAAGAAGGGAGAGAGGAAAATATTTTTTTTAATTTATTTATTTTGGTGTTTTATAACAGGATTTCATGTGGCTTTGAACTTACTCGGTAGCCAAGACTGGCCTGAACCTTCAGCTTCCACCTCCTCAGGTGCTTTCTGAGACATGGGTCTCCTGTCCATGTCGCTTCCAACCATTAGCTGTGTAGTAGTTGAGGATGGCCTTGAGCTCCTGATCTTCATCCTTCTATCTCTAAAGTGCTGGGGTTCCAAACACAGCCATGACACATTGTGATAATCTCAACCATTATCGCTACATATGTATGTACGTGTGAATATCAAGTTTTTAAATTAAGCCAAGGGCCGCAGTCCAAACGTATAGTCCCAGCACTTGGCAGCTAGAGGTAGAAGAAAGAGGTCAGGATGATTCTGAAATATGTAGCCAGTCGGAGGTCAACTTGGCTATGTGAGACCTTATCTCAAAGACCAAATAACAAGGAATTTGCTTTGTTTCCAGGGAGGGTCTAATGCTTGTTGGCCAAGAATACGCTATTGCTGACCTATATCCCCAGTCCAAGAATTTTTTTTTTAAGTGTGAGTTTTTTGCCTGAATGAGTGTTTGTGCACCGTAAGTGTGCCTGGTGTCCATGAAAGTCAGAAGAGGTCATCAGAGCCCTTGGAACTGAAGTTACACATGGCTGTGAGGCGCCATGTGGGTGCTGGGATTTGAACTCAGGTCCTCTACAAGTACAACCAGTGCTCTTCATCACTGGGCCATCTCTCCAGCTGTTGAACAACTTTTATAAAGGTTTAATTAAAAATATACTTTGAGGGGCTGGATAGATGGCTCAGTGGATAAGACCACATCCTAGTCTTGCAGAGGACTTGAGTTTGATTCCCAGCACCCACATCAGGCAGTTTATAACTGTAACTCCAGCTCCAGGTGATCTGATATCCCTTAGTGCGACAGCGAGTCTTGTTCTAAGATATCGTGTTTCTCTAATCTTAGGTGCCAGCGTGATAAGCTCAGAAGGACAGTCTCCTGGGGCCCATTGTACTGGTGTCAATAAATGCATATTCAAAATAAAAAAAAATACTTTGAAAGAAAATAAGTTTTTGGTTTTTTTTGAAATTTGTTACCATTAGGCAGGGCTTGGTGACCCACGCCTTTACTCCTAGCACTTGGGAGGCAGAGGCAGGTGGCTCTCTGTGTTCAAGGCCAGCCTGGCCTGCAGAGAGATCCAGGACAGCCAGGACTGCATAAAGAAACCCTGTCTGGGGGAAAAAAGAAAAGAAAAAAATCCATGACTGTTTTTGCATCTTAAACTTGTGATTTAATTGGGAAAACTAAATGCTGTAGATAGTAGAAGATGCCCTGTTGCCTGCTGCTGTTTTATTTATTGACTGGTTGAGAAAGGATTTCGTTGCTCAGGCTGGTGTGAGGATTCTCTCACCTCAGCTTCCCTAGCAACGGGATTAGACGTACGCCACTGTGCCCAGCTACCTGCCTGTATTAAAAAGGCAAGAATAGTTCATAGGGGTGGGGGGAGTATGGGGATGGAATTTGTAAAATGCTTTGATCAAACAATGCTGTTTCCAAAAGAATGTCTGGAATTAGTAATGACCAACTTTAGCAGTTCGTTCCCAGGCTCCAGGGCAACCCGAAATGTGGTTCAGTTAGGTAATGCACTAGTGTTTCCTTATGTGAGATATGATTATAAAGGAAACACAAAGAATCTCTGCTTGGTCCTACTTAGAAGGTCACAAAAAATAGGAAACTATTATCTTAAAAGTCGATGTATTAGCTGGGCGGTGGTGGCACACGCCTTTAATCCCAGCACTAGGGAGGCAGAGCCAGGCAGATCTCTGTGAGTTTGAGGCCAGCCTGGGCTACAGAGCGAGATCCAGGATGGGCACCAAAACTACACAGAGAAACCCTGTCTCGAGAAACAACAACAAAAAAGGCAATGTATTTTCCACAAATGAAGGTTTAAAGTCAAAAACGATTGCCTTGGTGCCCGTACAGGTGGTGCAGAGCAACTGATGGGGGAGATGTTGATTTATAGCAAAAGTTCAGGCTGGTGGCAGTGAACATGTGACTGACTCACTTCATGTTCCCATAGGCACTTGGAGCTAAAAAAAAACCAACAAAACAAACCTCATCATATTAATATACCCTACAAAAGGCATTAACTTCATCAAAAGCCATGCCTTTAATGACCATTTGTGTGCAAACCTTTGCAAAGACACGGTCTGATGTCAGAAGCTTGTTACTATCTGCAGACTTAAGGTAGTTCTCAGGGTGAAGTCTAAGCAGAAAGATGAAGTTGTAGTTTTGACTGAGAAGAGATCTGATTTTGTTAATGATTTTCATCATGACTTAGCCCTTCCAAAACTTACTTCTCAGATATTATCAAAGAACTCAATGATTTAAGTATGTCTCCTCAAGGAGGAAAGTGTAACATCTAATGTTATAAGAAAAAATGAAAAGTTTTCTTTAAAAGTTAACATGGAAGAACAGAGTGGGAAATGCATATTTAGAAATCTTTATAACCATAGATGATTTTAAATTGAAAATAACCTTCCCATAAAATTGTAAGAGTGATAATTGAACATCTGAAGTCCTTGGACACAGTTTTAGAATTTTTTTTCAAATTTTTAATTCTAAAAA
Source organism: Peromyscus maniculatus bairdii (assembly GCF_049852395.1). Lineage (NCBI taxonomy): Eukaryota > Metazoa > Chordata > Mammalia > Rodentia > Cricetidae > Peromyscus > Peromyscus maniculatus. The sequence continues at coordinate 90,169,894 of NC_134859.1, read as the reverse complement.
CTATATTGGGTTTATAAGCTCTACTTAATGTCCATAAACTATTATCCTTGCCATTAAAGTTCAGTTTCCAGGGCTGGGTGGACGGCTCGGGGGTGAAAGCACTTACCGTGGGAGCCTGAGGACCTGAGTTTGAATCCCCAGCTGGCCACAGCTAGATGCCTGTGCTGGAGGCGGGGACACGGGACCATAGCAGGAGGATCGTTATGGGGTCTTGTGCCGAGACCCCGAACAGGACTAAAACAGCATGCTAAGCCAGGTTCTGACATCCCCTGGCCTCTGCAAGTGCACACACCACATATAACACAAATGAATTCATTTTTTTAGATCAGATATTTTATGTGTATGAATGTTCTGTCTGCATGTACATCTGTTCACCAAGTGTGTGCCTGGGTCCTGAAGTAGTCACAGCGTCGGAGCCTCAGGAACATGAATTACAGATTTTTAAGTTCGATTTCCAAAAATTTCTAAAATGGCCTTAAAAAAGAAGAAAGAAAGAAAGGAAGGAAGGAAGGAAGAAAGGAAGAAAGGAAGAAAGAAAGAACGGGGCAGCGGTGGCCCACAGCTTTAATCCCAGCACTTGGGAGACAGAGGCAGATGGATCTCTGTGAGTTCAAGGCCAGCCTGGTCTACAAGTGAGTTCCAGGACAGCCATGGCTGTTATACAGAGACACCCTGTCTTAAAAAAAAAAAAAAAAAAAAAAAAGAAGGAAGAAGAAAGAAGGAAGGAAGGAAGGAAGGAAGGAAGGAAGGAAGGAAGGAAGGAAGGAAGGAAGGAAGAAAGAAAGAAAGAAAGAAAGAAAAAAACTGGCCAGGCCTGGTGTTGCAGGCCTTTAATCCTAGCACTCAGGAGGCAGAGGCAGGTAGATCTCTGTGCGTTTGAAGCCAGCCTGGTCTACATAGTAAGTTTTAAGACAGTCAGGGCTACATAGTGAGATCCTATCTCAAAAAAACAAAAAGTCAAAAAATAAATGATTTTTTTGCACACTCCTGCCATTTTGTGCTGTGTGTTGATGGGAAGCAGTTGGTAGTTTCAGCACTGATAGTTTATTTGGTCTTGTTTTCCCTTGCTAGCTTCACACTTTTCCTACCTGTTATGTGTCCTGGGATTTCAGCTGTGAGCTGTCACACCTGGTTTAGCATTGATAATCCTAAAATAAATCAGGGTATCAGTCAACTTGGGGAAATGATGCTCATGTCCTGCATATCGGCCAAGATTAATCATTTATATAAAAGTAAGCAAACATGCCAATCTCCTTAGCATACACATTTGTCCACATCTTTAATAAATGGCAACATTTCAAATAAAAAACGAGGAGGTGGGAGGGAGAAAGGACTAAGCAGTTTAGAGTGCTCGCTGCTCTTCTGGAGGACCCAAGTTTGGTCCCCAAACTCACATTGGACAATTCAGACACCTTTTGTTCTCCTTGGGAATCGGCGCACACATGGCATATTATGCTTACAGAGTACACACAGGAAAGGGAAATAAATGTTAAAGTGAGGGTTGGAGAGATGGCTCAGTGAGTAAAAGTGTCCGCTGTTGAGTCTAGCAACCCTAGTTCAGTCTCGGGGTCCACATGGTGGAAGGAGGAAGCAGACTCCGTTAATAGTCACACAACCTCCACGGATGTGCTGCGGCTGGTGTGAACACACTCGCACACCATAAAATGTAAGCATTTCCTGGGCAACAGTGGGTTACTAGTGGGAAATACTGGTTTTGAGTGGCAGCAGTGATAGGATAGGTCTGGGGAGATGGCGGAAGGTGGAAGATGAGGCTGGTCAGCAACCCAGGCGGGTCCGTCGAGTGCTGATAGGGTCCTGGATTCCCTCCAGCTTCCCTGTTAAAACAACAGCAGAGCCAGGAGCCGGAGACGGCTCTGCAGTTAGGATCAAGTGATAATTTTGCAGAGGACATGGCTTTGGTTCCCAGAACACACATCAGGCAGCTTAACAGCTGTTTGTAACTCCAGTTCCGGCAGAGCCAATGCCCTGTTCAGGTATGCATGTGTGCATATGTACATGCAGGCAAAACACTCATACACATAAAACCAAAAGTTTGTTTTAAAGCAGTTCCTTGGTATACATATAATTTTACCATTTGTTAAAGATGAAAGCAAATTTGCATACTGCTGAGATAGACATGACTGTTTATTTTTAGACAAAAATTTCAATCTTGGAGGCCATAGAGATAGCCCAGCTGATAAAGGTGCTTGTTGCCAAGCCTGACAACCTGAGTTTGATCTCCTCGACTGATCCCCCCCCCCAAAAAATAGGTAATTTTTAAACTTATTAAATCTTGGCAGAGAGATGGCTCAGCAGTTAGGAATGCTTGTGGCTCTTACAGAGGATTCGGGTTTCATTCTTAGCACCCTCAGGGTGGTTCACAGGCCTATGTGATTCCAGTTCCCTAGAATCTGATGCTTTCTGACCTCTGGACATCAAGACACATGTGGCAGGCAAACACAAAATATATAAATCTAATATAAACTTAAGTTTTGGCTAAAAACTTGAGTACCTGCAGGATGTAGAAGATTTCCAGTGTTTTTCAGAGTTATCATTAATTTGTTTTGAGACGGGTTAGATGATAACTGGCAGAGGCGAGGTTGCTCTCCCTCCATCTTGTAGGGGATAGAACCAAGGTCATGCTTGGCAGCAAGGTCTTGACACACTAAGCCATTTTCACTGACCCAACCTTGAACATCTGACCTCCCTGCCTCCATCTCCCTGCCTTTTAGTTCTGGGATTACAGGTGTGAGCCACCAAACCTGGTTTATGCTGTGCTGGGACAGCACCCATCCCCCTGGGCATGCGAGGCAAGCACTCTGCTAACTGAGCTAAACTGCCAGGCCTCCATACTTTCTGTAAGACCATCATTCTGTATGTACAGTAAGAACATTTCAGTTCAAGCCGGGCGCTGATGGCGCATGCCTTTAATCCTGGTACTCAAAGGCAGGAGGATCTTTGTGAGTTTGAGGCCAGTCTGGTCTACAGATCAAGTTCCAGGACAGGCTCCAAAGCTACACAGAGAAATCCTGTCCCCAAAAACAAAAACAAAAAATTGCAGTTCATAGCATATACTAACCCAGGTGTGCAGATACTGTTTCTTAGTACTTTGTACTGTGCATATGAGGTGAGCGTATGTTGGATATTCAGGACCAGGGGCCCAATGAAGTTCTGTGCTACAATATCGTGTAGCACTAGAGGAAGCGCCTTGGATTCATTTTTATTCATGTTGGCCATTGCACATTCATAATCCTTTTACTGCTGCCAAATTTTGCCACCCTCACATTGAGTTGCACTTCTCTAGGTGGGTTGTTACCTGTAGCTTACGTGTTAGTGACTGGGTTCTAGGTGTGAGGCAGGTTCCAATAAACAGGTGTAGTGTGAAGAGAAGGGAAGCAGACCGCAGAGCAAAGCAGGGTGCTGTTTGTACACTGGAGGACAGCGGCACTTAGATGACAGTGAGGCAGAGAGAAGAGTTTAGGGGGCAGCGCATTCTTTTTAAAAATTTTTATTTATAAGGTGAGTGTGAGTTAGGGTGCGTGTGCAAGTGTGTGTTCAGAGGTCAGTCTAAGGAGTTGGTTCCCCTACCCAGGGTTCCCTGGGTTATCAGAATCAGGCCTGACAGGCAAAGCCCTTTGACCCGCCGCCGCCGCCGCCGCCGCCGCCGCCGCCTTCCCACGAGGAGCAGTGTGCTGAGCACAGTCAAGTAGCTCTGTGACCAGCAAGGGGGGCTACTTAGATGAGGGATATTGGGGCACCCATGATGGGAGCATCCTGTGCCCATGAGGCCTGTGAAGGACTCTGCGCGGCCTTGACTTACACTGGAGGGAGACAGGAGTTCCTGGGGAGTTTGAGGCTGAGCTGAGCTCACACTGGCTGGAGCAGCAAGTTTGATCCCAGGAGTCCATGGTGACAGGAGAGACCCACTCCCAAAAGTCGTCATTTCCACACTCAATCTGTGGTGCCCTCCTCCCTCCCTCCCTCCCTCCCTCCCTCCCTCCCTCCCTCCCTCCCTCCCTCCCTCCCTCCCTCCCTCCCCTGCTCCCCACTTGAGACTTGCTGTGTAGCCCAAACTAGTGGGAAGATAAGAGGTTTCACTGTGACATCACACTCGGAATTGGGGGAGATGAAGTGACCATGACCTCTTGTCCTCTCATCTAATTCTGACAAGACTCTTGTGAGAAGTCATAGCTAATCCTATTTTTCACTCAATTAAAGGGAAGTTATGAATGCTGAAGGAAATTGCCCAAGGCCAGATAGCAAGGGGCTGAGCTGAGTTCCCAAGGTCCTTCTGATTACAAAGCCTTTTGGGGTGGGCCTTCCCCATGCCTCGTGTTCTGCATAGCAGTCCGGTCTGTGCACACCCTGCCCATCCATAGCTGCTCCTTGGAGTGCTGGTGTGTGCTGAGAAGAGACCATGTCCTCCCTTCACTTGGTGTTGGCCCTGGCAGAAGGAAAGATTGACCCCCCCTCTTGACACTCCCTCCAAGTAATGGGCAGCTCAGAGGAAGCTGTGGCTCAATAGACCTAGCGGAAAGGAGAACTTGAACTCCAGGTTTAAACAACAAACCCTCACCAATAATGACAGTCAGGAGTGGGGAAAGTGTATAAAAATAGCACTTAATAGTTAACCGGCAAGCAATGTATTTTTTCAGTCATCGGTTCTACAAGAAAATAATTGGGTCCCAAGACAGGAATGACTCGTTTTCATGAATGATTATATTGATCATTGGAGGGAAATGGGTACATCCCTTTTGGAAAGCAATTGAAGGAGAGAAGTGGCCAGCTGGCCAGACATGCCCAGTGTGATACCCTGAGAAGTGAGCTGCTCACTAATGAGCAGCCAGGTCCTGGCCTGGTGCAAGTAGGCTGGGGCAGCAGAAGCCTCATAGGTGTTTTCAGCTCTTGCAGGGGAGGCGTGGTTTCTTAGGTAGCATTTCCTCCTGTTTAACCCGCTGAGGGTACTCTGGGAATGATCTGCTAACGGTGATCACCATGCTCAAATGACGTAGAATGCAGACCAAGAGACTGATTCTAGCCTCTGGTTTGCTACTTACAGGAGCATGTGACCCCAAGTATTTCCCATCTCCTTCCCCAGGCATTACTCCAGTAGTTACCAGAGACTCCCTCTAACCGGGCATGGTTATACACATCTGCAGTCCAGTGTTCAGGAGTTTTAGGTAAAGGGGATTGCTACAAGTTAGAGGCTAGCCTAGGCCACGTTGGAAGACCATGTCTCACAAACAAAAGAAACATTCCATCTATGCAATAGTAGATGTCCTTGGTTCCAAATTACATCAGAAGAAACTGAGGCAAAGAAAGATTAGTAACTTAACTAATGTGGCCACATATTAAATGAGACATTGAACGTCATGCAAGATGTTGGAGATGGGAACAAATTAGATGTGGTTTGTGGCTTTGTGGAACTTGTTTTATGTGACACTTCAAAATAGTCATGCACAGGGACTGATAAGTGACTCAGGAGCTTGTCTTGGGCTCATAGGGGACCTAAGTTTGGGTCCCTGCACCCAACTGCCTGTAACTCCAGCTCCAAGGGGATCCAGTGCCTCTGGCCTCTGCAGGCACCTGCACTTACATGCTCATAATTAAATCTTTAAAAAATTGTCATATGGGTTGGGGATTTAGCTCAGAAGGCCCTGGGTTCGATCCTCAGCTCAAAAAAAAAAAATAGTCATATACAAAAAGTCACACAGACAAAAGTGCAAAGCATGAGTGCAGAGTGGGTGGACTGGCAGGCCATGTCAGGCCTCTGGTGCTGGACAGGGCTGCAGCCCGGACACCCTGCTGACTTACCTCTTGCTAATTGGAGGCCTTAGCTCACACAGATTTCTCTGGTCCCTCATTCAAGACAGCAAATGCCCCCCCCCAATCTTCCCGGGAACACTCCTGTTTCCCATCACCTGCTGTGTGCTCCACCCCCACTCCAGACTGAGCTGCTGATTTGGTAGGGTCAGTTAATAGTGGGTGTGGGATAAAGAGTCAGACAGCAAGAGGTCGGGAACAGCATGCCTGGAGGTCCTGCGATGGAGAAGCAGCAGCAGCATGTCCAGGGAGTGACCGGGGAGCTCCAGAGACCTTGGTGCCTGGCCATAGGGATGGGGCAGGCAGGGGAGGTTTATGCAGAAGAGTGACATGCTCAGATGATCCTTTAGTCATGATCTTGGCTTCCAAAAAGTCAAGTGGGACTGTTGGGTCAGGTGTGGAGGCTGTAGAGTAGACCTGTGGAGTTAGGTCAGCAGTGAGGCTGCTGTCTAGAGGTGTATGAGGCAGCCCACTCATTTCCAAAGAGAAACCAGAGGAAGTTCCAAGAGATTTCTCTCCAAATGTCCTTTCTTTGTCTTTGGTTTACTGGGGCCCAAGAGGGAATGATAGAAGGGCACACTGGAGTAGCTCCACGAGAGCCCACCGCTCCAGAGCACAATAGAACAGAGGAGCTGCCCCGTGGGTCTTGGGCTCACAGAGGATTTGGGGTGTAGACACTGCTGTCTCAAAGACTGCTTGCCTTTCTCTTTGTATCTGTGCTTCTCCCTTGACATGGAGAGGGAGGGAGGAGGAGGCCGCACTGCCTGCGGCTCTCCTGGGGTCAGCATCCTGCTTGCATCCTGGCCCTGCCCTGCCGTGGATCCTATGCTGAGTTCCTGGCACTAGTTTCCCGTTTCCCTTCTCTGGACCTTTAGCTTTCCTCCAGCCAAGGCAGCTCTGAGGACAGCCTATGGTCCTGCAGAGGAAGAGGGCCAGGCCTTGGGTCGACAAGTGCTTGCTGCCCAGCATGACAATCTGAGTTCATCCTCAGGACCCACATGGTAGGAGAGGACCAGTCTTTAAGTTGTCCTCTGACCTCTACACATACACAGACATGCTGCATGTAACTCTTGTTTATTTGAGACAGGGTCTCACTAAGTAGTTCTGGTGTCCTGGAACTCAGTATGCAGACCAGGCTGGCCTCAAACTCACAGAGATCTGCCTGTCTCTACCTCCTGAGTACTGAGATTAAAGACGTGTGCCACCACTGCCAGGCTGTACATGTGATTTTTAAGAAAAGAGAGAATGGGACCTCTATGGTCATGGTTTTCTTGATTTACCAGCTGAGCATTTTTGACTACTTTCAGGAGAGGAAGAAATCATCTGTGACACAGCCTCTCTCAGGATCTGATGCTGTGCTGGGCCCTTTGTGTACAGGGGTGGAAACTGAAGCCCAGAAAAGGCTAGGCCTCTGGGGCTCCACTGTTGGTCATTTGCAGAGCGCTTCCACTCTGGCCCAGGCTTCGTAGCTCCTTGAGGGCACATAGGTAGCTTCACAGGTTCATGGACAGGGACCCTGGCCTCTCTGTGTAGCCCGTAACCGCCCCTCTCAGCCAGTGCTTCTACCTGGCTGGTTCCTATTTAAGGCTGGTGTCCAGTCTGGGTTCTACATCTCTTTTTGAAAGCTTTACAGAGGACTCAGATTTGGCCAGGCTTAGAGGGTGGCTGTGACGTTCTGTCTCAGCAGTAGTTGAACGGGGGAAGTGAGGTGGAATCTGGAAAATAATGGCTTGATTAGCAACATAGGTTGCTCAAGGTGGCTATTCACATGAGCTGGGGGAGCTGTTGACAGGTCTGAGTGGTACTTGGAATTTGGTATAATAAGCCTTGCTCTCTGCCTTGCCAGGCTTTGGAAGGACAGTGGCCCTAGTTTAGCTTCATTTCCTGGCACAGCCTACTCTACGGACAGTCTAGAGTGCAAAGGGGCTCTTGGGCCGGCAGCACCAGTGTCACCTGACTGGTCCTGCTCCCCACTGGCACGCTGTTGCTCCCAGCTGTTGTCATTTGTTCCCGTCTGTCTCCAGTTTTCCCACAGGGCAAGACCTGTGGTTTCCATGGGTTGTCGAGAGGTCCCTGGCCCATGGCTGCAAAGCACAGAGGGGCTTAGTCACCAGCTGGGGAGGGAGTGAGTCACCAAGGGCTTGCTGGACAGGAACAGCTGGTTCTTACCCATCCCCTTCAGGCCAGCAGCCAAGGGCCTCCCTGTGCACGTATTCCTCAGTCTCCCCGGTCCTCCGTGTGAAGGCAGAGTGTCTGGCTGTTTCTACGGGTGCAGGCCGAAGGCACTGAAGAGTGGCTGTTCCTTTGGTTGCCACAGAAGCCTGCACTTTACATCCGTGTCTTGGACATTGACGCAAACACCCTTCCTCCCTGTCTGTAGAACAAAACAGTATGGCAGTCAAGAGTCAGCTACTAGGAATCATGTACACACACACACAGTCCTAGTACTTGGGAGGATCAGGAGTTCAAGGTCATCCTCAGCTATCTAGTGAGTTCAAACCTAGTCTGAGCAGGTTTCTTCCTCTGCTCCTCACTATGTGTAAGTGAAGAGCTAGGATCTGTTCTGAGCCCTGCCGTATGCCAGAATTGCCGAGGCTGCTCTATCCCCAGAGACTGGATTCCATTCCATTCTCAGAAGGAGTCTGGGCAGCTCTGTGGGCATGGGTTGAAGTCAGCTTGGCTAGATGGTCTTCCAAGTCCCTTCAGCTGAGTCTGGCAGTCAGTCGGCTTCTCATGTGGGAAGCTGGCCCTTATCTCTGTGTTCAAGTCCCACCCCCCCACTCAGCTGGTGTTCAGGAAAAGAGGGACTTCTTGAAATGTTCCTACCAAACCCCCGTCTCACCAGAACGTGACTCTGGGTACATGCATGTTAGTGGGTGACTAAGCAAACGAAGACGCTCAGCACATTTCTTTGGTATGCACATGCTGGACGCAGATTTGCACACCAGTGGACGCACTGTTTTTACATAAATCATTCACTCTTTGGTTTGGGTTTTGATATGTGTGAGTGTTTTGTCTGAATATATGTATCTGTACCAGGTGCGTGCCTGGTGCCTGCAGAGGCCAGAAGAGGGGGCCAAGTCCTTTGAACTGGATTTACAGGTGGTTGTGAGCCACCTTATGGGTGCTAGGAATCAAACCTGGGTCCTCTGGAAGAGCAGCACTGCCCCTAACCCCTGAGCATCTCTCCAACCCTTTCTTGCCTTTTTGAGGCAAGGCTTTGCTATGTGCACCAGGCTGGCCTCAAACTTGTAATAATCCTCTTTCCTTTTTCTCCTGAGTGCTGGGATACAGGAGTACATCACACTAAGCAGGATTTTAATTAAATCAGGGTTGCATATTTACTATTATAGGATGTAGATTATCTTCAGCGTTCTTCAGAGATGATGATACTTTAATTTTCCGAGCAGCAATGCTGAGGACACTTTCATATGAGTATGTAGTATAAAATGGTACAGGCATGTTTAGGGCTATTTCAGAAGTTGTTGGAAATTGTGCCTTAATTCTGCCCAAATTCATTTCATAATTTTTTTTTTAGATGATACTCAAGTCAGCAACTCAAACAGCAATTTTTAAAATCAAACATTTTGGTAATATTCTCCAAAGATTCACTGATATGTACTTAAATGCCAAGGAATGACAGTGGGAAAATACTGTCTTTTCTGTAATTAACCACTGTGTTTCTGTATGAGCAGAGAATTCTGAGCATAGAGGGAAACACTGCAGTTCATAGCACAGGAGTCTCACAGGGGATACCAGCAGTGTGTGCTGGCACTGAAGAGCATCATGGCATGTGTAGAGAAAGTCATGGCATGGGCAAGAGCTGCCAGGAACAAAGTGAAGCCATTTTGTGAGTTTTGTTTTAGTTTGAAATTACTTCTAAAAAAAAGTGTGTGTGTGTGTGTGTGTGTGTGTGTGTGTGTGTGTGTGTGTGTGTGTTCCACACACGTGTGGAGTGTGTGGAGGTCAGAGGACAACTTGAGAGTGTCAGTTCTCAGTTCTTCCACCGTGTGGGCCCCAGGATTGGACTCATTTCCAGCTTGCCGGCAGACACCGTCACCTGCCGAGCCGTATCCCTGGTCCCCCAGCCCTTGTTTGGGTTTTCTTCTCTTTTAGAAATAAAGTCTCAGGGCTGGAGAGATGGCTCAGAGGTTAAGAGCACTGACTGCTCTTCCAGAGGTCCTGAGTTCAATTCCCAGCAACCACGTGGTGGCTCACAACCATCTGTAATGAGATCTGGTGTCCTCCTCTGGAGTGCAGGCGTGCAGAAAGAATACTGTATACATAGCAAATAAATAAATTTTAAAAAAAGAAAAAGAAACCAAGTCTCACTCTGCAGCCCAGTCCTTAATGTCCCAAGTGCTGGGATTGTAGGATTGTAGGATTGTAGGATTGTAGGATTGTAGGATGATTGTAGGATGATTGTAGGATGATTGTAGGATGATTGTAGGATTGTAGGATTATAGGATTATAGGATTGTGGGATTGTGGGATTGTGGGATTGTAGGATGATTGTAGGATTGTAGGATGATTGTAGGATTGTAGGATGATTGTAGGATTGTAGGATGATTGTAGGATTGTAGGATTGTAGGATTGTGGGATTGTGGGATTGTGGGATTGTAGGATTGTAGGATTGTGCTGTCACACCTAGTTGAAAAGCTGTGCTTGAGGGGCAACAGCAGAGATGGGAACCAAGACACTGATGCCACATTCTGTCACAGAGCTTCAGCTGAGCGGTCTAAGTTTCTCTTTGTACAATTGAACGCTGTCCCTAACTCCCTTTTGTTGAGAGGGAGACTACCTGGGGTGACAGCGTCCTCAGGTTAACTTTTCAAATGTGGCGTTCTTCAGTTAGTTCTCTGTTTGGACTCCGAGTCTGTGGTAGATACTCGCCTCTCTGTGCCCCGGCCCACGTGAGAATGAGCTAGGCAGATGTAAACTTGTAGGTTGGTTTCTTGCTATCCTGTGCCACACCCATGTGCCCCCCTCCCCCGACACACACACACACACACACACACACACACACACACACACACACACACACACTTGTGTCTTCAGGAGAGGCAAACTCATTTCCATGTGAGTCCAGGCAAAGTATAATTAGGACAGTAAGTCTGCAGGTTAGCAAAAGAGGTCCTGACCTTTGAAGCCCTCCAAAGAAAGGCATGGACTCACTCTATAAAATTAAAATGTGAAAAGACTTGACGAAGCTGAGAGCGATGCCACAGACCTGCCTTTAGTCCCTGGTACTTGGAAACCTAAAGCAGGAGGATGGCAAGTTGAAGGCCGGCAGGCACACACTAATGAGCCCTGGGGAATAGCTTATGGGCAGCACTTGCCCAGCGTCACCAGGCCCGAGCGGCCAGCCTGCACCGACACACACAGTACTGGAAATTTCTTCTCAGAAGCAGCCCCAGAACTCTCCAAGCCCTGGACCAGGCCCTGCCCACCCTGCTGTGTCCTCCTTCAGCCCCTGTGGCCAGTGCTGACCGGGCCTGAATGTCTCTTGACAACAGGTTTTCCAGCCTGGTGGAGCAGCTGATTGGCAAGTGTGCCAACTGTCCAGTGTTTCCTGGCTCCTACTCTGCCAGTCTCTCTCTCCTGGGAAGATGTTCCTGGTGGGCCTAACGGGAGGCATTGCCTCAGGCAAGAGCTCCGTCATCCAGGTGTTCCAGCAGCTGGGTTGTGCTGTGATTGATGTAGACGTCATTGCCCGGCACGGTGAGTTGAACCCATTGTACACAGCAGCTTCCCCTCGGCTTCCTTTCTTCCATCAGCCTCCTCTTTCTGTCTTCTTAGGGCATTCAGAGAGTGAGACTGTCCTGGGCGGGTTGCCTGTCTCTGCTCCAGCTTGCCCTTAAGGCCCTTCTGTTTGTCCTTCATTCTCCCTAAGAGTCCATTCTTCCCAAACTCAGCTCCATCCCCGGCCTGAGGGATTCTATGTGCTCTGCTCATTCCAATGGAAGGAAACAGCCTTGGGTCCCCCATCAGTTTGCCTCTGGTCATTCGGGGGTCTTTTGGATGGCTGGAGGCTCTGAAATGACCCAGCCTCTTACCTCATCTCACAGTCGTCCAGCCAGGGTACCCTGCTCACCGGCGTATCGTAGAGGCCTTTGGCACTGAAGTCTTGCTGGAGAACGGCGACATCGACCGCAAGGTCCTTGGAGACCTGATCTTTAACCAGCCTGATCGTCGGCAGCTCCTCAACTCCATCACTCATCCTGAGATCCGCAAAGAAATGATGAAGGAGACCTTCAAGTACTTTCTCCGAGGTGAGACTCTAGACTTGGAGCTGGAGGGGCAGACAGTCTCTTCACAAAGCCTCTCTCTAGTTGAAGGTCCAGGGTAGGGTAGGTGGCTGTCTAGGCTGCTGAGTTCACACTGTTTATTGGTACTTCCCTCTGCAGGAGAGATGGGAGGGTAGAGAAGCTGGCCTAGGCCATGGAGACTTCCTGCCAGCCTCTGGTATATATGGCCTCCGGTCTGTGCCTCAGTAGAAGGCCTAGTGGCCTAGCTCCTCCATCAGTCATATTGTGGAGACTATTCCCTGGAGAGCATGGGGACCCATTTTGGTTGTCTCCAAGTTTTCCCACTATAACCATGGCCAGGCCCCTTACCCTTCATGCCTCAGGTTCTGTGTACAGAGTAGGGACCCTCTCCCTAGCATGCTCTTTGCTCGATACTTACCTCTAAAAGAGTATGATCAAAAGCATGTGTGCTGTTGACCCAAGCCTACCTCTCATTCCCGAAAGCACTGGAAAGGCTGGGGCTGGCTCCCGGCACCTGCTGCTCTAAGCCCGTTCCCCTGGTTGTCTCTGAGACACTTGGCCAAAGTTGTCTTTCTTCCTCTCTCAAAAGGAGTCTGGACCCTGCCTTTGTCCTCCCCCAGTGTCTGCCAGCCCATCGCTGTGACACTGCTCCCTGTGCCCACCCCAGCCTGGCAAAGCCGCCTGCCTTTCATTCCTGCCCTTTGCATTTGCTCCCAGGCCAGCTCTGAGTACATCTGCAGGGCTGCGAGGCACCAGTGGCTGCCCCCTCCTGAAATTAAGCGTTGGATAATGTCACCAGCTCCAAAGCTCTCCCGTCGTGTCATCCACCAGCCTCCCCACCTCCCCAACCACCAGCACTTAAATAAAAGCCAGAGAGCTCTTTTCAGTTCGATAAGGTGAAAAATGGGACGACAGCTGTGGCTTCCAGAGTCCCTGTTCCTCCCTGATGAGGATAACAAATACAACTGTCAAAGTTGGTATAATCAAACGTCAGATAAGATCACCAGCTGTTGGGGAGGTCTCTGCGTAGGCAGGCGGATGTCTTAATGGAGTCAGGACAGTTTCAGGGCTTATCAAGCAGGAGAGATGTGACAGCTGAATAGCCCTTTACCGGCAAACCAAAGAGCTGGCTTCCAGCTCCCAAGAGGGACCAGGAGAAAGGACAGTAAGAGGGGAGGGAGGGAGGGGAGAGGAGCAGGAAAGGGAGATAAGAGGCCCGGGGAGGATCTGGTCTTTTCTCTGGCTCTGAGCTGAGAGGGTGAGATGGGAGGTAGAGAGGCTCAGTGCCAACCTCCCTCCTCCAGGAACAATGGCAGTAACACCCATCCTTTCGGGGGCACTTGGCTGAGGGGCTGGGCTGCTGCTCAGTGGTTGGATGCATTCAGAGCTCCTGTAATCTTGCCCATCACCCTGTGAAGCAGGTATTCCTTTCATTCATTACAAAGATTAGTTTTGTTAAGGACCTGAGGTCACACGGGATGCCGCAAACCAAGGTCTGTCAGCAGAGCTCAGGAACCCAATGCCCTCCTCAGCCAAGGCTTCCAGTAGGCTTCCTGAGCCGCAGGTTATAGGGAGCAACCAGCAACTAGTGTGTGGTTCTGTGGTTAAAGTGTCTGGAACAGGAGACCCTTTGGGCCCCAGGTCTCCGAGCAGCATCAGCCCCTGTCCTTGTCTACTGCCTCTACCCCTTCCGACTCTGTTCATCCACACAGGCAGGGCACAAGGGGCAGCCGGAGTGCACATTACTCGGGGTGTGCCCATTCACAGTGAGGGAGGGCTGAAGTGCCTCTTCTCCACTGAGGGGACCCTGTGTTAACTCGAACCCCCTTCACTGCTCTGGGCTGGTACAGGTCTCACAGGAAGCTGCGGAGGCAACCATGGGACTCTTGAAAAGGCAGCTGTGTCTGGACCTGGCTTCCAGGAAAGGGCCTGCCCTGGCTTTTTTGAGCCAGTGTAAGATGAAATAGGGCAGAAAGGCCTCAGCATCTCCAGAAACTCTTTCCAGTTGTCTTGTCTCCAGTCAGAAATAACTTGGGGTTGAAGGTCAAGGTTTACCCTGACCACCTAGTCCCCTCTGATGCGCTGTGCTTCCCACCTCCACCCGGTCTGCACAGAACCTCCCAGCGCCTGGGTTCTGCTGGTCCTCATCGGAACGCCTCGCCTCCACCTTCTCATTCCAAGTATCGCATCTTCCCTGCTTTTCAAAGCCAGTCCAAATGCCAGTCCTTCTCCAAGGTCTTCCCTGGTCAGCCAGCCAGAAGTTATTTTCTGCAGCATTCTGCTCTGAATGGCATTGGAACTGGCTGGCACTCAGGGTATGTCTGTCCTTGGAAGGTCTCCCATCTGCTGGGGCATTCTCTGTGGCAGGGGCTGGTCACAAGCATCCTTCCTGGTGTCCTTGCAGAATTGAACTTGGGAGTTTTCCCTCCTCTCCCCAGGGTACCGCTACGTGATTCTGGACATCCCCCTCCTGTTTGAGACCAAGAAGCTGCTCAAGTACATGAAGCACACCGTGGTAGTGTACTGGTAAGTGTGAGGCCTGGCCTGCCTGACGGGCTGGGAAGGACGCAGGGGAGATGTACCTGGGAAGCATCCCTTCACACTTTGCCCATGGTGTGGCCAAGGCACAAAGTGAGGTGGGATAGTGGTACCCAAGCTTACAGAAACCAGTGTTTTTTTTTTACCTGATCCTGATGCACCTGGGGCAGGTATGAGTTAAGAGGGTCCCCCAGACCTTGCTAAGTGTTTGAGAAGGGCTCCCCCTGCTGGCTATTGGAGACACTTCACCCTGTTCCTTAGTGGCTCCCTTCTTCATCCTGGAGCACTTCACCACTTCCCCAACTCCCATGTTTACCGCTTCATTCTCTTATTTTTCAGCATGAGGTACTCATGGCAGAGGGACACTTAGGAGTTACAGGGGGGAAATGGAAGTGGAGGTAGTTGAAGAATGTGTTCACAATCACCAATTGATAGCACCCATGAATAGAGAGCAGGATGTGTTCGAGATCACCCATGGGTAGCACCCGTGAATAGAGAGCAGGATGTGTTCGAGATCACCCGTGGGTAGCACCCGTGAATAGAGAGCAGGATGTGTTCGAGATCACCTCTGGGTAGAGAGTGTGGATGCAGCTGTCAGAGAATCTAAGGAAGGAGCTTTCTTCTCAGAATCCCCCAGGACAGGAAGCAAATCAGAATTCAGGTTTGGCAAACAAGAGAATCAAGCTGCCAGAGAAATGAGTCACAGTCCCTGCGGGTGAGAGACTAGACGAGGCTGCAGGGTGTCTCTGCTTCCCAGAAACTTCCCAGATGTCACAAGTATGCAGACAGATAGGTGGGCCTTGGCTCTGCAGGTATTTTGGGCACAAGGTGATTCTCAAGGGATGGATGTGTGGGAGGCTCCTAGTACACTGGAACACTCAGTGCCCTGAGCATTGCCCTACCCTACCCAGATCTCTCATGGGCTGTCACTCAGTCTGTCCTGAGCCTGTCAGTCCCTCCACAGGGCTGTGCCTCCCCACGTAAACCTTCAGTCTCTCCCTTGTTTGTTTTTGTGGTGATGAAGACAGAAGCCAGGCCTTGTCCATGTTAAGCAAGCACTCTAATAATTAAGCTGTATCCCAGCCTCTCTGGGTGCTTTATTCTGTTTGTAGAAGATGCCAGCTGAGGCCAGGAGGGCCCTATTAAGTCCTTGGATTCTCTGTGCTTTAATGACAAAATTAGGGGGCTGTAGAGATGCTTAGCATTTAAGAGCACATGTTCAGAGGACCCAGGTTCAGTTCCCAGCGTCCACATGCTGGCTCACAACATCCATAACTCCAGTTCCAGGGGATCCAACTCCTTCTGGCTTCTATGGGCACCAAGTGCATACTTAATGCCTTTACATACATGCAGGCAAAACACTCAAAATAAAAATAAATCTCGCCGGGCGATGGTGGCGCACGCCTTTAATCCCAGCACTTGGGAGGCAGAGGCAGGTGGATCTCTGTGAGTTTGAGGCCAGCCTGGTCTACAAAGTGAGTTCCAGGAAAGGCACAAAACTACACTGAGAAATCCTGTCTCGAAACCCACCCCCCCCCAAAAAAAAAAAAGAAGAAGAGAAAAATAAATCTCTAAAAACAATTAACCTAGCTGGGCAATGGTGGCGCATGCCTCTAATCCCAGCACTTGGGAGGCAGAGGCAGGCAGATCTCTGTGAGTTCAAGAAACCCTGTCTCAAACAAAACAAAAACAAACAAACAAAAAACCCCAAATCTATATCCAGGGATCAGAAAAGGGACAGTTTGATTATTTGCTTGTCAAAAGGATCTGTCTGTACCTTGTGAGCCAGCATGGAGCAGTTCCTGAAGAACGATTGTACCTAAATGTGATCCTTAATGTTTTTGAAAAAAATTGACTTGTGAAATGAGCAAAGAAAAACTGCCATCAACAAAGTCCAGCATTGGCTGTCACAGCCCTGGGGAGGCTGCTGCCGCCCTTATGTCCCGGAGGCTCTCGGTTCTGCACCACGCCTGTGGAAGAATGCACTCCCAGGCGACTGCCAGCCAGCTCCATTCTCGTCCCCAGCCACAGACATGCCTTGACTAAAGCTGGATGTGCCCACTACAGCCTCTATATAATGAGGTTAACTTTCATAGAGGAGGCTTGCTTCATCTGGCTTTGTTCTGTTTCTCAAGTTGCAAACAAAGGCCTGGACTGGTAAAATCCTCCCATTTTATAGCAAAGAAAACTCAGGCCAATGGACAGACAGACAGACCTAGATGGTGGGAAACAGCTGCTAGAGTCCACCCCCTCTTGTTGGAAGTCTGAGGTGGTTGATAGGGTGGGGTCCGGTTCTCCAGGACCTATCTCAGCCTGTCAGGGTGGCGCCTGTGTGACCACAGGAGAAGTAGTTTCCTAAGGGAACATGCTGTCCAAGCCTGTGTCCCAGGCTGGGCCCGACCTAGCTGCCCACTTGCTGCAGAGAGGGAGGCTGGGATCCACAGTGCACTTTTGCCCTGTCCTTAGTGACCGAGACACACAGCTGGCACGGCTGATGAAGCGGAACAACCTGAATCGTGAGGATGCAGAGGCAAGGATCAATGCCCAGCTGCCCCTGAAGGACAAGGCCCGCATGGCCAACCACGTTCTGGACAACTCGGGGGAGTGGAGCCTCACCAGACGCCAGGTCATCCTCTTGCATGCCAAGCTGGAACGCTCCATGGAGTACCTGCCACTGAGGCTCGGGTTCCTAACGGGCCTAGCAGGCATTGCCAGCCTCCTTTACCTGCTCACCCGTTACCTCCTGCCCTCTCCTTAACTGGGTACACCAAGGCAGCAAGGCTTAGGCCTCCTCCTTAGAGACCTAAGTCAGGTACCACGTCCTCAACACTACATTCACTCATCCAGTCTGGGACTCAGCAGAAAATCTCACTATCAGGTGCCCCTTCCCTCCCTCCCTAGTGCACCCTCATCCCTAGTGCCCCCTCAGAACAACACCCACGGTGGCAGGAGAACAGTGGTCTCTGTGGCCCTCACCACGGTTACAGCAATGTAGCCCACAGTTTCTTGGGCTTGAGCCCTCTTGGGGCATCTGCCCTATCATGGCCACAAACTCCCTGTGGTTTTTTTTTTTTTTTTTTTTTGGTTTTTCAAGACGGGGTTTCTCTGTGTAGCTTTGCGCCTTTCCTGGAACTCGCTTTGGAGACCAGGCTGGCCTCGAACTCACAGAGATCCGCCTGCCTCTGCCTCCTGAGTGCTGGGATTAAAGGCGTGCGCCACCACCGCCCAGCCACAAACTCCCTGTGGACCACAGCAAATCCTTCTAAACTGAAGGCCTTCTTCAAACAGCTGTCTCCTGGGTTGAAGCCTTTTGCCAGGGTGCGGTGTGACTCCTCTGGGGGTGCTGTGGCTAGGCAAAGACGGGCACTCTGGCGTCCCTCGGGCCCCATACTGCCTGACCTCTGTGCCTTCCCCCAGATGCTCCCTGCCCTGCCGTACCTTACCCCTGGCTGCCCCTGGTCAGGCCCCCCGTGTTTTATCTTAATCCATGGTAGAATAACCAACAAGAAACTGATTTCTCCTAGACTGTATGCCTCTAGGAGGCAGGGCTGACTCCTCTCCAGTGTACTACAGCCCTGCTCTCCACTGGTGCTCAATAAATTGAATTGATCTAAAATGCCCGCTGAATTCCACTTGGCCTCTGCTCACACCGAGGGGGCCTACGCAGAGGACTCCAGCCAGGTCCGCACCTCTAGGAGGTGGGTGGAGGTGTTGGGCAGATCACATCCATTCATCCCGCAGGCCTGTTTTTTCTTCCCCAGCCCAATTAGACCAGTACAGACATCAGCCTTCCCTCCCAGCGCCTGCAGGCCTGCTGATGTGTAGATCTTGTTCCCAGCAGCCTATTAAGGCCAAAAATGAGTGTGACTAATGTGAATGTGGTAGTGGCCATTTTTAATGCCCTCTCTCACAGAGCTGCTCAAACCTCAGAGAGCAGCTCATTAACTTCCTGCACATTTCCAAGCAGCAAAAAGGGGCTGTGAGGAAGTAGAAGAGGTAGCTGGAGCTGCTGGCTCCCTCAGTTGGGTGGGGGTCTAGCAGAACCTGGCAAAGGGGAGAAACTATGGACTCCAGCTGGACCCTGTAACCCAGTGAGTGAGGAAACAATTCCTGTGGCATTCTGGACACAATGTGTGCAGTAAGGACAAACTGCAGAGCAGTGGGGGGATTTGGTTTGGGTCATGCAGGTTCTGAAATGTATACTACCTGAGTCACCTCTCAGGAGGAGCAGCAGACCCAGGATTGGGACCCAGTTCTGCCTCTTTGCCTTTGGTTTCTGCATGGTAAGTTAAGGACAGTTAAAACCCCTTTGCAAACAGTGATGTTCTAACAGTTACTTCTTTCTTGGCCTGGCTCTCTAAACTTGATGTAGAGTGTGACAGAACCTTGGTCTGGAAGGTTTGCAGAAGCCCGTGCAGTTACGCACAGTCCCTGGTAGCCTCAGGCTGCTCTGCCCCCCAGTCTCCTCCCTTCTGACCTACTGACCAAGGTGGCTTTGGAAAAAGCTTGCTTTCCTGCTTCGGCTTGAGTGCCTGTTTAATTGGGCCCCTCCACCTGGAACACAGAGTAGGTGTCCTCCCCTGTGGCCAGCAGGTGGCAGCACTCACCCAAGCAGGGATCTGGGCTTCAGAGCCTTAACTATCCCTCGGGATGTACGGCCACCTGACCCTGAGCGCGTTAAGAAGACCCAGGTGGAATGGGATCTGGGTGTGGCAGTGCACGCCAGTACCCCAGTATTAGAGAAGCCAAAGTGACAGATGGGGGTTAGACACCAGTGTGAGCTACACAGACCTTACCTCCGCCCCCCTTCAGTCCTTGGGCCGCAGTTTCTAGCTTGGTCCTCGTCACCCTAAGAAGAGCAATAGGATGGATGCCTGTGGGAACTGCACGCTCACCTGCCTCTTGGCGAGGGCTGAAGGCTGCAGGCAGTCCCCTAAAGCCACTTGTCTCTCCTGGTCCAAGCTGCCCAAGGCTAATTCACGGTCTTGCACTTTGCAAAGCAGTCTCCATTGTCTTCTAGTCTGCACATGGGGTGGGTGATGTGGGGGCAGAATTTTACAGAGGTTTCAGAGGGGTGGAGGTGGATGCAGCCACATGCTGTGAGCACCATTCTGGATTCCCAGCGGTGTCCCTCCATCGGTAATACTATCCGGCAGTTATTGGCAAGGCTTCAGATGCCTTCTCTATCCTTACGGGACAAGGAGCAGAGCAAGAGAAAGCTCGGGAGAAATTGGGTGGGAAGGCAGTATCTTTCCTGAGTATTCCTTGTTCTCACAAAGGCACTTGAGCTCCGGGAGTGGATGGTAGACCTGACCACCGGTGAGGGGTCACATGGATGGCCACTAGAGGCCCTTGAAGATGGCTGGAGAAGAAAGGGAAGGAGGTGATGTAGCGGGTCGCTTTCCTGCTCTGCTCAGGGAAGGGAGAGCTTGGCTGATGGCTCCTACATCCCACTCTCAGCTAAAGCAGCACCCAGCCGGGACCCAAAGCTGCCTCTCCTTGCTCCTTACCACCTCCTCCCCTCCCTTCCCCATCGTTCAGATTCCAATACAATTTCCAGCTAACCAGCATGTCGATAGAACAAGCCGGGCGGCCGGATTGCTGGCCAATTACAGGAAATCATTCTGCTCCACAGCTCAGCCCTGGGGTGGGGTGGGAATGGGAGGGAGCAGGCTTCCAGCTTGCAGGCGGGGAAGGGGCTGAAGGCAGGGGGCCTGCAGCAGCAGCTCCCCCTCTCCTCCCCCACCCTGGGCAGGCAGTGTCGGGGAGGGGTGGATGGAGAGGCTCTTGGGGACACTTCAGCCCTGGGCTCTTCCTCAGCCTCACATAGAGTTTTGGATCCAGCTTTTTTTGTGGGGAGGTTGGAGCCTCAAGCCATCGAGAAACGTAGAGGCTGAAGGGCCATGAGGGTGAATCCTAGGGGAAACATGCGCTTCAAGGAGTTTGCCTGGAGATGAAGCTAGAAAACCACAGATGAGACCATTGTACTCCAGACAGGACTAGAGACCGGGGTGGGTGGCACCCAGGGGACCCTACAAGACTCACCTGAGGGCCTAGAAACTCAGGTTCTCACTGGTCAAACGAACCTGTACTCCCACAGCCGGCCCCAGCCAAGCAGCTCCAGGGTAGGGATATCAGAACTCAGGATTGATACCTAGGCTCCATGGGGGAGTAGGGGGAGGCTTGGAATAGCCTGACTTAGCCAGTGGGGGTTAAAAAAAAAAAAACATAATGCACCCAGCCTTCCAGTCAGGAGTGTGGGAGGTGGGGTCCTCCTCACCTCCCCAGTCCCTCTGCCATGGGTCCCACCTCTGGCTCCTAGGAAAGGACTCCAAGTAACTTTCACTCCGTCTGCCAAGATCTGCGCTCACTTGGGTGCCCCTCTGCCAACCCCATCTCCTCCCTCACCAGTCCTCTCCAGAATTGTCTTCAGCCACCCTTCAGCCTGCCCATGCCACAGAGCCTCCGCCTCCCTCTCCCACCGGAGTTCCCCCTTTCTGCCACAGGAAATCTCCCCCAAAGGACCGGAAGATCCCTGAGGAGCAAAAACTAGTCTGTGAACCCCGGTCCCCAGTGAGTGACCATTTGGAACCCCAACCGAACTGTGACTGGAGGTCCCCGCTCCGTCCTCTTCTTTCTATAGCTGTTCTAGTTCCAAAGCCTCTCTTCTGCTTCCCTCCAGGGGTGGGTCTGGGCTGGAGTCACCTACTGCTCTTCCGCCCACCCAATGGTAGACGTGATGGGCAGCCGTGGGTAGGGAAGATGAACCTGGGACTCTAGAAGATGCCGAGAAAACACAGGTGAGGTCATGTTCAAAGTTCTTCTGCTGAGAAGCATCTGGAAAGCAGAGTCAGTGCCCAGGGCCTCAGCTCGAGTGTGCGGGCTCAGACATCGGGGTGGAGGTGTCAGGCTGGTCCTGTGTGTGACCACGGCTTGATGCTCCTGGGCTCTAGTGACTCCGAGGTCCCCCCTCTGGCGCTGCCTCTCCTGGGCCAAGCGCCCAGTGCTCAGCGATCCGAAAGAGGGCGCCGGCTCTGCCCTGGTAGGCGGTGCCTCCCGCCCCACCGTTAGGCGCTCGGCAGCCCGCAGGCTGGGTGCCATCGATCCGGCCGCGGGGACCCGGGCGCGCTGCCTCCCTACGCTTGCTTTTCGCTTTTAATTGAAGTTTGTTTGAGCAGAGCGCGGAGCAGGCAGAAGCAGAAACCAAATATTTAGTTGCTGCAAATTGGCACCTCCAGATCAATTACCCGGCCCGTGTCAGGGCCTGCGCCGCCCCCCGCGCCCTGCGGAATCTCAATGCCGCGCTGCCCCTGCGTGGGCCGCCCGCGCCGCCGGTCTCCATTCCACCGCACGTTTCTCATCAGCTCCAGCCATACATCACCCGTGGCCGCTAGGGAACAGATTTTCAATGGGAAAAGTTCTCCGAAAAAGTCCTTGTTGCTGATTCCCACTGCACCCTGCGCTGGTCTGGCCCCTGCTGCCACGTCTAAGCCTGTATTATGGGAGTAGCCTAGTGATCAGAGTTTCAAAGGACTGTGGGTCTCACGCACCTAGCCCCGATCCCGGCAAGTCCACTTACCCGGTGAGTGACCTCGGGGAGTTTATTTTCCCTGAGCCTGGGTTTCTCCATCTGTGATTATGAGGCTTATCCTTCACCAGGTATGATGATCAAACCGAGGTGCCGTGTTGTGCTTGGAGACTCTGGGTTCTGTACATGATACTCCTCTTCTGGGCTGAGGATGTAGCTCAGTAGAGTGTTTCCCTAGCATACATCAAGTCCCGGGTTCGATCCCCAGCACTGCATACAACTAGTGGTTCTGACCTGTAATCTCTACATGCAGGCAAGAGAATCACAAGTTTCAAGGTCATCCTCAGTAATAGTAACTATGAAGCCAACCTGGAATACATGAGGCACTGTCGTGAAAATAATAAAGTCCACTGCCCCTGCTTTGGGGTGTGTGTGTGTGTGTGTGTGTGTGTGTGTGTGTGTGTGTGTGTAGATAGGTTCTAGAGTGATGTGAGGGGCACTGAGTGAGAGGTGACTCCAGGCCTGACTGTAGGCCTGGAGGACCACATGAGCTGGTCAGGCCAATTCTAGGACTCTGTCCCAGCATAGGTACATCAGGACAGTCATTCAGGAGCTGTTCTTTCAGGCCTGGAGGGGAGCCAAAAACCAGCCTTGACCCCAAGGCTAACCAAAGCCAGGTAAGGGGATCAGGGAGAATCTGGAGATGGTGGCCAGCGGCTCCTAGCCCAGGTTTCTATGTCCTGCAGGGATGAGGGCAGCTGGACTACACACCAGGTCTGTCTTTCGCTTTGGCACGCTACTAGGTCTCAGTTTTTCCCTGCGTAAAATAGGGCCACCTCCCAGTGTCCCTGTGAGGAGAAAGGGTGAGCTTCTCAGAGGTGTGAGGAAGGGGCCTAAGTTATACCAATGTTCCTTTCCTTCCTGTATTCACCGACTCCATCCCCAGAGTCCCTTGGGAGAACTGCAGTCCAAGAGTTTGACATTTCTAAAGGCCACCACGGTAGACAGAGTGACAGGGGCTCTGGGTGGGATGAGCAGTGTGTGGGAGGTCTGTAGCCCAGCCTACAGCTGGCCCTCCACACCATTTCTACAATACGTACTTTGCCACTTGCCTGCCTGGTCAGGATCTTTGCTCTCCCTTTGTCCCAGCTCCTCGGGGAAAGATTCAGACACCCCTAGAGGAGAAACTGGAGGTGGAGGAAACAAGCTGAGATGAAATTCAGATCCCCGGTGAGAGGTAAATTCACCTCTAACCTTCATTTTTCTCAACTGTGAAATGGGACCACAAGCCAATAATTACATTGTGTTATTTGGAGTGATGATTGATTATTAATCTATCAATCAATTAATTTGAGACAAGGTCTCACAATATAGCTCTAATTGGTCTGGAACTCACAGAGATCTACCTGCTTCTGTCTCCCCCAAGTGGTAGGATTAAAGGCACAGGCCACCGCTCCTGGCCTGATGAGTGATTTTTCAAGGTTACTGAACTTATTTGCCTTTCCCTCCTACGCATGCTCCTCACCTGTCTGTCTCCAATAGACTCGCTTCTATTCAAATCCCTCCTTCCAGCATGGTATCCTATCATTTATCAAATCAGAAAGTCCTTCTGACAATCTACCTTAAATCTCTCACTGCTTCCTTCAGAGAAAATATAAAGAACCAACAGCCAGAAGATAAATGTTTGTGGCTAGATAATGCCGCACTATTTTAAAAAATACCCCCCAAGAGGACCAGAGGGGGTTGGGAATTAGTGTCGGACACAATGCTCTTTACACTAAACATCTTGGAGATAAATATAGCTATGTAATTCTTTTTTTCTCCTTGGCAGAGGGAAAGGCTGGGACTGGGCAGAAAGGCAGAGGGGCCCGAAAATATAAATCAATATGTGACTTTAATATATGTGCTCTCGGTGGCTGTGTGTGCTGGGGGATTATTAGTAACCTTGATTCTTGCTCAGTGTCCATGTGAGGCGGGGAGATGCTCAGCCCCCAGGGAGGAGAAGAGAAATTAGGAAGCCAAATTCTTCTCCTGATTGACACCTGGGTAAACATTATCCTGGCAGAAGGGGAAGGGAAAAAAAAGATCAATGCTGGTATTTTTATCACGTTCCAGGGACAGACAGGGGGAGAAATTAAAGACACAGTTCTGTGATATCAATGCATATGCTCATCTCCAGGGTGGAGCTCCACTAGAGATGGGAAGGGCAGGGTGGGAGGGCAAGCAGGGAGCCTCAGCCGGGGCCACTGCATCTCACAGTACTCACGGGCAGGTACAAAGGGGCCGGCTTTTCATGGCAGGGGAAAGGCACCAGCTTCGATGGGGGAAATCACAGGCCCAAGGGTCTAAAGTGATATCAGACCCTGGCTCTCACGGAGGATGGAGAGGCAATGGTCCCCACGGGCCGTTTATAATGGGAGGTTCCCAGAGCAGAGAGATGGAAGAGTGACTTCTGAGGGACCACAGGAAGAGAGGGGTGCAGGGTGGGTGGATGCCAGTTTGGAGGGAGAGGCACGTCCTGGGCTGCGTCGGATCTGGAGTCAGGAAAGTCTAGTCCTCCACCCTGACATGGCTATATGACCTTGGCCAAGGCATTTGACCTCACAGAGGCTCAGCCTCCTTATGTGTTAAAGAGAAGCAGGCAGCTCTGCTCTCCCCCCCCCCCCGCCCCCCCCACACTCAGAGTTTCCCCAGTGAGATTATACAAAGAACTCTACAGGGTGGAGGGGCTGCCGCCGCCCAGGGTAGCTCTGCCAGTGGTACGGGATGGATTATTGATGGCATCATTATAAAACAAAGTCATAGATGGGATCCACACCAGCATTTAAGAATGGTGTCAGAGGTGCCCCGAAAGAGTAGAAAGAGCCAGATATGGGGGATTTTTAAGTTCAGGGTTATCTAGCAAGACCCTGTCTTAGAAAAACAAAAACAAAATCTGCATTTCGTAGGGGCCGGAGGATCAAGAGTTCAAGATCAGCCAGGCTGTGGTGGCACACACCTTTAATCCCCAGCACTCGGGAGGCAGAGGCAGGTGGATCTCTGTGAGTTCGAGGCCAACTTGGGCTAGAGAGTGAGTTCCAGGAAAGGTGCAAAGCTACACAGAGAAACCCTGTCTCAAAAAAAAAAAAAAAAAAAAAAAAAGGAGAGAGAGAGAGTTCAAGATCATTTTAGCTACAGAGTTCGAGGCCAACCTGGGATACATAACTTTGTCAAAAAAAGAAACATTAATTTAAATATGATTTTTAAATTTTATTTTATGTTCGTGGGTGTTTTGCCTGCATGTATATCGATGCACCATGTGCAGCATGGCCCACAGAGGCCAGAAGAGGACATAGGAATCCCTGGTACTGGAGTTAAAGATGGAACGTGAGTGCTGGGAATCTAACCTGGGTTCCCTACAAGAGCAGCTAGTGCTCTTAACTGCTGAGCCGTTTCTCCAGCCCTTAAATACCATTTTTAAGTGAACTCGTTGTATTTAAAATATCATTTCGGCTAGTGGCACTGGCCACATTCCAAGTGCTCAAGAGCTATGCGGGCTGAGGGACTCCCGAGCGGGGCCAGCACAGCTCCAGAGAGAGGAGCCGTAGGTCAGGGGCTCCTGTCCCAAGACAGTGGAAAGGGCTGCGGAGGCAGATGGAGAGGTGTCTCTGGAGATGCAAGGTGAACGTCCCTTTTTGTGCTGGCAGGGGTGTTTTGTGGCTTCTAAGGGACTATAATTGCCCAACAGAGGCTTTCTAGGGGGACAGCCTGCTGGTAGAGGTCCATTTCAGCAGGCACATCTCAGGTCACAGAGGTCCTGGGCAGAGAGGTGGGTGGACATGGGAAGACATGGGGTGGATGGATATAGGGTAGACATGGGGCAGACATGTGGTGGACATGGGGTAGACATGTGTAGTCATGGGGTGGACATGGAGTCTCTTGTACATAAGTCTTCTGTGTCCTAGTTTCAGAATTGTCTTGCTAAGAAAGGAGGTAGGAGAGGCACCAGGCTTCCCCCAGGACCGAGTACCCCAGCACACCTGTCAGGCCCCACACTAGCCTTGGTTTACATATTTTGCGCAACAGTCAGAAGAGCTGAGATATCTGGAGAAACCATAGGAAGCCCTGTAAATGGGGCTCAGGAGATAGCGTGAGCCCAGGGTATCCCTCCTACCTTAGTTAGGGTTTCTATTGCTGGGAAGCAACACCATGACCACAGTAACTGTTATAAAGGAAAACATTTGGCTGGGCAGTGATGGCACAAGCCTTTAATCCCAGCATTAGGGAGGCAGAGCCAGGTGGATCTCTGTGAGTTCGAGGCCAGCCTGGTCTACAGAGTGAGTTCCAGGACAGCCAGGGCTACACAGAGAAATCCTGTCTCAAAAAACCAAAAGTAAATAATAAATAAATAAATAAGGAAAACATTTAGTTGGCGTGGCTTACAGTTCAGAGGTTTAGTCCACTATCATCATGGTGGGACATGGCGGCATGCAGGCAGACATGGTGCTGGAGAAGGAGCAGAGAGTTCTACATCTTGATCTGCAGGCAACAGGAAGTGGACACTGGGCCTGGCTTGCACATAGGAGTCCTCAAAGCCCACCCTCGCAGTGACACACTTCCTCAAACAAGGCCACCCCTACTCTAACAAAGCCACACCTCCTAGGGTGGATGTGGGGGAGCTTATTGGGGTCAATTACATTCAAACACTGCACCTCCCATCCTCAAGGCCAAATATAGTGCTTCTAAAGCTTTGTCAAGGCTGCGAGAGATAAGTGACCCTATAAGGATAGGGACAGTACCCACAGCACACACTCCAGCCTCTCACCTACACATTCTCAACAAGACACACACACAAGCCAGGTGTGGTGGCACATGCCTGTAATCCCAACCCTGAGGACACAGAGGCAAATTCAAACTCAGCTTGGACTACTCCGGGAATTCCAGGCCAGCCAGCGAGACCGTGTCTCAAGAAACGGAGCAAGACATAAACCAAATCTGCACATGTACACACATATGCAGACCCATTTACATATACATGATACGTAAAGCCCAGCTCATATAGACACACCCACGCACATGCCTCCACACATGAACAAAGGCTCTCTGCTTCCTCCATCTGGGTTTCTTCCTGCATAGAATCGCTCCCACTGAGTTCCTCCCTCCAGGGCCTAAGTTCGCATTTCCTAGTTCAAGGCCTCCCTGATTCCCATCGCCTACCAGGCAGCTTTACGTGCTGTGGCCTGGCATCCCCAGAGCCCTCTCCTCTCCCCACTAACCTGCCTTGCCTGCTGTGGTCCAGACTTCTGCATCCGCCCGAGCAGTTTTCTCCTTCCGTTACCCCCTCCTCTCCACTCCCACGCCTACTTGACCCGAGGGGTACCCTGAGGCCTGGCTCAAATGCCCCGTCTCCAGGGGCTCTAATCTGAAATGCCTTCCCTCCTCTGCTCCAGCTCCCATCCCTGAGGCCTGACTCTTACCTTCAGTCCCCTTCTCTCAGTCGGGGTCACCCCAAGGAAAGGGCCCCAAGGAGAGGGTAATCCCCTGACAGGCAGAACAATGGGCAGTGTGTCCCCTGAGCCCAGCCTCTACCCCAAGGTAACCCCGAGATAGGACATGAGGAAAAACAGGGGACAGTGTTTGGTAAGGCTCAGGCGCTCCCTTCTCCCAGACTTCTTACCAGGCTCCTACCTGCCCTTGGCTCTGCTCCCTCAGCCCTCCCATTCACCAGGGCCATTTCCAGAGTGCCAGTGTCTGAGCTGGACAGACACTGTGGCTCTCCTCCTTGAGCCTAGGTCCCTGTCTCAGGTCTTTACCATCAACCTAGGATCATGGGGGAAGGGATGTAAGGAACTACATTTTTTGTTTTTTTTTTTTTACTTTTTTCTTTTTTTCGGTCCATTCAAATAAAGATTTCAGACAGCCTTCACAGACACACGTGACAAGACAGAAAAAAAAAATGAGAGAAGAGAGAGGTCCTGCTTCTGACACAGGCTACAGGCTCTGTCCCTGGCGCCCAGCAAAGGTCACCTTTCAGAACCAGCACCGCGAGCCCTTGCCCAGCCCATCCATCCTGCTTTTCAGTGACCCGGGTGTGGACTCCAGTGTTTTCCTCCCTTGACAGCCCATGAGGCTGTGCTCTGTCCCTGGCCCTGCCAGCCCTCGCTCGCCCAGCCCAGCCCAGCCTCTTGTGTTCAGCTTTCTCTCTCCCGATCCCATCTGCAACCACAGCACATCCCAGCTGTCTGATTAACTCAATTGATTAATTAAGCTCTAATGAGAGCCATGACTCACCCCTACAGCTGCTGACCAGGAGGCCAGCATGCCAGGAAGGGCACTGAGTCCACAGACAGGGCCTTAGGAGGGCCCAGAGGCAGAGTACTCAGCTGGTGCCACTAGCTTGAAAAGGTGGCACAAAGCTTGCCCGTGGCTAGAGCTCCTCCGGATCTCTAGGAGGGGAGAGGGTTTTGTAGTCTGGAAGATCAACTCCTCAAACGGCCAGTCAGTACATTTAGCACCAGCCTTCCAGGAGGCAGAGAACACAAAAGAGAGGTGGGTTGGCAGAGAGATGCCCAAGGACCAACTTTCACCTTGACTCCTAGGACCGGAGTACCCACAGCCCAGAGAATACATCCTTCCTGGACACTGGCCATAGGGACCAGACTGAGCCCTGCCAGCTGCCGTCTTCCTACTTTCCTCCATCACAACCACCAGCCATGGGGCTACCCACGACCCCCCCACCACCTGGCTGCTGCTCTACATCCTGAAGAGCTCCGAGTCCAGGAGTCCCAGCCAACCCTTTCCACACAGCTCCCTCTGTCAGGCTCTGTCCCCTCATCTGGGGTTGGGTGTCAATGCCCTTCATGAACAATGATAAGCGAGTGAGTGGACCTCCCACCTCACAACGGAACCCTGAAAGGGGAGGAAGCATGGTGTCCACACCAGAGAAGAGGACACTGACATCACAGCTTGCCTGGGGGGCCATCCGCTGCTTTCCTGCTTTTTGGCCTTGCTGTTTGTCTCAGGAGAACATACTCCAACACACACACACACACACACACACACACACACACACACACACACACACACCACATTGGTCATAGTCCTTCGACCCCTTTCTGAGGGCAGAACCACTCTGTCTATCCTCACCCACTCCAGCACCCACAGAAGTTCAAATGAAGCAAAGACATGTTGAATATTTCCTGAATAAAGAAACGGGGCGGTGGGGGGTGGGGGGGTGGGGGGTGGGGGGGTGGGGGGCGGGAAGTAAAATGGGAAGAAATGAATGAACCATCTACAAGTGGCCGATATGCTGCCCCAGTCTAGTGCTGGAAGGGAGGACCCTAAGGGATGGAACCAGGCAGGGCCACTAACCCTAGGTGCTTAGCTATTCATGGAACCACTATCTGCATGGCTCACTGGGCTAGAGGGTGAGTGGGTAATCCCCTTTCCTCCTCTTTCTTCCTCCCTCTCTCTCTCCCTCCCGTCAAATGAGAGGATGTGCCAAGACCAGCCCAGGGAAACGGGGGACGGTAGGGAGATGGACAGGGCAAGGGAGGATGAGGAGGGCCTGGCTCTGGGTGCTCAAGCTTTCTTCCTTCGGGCAGACAGGAAACACAGGGTGCTGGCTGGGGGCCAGTGGGTTGGAGTCCTGGCTCTGTTTGACTCTTGGGTGACTGTGAGCCTGTGACCTCCTTATTTATACAAGTCTGATGACCGAGGCTCCGGGCCTGTGGCACTCCGACCGTCTCACAGTGTTGCAGCCCCGAGGGACGTACGTCTGTGACATGAGAGTGTGAGATGGGGATGGACACACGGACACACACACACACACACACACACACACACACACACACACACACACTCTCACACACACACACACTCACACAGCCCTCAGTGGTCAGAGTAATCACAGCCAGGAGCCACCAGTCCCCGTCCCCGGCCCCTCTGCTGTCACGGCCCCTCAGATTCAATTACCAGCTCAGCTTTCAAATCAGGCTTCAGCCAGTAACTTTACTGGAGAAAATGATTATGTGATTATTTCAACCTTGCTCCAAACACCATTTTAATTGGATCTGGGAAAAGGCAATTTCTGCATCAGAGGGGCCACTCGAGATGGGGAGCATCCTGGGGATGTCAGGCAGGAGCCACTTGCCTCAGCCTCCAAGGGCATCATAGATGGGACACTGCCAGGACCCACTCCCCCAAAACCTCCTCCTGTCGCTGAGCCCGGGGTGAGCCTCAGAGGGAATGGGGGCATTGGGGTGGGGTGGGAGCTTTCAAGGAAGTGAGCTAGAGAAAGGGTTGGATGCGGGCAGAATCCTAGGGGCCTTGCTTCTACCCCAGAAAACATCTTTTTCGGCCTCCCTGCCCTCTTGCCCCAGCCTCTTCCCACCTCACCAACGCCGAGTAAACATTTTCAACACCAGACTGAGGAAGCAGAATTGGAAACATCTGATTTTCCAGAATCCAGCAGAGCCTTTGGAAGGGATTTGAGACTCTCTGCTCCAGGCGTGGCTACCTTGCTGGACAGATGACTGGAGTCTGGTGATGCGTGAATCTTTCTGAACATGTTTCCTCGTTTACCAAGGGCAGAACTGGTTCCAGGTAATCCCAAAGTCCCTCCCAACAATGAAGCCATTTTAGCTGGTTTACCAGGTTCCTGGAGTATTCCGGGGTCAACTCCTCAGTGGCTAATTCCACTGGGAGCTGTGGGCTCTGAGTTATGATGCAGAACCCATCTTGCCCTGTTAGCCAACAATATCCTGGGCCAGAGCTCAGTCGGGTGCCAGGCAGAAAGTGGGCCTGGGCCTGAGCCTGGAGTGGGAAGGCAGTGCCCCAGAGGTGGAGAGACGTGATGGAAGACCTCAAGACCAGCTACCTTGGTCTCTCCCTTCGTCATAAGCACTTGCCTTTCCTAGGGCCTCCTTCTGACTCCTTTCCCCTCCC
Source organism: Peromyscus maniculatus bairdii (assembly GCF_049852395.1). Lineage (NCBI taxonomy): Eukaryota > Metazoa > Chordata > Mammalia > Rodentia > Cricetidae > Peromyscus > Peromyscus maniculatus. The sequence continues at coordinate 90,138,812 of NC_134859.1, read as the reverse complement.
ATGACAAAGACCATGCCAACATTGTAGAAACTGCTTAGAGCGGTGGCTCTCAACCTTCCTAACGCTGCGACCCTTTAACACAGTTCCTCGTGTTGTGCTGACCCCCAACCAGAAAATTATTTCCTTGCTGCTTCATAACTGTAATTTTGCTACTGGTACAAATGGTGATGTAAATATCTGGTGTGCAGGATATGTGACCCCTGTAATTAGAAGATGCCACACTGGAGAAGGGGCAATAGGGTGTCTCCCATGCCCCACTGGGACACCAATCCCACCTGGGACTGCAGACCTCGGCGTCTGCCATCCATCAGCAAGCACATCCTGGACATTCAGCAAATAATGGCAAAGGGACAGCAAGGCAGACATGAAGAGTATGGAAGCTGCTGGCTGTTGAGCACCCACTGGGTGACAGGTGCAGGCCCGTGCCACACCACAAAAACTAACGATCCGGCATGAAAACACTTTTCTCAGGAGAAGCCTGGAACTCTGAGACATAGAAGAGAGGATGATTAAGAGAAAAGAAAAAACGAAACAGGAAGTGTGTTTGCTCAGTGGGTAAAGTCCCTTGCCATGCAAGCCTGGCGGCATGAGTGCCATCCCTGAAACCCGCATAAAGGCACAAGGAGAGAGCCGGCTTCACCAGGCTGTTCTCCGACCTCCACATGCATAACACAGTGCACGTGCCCCCCCCAATAATAATAGTAATAATTTATTTTTAGAAAAGAAATGAAGCCAGTCACTGGTCTGACACGTGAGATGAAGTCTGGGAGGGCTTCCTGGAAGAGTCTGGGTGTCCAGGCTGTGGGATGAGTAGAGGGCATTGAGACAGCAGGGGTGGAGGGAGGGGAGAGGCAGAGACAAGGTGGCCACCATACTTTTGCATGCCTCCCTGAAGGGAGGGGGTTGCATAGACTACAGTGCTGAGGCAAAGCCAGGTCAGACACTTGCCAGGTCCAACACAGCCAGGAGGAGCTGAATCCATCAGGGTCTGCCTGGGCATGAGCCCTGTCCTTTCTTAACTTCTCCTCAGTCTCCGTGACTCCTCAAGTTGAGTACACCAGTGGGTAGAAGAGGGACCTGGTTGGGAATTAGAAGGACCATTCTCATGGATCTCTGGGACCCAGGAGGGCATGGGAATATGACGTAAGATGGGCAGGACCCCACCCCTCTCAGGAGAGTTCCTGACTAGATATGGGAGCTTCAAATGCCTAATCAAGGGGCGGGGGGTGGGGACGGGGGGGGGGGAGTCTATTGTCAAAGAAGAAACTCCACACCGCCATCCCTCCTCACTCATTAATTTCTGGAGAAGTATTAGCTGTCAGCAAGCAGTGGTCCTCCAATTCAAATTACAGAATCTGAATTCTTAATTTCTCCTAATCCATCAGTGAGCTGCCTTCCTGAGCTAATATTAGCAGCAACTGGTGAGGCTGGGAGCGTATTCGCTGATGTCTCCCACCCTCTCTAATCGATAGGGCTGGGCCCCTCCCAGGCAGGGACCCTCTCATTGTTCCTCAACTGCCTCCACTTCCAAAAGGAGTGGAGAGTTTTAGGAAGGTCCCTGGAGACCCTAGAAGGTCTTTCCACACCGGGAGAGCCACACAACAGGAAGTAGAGGAAAGGTGGAGAAGAGGCATGGAAATGGACCCGGAGCCTGGAAGGAACCGGGAGCTGGTATGAGACAGCAAGAAAGCCAGCCATGGAGATGTAATTAGAAGACAAGAGAGACGGAGAGCCTGAGGAAGAGGCCTAAAGGTGTCAGGAGCTGGTCAGGAGAGAAACAAAGAGTCAGAGCAGCCAACACAGGAAGAAAATGGCAAAGCAAAGCAAATCCCAGGGGTTCACCGCAGTGTCCCGTGATGAACACTTCTCCCGCCATCCCTGGGTCCTCCAGAGCACCTTCCCAAGGATGTTCTGGGCCGAGGCTCTGCATCTCATGTCACAGCTCAAAAGCCTCATCTGCCAGGAGGCCAGCCCCTCGCTTTCTCTCCATCAGTATGACCCCCTTCCCTCAAGGATCAGCAGACGGGCAGGAGGTATCAGCAGAGAGGCCCCCTGGGAGATGAGGCCGCAGGACGGCCATGAGGCTAAGTAGCCCATGTCCATTTATTTTAAATCTTTTACAAGAATGTGTGAGTGTGTTGTGTGGGGTGTGAGGTGTGGGGTGTGTGTGTGTGTGTGTGTGGTGAGATAGGATCTCATGTAACCCAGGTCTGCCTGGAACTCCTGACTCTCCCATCTCCACCTCTCCAGCACTGGGTTTACAGGCATGCAACACCACACCTGACCCATATATTTCCTTTATCTATGATTTATTTATCTTGTGGTTCTGGAACCAGGGCCTCGCAATGTGCTAGCAATGTGTCTGCCACTGAGTCATCTCTCTAGTTCTTGGGGACTGGGGGTTTGTTTGTTTTACTTTGTTTTTGTTTTGTTTTGTTTTTCGAGACAGGGTTTCACTATGTAGCCCTGGTTGTCCTGGAACTCACTTTGTAGACCAGGCTGGACTCGAACTCACAGAGATCCACTTGCCTCTGACTCCAAGTGCTGCGATTAAAAGCGTGTGCCACCACCACCTGGCTAGTTCTTGGTTTTTGAGACAGGGTCTTATTATGTAGCCCAGGCTGGGCTCAAACTCGTAATCCTCCTGTCTCCTTCTCCCAAGTGCTGGGTCACAGGTCTGCACCATGACACTCTGCTTGCTATTACCGGGTGAGGAGATAGGTCCGGAGTTAGGTGACTTGCTCAAGGTCATGGGCATGCTAGGGTTTGGATGGCTCCAAAGGAAAGTGTGTGGCACACAGTCTTGGGGACGGTGCACTGTGCAACAGTCCATGTCTGTGGTTGAATTGCCAAAGGCTGAAAATCTCTCAAGGCCAGCAACCCCATGATTTCCTCGTCTGATCACAGCTCTATCTAATCTTAGCAAAATCCAGATGGCCCGAACCTTCCAGTCGCTCATCCAGCTCACCATCTGCCTCTTCATCTCCCCACACTGACCCAGACAGTCCCGGTTCAGGGCTGGCCTTCAGCTGGAAGTTTCCTGTTACCCGACCCTTGACCTCATGGCTTGTTCTTCCGTGATCTGTTCTCTGTCTTTTCTGGGACTGTCCTGGCCCTTGGGCATGGCCACCTGCCCTCCAACATCCTAGGGCCCAGCCTTGCCTTGGAAAGCACTCTGTAAATATTTGTAGGCTTATGGACTGATTGATTGGGGCCGCCAAGACAAGAGAACCAGCAGATAAGCTGAGAAGTGTCTCTTTCAGCCTGGGTCCTGGGGAAGTATCAGGAAGCTGCAGACACAGATGTGGTGACCCCGGGTCCCAGCAGGTGTGCATGGCCAGATGGGGGCAGTAGTCAGAGAGGGAATGTTTAGGGGTGTGATGAGGTCTTGGGAAGGCAGTGTTCCAGGCTGCTCAGGAAGCTTCCCTGACCAGGCACCCAGCTGGGCCTTCATCTGGTGAAGGTCTCTGTCCCTCCCCCGAATCTTCAGGGCCAGGCCTGCATGGAACTATTTTAGACCAAACCTCTGAATTATGCACAGGCTGGCCAGTGAGCTCGGCACTGCTGATGGGTGGGAGGGGGTAGGGAGTTTCACTTTCATGAGTCTGCGCTTGCAGAGGCCCCAGGAGGAGGGTGATGGGTGGCCACTGAAGCTTTTGTGACTGAGGGCTTGTACCTGTGCACCAATGATTACAGCTTCACAGCCAGAGCATGTGAGGACCCAGAGATGGTCCCCCTCCCAATGAGGTAACAGGATGATGAGCCCCTGGACATAGCCACCTGGGTCCCCAAATCTCCACTAGGGCAGATGGGGACAAAATGACTGTATCATATGTCTTGCTCCTTGGCTGCCCACGGGACCCTCAAAAGTTATTGCCCCATCAAAGCTAGACCAACCCCAGGCATGCCACCAGGCACTTTATACACATTAGCAGAGGTTAACAGAGGTGTCACAACACACCCATTCAGCGGGTGCGGTAATCCCCACTTTATTTCAATTTCTTTTCTTTTCTTTTCTTTTTTTTTTTTTTTTTGAGACAGGGTTTCTCTGTGTGGCTTTGGAGCCTGTCCTGGATCTCACTCTGTAGCCCAGGCTGGCCTCGAACTCACAGAGATCCGCCTGCCTCTGCCTCCAGAGTGCTGGGATTAAAGGCGTGCGCCACCGCCGCCCATCGGTAATCCCCACTTTAAGAGGAACAAAAAGTCAGAAAGACTAAGTAACAAAACAAAGAGAAAGAGGGTGTCTTGCTGGAGATTGCAACATGGAGCCAGGAGGAGGAGCTAAACAGTGGAGGTGAACCAAGCTGAAACAGCCAGAAGAGACTCACAGGACCTGCAGCACAGAGAAGCTCTGCATCCAGGAAACTCGTACAGCTCAGTAAGAAGACAGTCCAGATTGTGCATTGTTGCTGTTTTGTTTCTTCAGGGCTGTGGACAGCTCAGTAAGAAGACAGTCCAGGTTGTGCATTGTTGCTGTTTTGTTTCTTCAGGGTTGTGGATGGCTGAGCATGCTCCATATCCTTAGTCCCATAATCCACCTGTAACTCCAGCTCCGGAGGATCTGTTGCCCTCTTCTGGCCTCTGCTAGAATTGCATGCACATGTGCCTACACAGACACACAGACGATAGATAGATAGATAGATAGATAGATAGATAGATAGATAGATAGATAGATAGATAGATAGATAGATAGATCGAGGGATGAATGGATGGATGGATGGATGGATGGATGGATGGATGGATGGATGGATGGATGGATGGATGATAGGTAGGTAGGTAGGTAGGTAGGTAGATAGACATAGACATAGACATAGACATAGACATAGACATAGACATAGACATAGACATAGACATAGACATAGACATAGACAAAGACATAGATATGGCAGTGCCCCGAAACTTTAACATGTTAGGCAAGCACTCTGAAACTGAGCTGTATTTCCAGCCCCCACAATCCAATCCAATTGCATGGGTGGTGGTGGTGATGGTGGTGGTGTTAAGGATGGTGATGATGGTGGTGGCGGTGGCGGCGGCGGTGGTGGTGGTGGTGGTGGTGGTATATGCACATAGTGTGCCCGTGTGCATGCAAGCAGAGGCCAGAAGGGGATGTCAGGTGTCTTTTGTCATTCTCCACTGTATTTTAGACAGGATTTCTCACTGAACCAGATGTTTGCCATTTCATCTAGACTGGCTAGCCAGGGAGCTCACAGGACTCCTTTGTCTCTGTCCCCCCAACACTGGAGTTACGGGCTCATGCTGCCATGCTTGGATTTTATGTGAATGTTGGATATTCAAACTCAGGTCCTTGCACTTGCATTGCAAGTTCTCTTACCCACTAAGCCATCACCCTAGCCGCATAATCCACCTGTAACTTCAGCTCCAGAGGATCTGATGCCCTCTTCTGGCCTCTGCTAGTATTGCATACATCTAGAGGGGCTGAGTTCAATTCCCAGCAACCACATGGTGGCTCACAGCCATCTATAGTGAGATATGGTGCCTTCTTCTGGTGTTCAGGCATACATGCAGGCAGAACACAGTATACATAATTAATAAATAAATTAAAAAAAATAGGGTGCTCACTCTGGGGCTGGAGAGTTGGCTCAGTGGTTGAGAGCACTGGCTACTCTTCCAGATGGCCTGCATTCAGTTCCCAGTACCCACATGTCAGCTCACAACTGTCTGTAACTCCAGTTCCAGAGGATCTGACACCTTCACATGAATGTACATAAAATAAAATTAATTAAAAAATAAATGTTTAAATTTAAAAAAAGAGTGCTCATTTACTCAGTGCTTTTGCAGAGGACCTGGGTTCAGTTTCTAGCACCTCATGGTGCCTTACAGCTTCCTGTAACTCCAGTTGCACATGATACAGCACCCCCTCCTGGACAATGAGGGTATCTGCACACACGTGAGGACGTATCCTCCCACATATATACAAGATTAAAAATAAATAAAAATAAATCTTTTTTTAAAGTACACACCTCATAAACATTCTTAGGGAAAGCTGCCAGACACCAAGAGTACATACTACATAATTCCATTTATATGAAATGCTAGGAACGACAGTTCTAATCTACAGCGGCAGGAAGCAGATCAGCGGTTGCCTGGGGGTGGGGGCAGGGTGACAACTGACTGGGAAGGGGCACTAGGGAGCCTTTGGGGATGATGAAAATGTTCTCTATCTTGATTGTTGAGGTGGTTATATGTGTATATAAATTTGCCAAAATTTTTCAAACTGAACACTTAAAATGTATGCACGTTTACTGTATGTAAATTATATTTCAATAAAGTTGAAAGAGAGACCCAGGCAAGCTGAGATGAAATCCCCACTTAAAACTGTTGTGCCCTGTGTCTGAGCACTGGGACCTGGGGCCCCTCTGAGGAAGTGTGTATGGTCCTGTTTTGGTTGTCTTCTTTTGTTTGTTTGTTTTGTTTTTAATGATTTGTTTCATGTTTATGAGTGAGGGCCTGCATATATGTATGTGCCCCATATTTGACCCTGTTACCCAAAGAGTTGGCAAGAGGACATCTGAACTCCTGAAAGAGGAGTACAGACCCTGTACGCTGCCCTGTGGGCTCTGGGAACTGAACCTGGGTCTTCCAGCCCTGGTTTTGTTTTGAATTAATAAATTAATTAATTTAAAAGTCTCATTTAACACAGACTGGCCTCAAACTAGCTACATAGCTGAGGATGGCCTTGAACTCCTGATCCTTCTGCCTCCATCTCCCAAGTACTGGGATAACAGGCTTGTGCTACCATGCCAAGCAAAGATTTCTGTCACTCTTCCATGTGTGGCACCAGGGACTGAAGCCAGGGCCTCATATGTGATGGTAGGCAAGCTACACCCTTAGCCTCTTCCCACTCTGAGACAGTTTTGCTGTGTAACTTAAGGTGGCTTTGAACTTGTGGTCCTCCTGCCTCAGCTTCCTGAGTTCTGGGATTACAATGGTGTCCCACTATGCCTGACTTGTGTGTACATATTTGTATGTGTGTGAGAGTGGGCCCCACCCAACTGTGTCTGAGGTACTCTAGACTTGACCACCTACCCCTACATCCACTTCCCCCTGCCTAACTGCTCACACTGCCCCGGACTCCCAAGGAACTGGCCATCCCTGGGCTGTTGTGTCCCTTACCAGGGTACCTCCGTGACACCGCTCTACTAGTGGTCCTTCACAACTTCTTCACTCAGCATCCTGTGGGGCAGGTTAGGAATCCCCAAGGAACCAAAGTTGAATTTCCTTCCATTCCTTAAAATTAAAGCCACCTCAGTACCCCAGTGCATCTCCAGAGAGGCCCCTCTCACCTACCACCTAGGGCATGGTGGAAAAGCCCCAGAGAAGTAGAAGGGGAGAAACACTGGGTTCACCCCCAAAAAAATGCCCTGAGGGGTGTTCAAGAGGACCTGGCCAGTGTGTGGTGTCCCAGGGTTTTGCCCTTCTGGATGCCGTTACCAGTTGCCTATCTGTTCTATGGGGAGATTTGAGTTAAGCTCCATGCCTGCATTACCCGCTGATTCTCCAGACAGAGGCCTCAGTGAGCCCAGGAGCTACTACCGTCCTCATTTCACAGATGAGGATGTAGAAGAAGCACATAGAGAGCGTGTAAAATCATGTGACCAGCAAAATCATGTGACCAACGGACGGGAGGAAGACCAGCAACCACCAGTACGGCTACCTCCTAGCAATGCTCACAGCAGCTCTGTCTGAATCCCATGGAGGGATTCTGTTTTTGTTTTTGTTTTGAGGACGGGCCCTTGCTGGCCTGGCACTCTCTATGTAGACCAGGCTAGCCTCAAACTCATAGAAATTGCCTGCCTCTGCCACCCAAGTAAAAGCATATGCCACTGTTTCTGGCTATCTTGGATGTTTTTAAAACTACAGACTACAAATGAAGCTGGCCATATGGCTTGGCAGGCAAAATTGCTATCACCAAGGCTGATGGGCTGAGTTTGGTCTCCACATACTGGAAGGGGAGAACTGACTCCCATCACCAATTATCCTCCACCTTCCACAGGTACACTCCTAAGTAAATAGGTAAATAAAATCTATAAATTTGAATAAATAAATCAAAACATTCATTTCTTTCTTTCTTTTCTTTCTTTCTTTCTTTTCTTTTCTTTTTTATTGAAAAAATGGTCTCATTGGGACTGGAAAGATGAATCAGCAGTTAAGAGCACAGGCTGCTTTTCCAGAGGGCCTGGGTTCAATTCCCAGCACCCACATGGCAGCTCACAACTGTCTGTAACTCCTGTTCCAGGGGATCTGACACTGGATCATACAGACACACATGCAGGCAAAACACCAATGTACATAAAATAAAAATAAAGAAAAGTAAAAGGGTCTTATCTATCCCAGGCTGGCCTTGAACTTGCTATGTACCAATGGATGACTTTGAACTCCTAATCCTATTGTCCCCACCTCCTGAGTGCTGGGCATGAGCCACCGCTCCCGGTTTATGTGGTGCTGGGGATGTGTGTGCTTTTATGTGGTGCTTCCAGGACTTTGTGTGTGCTGGGCAAGCTGTCTGCCAACTGAGCACCTCAGCCCCTAGAGAACTGCATTGCTGCTGCTGTTTTTCCTTCCCTCTCCCTCTCCCTCTCCCTCTCCCTCTCCCTCTCCCTCTCCCTCTCCCTCTCCCTCTCCCTCTCCCTCTCCCTCTCCCTCTCCCTCTCCCTCTCCTCTCCTCTTCTCTTCTCTCTCTCTCTCTCTCTCTCTCTCTCTCTCTCTCTCTCTCTCTGTTCTCCAAGACTGGTTTCTCTGTGTAACAACCCTGGCTATCCTGGAACTGGCTTTGTAGACCAGACTGGCCTTGAACTCAGAGATCCACCTGCCTCTGCTTCCCAAGTGCTGGGATTGAAGGCATGTGTCACCTGCCTGGCTGATTACTCAGTTTTTGCTTTGTGTTTCTTTCCTCTTGATTCTTAGGCATTCACCAGGTAAAGGATAACCCCACCCCACCATCCCACCGGGAGCCAGCACTGGGCACCCCGTAGCTAGGCATAGTGCCAGTGTCCCTCTGCCTGAGGCAGGGTGGCAGGGTTGAACTTGGTCAGGACTGGCTGGGGTTAGGGATGGCAGGGAAATGAGATCTACAAATAGCAGCAAATTGTTCATTGATTTCTATCCTGTTGGAAGGGACCCTGGGACCAGCGGGGGCAAGACTGGGTTTGAACTAGAAGAGCGGGAAGGAAGGCTCAGCCTAGGGCTGGCAGGCAAAGTCAGGAGGCAGGCACTAGGGGGCCTGTGCCTTTTGGGGGTGTCTCTTCCATCTCTGCTCGAGATTTCTGGAAGGAGGGCAGGTTCTAGTCGATCTAACGTGCAAATGGAGAGAGGGAGTGAAAAAACATGGGAGGAAAAGACTCTATGCCCGAATGCCGGCTTCTCCAAGATGACCCACATTTTAAATATCCTGCCCTATTCGGTCCTTAGACAGACACAAATGATTCTACCATGTGCCGAGGCTTGGGAATCAGAAAGTAACCACAGTGCCTTGACAGGGCACAGGTCGCTAGTGACCTGCCTTCCCAGCTTCCACGTCTGTGGGTCCTCTGGGTTCCTAGGGTTGGCTATGTCCCCCCAGGCTCCCACCCATGCCTAGCCCCTCTGTGCCTTTGTACAGGGAGGACCCTCTACCTCGAGTGTTTTCTTCGTGTGCTGTCCTGTGAGGTCCTGAAGACACAGACAAAACCTGAAGCCCCGCTTCCTGCTAAAGCCTCCCTAGTTGCCTGCAGCCTCCTGGCTTCTCTCTTGCTTCAGCTCCTGGGGTCTGGTCTGGAGCAATCACCCTCCTGCCTTCTGCTTGAGCGTGTGTGTAAATGTCTCCATGTGGAGGCTCAGAATGCTGCTCTCCTGTGGTTTCCTGGGCAACAGTCCCATCTCCTCCACTGGACAGTAAGGATCTGGCTGTCAGAAACCACATCCTAGCCGTCTCCACCCCCATCCTTACCCTGCAGCCGACAGGCAATGCAGCGTGTGGCTGAAGCCTCGGGGACACCGGCAACTAGAAGGATCCACAGAGACATCTTGTCTCCACCCCTGCAATTCAGAAGTTCCTGTGATGGAGGACAGTTTCCCCCTCATTTTAGTTTCTGCTCCATTACCTGGAAATAGCTGAATGAAAGGAATCCAGGCAGCTTTCCAGGTCCTAAACCCACCCCACTACATATTGTGTGAGGATCCTATCCAGGAGGCTAGTGATGACTCACCCTGGGTCCCTAGGGTACAGTTAGAACCCAGGAGAAGTTAAGAAGAAAAAAAAAAAAAAAGCAGGGGAGTGGGGGAGCGAGGCAGGCATTGGTGGTGCATGCTTTTGATTCCAGCACTTGGGAGGTAGAATGAGTTCCAGGACAGCCAGGGCTACACAGAGAAACCCTGTCTCAAAGGAATATAATAATAATAATAATAATAATAATAATAATAATAATAATAACAACAACTCAGGAGAAGTCGTTACTATCCAGCTGTCTTGTTGAGGTTTTGGGCAAGTTACAGGGGCCTGTGGTCATACCTGTGAGAGGCAGGAGGAGGAGCCCAGAGATTGCCCCCCTGAGACTCCTCATTGATAAAGAAACTGAGGCTTGGGACAATGACCTGATCTGACTACAGCATGTCAGAGGCCTGTGCCTTCTCACAATATGGGATTCTCCTGGGCCTGGTCCATGGTTGGCAGTGGACAGGGCATCACAGTTGGTATATGCAGTTCCCTGGGCAGGCCCCAAGGAGGAGAGGGCAGTCAGTCTCCCAAACCTGCAGCCAGGGCCAGACCAGCACTTCCAGGGCCAGACTGATTTCCTGTCACTTGGCTGCTGGGCCCAGAGCAGCTGCCTCTCATCTAATTAATGGTCCTGGTGCTGAGTTCTTGATGAAGGGGGAGCAGGAGCTATTGCTCTGCTCAAGTCTCCATGGAGCCTTCCATGAGCCAGCGTTCCAGGAGGGGTCGGGAGAGATGAGGACAGACAGCTCACAAGGCTGCCACACCCAGAACTGCCCCCCTTCCCACATCTCTCATCCTCCCCTTTGCCCTCGCTGTTTCTTAGAAGCTTCCTCTTCCTTCTTCCCCGAGTCCTGGCTACTGGCTCTTCCCTGCCCTTATAGTTCTTCTCCATCCTCTGCTTCCTTCCCAGAACCTTTCTTCTTCTTTCCTTGAGCCCTGCATCCTCCCCCTAGCTGTAAGTGGCGAAGTGAAGATGATGATCTTAAGGCATTCCCTATGAGATCAGCCCATCCCAGAATCATAATTCTCCATGAACTATCACTTTCAGCAGCTAGCATCCTGACTGGGGTAAGGGAATGCTGGAGGTGTCCAGTGGATAACAGCTGGTTTCTTCAGAGCATAACTCAGGAAAATGAGGACGGTCTTCTCAGGTCAACTCTGTTTTCTGCTCCTAGCTGTCTGGTAAGGAAGTTAGGGCCAGGTCAGATGGAGCGGGATTAGGCTAGAAACCCAACAGCTCCACTACTGGCTGACTGGCCAAGTCCAAGAAGCTGAAGGAAGTTCAGGTTAGCTCCAGTCAGAGCTAGGTAAACCCAGCAGTCACCAGCAGATGTCCGAATGTTCCAGAAGACAGCAACGGATGATGGTCAGGATTGGGGGCCTTTGTTAGATCTGTGGCTGGAAGAAAAAACTACCTATGGTTAATTTGAGGTGTCAGTTTCGGGGGTTCTTAATAAAGGCCATTATTGGGTGTCGGGGTGGCTGGGCATGCTGGGCATTTGGTGTTGGGAGGCCACTATTGAGATATTGTATTAACATAGTGGTGTTGGGCCATCTGGAGTAGTTGCTCAGTAATGAGGGTTGAGTAGGCATTTGATAGGTGGTTGAGCACAGGTCATTATTGTGGGGAGGTAATGTGAGTTAAGGGGTGATCAGGGTTTGACAGTCTTGCAGAGTCAGTGGTAAGAGGTAGATGTTGAATGTTGGGATCTAGACACTGGAAAGAAGGTGACTGGCCCCCCACATCTCTAAGGCATGGCACTCCTCTCATGTTGTGTGGTGTCTAATAAGGTTCAAGCTACAACACTGTCATCGGTTCCTGGCTCTGCTCCATGATCAGCCCCCGAGCTGTGCACTTGGCTTTACTCAGGCAAAGGTCCTACGAGTGGAAAGGGCTTGGCTTCCTGGGGTCTGTGGGGGGGGGAGGGGGGGACGGCAAGACCAGGCTCTACCAGTGATGTGTGGAGGGCTGGGGATGTATCTCATGGTAGAATGCTCGACGAGCATGCATAAAGCCCTGGGTTCAGTCCCCAGTGTCATAGAAAGCCAGGAATGGTGGCACACGCCTGTAATCCCAGTACTCCGGAGGTAGAGGCAGGAGGATCAGAAGTTCAAGGTCATCCTCTGCTAGACAGGGAGTTTGAAGACAGGCTGGGATACTAAGAATTTGTGGCGCATGGGGGATGGAGTGCTTAGGGATGCAGGAGACTCACCAGGATGGGGGTTGTGATGAGGCCAAGATGCTCATTGATGAATTGATTCCCACTATTGATGTTCCTTGGACAACTTTTGAAAGGTGGAGCTGAGGGAGAGGATGGAGGTCTCTCAGAGAAAGTCATGGCATGGCTTGGCCACTCAGAATACCAATGAGGTGTCTGTCCACTTGGCCTTTCACAGCCACCTCCTGTAGGGCTGGTGGGAGGTGGGGACATATACCCAAGTATGCAACGAGCTACAGCCCGGAGGACTTGGGGGCCTGTGAGAGGCAATAAGCCGGAGTTCTCGAATGCAGCCTCCCAGCCCTGGGCAAGATACACGCATGCATGGACATCACAGGGTATCCTAGCTTCCCATGGGGAGTTTCTGCAGAAAGCTGGTCATTCTCCAAAAAAGAGATCACTTCCCTATTCAACTGACAGAGAATGCCCTGAACTGGAATTGTCCGGGTAAAGCTGAGAAGTCCCCGTTGGGAAAGGTGGCCCCAGAGTCACCCCCTCCCACCATGCCTTTCCTTATATTTTCACAGAGATCTTACTCATGGGGTGAAGGTGAGAAATGGTCATACCCCCTAGAGGTGTGGGGATACTTGCCATGAAGGGCAAAGGAATAGCTGCTGGCATCGTGTGTGATAAGGATCCAGGCAGGCAGAAGGAAGGGGGTCGACTTGGGCAACACTGACTCCAATTAAGGAAGTCTCAAGGTTCCCACAGGCAGGCAGGAGACAGGGAGAGACAGGCCATTCCAGTGCTGGGAGCTGGGGCAGAGTTGGGATCCGGACGATGGTTCAGGATGGAGCCAATGCCAAAGCTGCCATGACCATCAAAGCACAGGGCACAAGCTAGAAGGCACAGTCTGATGGGGGGGGGCACCATTTGTGCCTTAGATAAATGTCCAGCCTGATGGGGAGGTCCATTGCCTTCCCAGGAGCCCCACAGTGAAAAGGAGACAGACCTCACCTCAGAGAGCCCTCAAGTCTAAAGACGGAGGCAGTGCCTGACACTGAGTGACCTTTGCTTGGAGGGAAGGCAGGTTGTCCTGGTGGGCGATGCACTGGGAGACCAGTCCCGAGCTGGGGGACAGAATGTGGGGGCCCGAGTAGCCTTGAAGCCATAGCTGAACCGGACTGAGGAGCTGACAAACTGGCTTCCAAACCTCCAACATTCCAGTGCTGGCCCCATTCATCCCCCACCATTGCACCTGTGTGTTGCACCTGTGTGTTGCATCTGTGTGTTGCACCTGTGTGTTGCACCTGTGTGCACTGCTCTGTCCCCCGCTCTGTTCCTGATGAATTATTAAAAGTACTCAGCCCAGAAGGAGGCCGAGACTGCTGCTCCTGGCAGAGAGTGGAGCCCTCCAGGTGTGCCCTTCCTCAACCATGCACATCATACCACTAGCTCCACACTCTCCTTCCTGTGAGGTGTGCCTTGTCTTGTCTCACTACCCCTCACCCTGACACCCCAACCACAGAAGTCCCTAAGGTGACCAAGACCCGGAAGATGAGCAATTGCTTCGGCATCCTACATGGATCTATGTATATGTTTTTTGTTTGTTTGTTTTCAATTATGTATACAGCATATATGACAGCAGGCCAGAAGAGGGTACCAAATCTCCTTACAGATGGTTGTGAGCCACCATGTAGTTGCTGGGAATTGAACTCAGGACCTCTGGAAGAGCAGTCAGTGCTCTTACCCTCTGAGCCATCTCTCCAGCCCCCTACATGGATCTAAACATAGTCATGGTAACAATTTCCTGTATGACTTTGGACAAGACCATTGCCTTCTGCCACGCTGGACGTGGAGTGGGTTCCACTTAATTGTTCCTGCACCAAGACCCCCTCTCTAAGCAGAGGGCACGACTAACAGCAGTGTCCAGCTGGGCCTGGTGGTGCTCACCGAAGCAGGAGGATCTGGAGTTCAAGGCCATCCTTGGCTGCAAAGCCAGTTAGAGAGAGCAGCCTACGCTGCACGAGACCCTGTCTTTAAAAGGGGGTGGGTGGGCATGGTGGTGCACGACTTTACTTTTTTATTTTTATTTTTCTGGAGCTGGGGACCGAACCCAGGGCCTTGCACTTACTAGGCAAGCACTCTACCACTGAGCTAAATCCCCAACCCCCATGCATGACTTTAATCCAAGCACTAAGAAGGCAGAAGCAGGCAGATCTCTGAATTCGAGTCCAGCCTGGTCTATGTGGTGAGTTCCTGTCCAGTTGGGGCTACATGGTAAGACTGTGTCTCAAAAAGAAGGGAAGGAGGAGGAGGAGGAGGAGGAGGAGGAGGAGGCACCGCCACCATTGTCTTAGATGGGTGTGGTAGCACATGTTCGCAGTCCCTGAGGCTCAGCTATTTAGATATGTGTGGCCTCAGTAATGACTCTTCCACCTGGAGCCTTTATCGTCTGTAAAATGGGCACAAGAAAGGAGTCGTGGGTACAACGGCTGAATCTGCCTCCTGAGACTGTGCAAGCATCGGATGAGATAGAGCCAGCCAAGCATCTGGCTCACAGTCCACACTTGGTAAACACTACTGACAGCCACTGATGGTGGTATTTCCTTCCCAGGACTGGTGCTGTCTTAGATAGCCCTTCTTTGGGCTCCATCCCTCCCTCTTCAGGTGACTACTGTACCACATCTGTCTAATTCAATATGCTCAGCTCCCACACAGCCTTCGTCCCTTTTCTGTAAATGTCCCCGTCCCTTGTCCCCCTTCCCACCGACAAGCCCGCACAACCCCCCGCCCTGTACACTTGCCACCACTCAAAGGGCCCTCCCCACCCAGCCCCCCTCTACGGCAATTATGTAGAGCAAACACGAGCAGCTGATGAGAAAGGAGTTGCTATTAGCTTAACCTTTCGGGACTGGAGCTGCTGGGAAGAGCTGGGGAGGCGCACAGGGAGGGGGCTCCAGCAGCAGGTGGGCTGGGGAGCGAGGTGGCGGCGGCGAGCAAAGCAGGTGGAAGGAACTGGCTCCAGGGGACCGGTGGGCAGGATGCAGCCCCAGAGAAAACAGTTCGGGGACAAAGGGTGAACGGAAAGCCCAGAAGTAGAACAAGGAGTCTGGAAGATGGTGTAGAACAGGTGGGAGGCAGACGGAAGGTCGGGAAAGGCCACAGAACCATACTGCCCAGCACCTGAGGCTCCCTGCACACAGTAGGACAGCACGCTAAGAAGCTATACGACGCTCCCACTCTGACGCGACGCCGAATGACTGAGTAAGGATTGTCAGAGCTGCATGAGCTCTACCTGACCCCGCTCTCGCGTTTTATAAATGGAGAAACTGAGATCAAGGGAGGACCCCAAATTCCCCACATCAGAGTGAATTTTGGTAGAAGCAGTGTGAGCAGTCAGGCCCCCAACTCAGGCCCCTGAGCTTCGCCCCCCATCCCTCCCTCCCTCCACGTACCTACTCATCCACCCACTGTCCTGTCACTCTAGAGACACGAGCTTTCATTCAGTCGGAGCTGGGTGGACAAGGCGGGGTCCCAGCCTGCAGTGGCAAGAACTTTGAGCTGGTGTCTGGTGAGAATGACTAAGGAAACAAAAGAGGGTGTGAAGTCCCTCAGAGAGACAAGGTCTCCGCTGGCCATTACACACAATCGCCTCTCCTCAGTAAATCCATTACCAATGTACACCAGAGTGTATAGGGTGCAAAAGTCTGCATGAATCAGGAAGGCTTCAGGGAAGTGGTGATGTCCATCTGGGCTTTAAAGGATGAAGTGAGGGAAATGTGGCTGTTGCGACTTTCCCAGTAAGAGCAAGGGAAGGTGCTGGAAAACCCTGGGGTTTCAGAGAGGCTCTAACTGCCCCCCCTTCTCTGTCCTCTGAGTTCTGGGAGGGTGGAGCAGGTGGTGGAGGTGGAGAAGGGATGGTGCCTCCAAGGAGGCATTTCCCTTCTGAGGCAGGGGGATGATGGATGGGGTTAGTCCTGTGAAACAGGCCAGAAGCTAATGTGGGGGTGTGTGTGAGGGGCTGCTGCCTTTCTGCTTGCTCCCACCCATGTCTCACCGGCTTCTCACCCCCAATTCAGGTGGGCCAGTCAAGGGAGGACAGGTACTGACTCAGAGGTCTTTGGAAGGCATGGTGTAGCCCTTCTACCCGGTCTGGGCTTGGCCAAGCATGGCAGCTCACCGTGACCCTTCATCCTCCTTGCCATTGGGGGGCTGAGGGAGGCGGTGGGGGACGGGGAGAGCGAAGAAAGACCTGACTCACACTTAGCCCACATCCTTGGCGAGACAGCAAGGAATATTTTTAGGAGCTCATTAAACAGGGAAGAAAGAAAGGAAAGGGAAGGAAGGAAGACGAGGATTATGCATTATTTTTCA
Organism: Peromyscus maniculatus bairdii; assembly: GCF_049852395.1. Classification (NCBI taxonomy): domain Eukaryota; kingdom Metazoa; phylum Chordata; class Mammalia; order Rodentia; family Cricetidae; genus Peromyscus; species Peromyscus maniculatus. The sequence continues at coordinate 90,122,063 of NC_134859.1, read as the reverse complement.
TCCAAGTGACAGCTCTGAGCATCTCCACTGGAACTGTCATGCAAAAGAAATGGCATGTCTAATATTATTATGGAACGGGTGTGCGCCAGCCTGCGTGGCTGTGTGCGTGTGGGAGGGCGCCTGTGGTGCCGCACTGTGTGGTGGTGGGACCGAGGTGGGCCGGTGTGTGTGACACCAGTGGAATAAGGACAGCTGCATGTGGGCATCGGATGCCTGGGATCTTAACGTAGGAAGAGCTCTGTGAAACTATGTGTAATGGGGCGTGCAGTCTGTGTACAACTGTGTAATTGGGTGTGTGTAACTCGAGTACGTGAGGCGTCGATGGAATGCCTGTACCTCTGGGGCCGGCGGGAGGAGGGCATAATGCCAGGTGAGGGAGCGGCCAGGAAGTCGTGGCTGTGAGTGAGGAGACAGAGGCACAGTTGATTCCAAGGCGACCCCCAAAAGACAAAGGGAAAACGGAGAGGGTGGAAGGGGGCCCTGAGCCCACCTATCCTTGTCTTGGAAGGAAAGAGCTGCAGCCACAGGGTCGCAGCCTACACCCACCCCTTTCTATGGGGAGGACACTATCACCACCCCCCCAACTGTGAGTTCAAAGTTCTTTGGATGGAGCTCAAGGTACTTAGTGGGCACTTCCCCAAAATGATCTCATTGGATTTCCAGAGCACTCTGGAGAGGCAGCTACTGTTATTCTCATTTTATGGGTAAAGTGGGCCTGAGGAATCTGACACTCGGGCTGACAGTTACTTCCCTGACATCATGGAATCCAGGTATCAAAGCTAAGTAAGGTGTGAATCTGAGTGACTTCTTGGAATGGGTACAGCTGATCACAGGAAGGTAACTGAGGGAGACTGGGCATTGGGGAGGCTTGTTATACGAGCATCTGCCTGAATGATGAGAACCCAGAGCACTCTGGGAAAGAAGGAACCCAGAGAGATGCAGGGAGGCAGAGCCGTGCGGCAGGGCTGGCGAGAGACGATCCGCTCCTGTCAGCGGCTGAGCTGTGGCGCGGGCCCTGCCGACTCGGTAACTAAAGCCAACCTCGTAAGTGGTTAATTGATTTCTGTTCCCTGATTAAATGTGCAGCGCTTTACACGGCAGCAGAAGGAGGTCAGCGCTCCCCCCACTTCTCCAGCGCGCCTCGTGCGGAGAGACAAAGAAATTGATTTTCCAATCGATGCTCTGAGCAATGATTAAATGTTCTCTGCACAGCGGGCCTAATGAGTCCCAGAGGGGCGTGCCGGCCCTTTAATTAGAGACTCCCAGGGGGCCTGGGATAGGGGTTGCCCTAGAGTGAGGGGGTCCTGCCAGAGAGGAGACCTCATCTCCAGGGATTTGGTGGGCTTGGTCTCCAGAGAAGCATCCTGGTCTAAGAAATGCTGTCTAAAGGGTCCCGGGATAGGGACCCTGTGGAGGGGTCACCAGGAGGTCTCCATGGAGGGACCCTCCAACAGGGAGATTCCATGGAGAGACTCATGGGCTAAGGGTCCCTGAGCTGAGCCCACCAGGAAAGACCTGGTCGAGGAGAGTTGGAGACTGAACCCCTACCTACCTCCCCACACCCCCCACGGAACACACAGACCCATCTCCGTGGGCGTGATCCAGAGCCTCCACCCAGTGGCCTGGGTGCTCAGGCCCGTGCCACGACCTCCGAGTAGGCAGCGTTCTCCCTCCGGTCAGTCCAGCTCCTCCGGCAACAGAGACCCAGACAGGAAATGAATCCCGTCTAAGCGGCTGCTGCGTTTTCATTACCCAGCTGCCCCATTGGAGGAGCCGACTAAAGACTTTAGAAATTCAAATGAGGCTCTCGGGGGAGACCCGGGCTTAAACATTCCCCTGCGCAGGCGGCTTTATTGAAGGAATAAACTATATTTGCAAAGTAAGATATTGAGGCTGTCAGTTTCTCTTAGGGATATAATGAGATCCTGAGGGGAGGGAGGGAGGCAGCAAGATGGAGCTCCCGAGGGCGGGAGCCCCAGGCTGGAGCTCTGGGGTGAGCTGGCTCCCAAAGCTTCCTGCCCCTACTGTGGAACGCAGTTCTCCTCTCCACGTCCACTATCCCAGCTCCCCATCAGAGCTGAGAGTTAGACGCCTGGTGTCCAGGGGAAAAGCATTGCATTGCTGTGGCCTGGACATCCCAAGACAGCGGAGCCCTCTGAAGTCCCGCTGGTCCTACCCCTTAACTGGCAGCTCTCCCTCTACCGATAGAGCTCTACTGGGAAAACAGAAATGGAGGGCAGGAGTTGAGATTGGCATGTAGGTTGGGGCTAGCCGTATGACCTTGAGTAAGTAAGGTACTTAACCTCTCCATGCCTCAGCAACGTTTCTTTAAAATATTAATACCTACTTCATAGGGTTGTTGGGGAGAGTAAATGAATTATTATATATAAAGTGTTTGGCATGTTACTTGCTTACTGGGTAGCACTCAATAAATCACAGCTGCTATTGAAGAACTGCATGGGGGCGGCCATGTGCTCAGCTGGAGTGGTGTGTGCCTAGTACTCACCAAGTCCAGGTTCGGTCCCAGCACTATATAAAACCAAGTGTGGTGGGCCACACCTGTAATCCCAGCACTCAGGGTGTGCAAGTGGGAGAGCTGGAAATCCAAGGCTGTGTAGAGAGTTCGAGGCCAGCTTGCGTTGACGATGTAGAAGGCAAAAATGGCCCGCCGGCCTCTTTCTCTCCAGAGACCTTACTCTATGGTGACCACCCAAGAGCTACTCGACGGCCCTCACATCCTCCATCAATGTCAGCATCACAGTTCCCACCATCACCGTGATTCACACTCCACACATATCCCTGAGATGGAAAGAATGGTGCAGGTGGACCAGAGGGCCGGGATGATGGGATGAATCCCAGAAGGCTTCCTGTTGGGGGTGTCTGAGAATCGTGTGCAGCACAATTCTCTTGCAGGTGAGTCAAGGTAGAGCTACCTGTTTTTTGGGTTTTTTTTTGTTTGTTTTGTGTTTTTTAGTAGAAAACTAAAATCCAAGACCCCAGGAGAGCAAGATCAATAGATGCCCAAACTTACCATCTCAAAGCTCAGAGACAAGGGAAGAAGGGTGCCAGCCAATGCCTTTCCACCTCCGTGCCACTCAGAGCCACTGCAGCATGGTGTTTAGGCCAAGGGAGGCCCGCAGTCAGATCTGGGAGCAGAGCTATCAATTTAAGGGGCCAGGCAGCGACGGGGCTGTCTGTCACTCTCACTCTGAGGCTAGAGGAGGGGAGATTGCACTTGACAGTGCACAGGGTCAGGAGGACAACAGATACAGAGGCTGCCCGGGAGCAGAGGAGGGCCCAGTGGGCAGGACTATGAGGGTCCATAGGCTGGGGGTCTTTCCGTCTTCCTTGGTAGGACCCCATCCTCCGCTGAAGGAAAGGCTACCGAGATCGGGAAGCACAGATGAAATGGCCGGGGTCTGCTAATGAAGGTGTTGGTCATCGAAGCCCCCTGAGTGGCCGTTTCCTGTCCTGTTGGCACCCAGGAGGGTGGCTTTGTGATGGCACAAGGAAAGCGGAAGCCAGGGATACGCCTCGCTAGTAGAATGCCTACCAACCATCTGCAAGGCCCAGCACAGCCATTTTTTTTTTTTAAAAAACAAAGAGAAACCAAGAACATGGGTTAGAAGTCAAAGGATTTCAATTCCTTCCTATGCCTTTAGCAGGTCACCTGACAGCTCCGGGCTCAGAGTTTTGTTTATTCAGAGTCTCACTGTGTAGCCCAGGCTTGCCTGGGATTCATGATTCTCTCCTCTGACTGCTAGATCTCAGCACGCTTGGCTCTGTGTACTCCTCTGTGGGAGGAGACAGCACTCCCAGAGCAATGCTGTGCCAATGAGACAAACACCACAGGACCTGGCACACAGTAGGCCCTCCGGGCTCCGCTGAAACTGAGCTTTCTTCTAGCTCTCCTCTGAGTATAGCGTTCTGAAATGAAGTTGCACCACATTGTCAACATTGTCATCACCTCCGACATTTATCACCACCATCTCCCCCTCCAGCAGCAGCAGCAGCTCCACGATTACCTTCCCCAATACCATCCTGACCACCACCAGCGCCACCTGCCTCGCCACCACCACCACCTCCACATCAGGGTCACACACACACAAACGATGTGCTTTGTACCTGAGTCAGAGTGAGGAAACAGTCAGGCATGTGATGTCCGGGTGGTGCAGAAGCAAAGCCAGACTTCCCGACTCCTCCCAAACAATGAGACCTCCCCTCCCACCCACCCTCACCCCCCCCCCCCCCCCCCCCCCCGCCCTTGAGGCAGTCAGACTTCAAGAACAGCATGAAGCAGAGGTATATGGTCTTCCTGCAGCCCCGGCTCCCCAAGTTTCAGCACCCAATTACTGGCTGTTAAAGATGTAGCAGATACATACAGTTGGCAAAAGGGCAAGCATTAGCTGAGGCCCTGCTATACGCCAGGCGCTAACCCTGTTGTTTACATGTATAATCTCCTTTGATATTAAGGTAGCCTATAATGGGTATTAGTTACCTAATTCCAAAGAGAAAAAAGCAGCAACTCAGAGATGGGAAGGATTTGCCTACAGCCACCTGATCAATTACTGCTCAAGGTGGGACTCATACCACACTCTTTTATTATTATTATTATTATCATCTTATTTCATATGTATGGGTGTTCACCTGCATGTATTATACATCTCTGTACCACTGACATGCCTGCTGCCTGCAGAAGCCAGGAGGGGGCATTGCCTCCCCTCGAATTGGAATCACAGATGGTTATGAGTAGTCATGTGGGTGCTGGGAATCAAACACCGGTCCTCTGGAAGAGCAGCCAGGGTTCTCAATGGCCAAGCCATCTCTCCAGCCCCACTCCTGCTCCCATTCCTAGATGGCTTGGTCAGGCCAGCCAAACTGCAGGTGTACGGCAGGAAGGTGTTGAGCCTGGGATGGGAGAGGCTTCTGGACCACTTTATTTTGTGGCTTGTTTATGTATTTATTTTGCCTGTGTGTTCTGAGTGCCCATGAAGGTCTCATAAAGCCCAGACTGGTTTAAGCATGAGATACAGCTGAGGATGACCTTGAAGACCAGATCCCACTGTTTCCATCTCCTAAATGCCTGGGAGGGTCTAGACATTTGCTGCTATACCAGCACACCCAGCTCCTCCTCCTCTTTTTTTAAATTAAAAATTTCTTACATTTATTTATTGTGTGTGTGTGCGTGCACACACACTTGAATACATGCATGTCCCAGCACACGTGTGGAAGTCGGAGGACAACTGTAGGTGTTGGAGGTCGGTTCTCTCCTCGCACCATGAAGACCCCAAGGCCAAACTCAGGTCACCAGAGTTGGCAACAGAGGCACCTTCACCCACTGAGTCATCTTCCTAGCCCCAATCCTTAAAGAAGCCAAACCAAAACCACCACCACCAACAACAACAAAAACCAAACCAAACAACACAACAAAACAACAAAACACAACAGTGTCTTTTTTGTAGCTCAGGCTGGCCCTGAACTCTTCATCTTCCTGCCTCTTCCTCTCCAGCGTCTGTATCACAGACAGGCAACAACACATCTGGCTTCTGGATCACTTTCAAGCCTTCAGCCAGCAGAACAAGATGTCTACGTCTCCAAGCTATACACTATGGCATTGCCCCTAGACCCCGAGGGAGTCCCTCTGCTGGGCATTTGCTCATCTTTAACCAGTTCTTAACATCAAGCCAGCAGGAACCTTGCCGGCTTTCTCGCCGGCTGCCAAGACACAGCACAGGACCTGGCACTGTGATGAGTAATGGTGGCTGAGTAAATACGTGAATGAACCTGCGAAAGCGGTGAATCAATCAGGACGTCAGGGCCGGGGAGAGCAGCCCTGGTAACTGGAGAACGGGAAACCAGCACTGAACACCATTTCCCCTGCATTTTCTTCTTCCTTTTTTTTCCCTCTCCCTTTCTGATTTTAGAGAAATGGTTCTCCTCAGATTGCTGAGCACAAACTGACTGATTGATGCCCCAGAACTAATACCCTCAGACAGGCCCGAGGCGAGAGGACAATTACTTAACACAGCACCCAGGGGCCTGGGGTACGGGAACATCATTCATGTGTAGTATAAAGCCGATGAAATAAAAAGTTTATGCCAAACACAAGTCGGGCTCCTCCTCACGGTGGCTTCCATGTTCCCCGCAGCCCCTGCCTGTGCTCCCTTCCCTCTGCGTGTCTGATGGGCCGTGGATTCCTGGAAACAGAGCTGCTCCGTGCTCCCCAAGCCCCACTTGGGAGTCCAGGTCCTGGTTAACACCATCCATCTTTTGGGGAGTGGGACTCACTTGCTCTCTTCCCCTGATGCGACCCTTCAAGGTAAGGATGGTGCTGGTCTCTGGTCTCCTCTGGGTCCCTTTGGGTGATGAGATGGGCACTGATGGGTGAGCTGGCAGTCAGGCTGGAGCGGCACAGCCAGATGCCCTGGGCGCTGTCGTCGCTGCTTGTCACCACTCCCGGCTGCCCAAGCAGCAGAGCAAAGCCACACTGACAAGATCCAGAGGGGAGAAGCTCCAGCTGGGGCTGTGCTGGTCTTACAGGCCACTGGAGCAGCAACGTGACAGCGTCTCATGTGGGGGGGAGGGGGCTCTCTCTGTCCCTACCTCCTGCCCCCTTCTGCTTCAACCCTTGTCAGTCTCCATTTCTTTGTCTTGCTTTTATTCCTTCTTTCCATTCCAGACTGACCTCAACTCCAAATGGCCCTTGGTCCAGGCCTCTGTCCATTTCCTCCTTTTTTCCTTACTCCTTAATCACACACACACACACACACACACACACACACACACACACACACACACACGCCACCTCTCCTGGGACCTTTATTAAAACAACAGTGAATGACCTGAGCTTCCTCTTTGATGATTGTGAGCTGATGTGTGTGCAAAGGCAGGAGCCTGAGAGCATCAGTGCAGATGTGGGCATTGCAATGTGTGAGTACACACCAGTGTGCAAGTGAAGGTCCTTGAAAGTTGAAAATAATGTGTGTGAGTCGGGGGGTGGGGTGGGTGAGTGTGGCCTTGGCCTCCTGAGCCCTCGGGTGGGCTGGGTGAGGAGGAAGGACAGGGATGACTCTGAGTGTGGAAACCTAACCGAGGACGGATGGACGAATGCTTCCTTCTAGCTGGCATCCCTGGATGAAGAAGCAGCCCAGCCCCACACCCCATTTGACCACATCCTGGACTCTCTCAAATCAGGCCAGAGAGTAAGGAAGCTGCCGAGCTGAAGGCAGAGAGAGCCCTTGCCCGCTCCCCAGGCCTGTCAGCCACTGATCTGTTCGTGTTCCTATAAATATTTACAAATCCCAGCTGCTGAGGAGCGAGACATCCTCCGCCAGCTGGGGCTCCCAGGCTGGAAGCTGAGGGGAGGGATCTGGCAAGTGAGGACCATGGGAGGGAGGGCAGGGCTGCCGGGGAGAGACAGGTGTTCAGGACTCCTGAGTTCACAGCTTCTAACTTGGCAAAGCTTAGCCCACAGGCTCCTGTAGGTCTAGGAATACCAGCCACAGCTCTGAATCAGGAAGCCTGCCCAACCCCTATCTAACAGAGGGCCTTTCTCCTGCACCTACCCATGTCTCACCTGGGATACAGGAAAAGGTCTTCCAACATCTTAGATGACACAGAGAGCTCCTCTCTGTAGGCTAAAGCAGCTTCAGCTGGATCTACCCTCTGCCGCAGTGAACTCTGTCACGCCTCTAACTGGGCTGGGAGTGAATGAATGCCTGAAAGAGGAGGACCTGCTCGCCCAAAGCTGCCAACACTTTGGGCCAAGGTGGGTGCCCAGACATCATGGTGAACAGGAGGAGGGGAGTGCTGTTTCCTAGACAGAGAGTGAAAACTAATCCTCTACGTCTGTGCCTAGCATAGTACCAGACACACCACAAGCTTTGGCTTTTTTGTGGTAGGAGTTGTCTGGCTGTTTTGAATATGCTATGTAGCTGAGGGTGGTCTCTAACTTATGACCCTCTGGCCTCTGCCTCCCAAGTACTTCAATTACAAATGTGCGTCCTCATCCTTTTTTTTTTTTTTTCCTGCCTGGCCTGCTGGAATTTGCTATGCAGACTAGGCTAGCCTCCAACTCCCAGAAACCTGCCTGCTCCTGCCTTCTGAGGGCTGGGAACAAAGACATGGGTCACTACACCTAGCGTACAATCCCCATGTTACCAGAAGCACTTAAAAGCTGGCTGACTCCTGCTCTTAGCGGTAGAAGGACCCAATACCCACTATCTACGATTTCAGACTCCTGACTGGTGAGCCCCTCTGACCCCTAATGGTCCCCCCTTTGACCTTGCTCAGACAATGTCTGTACTGCCTAGGTGTTTTCATAAAGCCAGGCCATGTAGTAAAAGGGAAAATTTAAAAAGTAGGCAAGGAGGAGCCTGGTGACTCCGAGGGTTCCTGGCTGCTTGTATGAGTCACCCAGCTGGAACTATACAGGCAGAGGGGGCTGTGCTCTGCCAGAGTACGGAGGACCCAAGGGTTCTCCCTCTTACTCTCTGGCATCCAGGTCTAACCATTGCACATTTTTAAGATGAGAAGGGGGCTCAGTGGTTAAAGAGCATTTCCTGCTCTAACAGAGGATCTGAATTTGGTTCCCAGCTAAAAAGATGAGAAGGGCTGGGAAAAATCCTCAAAAGAATTGTTCTCCTTTAGTGAAGACCTTTGGGCAGGTAAAGAACTGGGTTCAGGGGCCAGGAGTTTTCTTTGGCAAAGGTCAACTCTGACCTTCTCAACTGCTAGGGAGGAAGAGCAGAGGCCAGGAGGAGGGAACGGAAGGGAGGGACAGTCTGGAGCTGGCATGTGCTCTGGAAGAGAGATCTGGTGATGGCCGTGGTTTGAGAAGGGTTAAGAATATTCCTAAAATAGCCGAGCCTGAGCCCAAAGCAGCCAGCTAGTGCCTCTCCCAGAGAGCGTGGATCTATAGAAGGGAAAAGCCAGCCTACTCTACACCCCACCGCCTGCTGCCTGGCATGGCTGCTAATTAATCTCCCAGCACCCCCCTCCCCCCAACACACACACCAACTCCTTCTATCCCAGCAGGAGGCCAAGGGAGGAGAAAGCAGAGGGGTTACATTTCATTTCCCCAAAGGACAGAACATTCCAGCTGGGACCAGCAGTCTGGTGCCCAGTGCCCCCATTTCATGTATACCCCTGGCCTTGGGTTACAGGTGGGACACAGACGGACAGGCAGACACAATACATTGGAGCTGACATGCACTGTGCCAAGTTCTCCCAACATATGCATGGTCAGCCTTGGTAGGGTGAAGACCCCAGGAAGCTCACCAAACACCAGTTTTTCTTAGATCTGTGTCCCCTCTCCACTTTGGGATACTGAGGTGGTGGTGTTAGGGCAGGGAGGGAACAGGGACGTCTCTCAAAGATGAAACTACATTTCCACTTTAGGGGCAGAACCAGCCAGATTCTTTGCAGAGCCTAGTGGGAAATGGAAATGGTTCAAAAACTGGTAGGAATTTCAGGGTGATGAGAACAGAACATTCAAACCCAAGTCAAGTCTATTCTGAATGCAGGCCTCATACACAGTCGTCATGCCCTTGAAGCCAGTCCTGTTTAGGGCTCCACTTAATGAACATGTACGATGTACCCATTGCTCAGCTCTACTTGTCTCCATGGCGCTCCTGCACCCCTCTTCATCAAGAGATGAGACCCGTTCTGAACACAATAGGAAGAGAGCACCATGCTACCCCCGACCCTGGCTGACTTGGGCTCCCCAAAGATACTGCCACAGCCGTAGCTCCAGCCCTCCCACCCAGCTGCTGTAACTCCCTGAAGGCCCATCCTCGATCCCCACCCTCAGGGGGTCTGCGTGGACCACCCAGCCCAGTGGCGTGTTATCTGCCTCTCCTTCTCCTCTCTCTGAGCCTCTCTCACCAGTGAGACCTTGGAAAGAGTCCCCGGGATGCAACACGGTTCTGCCTCAGATTGACTCTGCAACTTTGGGCAAACCAACTCTCCCTCCCTGGGACTCAGTTTCCCTGTCTGTGAATGCAGAGGTCTCTCGGACCTCTTGAGATCCTGTCTCTGCCTCTTGAAGTAGGTATAAGCAGGAGGTTTTCCCTTAAAAGGGAAAAGAGTTGGTGTGATGACACAGGTTTATGCTCCCAACTGCTAAGGAGAATAGTAAGTTCAAGGCCTGCCTGGTCTACAGATAGAGTTCAAGGCTAGCCTGGGCAATATAACAAGGTCTTGTGCCAAAATAAAAATTAGCCGGGCGGTGGTGGCGAACGCCTTTAATCCCAGCACCCGGGAGGCAGAGGCAGGTGGATCTTTGTGAGTTTGAGGCCAGCCTGGGCTCCTGAGTGAGTTCCAGGAAAGGTGCAAAGCTACACAGAGAAACCCTGTCTCCAAAAACAAAAACAAAAAAAAAATAAAAAATGGGCTGGGCGTGTAACACTAGGAACAGAACTCAATGGTAGAGTGAGTGCTTGCCTGATGGGCACGAAGTCCCAGGTTCAATCCCCAGTTTCTCCCCTCCAGAAACAGAATACAATGCTTTGGAAGAGAGGGTCTTCCCAAGTCATCCTTCTTGGGAACAAGAAGGCCTTCCCCACTCCCAGCTTCCCATCCTTAGATCCAGAAACCTCTGGAGCCCCTCTTGAACTCCTCGGGAGCCCCGGGTTCTTCTCTATCCTGCCTTCTCCCACTTTTCTGGCGGGTCTGGAAGAGTTAAGGCCTGTGGAGAGGGAACCTAAGGGGAGCCTGCGGATCATACTGGCCAGATGGGTCTCTGCTGTCGCCTTTGCAGGAGGCTCAGCATAATTGCACTGCCTGTCACTCCTGCGTCCCCATATCTGTCTCTCCAGCTGACCCTGCGCACCCGCTATTATATTGGTTCCTGTTGGGCTCGTGGAGCCTCATCACTTATACATGCAGCCTGGGCTGAGAGAAAGAGCCCTCCCCTGGTGCTCCTCCACCCTCAGCCAGGGCCTTTTTTGAGCTGCCTCCCTGGAGTTGGATCTGAGATGGCAATAGGCAGCTCCTGATCAGAATGGGTGGGGCAGGATGCACAGGCCAGGGCAGGCTCCTGGAACTCCTCCTCACCACCCCCCAGGCATGAGGTTCAGGTTCTCTGGTGACCTACCAGTGACCTGGGAACTTTGTTTTTGTTCCTAGATTCCTCTGTCCTCCACAGGAGACCGGGGCTGCAGGCAGGGACCCGGAGGAGGTCTCCTTCCCATCCTTTGAGATGGGTCAGAATTGAGTTCTGAGAGCCAGCCTGGGTCCGCCTACTGAGGTATGCACCCCTCCCCACAAATCACAACTCAAGTTCTATTCTCCTGTACTTTCTGACCCAATATCATACTTCCCCAAGGGGGAGGGGGCTTAAATTATGGAAGGCCTTTCATGAAAGCTCTGGAAATGTCTAAATTAAAATGTCATGGTGGGAATGGAAATATTTTAATGGATGCCACTGGGGAGACATCCTTACTGTGAGTAACACAGTCTTTCAGAGCTTTCCTGGACAATTACTCAGACCAGAGAAATAAATGGAAGTCCTAGCTGGGGTGTGGTGGCACACGCCTTTAATCCCAGCACTCAGGAGGCAGAGGCAGGTGGATATCTGTGTTTGATATCCTGGTCTACAGAGTGAGTTCCAGGGCAGCCAGGGATACACAGAGAAACCCTGCCTTAGAGAAAAGAAGAAGGAGGAAGAGGAGGAGGAGGAGGAGGAGGAGGAGAAACGGAGGTCCTGAAATGTGGCAAGGCTGCCCCACACTACACCCACTGCTAGCCTAACCGGGCCTCTAACCAGGCCTCTAACCTCTGATGCCCAGCTCCCTACTTAGCCCGAGCCAGAGATGTGCCTGGGAAGGATGGAGAGATGAAGGGCCCCAATCCAGGCTCCAGAAGACAGGTGTTCCAGTCCTGACTCTCCGTTTTACTGGCTGCATGATGCTGGGCAAGTTACTTAGCCCCTCTGTCCCCAAGTGTTCTCTTCCACGTGGAGATGGCGGTGCGTATTCCTTAGACTCTAGTAAGGATGCGATAAATAGAATACAAAAGCACATAATCCATATCGGTACCCAGGCAATGGCAACAGCATCCACCCATCCTTCATTCCCTTAATATACATTTCAAGATCCTTCCAGAAAGCTGGAAGTCCTCTGTCCCCCTCCCTATCCTTTTAGGGACCCCCTCATTAGTTGCTAACTTAAACCTTTGCCTGCCCACTACCACATCTTACCTGGATCACAAAAACAGGCTCCTCGTCTCTCCACAAATATTCTATTTTAATCTTTCTTCCCCACAGGAACCAGAGTAATCATTCTCATGCAAAAATTCTGATCATATTTCTCATTCAACATCCTTCAGTAGTAGTTTTTAATTGCCTTGGGATAAATTGTAAACTCCGTCACAGCCCACAGGGCCCCACAAGCTCAGTCCTTAACACACGCAGTTCCCTCTAGCTATACAACTCTCTTATCCCCCTCCCCAGTCCCTCTGACAGCCACCCCCTCACCTTGCTGACCCCCTTTGTCAGGGCTTAATTTAAATAGCACGTGGATCAGGAAGTGTCCCTTCTTTCCAGCCTCCAGAAGGATCCTGTGTGGATGTCACACGTTCTCACCCATCCAGGCAGCAAGCTTGTCAAGCTTAATAACCACCACTTGTTTAACAGTCCAGAGTCCAGTGATACGCTGTAAACTACATGAGGTCGGAAGCCTTTCCTTGCTCATCATTATGTCCCGTGGTAACAAAGTGGACCCCTGCTCAGTTAAAAATGTTTTACAGAATGGATGGAAGAAAGACGAATGAACAGACAGACAGGTGCTTTCTCTGTAATGCCTCCCTGGAGCCCTGTGGGCTCACCAGTCTTCATCCATGCATCATTTATGCTTCATAATACCTAGCACAAACCCCTACCGGAATCTGGACTCCTCAGCCATAAAATGGGCCAAATAACAGTATCTTCCCTGAGGTTTGTAATACGGAGACACAGTGCTGGGCATGGTGGTACCCGTCCTTAATCCCAGCACTTAGGAGACAGAGGCTGGTGGATCGCTATGAGTTCAAGGCCAGCCTGGAGCTGGGCGGTGGTGGCTCACGCCTTTAACCTCAGCACTCAGTAGGCAAGCCAGGCAGATCTCTGTGAGTTCGAGGCCAGCCTGATCTACAGAGTGAGTTCCAGAACAGGTTCCAATGTTACAGAGAAACCCTGTCATGAACCCCTGCCCCCCCCCCAAAAAAAAGTGGCGAGGCCAGCCTGGTCTACATATCAAATTCTAGCACAGGCATTGCCACATAGAAAGAACTTATCTAAGAATAATAAATATATAGAGACATATAATAACTTTAGGGCCTAGAGAGATGGTTCGGCCTTTAAGAGCACTGGCTGCTCTTCCAGAGGACCTGGGTTCAATTCCCAGCACCTATATGGGGCCTGCTCACAACCATCTATAATTCCAAGGACTCTGATGCCCTCTTCTGGACTCCACAGGCACCAGGTATGTAAGTGGTGCACAGATATACATGTGGGCAAAATACTCAAACACACAACATAATCATTTTTAAAAGACACATAATAACTTTAAGTCCATGATAATCAACTGTTAATTTTAAAGAAGGGAATATACATAAAGTGCTTGAAATGGATTCTGGCATTTAGTAAGTGGATTGAAAACCCACGTTGGCTGCATTAATATTACCTTAGCGTTTATAATTTCTTTCTGGCGGTGTCGCCTGCCAAACAGTGCTTCCACTAAGCTCTTTTCGTGGGGCAGATCGCCACTACCGTCCTGCAGTGCCCAGATCGCCACTACTGTCCTGCAGTGCCCAGGTGTCTGCAGTCCAGGCGAAAACAGCTGAATGCAGAGCTCCCCGCTGCTGAGTCAAAGCCAGCTCCCCCTTCATCACTCCCATCAGACACGCTAACAGTCTCTCACACGTTCACACCCACTCACATTCATTCAGAGCACCTCCCCACACCAGGGAACAGCTACTCACTCCTAACTGCAGCCACACACAAGTTAGAAACCTTTTACTCCTTTTCCTGTGCCCCCCCCCAGGCAATTCACTCCAGCACTGAGGACCTACCCCCCCCAAGAAAATGGAGGGGCCTACATGGATGAAGCCTCACTCAAAAGAGGGAAATTGAAGCCAGAAGTTTTGTCCTCAACAACTACAGAATTCCAGCTGCAGCAGGGTGCTACCTGCCCTCACTTGTGGGGCGGGGAGGGAGGGCCCTAGTATTGGCCCATAGTCTAGAAAAGGTGGTGGTGCACTCATTTAATCCCAGCACCTGGGAGGCAGAGGCAGGCGAATCTCTGAGTTCAAGGCCAGCCTGGTCTTCGGAGTGAGTTCCAGGATGGGCCAGGGCTGCACAGAGAAACCCTGTCTTAAATATATATATATATATATATATATATATATATATATATATATATATATATATATATATATATATATATATCTGTGTGCCCCCTCTAAACCTAGAAATACACACACACACACACACACACACACACCCTTTGTCCTCTCCTAGCCCAAATACTACAATCTTCAGGAAAGACAGCGTAACACACAACCAACTTATGCCAAGAGTGGGTGGTAAGAGGACTTTCTTAGGCTTGAGGTGACACAATTATATTACATTCTACATACATTATATCTCATTTAATCCCCCACAACCACTCTTTTGCCAGAGGAGGACACGGGAAGTATGGAGGCAAGTCCATTGATCTAAAATCACCAGGTGGAATTGGTACCTAGTTCTTTAATTCCAGAATCTGGGATCCGGCTTTTGAGAATGAAGAAAGCTTGGAGGAGTTTTTTTTTTTTTTTTTTTTTCGAATTAAAATGGGCAGACGCCGTTAATGCAGCATCCTCTCAGTCCGTCCAGTCTTGATCTCTCTGATAAAAGGAGCGCTGAGCTCCGGGAGGTAAGGATGGTCTCCTGTGGGACCTGGGCCTGGCCGGGAGAGCCCAGGGGAGGAGCCCAGGGGAGGAGGCGGTGGCTCAGGCTCACAGGCCAAGATGGCTGTTAATTAAAGTGCTGGCACCAGCTCCTTTCTGCAAAGTTTGAAGCCGTTATTTTCCACTCCAGCGAAGCGGGGAGAATCCGGCTGGGCTGACAGAGACGCCACACCGCGCCAGGGGAGCGGGCGCGCTTTCGGGGCGGTGGGCGGAGCACGGTTCGCCGGCGAGCGCGGCTCTCGGACGCCCGGGCGAGCGCGGGGGTGGCCGCCTTCGCCCCCTCCTTAGCGGCCACAGGCTGTTGGGTTGGCTCCCCCGCCTGCCAAGCTACTAATGAACGCCGGTAGCCTAAGGGACGAGGGGCTCGGGCGTGTGTCTTGAAAGCTGGGAGTCTGGACAAATCATACTCCCATGGCCACGCACGTGCCACTCAGGTCACCAGACAGGTCGCTCTAAAGGGAATTGCACTTAAGAAACTGCCCCGAGGGACCAGGAGGCCACCTACAGCTGAGAGCTGAGGGCCTGGGGAAGCGTAGGGACACCAAGGCATGCTCGCATCACCTTGCACTTTGGACAATAGCCAGTCCCTAGAGACCCCTGTCGCGTTGAGGTTGGAACAGCTGGGAGCGAGGCTTACAGGCTAGAATTCTACCTCTGCCATATCTTTCTCTGGTGACTTGGGGGCACATCTCTTAACTTCGCAGAGCCTCTGTTCTCCAACTGTAAAATGAGAATAATGGTGGGCTTTATATCTAGGCTGGTGTGAAGATCAAATGTGTTCATACACACAAAGCATCCAACAGTGTGTGTGTGTTTCAGCTCCCTCCGCCTTGGTGATGCATGTCATTCTGACCTGGGTTCCCACTCGGAAGGTCCTCTCCGGCAGCGTCCCGCCCACCCCTACTCCTTCCATTGGTTATTCCTGTGTTCCTTAGTCTCAATCTTAGGGAGGAATAGTCACAGAATCAAGTGGACGGTGGGAGGCCGGCGGTGGGAGTGTGAGCTGGGAGAAGTCTTGCAGCCAAAGAGAATGAGCTGGAGTGTCATTGTTTATCGTGGCCAGAGGCCTCGGAAAGACACAGTCCTCCTCGGGAAAAGGGGGGGTGAAGGAGGAACACTCAGTGAGGCAGCTTGAGCTGGGTTTCAAATAATATGACAAATATTTTGATGGAAGCAGACACATTTCAGTTTATGCAACCCAAACTCTTTACTGCACTCAGGAAGAGGAGAGCCTCATACAATCTGATGGGGGCAGGAGGTAGGGAGTCCCCTAAGGGGCTAGGGGAGATCAACCCTTCCTCTTTTGGCAGCTGGAGAATAGCACTACCCAGGACCGGTTAGCATTAAGAGATAACATGGGGGTCCCGCACCTTCTCAGGGTCCTTGTTTCTCCCTTGTCTAGCTAGTAGCTGGGATCAGAGGAAGTCCCGAGGAAGAGGCTGCAGGCAGGGGCAGCCTAGCAGATGGCCCCGGGGCAGTAGAAAAGGAGGCTTCTGCTGCCACCCTGGGAGAAGGTGTCCCCCAAACAGTTAGAATTTTAAAAAAAAGGAAAAAGGAAAGGAAAGACGAGGTGGCTGCTATTAGAATTCAGAGGTCCCTCTGGGCACCCTAAAAAAGCAAAGGATCCAGATGGGTTATCTGGATGCGAGGCCTGGGTGCCCACAGAATGGCCCCTCCCTAGTCTTCCTTCCTGGCTTTGGCCTTCACTCTGTCCTTCTTTCTTGGTCTGTCCTCCTGCTCCTCACTTGGCACACACACCCCCTTCAACATCTCTCCTGCAGATAGGGGCCGTGCTCCATCCTTCAGCCTCCTGCAGGTGGTGGTCCTTTGCCCCTGTCGCGGTTTTCCTCGGGACGGACCCCTGGGACATCTATCTCAAGGCCACTCTTGGGCTCGCTGCCTCTCCCTTCCGTTGGCTCTTTGGTCTTACTCGCCCCTTCCCTCTGGGATCCTCATTGTTGACCTGACTCTAGCCCCCTTCCCATTTCCGAGCCTCAGTCTCCCGCTACCTCTGTGGCGCCCACCCTAAACCCCGCCCCCCTCTGCCCCTCCCGCCTCACGGCTGCCGCGGCCCAATTAGGCGCCTGTCCCGCCCGCAGACCCACCCCTCGCCCTCTCCGAGACCGGCGGAGCGGGTGGGCGGGGCCCAACGGAGGGGGCGGTGGCCCCAGCCGGAGAAGGCGGGAGGAGCTAGGCGCAAGGCGGGAGGCGGCGGCCGCGGCGTTCAGTTGGGCAGCGCAGCGGGAGGGAAGCACGAGGCCGAAGCCGGTTGCTGGGCTCCGCAGCGCAAGCAGCGCAGCGCGGCGCCCGGGCCCCGGCCCCATGCCCGCAGCCCCGCCGGACCGCCCTTGAGCGCGGGCATCGCGCCCGCGCCCCCTACCCGCCGGCACCATTGCCCCGACGGCGCGGCCGGGTGGCCCGGCTCTCCCCAGGCTCCGCGCCGGCCGGAAAACGCTGCTGGCAGCTGCCGCGGGCGTGGTGATGCTGCTCGTGCTGGTGGTGCTCATCCCGGTGCTGGTGAGCTCGGGCGGCCCGGACGGCCACTATGAGATGCTGGGCACCTGCCGCATGGTGTGCGACCCCTACCCCGCGCGGGGCCCCGGCGCCGGCGCGCGGTCCGACGGCGGCGACGCTCTGAGCGAGCAGAGCGGTGCGCCCCCGCCCTCCACGCTGGTGCAGGGCCCCCAGGGGAAGCCGGGCCGCACCGGCAAGCCGGGCCCCCCCGGGCCTCCAGGGGACCGGGGTCCTCCGGGTCCTGTGGGACCGCCCGGAGAGAAGGGTGAGCCAGGCAAGCCTGGCCCTCCTGGCCTGCCGGGTTCAGGAGGCAGCGGCGCCATCAGCACGGCCACCTATACCACGGTGCCACGCGTGGCCTTCTACGCCGGCCTCAAGAACCCTCATGAGGGTTACGAGGTGCTCAAGTTTGACGACGTGGTCACCAACCTAGGCAACAACTACGATGCGGCCAGCGGCAAGTTTACATGCAACATTCCTGGCACCTACTTTTTCACCTACCACGTCCTCATGCGCGGCGGCGACGGCACCAGTATGTGGGCGGACCTCTGCAAGAACGGCCAGGTGGGCCATGAGGGGGCATGGGGCTGACCTGGGGGCAGGGCACCCAGGGAGCCCCCAAGGAGAATGCGTATTGGATCAGAGTCGGCAGGGACATCAGGCAGGCGTAGGTGGAGACCCTAAAGCGGCCCCCTTAACTATCACGTGAAGAATGGTTGCAATTAACGGGCACCCCTGACTCTTCAGCCCTTGGGCTTGAGCTCTAAGGCAAATGCTACAGGGCGCCCGCGGAGTGGAAATGCGTAAAGATAAATCCAACTAGTCAGATCATAAGGCTCTAGGGCGCACGGACTGGTCCTTGGGGGTTTGGCCCTTGGGAGGCTGATTCAGGCTGATTTCACTTGAGAGCTAAAATTCAAGCTGACGCCGACTGGCTTTAAGGGAACAGCAAGGATGTGCTCTAGGGCACCGAGAAGGAGAAGCAGTCTCCGCTCTGGAGGACGCTAAGCCCAGTGGCTGTGCGCACAGGAGGAGAAGGGCTGCAGGAAATGTTTGGGGCACAAAGGCAGAGGGAGTCCGGCGCCCAGTAGCCTTAGCTGCAGTACATCTCTGCCTCTAGAGAAGGAACCACCGAGCTGGTCTGATACCCTTTGCAAACCCCCTGGAATGCGCAACCTTTTCCCAGAGTATCAGAGCTATCCAGCGCCTCCGGGGAAAAGTTTCCTCCAGGGGCGGGGCGGAGTGATAGAAACTCCCCTCCTTAAGGTCTCCAGGTCCAACTCCTCCACTACCCTAGAAGATCGGGAGCTGGAAGGGTCCTCTCTGTCCCCCGGAGTGCGTGTGTCAGAGACAGGGACCGCGGGCGCACAGCGTTTTCCTTGGAACCACCCACCCTGGGTTCCCAGTCGCCAGCGTTCTCACCTCGGGGTTACATGAGCCCCACCCCGGGGGCGTGGTCAGGCCGAACCTTCTCTTCTCAGAGGCCAGGGTCAGAACAGAGGTAGGCAAGTGAAAGTTAGAAGGAATCCCCTGTGGCTGAGACTCCAGATCTTCTCGGAAGTCCTCCCACTGCAGCAGTGCCCTGCTTTGGGATCTGCAAAGTTTGGGGACAGGAGAGTGGGCAGAAAGCCGGTCTGCGTGGAAGTCTGTCCTCTTTCCTTTCTTCTGCCTGCTCCCCCCACTCCGCTCTATGGTTTCTGCCTCCTTCTCTGCCTCTTGACCATTTCTTTCCCGGAACCTGCCATTCATCTCTGTCTCTCTTCTCCGGGTCCAAACCCCACCCCCACCCCCACCCCACTTTCTCTCCCGTGTGTGTCTGTCAGGCTTCTGGTGTCTCTCCTCTTTGTCCTTGGTTCCTGACCAAATGGAAGGCCCCGGAATCCAGCACAAGCTCATTCTGCAGACGGCCCCACAAGTCCCCTTATTAATCACCAATAAGGCATACAGCAATGTCACCTTCATTGATGGCATTCCTTCCTTCCTCAAAGAAAGTTTGAGCTGGCCCAAAGACAAGGTTTAGGGGACCCGGGGCTTGCTGGGATTGGAGAGTGGTTGCTAGGCCCTTGGACTCTGCCCCATCACAGGGGTCCCAGCAGGGCCCCAGCAACTGGGCCCGAGGAGGCTCCTAAGATGGCCGGTACTTGTAGTGCAGTCACTTGCTTTTTAGTCTCTGGGAATTGAAACCATTCCCCAAATGTCTTCCCTCCCTCAGAGCCTGGGTGTTAGCACAGTCTGAAGAAGAAGAGTTCCCAAGGTGAGAGGACCCCAGGCTGCCGGAGGCTCACTGAGGGCCATTCTAGGGCCATTTCAAAGCCTCCACACATTGACAGTTACTCAAGACGTCCCCCCAAACAAAACACGAAAAAATGACTAAGAGCAACAATGGATGCTGCAGCCTCCTCCCCCATATCCTCTCGTGACTTCTTCCAGATTGTCCAAGAGGCTCGCTGAATCTCGTTAATCATTCCACATATTTGTCGTGACCCCCCCCCCCACACACACACACAGGCAACAAGGAGTGAGGCTTGTTTGGCACCAAGGGTTTATGTAATAGGGACCCCAGATGCGGTCACACAATCACACTCCATAGGTACTACATTAAAGATGTGCTGTCTGAGAGAGGGGATCAGTGGGGCGGCCCTGCCCCGGCTCAGAACCACTTGGCCGGAAGAAAAGCATGTTGACCCCGGGTTCACCAGGTTAGGAGATACCACTAAAGAGGAAGGGAAAGGTCAAATGTAGAGGAAGGCTGGCCCAGAGGTAGGTGAGAACATTGAACTAAGCGGAGAAAACTATGACCGGGCTGTGCAATGGGTGGAAATGGAGGAGAGGAGCTTCTGCCTTCCATACCTTCAGGATCAGAGGCCACCATGGGTGCTGAGTGCTCCCCCCCCCTTACAAAGAGGTTTCCAGTCCTTTGGGAAGGCAGGCCAATTCTGGCCTTTGGTCCTTCCCTGGGGTTTGCCATCTGCATGCCTGGTGCCTAAGGACCCTTGTCTAAGATCCACTGCCCTCCCTCCGCAGAGATAGCCTTGGGTCAACACCCCCGATCTGATGGCGCCTGGCACTGGTGATTAGGCTGGGGAGCCAGAGGAAAGGGTTCTAGGGGCGGCTGAGCTGTTCAGACAGGTCAGGGTGGACACAAAATTGATAAACATGGCTACAGGCAGAGGCTGTGTGAGGACATGCCAGTGGTCAGAGTGCTGTATGTCCAGGGGAGGGGACTCGGGGAGATATGTACTATACGTGGGTGAAAGCTGGGAGGAAAAAAGCTGACAGAGAAATATAAATTGAGGAGTGTGCCATAACAAAACTCCTGGGGATCAGCCTCTCACCTGGAGTGAGAAAGAGACCCAACTGTCCTCTCTAACTTCTGGTCCTATTCACAGCACAGAGCCTAGTGTAGAAGAGACCCAGCAAATCGGTGAGCCGACAGTCCTCTATGAACCAGGCTGGCAAGTTCGGGGACCACACCTACATACCCAAGACCCCAGCATGGACTGGGGACGGGAGCGCTTTCCCCGACTAGCCTGGCGTCTCAGTTCCCCTGGTCCAACTACTGCCTCAGTTTCTTTTCTTGGCAGTTTCTTCTGACAAGGAACAGGCCGCCTTCTGGCTTCCATGGCAACCTCAATTCCCCCATCTTTCCTAGGGCCTCTAAGAGGAGCTGGATGCCTCAACAGCTTCCCGTCTTGAGTAGAGAATTGGGACCCCTGGGTTCCATTTCAGGATCCCCCACTGGCTAAGGATGGAAGGGCATAAATTCTTGCTGCTTCCATGGATAATTAGGATAATTACAGCAACAATCATGGTGATGAATAAATAATAAACATAACAGTTCTGATGCCTGTCACATCACCAGGAGATTCCTGTTGACGGATGACTGTGTTCTAATGGATTTGGCTATTAAAGAGCACACTCTTTTAATGAGTTAAGGCTAAATTAATCTGGGTAATAAAAATAATTGTTATTAGTAGTAATTTATTAGCAAAGATAATGAAGTGCACGTGTAATAATAAATACTGCCAGGATTAGGGCCCAGGGAACAATACAGAGGTTGGCTGTTTGCTCCTAGCTCTTCTTTGCTAGTTTAAAGCCCCAGCTAGACTTAATTTTTTTTCTTTATCATCTACAGGCTTTTGTAAAGGTGGCAGCAGTCAGATAGGGACTTCTCATCCAGTTTTCTAGACAGAGAAACCCAGGCCCTGAATAAACAGCCTCTCCCTTATTTCCTCCCATCTTAATTTTTTTTTTTTTTTTTTTTTTTTGAGACAGGGTTTCTCTGTGTAGCCCTGGCTGGCCTGGACTTGAACTCATGGAAATGCACCTGCCTCTGCCTCCTGAGTGCTGGGCTGATTGGCATGGGCCACTACTTCCAGGCCCACCTTTAAAATTTCATTGCATATATTTATTGAGGTGAGGACACAACACTCCTTGGCGTGGAGATCAGAGGACAGTTTGCAGGAGTCAGTTCTGTCCTACCGTGTGGGTTCCTGGGGACTGAACTCGGGGCATCAGGCTTGGCAGGAAGCACCTTCACCTGCTGAGGTAGCTCACCAGCCCCTTCTCCCACTTTTTTTTAAGAGATGTTTCCCCAGTTATAATTCACGTAGTTCCAGACTGGGGAAGAGGTTAAGGAGAGGTAAGGGGCTGGAAGGACACTGACTTTTGGGAGAGCTGCATTGAAGTGTGTTGGGTCCTCTTGGTTATGGCATTGCTGCTGAGTCAGCTGCTTAGCAAGGACGGCCCGAAGTTACGCTTCCCTCAGCTCCCCCATCGTCCCATCTCCCTCCACTGCCAACTACGATGTGGCTTCAGCCTAGACATTAGTCTTGGGTTAGGAGGCTGCAGGAGCTGCCTTCAGAGAAGGAGAGAGAACTGTGGAAAAGCCTGCCTGAGGACCCTGTTCAACACAGCCTTCCCCACCGCAAGCCGCAATCCCGGGGACAGCTTTTCTACTCTCTTTTTAATTTTTAAAATTTACTTTATGTGTCTGGGTGTTTTGCCTGCATGTATGTCTGTGCATCACATGTGCCCTGATGACTTTAGAGGCCAGAAGAGGGCATAGGATCCCCTAGAGCTGGTGTTACGGGCAGTTGTGATGTAGGTGCTGGGAATCGAACCGGGGTCCTCTGGAAGAAGAGCCAGTGGTCTTAGTCCACTGAGCTAACTCTCCATGCCCTCTTCTGTTCCTTACCCTTTATTTTAGGGAGACCCTAGGTCCTAAAGCTTAGTTCTCTTGTTGCCTCAGAAATGTCCACAGATAATTCAACCACAACCACCCTCCCCAATGTCTTAAAACTAGTCAGGGCCTCCAGAAGTCACAGCAGCCTTCAAACTCAAATGCTAGCGCTTCCCTTGAGCTGTCTCCTCCTGTCCTCATCTCCCTTCAAGACAAGGACCACAGAGAATGTAAGGCCCCAATTCCTTTCCTCCCATCCTGTTCCTCTCTACCACCCTAGGATGAAACACCAAGAGTTAGAAGTCCTCTGGCCAGGGCAATAGTCACAGGGATAGAGCCGCAACTCCCAGAGGCCTTGGGCAGTGAAGTCAATTAAAGGCCAGAAGGGGAAGGAATTACCAGGCCTGGAGTCTCAGTGCCAAGGTGAGAGACTCTGGAGCAAGCTTTGGACAGGACCAAAGGCCCAGCCTTGCTTCTGGGAAAGCGCCTTCCTAGCTGTCTGGTATTTCCCAAGCTGCCTCTCTCTGTGGCCACGCTGCATCCTTTGTCCATCCATTGACATGAGAGCAGGTGGGTGGGAGAGAAATGAAAACATCGTCGATATTGAAGCAGAGAGGAGGGAATGCTAAGGACAGAGGGAGGGGAGATCTTTCATCTCAGGAAGTACAAGGCAGCCCTCTGTACAAGGAAGGACTTCCCAGCTGGGCCACCCTGGAGGCACTGAGGTGGGCAGCAGGCAGATGGAAAGACCTGCAGGAGTTACAGAGGACGACTCCATCTGGACTTCAGATTCGGGCCCAGATGTGCTCGGCCCTAGAATTCAGGGCTCCTCTATGTCTGCTTCCAAAAATGTTCTGCATGATTAAAAGTGGATAGGGTGGGATGATGGGAAGCAGGCCAAGGTCCTGAATGGCTGGAAAGCTGGGCTTTAGAGCTTCCAGATCCTCACCATGTGGCTGCCTCACCTCCTTCCCCTCTCACACTGTCCCATTCCCCATCCCTAACCCCACCTCCGCCCCGGCCCCGCCCCGCCCCCCACCTCCCTTAGGTACGGGCCAGCGCCATTGCCCAGGATGCAGACCAGAACTACGACTACGCCAGCAACAGCGTGATCCTGCACCTGGACGCAGGCGATGAGGTCTTCATCAAGCTGGATGGAGGCAAAGCGCACGGGGGCAACAGCAACAAATACAGCACTTTCTCTGGCTTCATCATCTATTCAGACTGAGCCCCCGCACCCCTTTCCATCCGTGGCTCTTCATCCCTGGGGCTCCCCTCTAGGGAGAGGCAAACAAGAACCCATTCCCTACTCATTTTCAAATTGCCTGGCCCAGGCTGCCGACTCTCCCAGGCTGAATCGCCCCTAGCCCGCCTCCACCACCTAGTCCAGGCCTTTACTTCTTGGAGCGCAAAGCTCCCCGTTCCCCCCCACCCCTCCCCACCCGCACGCAGTTCCGGCCGGGGTGGCAGGTTGCCTTCCTGGTCCCAGCCTGCACTGTATATGTGTACAATAGGACTGTTTACTGCCCACCCCCTCCTGCCAGCCAGCCCCAGTCTGGGGGCGGGGGCGGGGAGTTGGCGCGGTTGCTTCCTGAGGGGTGACCCCCCCCACCTGGGGGAGGAGCGGGTTAGGGGCTGGATAACATCCCAGCACCCACAAAACCCTGGAACAGCTGCAACTGGTCTGACCAAAGCTATAATAAAAAACATTTCCACCCCGTGGGGCTTTCAGTCTGTGCCCTGGGGAAGTCTGTAGAAGGTGCCCCGGACCCTGCCCTCTAGACTGGGAAGGAGTATGGTGAAAATTTCTGGGGACAACCAGATGCTGGAGTCATAGCTGCTCTAGGAAAGGGCCAAAAGGCCTGATGTTCACCACAGCCCACGTAGGCAGCCGGAGTGGGAAGCAATTCAGTTACATCTCATGTGGTGGTTAAGTGCCATTTTTGCATGGGAAACAAGGTACAGACAACTTTGTAAGTGGAGAGCCTAGGTTCCTGTGACGTCACATGTGGTATAAGTCACTCTCCAGCTGGTGAAAGCCACAGAAAGGACCAAGCTTTGCACTAAAGGCTGGTTAACCTTCCAATCACTACATCTGGGCCTCTGTTTTTCTTCATCAGTAAAATGTGGGAAAGGAGACCCACTTCCCTCAATTGAACACGCTCACAGTACCCAGCTCTTCCTGTTTCTACATCATTTTAAAGTCTGCAAAATGCTTTCAGGTACTCCCTCACCCAAGTTGGAGTTAGGTGAATGGGTAGATTTTCTTCCATGGAGATTAAAGTGATAGAGCTGTTAAGGTCTGTGGATGAACGTGGGTTACACTGAGTCTCTTTGACCTGCCAATGCCTCTTTCTTTTCTTTTCTTTTTTGGTTTTTTGAGACAGGGTTTCTCTGTGTAGTTTTGGTGTCTGTCCTGAACTTGCTCTGTAGACTAGGCTGGCCTTGAACTCACAGAGATCTGCCTGGCTCTGCCTCTGAGTGCTGGGATTAAAGGCGTACGCCACACCACCTGGTGCCAGTGCCTCTTTTAAGTTCTTGTAATTGGCAAGCTGTAACACACAAATACGGCACTTCTAAATAATTATAGTTAATATTTAAAAAAAAGACACCCAGTGTATGTCAGACACTGTAGGCATTTCATAAATATTTCCTCACAGATGTGTGAGGTGCAAAATGGGTTCCTGGAAAGCTCCCATGTCCATAGATGCTTTTGTCTATTTTTTTTTTGTTTGTTTTTCAAGACAGGGTTTCACTGTGTAATGGCCCTGGCTGTCTTGGAACTCACACTGTAGACCAGGCTGGCTGTGAACTCACAGAGATCTGCCTGCCTCTGCCTCCGGAATGCTGGGATTAGAGGTGTGCGCCACCACTGCCCGGCCTGTTTTGTCCATTTTAATGATACATTTACTTTGAGATGGAGGCTCGCTCGCCATCTTACCCAGGATTGCCAGCGCTCCTGAGCTCAAGTGACCCTTCTGTTTCAGCTTCTCAGTGGGACTACAGAGGCACCGTGTTACCCTGGCTATTTTGTCTACTTTTAGATTAAGACACTGAACCTCAGAGAGGTTACGTAACTTGCCAAACCACAGGGCTTATGAACAGGCAAATGCCAATATTCGAGCCGAGGACAGTGCTCTTACCCAGTGCTCCATATTCATAAGGAACTGGCATTCTCAAAGCAGAGCTGAGGCTCGAGTTGGGGTAGCCCTGCCCCATCCTTCTCCTTCCACCCCAGCCCTACAGAGGCCTGCCTGATGCATTCATAAGCATCTGCCATGGGCCGCAACCGTGGGCTGGGGCTTTTGGAGAATGCCAAGGCTCTACATTGAGGAAAGGTCCCATCTGGCTCGCTGGTCTGGCTCAGCTGGAGAGACAGGAAGGAGGGGTAGCCACCCTCCTGGCCAGGCCCCATGTATGGACCCTTGTCGTGGCTGGCAGATTTGAATGGCTTTCTTTATCTTCCCTTCTCGCCCCCATTTCCCCCCGCTGCCAGCTGTGGCCATTTAATAAAATTAGTTTAATGCTTGTTCCTTCCCTGTGGGATCTGGAGATTGAAATCTGCAGGTCCCCACAAACCCAATAAAACCCCTGGCCGCTCTGGATGGAACTAGAGTCTCCGTGGGAAGTGTGATTAGATTAGAAGGCACCCCTCCTGTCCCCCAGTGATGCCCACAGCTGCCTCTGACTCTTTAATAGCCACACTGACTCAGAATTACCCGGTGACCATGCTTGCCATGGGGGTGGGGGGGTGGGGGTGAGGTAGAGGGGCCGTCCCGCCCTAACCTGGAGGCCATAAGGACTATCCCAGGACTTCTGTTAACCAAAAGCATGCTGATTGTGTCTACAGTCAGTGCTTGGCTAGCTGGCTGCTTTGCATTTCTTTCTGGTGACTTGATAATCCTCATGTCATTTTGAGAGATGGGACTGAAATCCCACTCCTTGCAGATGAGGACTCACAGACTCATGACTTGCCTATGGCCAGGCAGGATGTTTGCGGCACACCTAGGACTGGACTGAAGCCAAAGAGTTTGTCTACCTTTGCAAAGCTCCAGGAATGGCCTATGATGCCAGCTGCTTGCATTTAGGCAACATCCCAGCGACAAGGGAATCTACTAGAAGGTGTCTTCCCCATCGAACAGTGGCTCCCTAAGGACAAAAATCTGTTTTCTCCTTCAGATGGGAGACAGCTAGCTGATGAGGGCAAGAGCTATGTCTCCACTATTCAGACTGGGAAGTTTTCTGAAGGCAAGACTGTGTCTCCTGCATCAGACTAACGGGACCTCAAAGTCTGTATTTTCCTTTCATACTGCACCTAGCTCCTTGACAGAGAGCGCTGTATCTGCTTCCAACAGTAATTTGATCCCTCCATGTAGTAGTGATGCTCCCACTAGGTCTGTGGGGAGGCACAAGTTTACTTTCCTGTTCGTCTAGGCCTTTCTGAGATGAGGGGACAGTTTCTACCTGTGAGCTGGGGTATCCTTGAAGACAAGACTACCTCCTTTGAAGTTCGGAGTTCTCTGAGAGCAGATGGTGCGTCTCCCCCTCAGCCCTCAGTCAGGGGCTTTTAGATACAGGGATATTCCAGGGGCAGAGCTGGGTGAGAGGTGGAAGAAGTCTGGACAGGCAGGATGTGAGTCCACTCTGGAGAATGGAAGCAAGGACTCCCTCCAGGTTACCCCCTTTAGAAAGATGTGTGATTAATTGAGGAAGAATATCCCAGTCAGGAGGAGAGTGAGGATGGAGGTATCCCCGGAGTTCACTCACACAGGAAAGGCGGGCCATTCTATAACCAGGCAGCTGCCAGCCGTAGGTGCTGGTGTCACCCTGGTTTCTGGGGTTATTGGGTCCAGAGGGGGCAGCGGGGCCCACTGCTGGGGGCTGCCCTAATTGGATGACTTTGCAGGAAGGCCAGGCAGGTGCACTTGCCTCTCCACTTCAGCTTCCTACAAACACATCTGCCGTGTCGAGGTCTAGGGGTTAATTGGCTCCTGCCTCACTCCTGGTAACCAATATTTCATTTACTGCTCAGAGGGGGAGCTGCCCAGACAATCAATCCTGGACAAGTGTCCAGGAGGTTGGGGAGCTGGCCAGGCACAGGAGCTGTTGGGGAGGAGTTTGGGGGTGCAAGGGAAGAGGCAGGGACCATAGACCCAGAGAAGGTGGCCGACTCCTCAAAGCAGCTCTAACCCTGGTTGGAGTTCTGCTGACCATGACAGCCCCGGGACCCTCAAAGGCCAAGAGCAAATTTCAGGAGTCCAGAGGCTCCCCCACTGCGGCCAGCCATGCTGTTCCCCCTGCCCTGGTACTGTCTGCGTTTCTTGATCTAGATGCCCCCCCAGACAAAGCTGTGACAGGTTAGATGCTGTTAATAAGGCTTTTTTTTTCCACACGTGATGAAGGTATATATGAAAAACAGAATTGGAGGTGTGAGTTCCTAGCTCCCAGGTAACGAACCTTAAAATTCTACAAATGAGGTGATAATAAAGTGGAAGTGAAAAGTCTACACGTGTTTGGAACAGGAAGGGACTGGAAGGGTTACTGAGAAATTGCAGCTAGTGGCTGAAAGAGAAAAGGGACCAGAGGACGCTCCCACCCCAGGCATCGTCTACATGCCACCCAATTGTCTGATGTGCCAAAACTGAGAATCAAAGCCACAGAATGGGGGGCTTCCATTCCACAGCTGGAGAAACAGAGGCCCAGAAAAGACTGCCCAGGGCAGCGCGAGAACCAGAGATCACAGGACCTAGAGGATAAACAGGAAGGGAGGGAGACAAAAGACCCGGTTCAAGTCCCGACCACGTTAGATGGTCTAGGAAAACACACTTCATTTCTCTGAGTCTTTGTTTCCTCACCGACAAAGCAGGACTGGATAACAAAATCTTCTTGAAAGGCTGTCGTGAGGGAGTGAATGAGACCCTGTTTTGTAAGTTATAAAGAAAAATGTCTTTTACTAGCACTCGGGAGGCAGAGCCAGGCAGATCTCTGTGAGTTTGAGGCCAGCCTGGGCTACCAAGTAAGTTCCAGGAGGGCGCAAAGCTACACAGAGAAACCCTGTCTCGAAAAAAAAAAAAAAAAAGAAAGAAAGAAAAATGTATATGTGTTGTTATTGCTGTAATCCAAGTCCCCCGAGCCCCATGATTTACTGTTCTTTGTACGTCAGTGCCTGGGATTAATATGATGCTTCCTAAAAGGAGATACCTGGGTCATTTTCTAGCCTGGTAACAACCAAGTGAGTATGGGACTAAGGGGAGGATCTGGTATGGGGGATGCAGGAGGTAGAGCTAAGTATTCAGAATGTATTCTTCAGTCTCCATTCTGGACTCTCCCACCCTTCTGTTCTGTGGTTTCCAAATTGGGGTGAGTACAAGGCTACCCCGAGGCCTCCATATGTTCCTGTCTGGATTTCCTCTGTTCACTTCAGCAAATAGTGCTGAACACCTACCTATAGACAAGCCTTTTGCTCAGAGCTGGACAAGAGTTTCTAGAGCAGTGGTTCCCAACCTATGGGTCACGGCCCCTTTGAGGGGGTCAACAATCTTTACACAGGGGTCGCCCAAGACCATTGGAAAACAGATATTTACATTATGGTTCATAACAGTAGCAGAATTACAGTTATAAAGTAGCAAGGAACATAATTTTGTGACTGGGGCTCACCACAACACAAGGAGCTGTATTAAAGGATGGCAGGCAGTGTCAGAAGGCTGAGAACCAGAGCACTAGAGAATGAAGACTCCTGGGGACAGGTACACAGACACCCACAACATGGTGGCCTGTGAGGGCAAGGGAAGCAGCTCCTCCAACTGTGAGCGGGAGTTGCCCTGAGGAAGCTACACTGTGCGGGGCTTGCTTTGTTCTTATTTATTTATTTATTTTATTTTTTTAAGATTTTATTTATTTATTATGTCTACAGCATGTATGACAGCAGGCCAGAAGACAGCACCAGATCTCATTACAGATGGTTGTGAGCCACCATGTGGGTGCTGGGAATTGAACTCAGGACCTCTGGAAGAGTAGTCAGTGCTCTTAACCGCTGAGCCATCTCTCCAGCCCCTATTTATTTATTTATTTATTTATTTATTTATTTATTTATTTATTTATTTATTTAGGCAGGGTTTCTCTGTGTAGTTTTGGTGTCTGTCCTGAACTTGCTCTGTAGCCCAGGCTGGCCTCGAACTCACAGAAATGGCTCTGCCTCCCCAGTGCTGGGGTTAAAGGCATGCGCCACCACCACCCTGCTGCTTTGTTCTTATTCTTGTTTTACAAGGATGCTGGTCTCTGAAATCCGAACCCCTGGGCCCGGAAGGAATTGTTGCTGTAGCTGTACTTTGGGGTGGCAGTGTTTCTTCTTCGGTTCCAGGCTGAGCAGCCCTCCCTCCCCTTAGTCACCCAGCATGCCTTCTGATGCCTTCCTCCAGCTGGTGAAGGGTAAGTCTCAAGGCCTCTCCCCAGGTCCCCAAGGTAAAAGTCCCTTAGGTCCCTCAGCAAGAAGCTCCAGCCTGGACAGGAACACTACCAGGGGCATGAGAGCTGTGGAGAGGGATCTGTGAGGACCCTTAGCTCCTGCCGCTGCCTGCAGAATACCTGTTCACTGTTCAAAGCCCAGCTCCATTGCCTGCTCCTCCATGAAGCCTTCCAGTAGTCACCTGTCTCCAGAGCCAAACTTGGGCTTTTCCATAGAGGACAATGTTTCCTTTAGTACATGACACTGTGCCAGCCACATAAGAACCATTCTGCCATAACGCTAGCCATGTCAAACCTCTCTTGTCTGCCTTAAACTCCCGCCTTTTCCTCTGTGATGGTTGGATGGGCACTGTGAGGCACCACCCAGGTGTCCTTCAGGGTGGAAGGATCTGTCCCCCGACTGCTGGAGGTGCTGCCAGCAGATCATGTTCTGCTGCCTGAAAAATCCCTCTCCTGGGGGATTTACCTCTGCCAATGTGAGGGCCCTGCTCGCTTGTCTTACCCTCGTCTCTTCATAACTCGCTCCCACATCTGATTTTGCCAAGGGCATTGAGGCCTTGGCTCCCTGCTCAGTCCTCCTGCCCCTACAGAGGACCACTCTGAAGTATCTTCCTATCCTCATCTTCAGAGAGCTCAGCACAATTTCTCTCTTTGCTCCATCCTGCACCATTCTCTTCCACAGGCATTAACTACCAAAGCAATATCTCTGAAATAAATAGATAGATAGACAGACAGACAGATAGATAGCCTGGCTGGCTCTGAACTCTCTATGTAGACCAAGCTGGCAGAGAACAGAGATCCATCTGGCCCTGCTGGGATTAAAGGTGTTCACTACTACACCTGGCCCCACTGACCTGCTTGCTCACCCGAGGCTGGGAATTTCTCATTACACTAGGATAATTGACCAGTGAGCTTCTGGGGTCCACCTGTCCCCACTTCTCCAGCACCGGGATTACAAGTGCATGCCCCATGCTCAGCTTTTTATGCAGGTGCTGGGAATGAAACTCAGGGACCCATGCTTGCATGGCAAACACTTTACTGACCGAGTCATCTCCCCAGATAATCTCATTTCTGTATTAATCTTCAACGGCTCATACTTCATTAGCGCCTTTCCATCGTATTTTAAGCCTTTCCTTCGACCCCATCCCTCTCCCCTCACTACTTCATTGCTCTCTGTTCCCTTGAGAATTAAATGTCCTCAGAGCGGTTGCTACTTTCCTTTGTCCCATCCTGATCTAGAAGCTGCCGTTCCTTTGAAACTGTCCAAGTCAAGGCCACTTAAGGACTCCTCCATGATAAAGCAAATCTCAAATCATGAGGACTCTTTAGCCCTCACGATGCTTGGCCTCTAGACTAGGTTAGACTGGGTCTGAGATGGTAAGAATGATGTCTTAAAGCTGGGCCTGATGGTACAGGCCTGTAAGCCCAGCCACTGGTCAGGCTGAGGCAGGAGATTTTGAGTTCAAGGTCAACCAGGAGGATAGTGAGTTTTAAGGGCAGCTTGAGCAACTCAGTGAGACCCTGTCTCAAAATAAAAATTAAAACTGAGGGCTAGGGCTATAGCTCAATGGGAGACCACTTGCCCTAGTATTCGTGAGACTCTGGGCTTCATTCCCAGTATTACTAATAAATAGATGAATGAATAACAGAATGATTCAAGACCTTTTCAAATTAGTCTATTTCTTTTTAAAAAATTATATTCATTTATTTATTTAGTGTTATGGGTGTTTTGTCTGCATGGATGTCTGTGTACCATGTGCATGGCTGGTGTCTGTGGAGGCCAGAAGAGGGTGTTAGAGTCCTTGGGATTGGAGTTACAGACCATGGTGAGTGGCCATATGGGTGCTGGGAATTGGATTTGGGTCTTCTGGAAGATCACCCAGTATCTCTCCAGTCCCCCAGATTAGTCTATTTCTGAAGCATCTAATGCCAGACCTTGGTGCGAAGGATATATAAACTAAACAGACAAGGGATGTGTCCTGGTTATACAGTGTCTGCCTGGCATGGCCAGGTCCCGGTTTTGAGCCCTGGAATTAAAAAAAAAAAAAAAAAAAAAAAAAAAGAGTGTCCAGATGTGCTTCTCCACTGCATCCCCTAACCACCTAGGGCTGGCTGTTTCAGCAGTCACAAGGAGTAAGACATATGTCCACCCCACAAGATGTAGACCACACCAGCTAAGAAGCACTTCTTGTCTGCACAGAAGGCAGAGGCTAAAACTGCACACAGTCTTCAGGTTTAGGGTCTATTTATTTATTTATTTATTTATTTATTTATTATTTATTCACTCATTTATTCACTATGTATTATCCCCACATTTATTTATGCACACCACAAAAGGCATATGGAAGGCATAGACAACATGAGGAATTTTGGGGATTAAACTCCAATCATCAACTTAGCAGCTTTTACCACTGAACCACCATGCCAGCCCTGCCTTGAGTTTGTGGGTATGCACATATGTAGTTTACAGTGTTGGAGATCAGACACGTGGCCCCCTGATTGCCAAACAAGCACTCTACCATTCAGCTACATGTTCAACCCTAAGCCTTAAAATCCTTGTGTTGTTTTGTTTCTTGAGACAGGGTATATGTTATCCTGGCTATCTTGAAGCTCAATATGGAGACCAGTTCGGGCCTCAAACTCATAGTGATCCTCCTGCCTCCTGAGTGCTAGGATTAAAAGCATGTACCACCATGCCCAGTTAAAGTTCTTTTTTTGGGTGGGGTGTGGTTTGAGACAGGGTTTCTCTGTGTAGTCCTGACTGTCCTGGAACTAGCTCTGTAGACTAGGCTGCCTTCAAACTCACAGAGATCCTCCTGCCTCTCTGCCTTCCTGAGTGCTGGGATTAAAGGTATGCCCCACCATGCCCAGCTGAAATGTAGATGCTTGTAGAGACCAGAAGAGGGTGTCAGAGCCCCTAGAGCTGGAGTTAGAGGTAGTGGTGAGCCCTGCAAAACCAGTGCTGGGAACCCAACTCAGGTCCTCTAGAGGAGCAGAAAATGCTCTTAACCACTGAACCGTCTCTTCAGCCCCTAGGCCTTGAAATTCTTATTGGGCTAATTGTAGGTCAATTGACCTTCTTACCAAAAAAATTCTCTTAGCTTGGCTTCTGAGATCCAAGAAACAGACACTTTGCCAGACTATCCCCTCACCTGTCTTTATACCTCAGCTAACAGAGCCACCATTGCCCAGTATGGCTTTTTGTTTGTTTGGTTGGTTTTTTGAGACAGGGTTTCCCTGTGTAGCCTTGGCTGTCCTCCTGTAGATCTCGCTCTGTAGACCAGGCTGGCCTCGAACTCACAGAGATCACACCTGGCTCTGCCTCCCCAGTGCTGGGATTAACACCGTGCACCACTACCGCCGGGCTACAACCGATTATTTAGTGTTTGTGTTGCTTTGTAGTAACTGCACCTTCACTCGATTTTCTTGTTTTGTCCTCACTGAATTAAGTGCTGTTCTATCGTTTTGGGTCCAGTTAGGTGAATAAAGAGTTTGAGTCACGTCAACCAGGTATTAAATACTGATTCTACTAACCTGTGGACAGCTGTGGTGAAGGAAACTTTACCTTCCTTATATGTCCCAGACCTACACACAATGCCACAGGGAGGGCAGATCAAGTTTACTGAAAATAGAGAGCAAGGAGAAGTCTCATTTTTCTAGCCCTGGCTGGCCTGGAACTTGCTATGTAGCAGGCTGGCTTTGAACTCCAAGAGATCCTCCTACCTTTGCCCACAAGTGACGAGATTAAAGGAACCGCCACTACAGATAGGAGGATGCCCATTTAGGCCACAGAAGCAGATTTAAAATCCTGTCGAATTCGCTGTAACCGATGCTGAGCTCGGCACACAGATGACAGAGACAGGGTCCCTCGTATTACTGCTAGGGACCGGTTTCTGGCGGCAACTCCGCTCAGTCCAGTCTCTGCCAAACAGCCTCCAGCAAGCAAGAGAACAAGTGCGCAGGCGCACCTCGGGCTGTCTTTGTTTCTTAGGAAACAGCCAATCAGCGAGCTCGGCGGTGACCAATGGGAAGCGCGGGTGAGCGGACCGCCTAATTTGAACGCGCCGCGCCGGAAGAAGGTTGGTTCGGTGGAAGAGGGTGCGGGGAAGCTCAATCCGGGGTCCCAGGGCTCCGGTCTAAGGCGGAGGGACGCATGAGCGACACCAGCGGCGGGAACCGACGAAAGGTAAGCTTTGACCGGCGGTGGGGACGGCCCCTGGGCGCGGCGCGGAGGTCTCGGACGCGCGGGCCGGGCTGCGGCCGGCTGAACCGGCGCTGGTTTGAAGGACAGGGATGAGTAGGAGGGCCCTTCCTGCACATCAGACGTTCTGGGCCTGCTCATGTGCACGGGTCCTTTGAAAGATGCACCCGGCCCTGTAGCGGCTACCCCTCCTCCAGCGTGAGGTGGGATTGGGTTTTCTGCTAGAACTGGGGAGCTCGGACGCCCCGCGGAAGAGAGTGGGGTAGCCACGCTCCTCTCCACACGTCTTGTCAGAGTGAATTACACTGCCGTGTGCGCCGGGGGGTGGGGTTGGGGGGGTGGAGAGCGTGGAGCGGGGGTGGGGGGTTGCTGCACTTGGTTACGAGGCACCCAGTAAATACTGTTGTGAACCAGACAGGAAAGGAATGAAGAAAATCAGGTCTGTGTTATACCAGGAAGATCGATTTTTTTTTTTTTTTAAGCGTTAAACTACTGGCGTGACATTTAAAAGGTAGAGCCTGGTCTGTGCCAGAGAACTTAAAATAGTTTATTGAACTTATTGGTTTTGTGCGTCACGGGGAGATGCTGTATCATATAATTTTACTAGCAATGCCTAATATTTGTTGGGCACTTAAATGAACTCAGTTTCAGGTTGACATGAACTCATTCAAGCCTAACGATAACCTGGTGAGACAGATAATATTATTTAACAGTTTGCATATTGAGAAACCGAGGCATAGAGTAGTTAAGCCTGACTCGGAGAAGATCTATCATTTTTCTGAATGAGCTTTTCGGTGTTAACACCACTTCCTTCAGTCAGTCTCCCCATGCCATTTCTTCTCTGCCTGTTTCATTATTGAACACGACACTCCCCCCCCCCCCATCACCCCAGGCAGGTTTTTAAAAGTGTCTCATTCTCAATTAGTTGGTTTTTTATATTATCTAATTTATCCATTTGTACTTTTTCTTTTCACGATCTAGGGATCAAACCCAAGACCATGAGCACTCTACCAAGGAGCTACATTCCCAGCCCTAGTATAAATAAAGTATAGCATATTGTTAGAGACATTTGTAAAGCTTTTCTCGATCTGGTGGCACAGCAACTGTGGATAATTATCATAATATTGTATAAACTACATTCTCTCTCCACACTCGGTGAAATTATAAATACAAGCGGCAAATGCTTGCCTAGTGTGTCCTAAGGCCTGAGTTTAGTTCTCAGCACCCCCACCCCATTGCTCCCCAAATAGAGGTTGTAAAACTTCTTAATTGATCTAAGGACAATGAGGAGATTGTATTAGTTTAAAATTTACCTTCACACAAATGGAAACCCCCACTGAATTCCCAGATATTTACAGTCACTTAGAAAAGTAAACATTATCATTCTGTCTTAAGATTCTGGACTTTATGTTGAACATGATTAAAATTACCAGTACATAAAAATAAGTGTAGTTGTTAAAACTTCAGATAAAACATCGGGAACCAGAAAACAGCATATTCAATCAAGGTCCTAAGTTCAGTCCTCAGCACCACCCACATCCAGTGTCTGTGTGTATATGTGGAGGTAAACTGGAAATGGAGACAAATGCCTTTAAACTAACAAAGTATGAAATAATAAGAGCATTCCTTGTAAAATGAGGAGGGATGGAGAATGCTCACTATTGCTGCTTCCGTTGGATATTGTAATAGAATTCCTAGCCAGAACTGTAAGACAAGAAGACTAAATCACGATTTGTAAGACAGGAAAGAACAAGCAAAGAGACATGGTGGCATGTGCTTATAGTCCCAGCGCTTGGGAGGCGGAGGCAGGAGGATCTTAAGTTCCAGGCCAAACTGCGCTCTCTAGCCAGACCACAGAAAATGACAAGCTAAAGGAAGAGATGAACTATTCAACAGCTCAGTGCTAGGATGCTGGCCTGGCGTGTGCAACACTGGCCCTGGATAGAAAAAGTATAGTCTATGATTTTCTATTTAAAAGTCAAGCCATACATAGGAGGAGTCCATTATTGTAGCACACTCTTCTATGGATACCAAGGTGAGGACACACAAAGCCCAGAAGTGGGACAGAAAAACGTACTAAACTGATGGAAGGGCAGAAGTAGTGTGTAAGGACGGAGTAGTGCCTCTGAGTACGCTTAGACTCTGGCCTCGCTTACCATCTGTTTAATGGGGTGTTTTCCTTCCATGTCACATGGAACAATCCTATTCACAGAATGAGATTGTTGAGAAAGCTAAAAGAAGCCATTTGTAAAGCATTTAGCCTAGAGTGCTTAGCACACAGACACACTCAGCGAAGCACTCCGTAAATGTAGCTACGATACTTATTTTTAGGCCCTTTGGGTTCAGACTGGGTTCTCTGGCCCTTATTCATTCATAGGACGAGTATTATTCAGCATCTACTGCATGCTGGGACAGGTCCCTGAATACCTGGGGTGCGTGGGTGAGTTAACATAAGTGTGTGAGGAATGATAAAAATCAGTGAAGGGGCGCCTCTGAACAGTCGTGTCTGAGGGATGTACCCCTTCATTCCCCTCCTTCTCAGCTCCCATTGTCTGCAGGGGGATCCCCTCAAGTCCTCAGAAATTCTCCTTCAGGGCCTTTAGAAGTTGATCTCATCTCTACAAGGGTGTGCAAAAGAAGCCACCCCTAAAACATCTGAATCCTGGTTTCCCAGCCCCAGATCAGCAACACACTCGCCTCTGGGTTTTAATGAGCTGCCTAGGGTTAGAAATAGGACTTGAGTGTGCCTGCCTGAGAACCCTGAAGATCTTATTAAAGAATCATCTCCCTTGTACTTTGGGCTGAAATGCTCTTTCCAAGTGAGGATCAAAGCAAGCTTGACAAACGGTCTCTCATTAATCTCCCATCTCCCTGGGGTGGGGGCAGATTGGTAGCTGTTCTCACTGGCTCTCACAGCGGGCAGCTGATGTGACATTGACGGGTGGTGTGGCTCTTGGAAAGACCACCCCACCCGTCAGATGCAGAGCACAGACCAGGACCCAGGTGTCCTTGGGGCACCCATGCCAAGTGTTACCCTACATTCTGCACCTGGTGCCCCCGGCACTGTGTGGGAAGAAAGAAAACATCTCATTAGGCAAACAGACTGGCCCCTCTGGCCCTCGGGAGGCGGGAGGAGAGAGCTGTAAAGGTTATGCGCACTCTTTGCCAGTGCCCTTTTTAATTTCCTGCTTAGAATGTTAGGCTGCTCTGCGCCTCCTCCTCAGCCAGAACCCTCCCCATGGGCCTCTGAAACTGCCAGGGAGGCAGCCAGTGTAGACCCAGGCATGCTCTGCCTTTACTTCTCCCCAAGAGAAGCAGGTCTCCTGAGGGTGTGAATGTAAAAACAAGAAAAAGGCACTCTAGTGTTGAAAATTAGGTGTAGTCCATACATCTGCAAGTGCTTTCAGAACACATAATCTAGTCCCAGAAAAGGGATTATAATTATTATACAAACATAAGGGACTATTAAAGCCCTCTGATCATCAGAGCATAATATATAATATCATTATCAGACAGGCTAGCAAGCTCTGCGGTCAGGCTGCCTGGGTTGGAGCTAAGGGCTCCATCACTCACTCGTATTGGAACCTTGGGCAAGTTGCTTAACCCTCTCTGTCTCAATTCCTCACTGAAAAATGAGTGTAATAATACTATCCATCTTGTGGGATTGCAGTGGAGATAAAAGGAGATTATGTGTGCGGTGCTTTGAACAGACCTTGATAGAGTGTGCACTTTGCTAATATGTTTATTATGACAATCTGATCGCTGGGACGAAAACTGGATTATACACACATAAAAGGATTATTGTTGGTTGATATCTTTCCCTTGTTTGGTGCTGGGAAGAAGTTAAGTTTAGGGGTGAAGGAACAGGACTTTCAAATCAGCTCACTTCTGCCTCATTCCCTAAGAAAATCCCGCACTGTTGGCCAGAATACTCAGCAGAAGCCCCATTTTGCTGAATGGCCTTCATTATGACTGATCAGCAGATATAACCTTTATTGGGGAAGCATTCATCTGTTCATATCCCTCAGGAACAGCCCTGTTACTTCCCCATGTTAATACATCCCGGGAGCTGGGCTAAACTGACTGACTCCTGCCTGCATCCTCAAAACTCAAAGGCAAAATGAAGAGGCAGGCACAAAGGTGTGAAGGAACACCAAATGACTACAGGCTGGAAACCTCGGGAATTATTACCAGATCAACACTGGGAAATCTGTTGTATTACCATCCGCATCAACAGATTCAGAGAGAGACACCGTGAAATCATCTCACCAAGTACCCATTCCTACATCCCTACTGGGCAGTGGAGGGCAGGCAACCCAATAAAGACAGCTGAAAATAGAAAGCAACTGTCTTTATTTGCAAACTATATTATCATTTAATTGAAAGGCCTAAGAGAATCAATGGCAGTCTATTAGAACTAATAACATTTGGCATTCTAGGCAGCTGCATGGTATGCATCCAGATATTCAAAGCTTTCCTATATTCTGGCAAAATATGGTTTTGAAATTGCAATTTTAAAAGGCATCTATTCACCATATAACAAAGACTATGTAATAACTAGTAATAAACCGAATCAAGAATGTACGATACTCACGAGAGGAAAATTATGAAATTTTACTGAAGATTATAAAGTTGTGAATGCATGGAAAGAGACAGCAATTCTAGGTGGGAAGATTCCGTATCATCAAGACACCAAGTCTTCTCATATTAACCTATAAATTAAAAATAACCCAAATTAAAATCTTAGCAGGATTTTCTTCATGGAGCTTCACAAGATAATTCTAAAATCATATGCAAGGCAAGACGTCCAAGAATAACCAAGAAAAAGTGCAAGAGGTGGTCCATTACAGGGGACTCCCAACAGCGGTGTGCCAGGATGAAGAGTGAAACTCACAACTAAGTGCATGTCTCTATATAAAAAATTAGTTGTGTGCCGGGCGATGGTGGCGCACGCCTTTAATCCCAGCACTCAGGAGGCAAAGGCAGGAGGATCTCTACGAGTTCGAGGCCAGCCTGGTCTACAAAGCGAGTTCCAGGAAAGGTGCAAAGCTACACAAAGAAACCCTGTCTTGAAAAAACCAAAAAAGAAAAAAAAAAATTAGTTGTGTTAAATTTTGCGTTTGAAATAGGTGGGAAAGAAATCTTCAATAAATGATCTTCAGATCATTGCTTGCCAGCTGGAAAAGAAGAATATAAGAAAGTAAGGTATTGGACAGGAGTGAAAAAAAACAAAACATTTGTTGTTTTGGAGAAGAAATGTCTTTTTTTGTTATTGTTGTTGTTTTTTGTTTTTCATTTTGATTTTTTGAGACAGGGTCTCACGATGTAGCCTTGGCTGCCCTGGAACTCACTGTGTAGGCCAAGCTGGCCTCCAACACACAGAGATTGACTCTCCTGCCTCTGCCTCCCCAGCCCAGCAAAAAAATGTCTTCTTAAACATGACAAAGAAGTCATTTAAAAAAAAAAAAAAAAAAAAAAAAAAAAAGCCTGGGCATGGTGGTCCACACCTGCAATTCCAGCATTTGGGAAGCAGAGACAGGAGGATCAGAGTTTGGGATCATCCTGAACAAATTGAGTTCAGGGTCAGCATGGGTGATGTGAGACATTCCCTCCTCCCCTCAAAAAAAAAAAAAAAAAAAAAAAACTATAAAAGGAAAGAATAGACATATTTGACCATTCATTTAAATGTTGAAACTCTATCTCAAAAAAAATAAAGTAAGCCAGGAGTGGTGGCACATCCCTGTAATCAATCCCAGCACCTGAGAAGTAGAGGCAGAAAGATCAAGAGTTCAAGGCTAGCCTCAGCTACATAGTTTAAAAAAAAAAAAAATAACCAGCATGGGCTACATGGGATCCTACTCAAACAAATATAATAAGTAAAAATCATTGCATAAATGAAAAAAAAGCCACCTGAAAATTGCTGACTACAATTGTCTACCCTTATGCGTATAGGGGCACACAACTGTAATCATAGCACTTGGGAGATACCTAGCAAGTTCAAAGCTAGCCTGAACTACATGGGACCCTGTCTCAACACAAACAAAAACATTGCAAGCTTACTACATTTAAGGCAGGTTTTCCCCTAAGAATATGTAATTGCTTTGATATCAGTAATAGCCAGTGATGTACCCGAGCGAGAGAAGACACATAAACATTATCAGAAGGTGCTGAAGTTCTATATCTTTCTAATAGCAACTCTTTAAAATAATAGAATGGGCTGGAGAAATGGCTTAGCCGGTAAAGGTACTTGCTGTACGAGTGGAGGCAAGGTGTTCTCTGATCTCTACGCACATGCCTGTACTCACATACGTGAACACACACACACACACACACACACACACACACACACACACACGTGAAAATAAAATATTTTTAAAGTCTAATTACATAATACCTGGAATTTTTAAAAAAGAGAACATCTTGAGGGACATAGAACATGTTTGAATAATTAATAGCCACACTTTTGCCTAAAATGTTTTGTTGATTTTGGTTTTTTGAGACTAAGTCTAACTAGCCTTGGCTGTTCTAGAACTCAGAGAAATCCTTCTACCCCTGCCTCCCAAGGTTAGGATTAAAGCATTTGCCACCTCACCCAGCCTAAAATGTTCAATAAGTATGTAATTTCAGCTGTAATCACATCAGGGTTATTTTTGAGAGGAAAAGGGTGTTGTGGGTTGGGGTTAAATTAATTCGATTTTCTTATGTATTTAGATATGTGTGTATATATGTATTTAGTGGTGCTGGGGAGCAAACCCAGGCCCTTCCTTACCTATGCTAGCCTAAGCGTTCCACTATACTACAGGATGGAAGCCAGAGCTTCACGGACACTTGACTCCACCCTTCTTATTTACTTAGTATCTGAGACAGGACCTAGCTCTGCGCCCAGGCAGGCCCCGGACGCAGGATCTCTCACCCCCTCCTTTCCTGTAGCTAGGATTATAGTCGTGCATAACCAGGGTTGGTGCCAATAAAACTTCTTAGAAAGTCACAAATAGCATAACAAATGCCTAGGGATAACTGCGATGTGACGGAAAGTCCGGTGAGGGAGTCTTGCTACTAGATTTAAAGTGTGTTCTAACAGTAGGAAAAGCATGGGGGTGGTATAAGTATAGACAAATTGTTTATTACACTTTATTTATCAAAAGGGTCCATGCTACAAAGCATGTGTTGGAGTCCTGGGGATTGAACTTACGTCATTAGGCTTAGCGGCAAGCACCTTTACCTGCTGAGCCATCTCACTGGCTCTGAAGCCAAAAGGCTTAGTGGAAAATATACTAAGTCCAGTAAAAGACCTTTGGAAACATAGCCATTTGAATATGATAAGTGTGGTATTTCAAGTGAGAAAAATGTGTATTAATAATTGATACTGTTGACAGGTAGTGGTGGTGCACACCTTTAATCCCAGCACTTGGGGGGCAGAGCCAGGTGGATCTCTGTGAGTTCGAGGCCAGCCTGGTCTACAGAGAGAGTTCCAGGACAGCCAAGGCTACACAGAGAAACCCTGTCTTAAAAATAATAATAATGATAATAATAATAATAATAATTGATACTATTACTGAGTCTTGCTCCCTTGGGGACAAAGTAAGTGGAGGTCAGCCACTTGGAAGGTGGGGGGAAAGCCCTTCAATACTGAAGCATACTCTTGAGTTGGCTTGGTCCTCATCTCAGTCATGTCTCTGCACAGGTGTTGCCATGGTGATGGCTGTGGAAGACAGCGTGGTTCGGGTGGTTGTACGGGTGAGGCCTCCCACCCCGAGGGAGCTAGAGAGTCAGCGGCGGCCTGTGATTCAGGTGGTAGATGACCGGGTGCTGGTGTTTGACCCTGAGGAGTATGATGGGGGATTTCCTGGCCTAAAATGGAGTGGCTCCCACAATGGCCCCAAGAAGAAGGGCAAAGACCTGACATTTGTCTTTGACCGAGTCTTTGGTGAGGCGGCCACTCAACAGGATGTGTTCCAGCACACTACACACAGCATCCTTGACAGCTTCCTCCAGGGCTACAACTGCTCAGGTGAGAACTGCCTGCTGGGTAGTGTGGGCTTACCTATCTGTTTCTGTCTGAGAGAAGAGTTCCATGGATCTTCGGATCTCTCTGCTTGGGGTTCCATTCATTCACTTGACCGTGCAATGCTTTTCTCTAGTCCTAGTCTGCTGTAGGAGCCAATTAGTTAGACATGGTTTTGAACTCTTGATGTGTACAACACTCTAGAGGGAAGGGGTATGTGTGTGTGTGCGTGTGTACACACTATAAACCCAGAAGTGTGATGGCAAGAAAAA
Organism: Peromyscus maniculatus bairdii; assembly: GCF_049852395.1. Classification (NCBI taxonomy): domain Eukaryota; kingdom Metazoa; phylum Chordata; class Mammalia; order Rodentia; family Cricetidae; genus Peromyscus; species Peromyscus maniculatus. The sequence continues at coordinate 90,079,497 of NC_134859.1, read as the reverse complement.
AATAACCATGGACCTCCATCAGAAAGCATCCCTAGCTTGGAGAGGAAGGGATAATCCTCAACTCTAGTGCAGGTCAAGATCCAATTGCTGCTGGGCAGTGGTGGTGCATGCCTTTAATCCCAGCACTCGGGAGGCAGAGGCAGGCGGATCTCGGTGAGTTTGAGGCCAGCCTGAGCTACAGAGTGAGTTCAGTAAAGGCGCAAAGCTACACAGAGAAACCCTGTCTCAAAAAAACCAAAAAAAAAAAAGAAAGAAAGAAAGAAAAGAAAAAAGAGAAAGATCCTATTGCTCTGGACTCCACAGACTATGGAGTGTGGAGTATCCCTACTAGGGAGCCAGGATAGGTCCAGAGAGAACACCGGCTGGACTTGAGCACTGAGGGAATACCTGTGGTGGAAGCCTTGGTACTGTGGTCATAGACAGCAGAGGAAAGGGACTTGAGAAGGTTGAGCCTGGTGGCCACATGCTGGGACAGCCCTAGCAGAGGTAGATTTGGCCCAGCTGCCACCTCTTCCCCATCTTGTCCTTTATAGTGTTTGCCTATGGAGCTACTGGGGCCGGGAAGACGCACACCATGCTGGGAAGGGAGGGAGACCCTGGCATCATGTACCTCACCACCATGGAGCTATACAGGCGTCTTGAAGCCCGTCAGGAAGAAAAACAATTTGAGGTCCTCATCAGTTACCTGGAGGTAGGGCTGCCACCTCTCTGGCCCACATCATACTTCATTCTCAGAACGCTTGAAGAGGGGGTGGAGTGGTACCTGGGAAGAGGGCCCAGGGCACACAGACAGAGCCAGTGAGAGAGCACATGAGGGGACCTGTCCCCCCTGCCATGTCGCCTGACATAACCTGCAAAGTGCTGCTCGGGGCGGCAGTCTCAGCACCTGCTCTACTGAGTCTGTCCCCGCCAAGTCCCCCAGTCTGTGCTCCTGTGCTCTGTTGCTGTCCCGAGGGGTGCTCCTCCTCCGGTCTCTTCCTCTTCTTCTTTTTCCCAAGGTATATAATGAGCAGATCCATGACCTCCTGGAGCCCAAAGGACCCCTCACCATCCGTGAGGACCCTGAGAAGGGAGTGGTGGTACCGGGGCTTTCTTTCCACCAGGTACGCACTGGGCCTCAGGTGTGGCCAGTCACTCCACTGGGGCTCCGGGGTTCCCTCAAATGGCAGTTTGGGAGTCTCCTGGATGCTGTGGTGGTGGTGGTGGTGGTGGTGGTGGTGGTGGTGGTGGTGGTGGTGGTGGTGGTGGTGGTGGTGGTTATGGTGATGGTGATGGTGATGGCAGTGGTGGTTATGGTGATGGTGGTGGTGGCAGAGTAGCAATAGAAGGTGACAGGCTCTGAAGAACAGTCTTTCCTGCCAGGAGAAAAGCCCTGGTAGTAAGACCACAGCCCCTCCCTGGGTATCTCCCCTGTCGCCAGCCTCAGCTGCACAGCACTAGAGATGCTGACCACAGCCCCGCCCTGGGTATCTCCCCTGTAGCCAGCCTCAGCTGCACAGCTACTAGAGATGCTGACCAGGGGCAACTGCAGCCGCACACAGCACCCCACGGACGCCAACGCCACGTCTTCCCGCTCTCATGCCATCTTCCAGGTGAGCAGCATCATGTGCTCAGCCTAAGACTGGGGGTCCTGATGTCTACATCCCTCACTTCTACCCTCTGCCCCCAGATCTTTGTGAAGCAGCGGGACCGGGTTCCAGGACTGACCCAGGCCCTTCAAGTAGCCAAGATGAGCCTGATTGACCTGGCTGGCTCAGAGCGGGCATCTAGCACCCATGCCAAAGGAGAGCGGCTACGGGAGGGTGCCAACATCAACCGCTCTCTGCTAGCCCTCATCAATGTCCTCAATGCCCTGGCCGATGCAAAGGTAATACACAGCAGGCCCAGCACCTCCAGAACAGAAAATGAGCCCCCGAACCAGTGGTCCCTTTCCCAGCCCAGGGCAGTCTAACCCAGCTATCCACTTACTTCCCCAGGGCCGCAAGTCTCACGTGCCCTACCGAGACAGCAAACTGACCCGCCTGCTCAAGGACTCCATTGGGGGCAACTGCCGCACTGTGATGATTGCTGCCGTCAGCCCTTCCAGCCTGACCTACGAGGATACTTACAACACTCTCAAATATGCTGACCGTGCCAAGGAGATCAGACTCACGGTACATGCCAGCAGGGATGTCCTGCATGTGGAGGGAGCCCCGACCTGAGAGGAGGTGGGGACAAGCCCTAGACAGCCCTTAGATTTCTATTCGTTGTTCCTGGGCACAGGAAAGTTCCCTGGACTCATGAATGGTCTTTGTGATAGAAGCAGTAATATTCTGTCCTGCAGAAGACCTCAGCTATACTGAGGCAGGATATCCAGACTTGCTACAGGCAACAGAACCCTATTTCCAATAAAGTAGTATCAATACCCATATACACTGACTCAGACAAAGGCAGAGGAATTCTGGTCTCCCCTGCCTGTCTCTGCAGTGAACCATGCTTATGTGGAGCTGCCTAGAGCAGGCCACTGCCTGGCTAGTGTTCAGGTCAGAGTCGGGGTTCAGGCCCCACACAGCCCTCTGCCCTTTGCTGTGGTCCCAGGCAGTACATTACAGTAGACCTCTGGTCCGTTACCTGACTTGGGAGAGTTAGTCACGGTACCATGAGTGAGGCTTCCCACACAGCCTGTGGTCGTGGTGATCACTGTCATTTGTTTAAATAAACAAACAAATCTCTTCTGTGCGCGCCTCGCCCCCCGCCCCCCTCAGCTGAAGAGCAACGTGATCAGCTTGGACCATCACATCAGCCAGTATGCCACCATCTGCCAGCAGCTCCAGGCCGAGGTGAGGAGCAGTTCAGGAGGCGGACTTGGGGAGGGAGCAAGACACAGAAGCTTGGGACCCTGCTGGCCTCTGTGCCCACCCCAGGCCTCTGTGCCCACCCCTGGCCTCTGTGCCCACCCCTGGCCTCTGTGCCCACCCGTGGCCTCTGTGTCCACCCCTGGCCTCTGTGCCCACCCGTGGCCTCTGTGCCCACCCCTGGCCTCTGTGCCCACCCGTGGCCTCTGTGCCCACCCCTGGCCTCTGTGCCCACCCCTGGCCTCTGTGCCCACCCCTGGCCTCTGTGCCCACCCCTGGCCTCTGTGCCCACCCCTGGCCTCTGTGCCCACCCCTGGCCTCTGTGCCCACCCGTGGCCTCTGTGCCCACCCCTGGCGCTGTGGTCACCCGGGGCTCTGAGGACTGGGATGCTCTTGTTTCAGGTGGCTGCCCTGAGGGAGAAGCTCCAGGTGTATGAGGCAGGAGCCCAGGCCCAGCAACAGCACCCCCCACAGTCCCCCAAGTTGAGCGTACCACAACAGTGAGTGTGGCTGCCCTTTCCTGCCTCACCCTTCAATCAGCTGCAGAGAGAATGAGCCCCCTTCTTTTCTTGCCACTTGGTGGCTACAAATCGTTGCCTGTGTTCTAGCACCTAAAACGAGGGTTTCCTAGCCGGGGCAAGCAACTAGCAACCAATAGTTACCCAGATGAAGCACTAACACCAGCCATATAAGCAAACAGTGTCTCCTCATCAGGAGAAGGTCAACAGGGATTGGGTGCCATTGTCTCTTAAACCAGAAAAATCTCTGACACCCCCCACTCCCACTAATGGCTACCCATTTGTCGCTCAAGAGTTGCAGATGGACTCTGCCACCAGATACCAAAACATTCCGCCTCCCTCTGCTTATTCTCCCTCTTAAACCCCTCAAAATTCACTTCCTCCTTAGCCTTCCGAGCTCCCCATTACAGCCTGGGCACTGCAGCCAGTCCTACACCCCAGTACTCCATGCACAGTGTGGAACCCTTCAAGAGGAGAACCTGGAGACAGAGGCCCAGGAACAGAGGGCTGTGGAAGACAATGCTTCGGAGCAGGAGCAGTCCCTACAGGACGAGCAGGTGGGACGTGTGGATGTGAAGCCTGGGCCATGAGAAGACTCGGGCTGGTGGAGTATCATCAAGGCACCTCCCCTTTCTCACCCGCATGTCTCGAATCTCCCAGGTGCTTTGTGTTTGAAGTGGATGTGAGAAGGGACAGAGGATTCTCTTTCTTTATTTGTGAACATTAATTTTTTATGTGTGTGTATCCATGCCACAGTGCATATGTATAAGTCAGAGGACAATTTGCGACAGTTTATTTTCTCCTTCTATCATGTGGGTCCCAGGGATTGAACCCGGGTTTTCAGGCTTAGTGGTAAGCCCCCTTGTCTGCTGAGCCATGTCAGCAGCCCAGGGGAAGGATTTTAGGAGATCATCCTGGCTACACTACTAATGCCTCCTTCTCTAGTTTCCAACCCAGATGCCAGAGCCGGACCTGCCAGGGTCGCCTAGTGTGACTTTGCAGCCGAAGCCAGTCATGAGCCAACACTCGCCACAGAAACTGGACGGGGACCATTTTAAGCAGTAGGTGTCTTGTCGCCAATTGAGTCCATGGTGGGGAGTGACAGGTTAGCCTCCTCGGATAGGAGCTGATGTTCAGAATGTCATGCCAGTCGGTTCTGAGCTGACGGTTAAGTCCTGTTTTCTTTCTAGTTTTGGTTTTTTGAGACACAGTTTCTCTGTGTAGCCCTGGCTGTCCTGAAACTCACTCTGTAGACCAGGCTGGCCTTGAACTGGGAGATCGACCTGCCTCTGCCTACCCAGTTCTGAGATTAAAGGCCCAAGGCACCATGCCCAGCTTCAAGTCCCTGTTCATCACCCTCACCCCATGGCTGTTTTCCAGCCCTTGCTGTGATCCTGGACTCTGTCTTCTTACTGTCATCACTCTTGATTCTGCCACTGTTGGCAGCCTAACAGGCAAGGAGAGCAAAACAGCCACACGTGCACACGCACGCGCGCGCGCGCACACACACACACACACACACACACACACACGCACACACGCACACACGCACACACGCACACTCACACACACTCACACACACACCCTGACAGACAGCAAGAACTGAGCTAGGTAGGGCAGGCTGCTGGGGTGCTGGCAGGCGGTTTCCAGTCTCTGCAGAGCGGCTGTCCCTGTACAGCCAGGAGGAGCCAGGCCCCAGGCGGAACCAGGCAGGGATAACCATGAGTCAGGTTTTCCAGTGCATTCTCAACAACAGATTGTGGCTATTTCTTTTCCAGAAGTAAATAAGATCCTCCACCCTCAAGCCAAAGAGGAAAAGATGTGGACCATTTCTTCTGGGCCACACAGAGGGGCTTTCCTCTTGTTTTCCCATGGGCCCCCGTGTACCAATCCCCTGCCACTTAGCGTTGCTGCTGTCGGCCCCACTCTCCCCTCCCCTGCACGGTTCACACTAGGCAGTGTATTTAAAGCTTCCGGACAGAAGGGCCTGCTTAATTTTATTTCTTGTCGGGGAGTGTCTGTTCCCGACTCAGCAAAAATGCTGCGGCCTGAATAATCAAAGGCTCATTATCTGTCTCCTGCTGCCAACTCCCTGGACCCTGACTGAGGAGGCAGGGATATGTGGGTGGGGTGTCCCATTGGCCTCCTAACTACTGGCTCCTGTGAATGATACAGTGTCTTTCTGTTTGGTGTCCCCCATTATAAAGAGAGGCCACTTGGTCATCACTTTTGCTCTGCCTGTGGTTTTGTGGCCTCTGACAAGTTACTTTATTTTGTGATTTGAAAATCACAATTCTTTCTTTTTTTTTGTTTTTTTTTGTTTTTCGAGACAGGGTTTCTCTGTGTAGCTTTTGTGCCTATCCTGGATCTTGTAAACCAGGCTGGCCTCGAACTCACAGAGATCTGCCTGGCTCTGCCTCCCAAGTGCTGGGATCAAAGGTGTGCACCACCACTGCCCAGCTGAAAATCACAATTCTTATGCTAAGTTCTTTGAGATGAAATACTAATAAAATGACAAAGGATCCCAAGTCTCAGTTGCTACAGAGCATCATGGTGTCCTATGCATTTGGAAAAGCTCTGACAACCAGATAATAGTGATTTCCCTTGAACTTCATTAGAACTCAGAGTCTTGAGCCACTAGGGCATGGAGCAGATTGGAGAGTTTTTTCCAGTTCAGTTTTTCAAGACTTTTTTTTTTACCCCTGTGGTAAAATCTTTCTTTTTTATTTTATTTATTTGTTTATTGGTTGGTTGGTGTTTTGAGGTTGGGTTTCTCTCATAACCCTGGTTGTGCTGGAACTCACTAGGTAGACTAGACTGATTTCAACTCCGAGATCACCTGCTTCTTCTTCCCAGGCTGGGATTAAAGGCAGGTGCCATCCCCAGGTGTAAAAGCCTTTCTTCACGTGAGGTCCGATGCCGAAGTCCTACACACAGGACAGACAAAACAGTTGTTCTGTCTCATACGTGCTGGAAACCTCATTTGAAAGCCCAGCTGTCCATGTGTCCACTGGGGAGCTGTAGTCTTTGTCCAGGGCACAGGGCAAGGACAAGCCCAACCCGAGTCGTTTGACGTCCAGGCAGGCCCATGTGTTTCTCCAATGCCCACTCTTTTTAAGAGTTCACATCGGGCTGGAGAGATGGCTCAGAGGTTAAGAGCACTGACTCCTCTTCCAGAGGTCCTGAGTTCAATTCCCAGCACCCACAAGGCAGCTTACAACCATCTATAATGAGCTCTGGTGCCCTCTTCTGGCACGCAGGCATGTGTGCAGACAGAATATTGTATATATAATAAATAAACATCTTAAAAAGAAATAAAAAAGAGTTCAGATCTTAGCCAGGCATGGTGGCACATGCCTTTAATTCCAGCACTTGGGAGACAGAGGCAGGTGGATCTCTGAGTTTGAGGCTAGCCTGGTCCACAGAGCAAGTTGCAGGACAGCCAGAGCTACACAGAGAAATCCTGTCTTGAAAAACAAAACAAAATTCAGATCTTCCTCATAATAGAGGCTCAGAAAGATCCTGAGTTTCCGCTGTGTCCTTGTTAATTAGTGTCCTGCCTGCTTTCACAAAGAAAGACCTTGAGGCTGCTTTGCCAAATGAGTTTGTGTTTCCTGAGCACACACTGACTGCGGCCAGTGAAGAGGTTCAGAGTCCAGACAGGTGGTTACCTGGGGATAAATCATTTGCCATGAATAATCCTTACCAAGGGAATTGTGTTTATTTCTTTTATAACAGGCGTGCCTTAGAGGAAAAAATTTTGCTTTATGAGAATCTAAATTTACAATATCAATAATCACATTACCCTCAGAATTTCCTCTAAATAGTCCCCTGGTATATGTGAAATGTGTGTTGATTTTCACACACTTTTTCAGGATCCCAACCATTAGCTAGAAAACACATCTCCAAATGCATTTCCAGGGTCTTCTCAAAGCCACAATCAACATAGCCTCTTACTTAGTCTCACCTTATTCCAACAAGGTAGATACCATTTCACAGAAGTAATAGTTTACCGTGTGCCAGGCATCCTTTAAATATTCTGCATGTAAAATAAGTCACTTAGGCCAGGTATAGTGGCTCACACCTTTAGTCCTAGAACTAGGGAGGCTAGACAGATGGATCTCTGAGTTCCAGGCCAACCAGAGTTATGTGGTGAGATCCTGTCTCAAACCATAGTAACAAAGCCAGGTGTGGTGGTGTACCCCTTTAATTCCCATCCGTTTGGAAGCAGGCATAGGTGAATCTTTGATTTCTAGGCCAGCCTGGTCCTAGCAGGGCAAGTTCCAGGAAGCCAGGACTACACAGAGAAACCCTGCCTTGAAGAACCAATAAATAAATCCGTAAATCAATACCTCAGTTAACGTTGCCGGCAGCCCTGTGATGCAGTGGTACTCGTTAGCACCCCATCTTAAAGCTGTTGAGACTGAAGTTAACAGGTGCAGTGAAGACCCTGCAGATGGGACGTGTTGAGCTGGGATTTGAACAGGGCTCACCCTGAGGGGAGAGATGTTGTTCTAAGCTAGGAGTGGTGGCACACATCTGTAATCCTAGCACACATCTGTAATCCTAGCACACATCTGTAATCCTAGCACACATCTGTAATCCTAGCACTTGGGAGGTGGGGACTGGAGGGAAGATCAGGAGTTCAAGGACATCCTCAGCTATGTAGCGTGTTCAAGGCCACTCTGGGCTACATGAGATCAAAAAGACCACAACACTATTAAGCTGCAGAGCTGAGGAGGAACTCAGCTCCCAAGTTCAAGGCCACTTGGCACCTTTTCTCTATTTCCCAGATCACTGTCTTTGTCATAGGGCATGTATAACAGGTGACACGTCCCACCATTACCTGTGAAGGTGTTGGCCTTTGGTAAGGGTATGCCAAAACAGGGTCCATGGCCAGGAGGAGGGTGAAGCAGGTAAACTGGTCTGGGGCAAGGCAGGAGGGAGCTGGCAGACTAGCCAAGTATAGAGTGATGGACAGTGTATAACACAGAGACCTGCTCAGCCTGGGTCTCAATAAGTTACATACAGATTCTCTACCCTCTATTCCAGGTTGGCCCTCCGAGTTCTGTGCCTGGCCCAGCAACAATACTCCCTGCTGCAGGCAGCCAACCTCCTGACTCCTGACATGATCTCAGAATTTGAGACCCTGCAGCAGTTGGTGCATGAGGAGAACACTGAACTTGGGGCTCAGAGCCCCAGGGCTCCTGGTCGGGCGAGGGGGCACCCCCTAGCTCAGGAGTGTTCAGAGTCCAGTGAGTGTCCTTCTGCCCTGTCTCGCCTGCTGTTGAATCTCGAAGGCTCACCTCTAGCCACAGGGTGGGCTGGGGCCTCAGCTGCTGGGGTGTGCTGCGTGGGGCACTGGAACCTCAGACTGGCTTTCTATGCACAAACAGGCCAAAGAGAACTGAGGAGTTAAGGCTCTTCTCTGCCTCTGGGGTCTGCTCCCACGTCCTATACACTCCTCTCTGGCCAGCCCCAGGTCCCTTCTCAGCACGTTCCTTCCCTGTCCAGAACCTTCAGGGTACTGTGGTCCTGTCACCCGGACCATGGCAAAGCAACTGAATGGCCTCACGCACACTCTGGGAGTCCCACTTGGACCTGACTGCACCTCAGACAAGATGTCCCAAAAGCCCGCCGAGGAGAGGAAGAAGAAGAGGAAACTGAGCCCCACAGAGCCGGGCAGTCCTCCAGCCCCGACTCAGGAGACGAAGCGCCAGCGCCAGTCCTTCCTCCCCTGCCTGAGGAGGGGCTCCCTACCTAAGGCCCAGCCTGCCTCTGAGCCCAGAACCCCCAGAGGAGAAAGGGCCTCCTCCTCCCCCTCCTCCCGGGTCTGCCCAGCTACAGTCATTAAAAGCCGGGTGCCCCTGGGCCCTTCTGCCTTACAGAACTGCTCCACTCCTCTCGCCCTACCCACCCGTGACCTCAACACCACCTTCACCGTCTCCGAGGAGTCCCCCTTCAAACCCAGCTTCCATGATCCTGTTGGCTGGGAGCAAGTCCCCCAGGAGCTGAACTGCACAGACCAGCCCTTCATTCCCAGGTGAGTCCCAGAAGGTGGGAGGCAGCTGGCTCTTGGAGCAGAGACGTTTGCCACCTGCCTCCCCTTGGTCACTCGTCAGCCTTGTGCCCAGGCCCAGGAAAGCAAAGCCTGCAGTTGTGTGGCACCATGGCTGATTGTAGAGTCCCGGTGCCCGTGCCTCATCCCGCCAACTCTGTGCTGCTTCATGGCATGCTGGTTCATGGGACGCCAACTTAGGAAGGGTCATCAGGGAACCAGGAATTAACAAGCCCAGCTCTGTCTGTTCCTAGGCTTTGTTTTGGTTCCATGACCTACAGATAGATACCTATTTCATCTACTTGTATTCCAGATGTTTCTCTCTTATCCCAGCATCTGGAATAGGGAAGGAATGCTGAGTGTGGTATTGCACACCTTTAGTCCCAGCACTCAGGAGGCAGAAGCAGGCGGATCTCTTTCAGTTCGAGGCCAACCTGGTCTACGTAGTGAGTTCCAGGATAGTCAGGGCTCTGTAGAGAGAGAGACCCTGTCTCAGGAGACCAAAAGGAGATGTGGTACACTAGGAAAGGAAGACTTTCCTTCAGTATTTTCTAGTGCAAAGGTGAAGCCGTTCCCTCTGCCCTTGAACTGCATGATAGGGGGAGGGAATGGCAACAGCTCAGGACTGAGCGAGCGGCAGGCCTGTGAGGCCGAGGCCGGCAGACTGCCCACCCACAGCCCCACACCTCCCATGCCCTCTGAGCCAGCTCGGTAACAAGCTCAGAGCTGGGCAGGTGGAAGGGTGAGATTGCTTGAACTCCAGCTCCCAGGACACACCAGAAACTGACATCTGGATGTTCTCCCAGAACGGGGCTGTCACTCAGCTGTCAGCCCAGGCTAAGAGAGGCAGGGAGAGAGGCTACTTCTGAGCAGGAAGAAGCCTCAGGTCATTTGATCCAACCTCCCTCCCTGCAAGCTCGGGGCTGGAGAGGAGACTGGTCAGTGGCATTTCTGGCTCCCTCCTGATCTGCTTCTCCCACCCCCACAGTGCACCTGTGCTCATGTTCACCATGAAGGGCCCCAAATCTTCTCTACCTACAACCACTGCCGGCAAGAAGAGGCGTGCTGTGAGGTGAGGCTGGAGGTGGGAGAGAAAAGCCCTAACCAGATCAGTGGGCACCAACTAAGCCCAGACCCCCACCTGGTTTTCTCTAGACTCCTTGGAGAAAATGGCCGAGGTCCTGTAAGCAGGGCCGGCATTCGGTTCTCTGGCTGGAATCATCTCTGGTTTTCCCGGAGAGGATACGGGCCTTAGACCCCTAGCCATGAGGGAGATAGGCATCGTTCATTGGCTGATGCACTGGTTGGACTGTTTCTCTCACCAAAGCTTCCTTGCATGCCCCTCATTCCACAAGCCTCTCCTCATTGCGTCTCCCATTCTCGCACGTGGTTTTGAAAACTGCTGTTCAGCTCCTGCCCCTGAGGTTTAGCATCCAGCTGTCTCCCTTCCGTGTACACCCACAGTCCAGATCATGCCTGTAACCTTCCCACCTTCCTGCCTCCCTGCCTTCCCTTCTTCAGGTCTTCAGTTTCCCGAGGCCGAAGCTGCATTGCCCGCCTCCCCAGTAGCACTTTGAAGAAGCCAGACGGACCCTTCACAGTCCCAGGTAACTGGAACCAGAGACAAGTAGAGCTGAGCAGTGGTGGTAGACGAGAATGGAATGTAGAGACCCAGGTGGAAGAAGGACCTGAGATACTTCCAAGCATTTCAGGGACCCTGATGAGGGAGGAGGAGGATGGGATGAGAGGCAGGGGGGCTGGGACAGAGCCTCACTTGGTCCTTCTGTACCTCTCTGTGTCTCGCTGGCCTGCAGAACCACCCTTGAGTCCCCACTGCCTTGGTGACCAGAGGACTCATAAGGGACTGATTGGTGTGACAGAGTGCTGTTAACTGGGTATCCTGACCACGAGGCCTCCAAGCTCATCCTGATCCGCCAACACCTCTAGGCTGACAGCCTTCTCTGGTCTGGAGCTGCCATACCATGAGCCCCTGATCTGCCCTCTTGACCTTGGAACAATTAGCACCAACATGCCTTGCCTGTATTAACACCCCTCCCCAACCATCCATCTGCTCTTTGCCTTCTTTATTAATCTGTTACACTCAGCTTCTTGATATATATATATATTCATTTGTGAGTATTAAACACATGGCTATATTAAAGGATCCTGTCATGCTTTCTCATTCCCAAAGCCTTCCATGCAAGCAAGGAATTCTTGTGCTCTGTTCTCTACCCCGAAACCTCATGTCTGACAACAGATTCCACAGTGAGGCCCTAACAGTGAAGGTGGATGAGGACAAGTCCTGCTCAACTCTTCTGGTGTTTGAGATGGGCATCTTCAGCCCTGTGCCCACAGCCTGGGGTGGGAATGCCTCACCCCTTGGTGATGTAGCTTTGGTTTATATTATTTTCACTCACTAAACACGGGCCATACACCCAGTGTATAAGAAGAGAGGAGAATGTAGCCTTAATGTTACCACTTAGATATAAATGCTAGCTAGTTACATTGGTATTTAAGTGTCCTTGACTTTCCCATATATGTGTATTTATATGTAAATATTTATATGTATATACACACAGGTGTATGCCTATAGATCTATAGATTTTTCTACTGTAATGATTATTAAATCATCTGCACCTCTGGAGTGTGTTCTTCCTTCTACACCCTCAGAGGTTAGTGCCACCTCTCCTTTCTTACCTTTAAGATGTCAAGCTGAGTGTGGTGACACACGCCTGTAATCCCAGCACTTGGGAAGCTGAAACAGGAGGATCGTGAGTTAGAGGGCAACTGTTCCTAAATAGTGTGAAAAAAATCAACAGGAAACTTTTAGGGCTGTGGCTCAGAGTGGTAGGGCGCTTGCTTGCCTGGCATGCTTGCAGTCCTGGGTTCAAGGAACTTAGGAGTCCAGGAAACAATACCTTCCTGGCCACCTGCAGCCTTCTGTTCTGGGGCCTGAACCTGGCTCCTCAGTACAGTGCAGATCCTCTCCGTGGACCTGGCTCAGCAGGTAAAAGCACTTGTTTGCAGGCCTGCACGACAGCCTCAGTCCAATCCCAGAACCCACTCCATGGCTGTCCTCTGACCACACACATGCTGTGACATGCATGTTACCCGCACTCATATATGCACACACATGATATTTTCTTCCTTGCAGGATCCTTGCTCCCAGTGGGTTTCAAAGGAATCTCACTTGGATGTCTATTACACCTTACGGTGGGTCACTCTGCTGTCAGGAAGGCCTTTTTGGTTGGACTCAGGTCTGAGCTGAGGCTCCAACTGAGTCCCAGCTAGAGTCCATTGCGGCCTGCTCCTCTCTCCCCACCCCTCCACCAGCTCTTGGGGGCCTCCCTTTCCACTCGCTGGATTGTATAGCAGCTGAGCATGGTTATCTCTGTTCTCCCCACGAAGACATGGTTGGCTGAGTGAATTAATAGTGTAAACAAAATTACAGGCGCTTGTGTTGAACTTGCTCCTGAAAACAAACATTTTTAAGGGTATTTAGCACATTGTGATTAGTGTGTAAATAATGCTGCCAGGTTCAAAGAATGCCTGGACCCCTCCTGCTCATTTCTGTCCCTGATCAGGAGAGTGAGGAAAAGCAGGTGGATGAGCTTCCCTGTGCTGCCAGGCTGTGTCTCAGCTTACGCTGGCCCTATGAGACGGATGAGAGAAACAGAATCAAACACCTCCACCCAACTTGCCCACAGTTGGACAGCAAGTATTTGGGACCCAGCCTACATCCTGGTTTCTCCATAACACAGGACTGCTTCCTTTTTCAAGTGAACAGACATCATTTTTCTTCCCAGGCATGGGGTTCCCGCCTCTCCAATTAGTCTTAATGAGTTTGTTCCCCTGTGTTCCGTGGCTCCCTCGAAGCCGTCACAGATTCACATCTGTATCCCCTGGCAGTTGGCACGGCACTTTCACTTGAGGCCTCGCTGAGTGATGGCTGGATTCCGATGGAATAACTTCTCCATTTCCCGGGGTCTTCACATATATGACCTCTTCTGATCATCACTATCGCCCTCCAAGGGCAGAGGCAGTCGGCACGGGGCAAGGCAGCCAGTAACGAGGGCCAGGAGGGCCAGGAGGGCACGCAATGCACAACGGGTCCTTGCATGAGGCAGAGTTTGCCAGGCGCGGGGCAGCCGGACAGTGGAAGAGGTCACTCTTGACAAGGATGTTCAGCAGCCAGCCATTCACTGCGCAAACATTTGCGGCTCCGTGGTACAAAGTGTGCTCTCGGGTGACCCGTAAAATGTACAGAGACTCTGGGCTGATGGAGCAAGGCACGTGCGGCTCCTGCCCTCAATCACAGGAGGTCGGCCCGAGAGCTTGCTGTGTGGTGTCCTGCATGCCATAGGCAGTCGGGCTGGCGGGGGCTGCGGGGGGGGGGGGGGGGGGGCAGCCAGCTGAGATGCAGCATCCATCTGACTTGCATGGGCGATGAGACTGAAATTGGATTGTTCTCTCATAGAGTTATCCACGAGACATGGTAATCAATGCCTCTCCATCCGCCACAGACCCAGCCTGGCCTAACAACCCCGCTTCCTGAATCATCCCAGCCCTGCTTCTGTGAATTTAGAAATCCTGTCACCCCACACCCCTCATAGGTACCCCCTTTGCTCACACTGAAGCTTAGATCTGAACCTGACGTTGGGGTACCCAGTTTGCAAAACCAGGCTTGTGGCAAAGAGCTGAAAACCTTTGTGACGGGAGAAGGGGTGGTATCCACCTAGCCCTGTAACTGAATAAACAGCAAAATCTACCCTCAGTGCTGAAACTGTCAAGGGGAGGGGCTAGTCTTTCTGTGTTCCCCTATATGCAGCCTTCAGCTTGACCCCTCCGGGGAGGGGGGCATCATCCCAACCTGGGGAATCTCCTTGGCAGCTAATTCATGAGATCTATCCGAGAGCCCCACTCACCTGTCTCCAGATTCTCCCTGGAGAATGATCCTGGTTCCAGGTAGCATGTAAGTCATGGCTGTCTTCTCTTCCATAGTTCTTTTGTGTTTATTTGTTTGTTTGAGACAGGGTCTCTCTATGTAGTGTTGTCTGTCCTGGAACTCGCTATGTAGACCAGGCTACCCTGGAACTCACAGAGTGCCACCATGCCTGGCTTTCCATAGTTCTGTGAAGAGGTGACCAGGACAGTTGGGGATGAATGTTGCTGGAGGAGGAAGGGAACAGATTCACACCCAGAAGTCTGGGAACTATGTTTCAACTAAGCCTCATGGCTCTCCTCTCCTCAACACAGCCCCATCCATTGGCCCATCCTATCCACTTGGAGAGCTCCTAGGCTGGAAATAGTGGGTGATTGTCAGCCCTCTTCTCCCACCAGAGCCACATCTGGTCCCGCCTCACACCCCTGAGGGGTCTAATCATGCAGGAGGGGGAGGGGGAGTGCAGGGAGAAGGCGCAAAGCAGGCTGGGAAAGCAATTAAAAAGCAGATCTCAGGGTTGGAGACTGGGAGGTAAAGGACAAGCTGAAGTGGGTCTGGCTGGGGCCAGGAGAGACGAGGGAGAAAGGCCCAAGCTTATTAACCCTGCCACAGCAGCCTGGCCCCAGGACCCGAGAATGAGAATGAGCTGCTGACTCCAACAACAAGAAGAGGCAGGGCCCAAGGAGGAAGAAGAAGGGACTCTGGGGTCCAGTCTGGGGTCATTCTGCAGCCACAGGGGCTGACTTCTGACCAGCAGAACCTGGCTGGGCATAGGCTAAAGGTGGGAGAATGAATGGCCCCTGGTCTAAGGCAGGTCCTCTCCAACTGAAGCGCCCACCTGCAGAACCTTCCTAGCCCTGTCCTGTGGCTCCTTAATCAGGGAGGTGTAGACCCTGGCCTGAGGGGGAAGACAGATTCTAGCATTGGGAAATCACAGCCTGCAGGGGAAGACATGGCCCATCTCCCCAGGAGGACTCAGGCAGAGGTGCACAGGAGACCCAGGCACGAAAGGTCAACACAGCCAAAGTTTCTGGAATCTGTCAAGTCTAGGGATGGAAGAAGGCAAGTGAGAACAGAGCCCACGAAGGGTATAAGGGAGGCAAGAATGTGGGTTAGAGGGTAACATTACTTCAGTTGCCACAGAGTTTCAAAAAAGTTACATGTTGGGGCCGGGCGGTGATGGCGCACACCTTTAATCCCAGCACTCGGGAGGCAGAGGCAGGCGGATCTCTATGAGTTCGAGGCCAGCCTGGACTACCCAGTGAGTCCCAGGAAAGGCGCAAAGCTACACAGAGAAACCCTGTCTCGGAAAAACCAAAAAAAAAAAAAAAAAAAAGTTACATGTTGGGAGTAAAGTGCTTGCCTAACACCTGCGGGCGATGCCCTGGGTTTGAACATCAAATAAACCAGGCCGGTTGGTACACACATATAATCCCAGCACTCAGGAGGTGGAGGCAGGAGAATCAAGTTCAAGGTCATCCTTAGCTACATACATAGCAAGTTTGAGGCCAACCTGAGATATAATGAAACTGTTATCACAAAACAGTAAAAACAAAAACCAAGAAACAACAGAAACCTAATTATGTCCCCTTGTAGGACCTGAAGCCACCAACAGCTAGAGGTCTAGGAGAAAATGACATTGACTCCCACCCTCTTTACTCACTGCGGTTCCTTGGTCCTAGCCACACTGCCGCGTGACCTCCCTTAGAAGGTTCTCACATACTCCCAGGCATTATGAGATGAACGCTATGGTTTGACAACAGTGCCTGATGTGGCTGTCTCTCACTGATAATGTTCTTGGAAGGTAAGTCCTCATTTCACAGATCTGGATTCGGTGACGGTTCCTGGGTCATCCAAGACTTCACAGCCACAGAGGAGCCAAAGTATTGATTTCGTCTCAAGAGGGCACCGTCACAGCAGAGGTGAATCTAGAAGAAAAAAACAAACAAAACAGAATGGCCAGCTGATGGATACAAAGGTGGACTGCAGAAAAACCACCAATCTCTAGGAAACCCTGTTTCCCTCCACTGGTTTGGTGGCCAGACCTGCCTGGGCAGCTGAGCACTGCCATCTAGTGGTCCTGGGGCTCACTTCCCTTCCACTGGGCAGCACCATGGGATGGGGTCAGCCAGCCAGTCTTGATCTCTGCTGGGCAGGGGCAGGTGTGCAAGCAAAGCCTGCGGGTGACACTGGAATTGCATGGCCACTGGAATTAGAGTCTGGCATCGGTAGGAAACACCAGGCACTGTGTATATGAGTTGAGACCAGAAGTGGGATTGTCCCGGGAGGCATTGAGGTTTTGCCCTGTAAGCAAAAGATGATCTGTCAGATTTTAATACAGGGAGAGGGACACAAGGAAGCCATCGTATCCCCACTTTGGCTTGAAGCAGGGCTCAGTTTGGCTGTGGACTCTGTGGTGAGGTATCCAAGCATCTGTCTCCATGGTTGGCAGCACCCTGCGGTGGAGTCTGAAAGTCGGCTGGAGTTTGGCCTGAGGCTTTTGTTGTTGGAGACTTCTGCTTGGGAAAGTTGAAAAGGAGTAACCCACAGGATGAGGCATGCACCAGGCTAGGAGGATGGGAATCCCTGTAGCAACTGGGAGGGCAGGGGGCTGCCTATTTTCCTACCAAGTGCTTGTCTGGGGCAGATATGCATGAATTTGGTGGGAAGTGGGCTGAGAACTTGGCTAGTTAAATGAATGCATAAAGTGGAAAACGATGCAGCTGTTAAAATGATGATGTAGGTAAATGTTTATTGATTCAGAAAGATGTTCACAGCATATTGTTGAAGGAAAAGCAAATTACAAAATAATTGGTGCAGTCTGGGCCTGTTTTGAAAAAAAATATATTCATATGTGAGGAAAAATCTGGCAGTGTTTATCTGCATGTGGCAAAATTATGGCTAATTAAATATTTACATTGCTTATGTGTCTTTTCTGATTTCTCTACAGTGAATGTATAATAAAAACACTAATAATGAAAGTTTATACGTCAAGTGCAACCAAGAATGTCTTTCTTTTGTCTCCACGCACAAATACCCCTTGAGAGAGAGTAGCAAGGATCCAAAAGCCCCGTGGGGTTGAAATGGAACTTGGGCCTGCATTAGGGGCCCAGGGAGGGGCCTGAGGGGCAGAGGCTGGGGGACTCCTTGCTTGGCATGGAAGCAAACTCACATGGACAGGAGGAATTCTCCAGTTTTGCTGATGAACCCCTTGTCAAATCTTTTCCCTCCGGAACCACTTTGTTTATACTAAGAAGGTAGACCACTCCTACCCCATGAGCTGTGTCCCGAGTTCAAGGCTGGTCTCTAGTAAGGCTCTTCTGTTTTTTAGCTTCCCAACTTATGAGCATCAAAAGTCACCAGGGCAGGAAGTAGTCCCGCAACCTTTAATCCCATAGGGACAATGGGACCGCTGTGAGTTCCAGACCAGCCTGATCTATATAGTGAGTTCCAGGAGACATGATGAGATCCTGCCTAAAGTCACTGCGAACTTCTCTCAAGATCTACCTTACTATGCCATTGTCCAGGATGGGGGGAGGTATGGCTAGATCCTAAGGGTCTCCTCCCCCCCACCCCGCCCCATGCTGATTCTCGCTAGGGGAATCTTAGCAAGCAGCCCATCACATGCTCAATACCATGTCCCTGGTGTGGAGTAAGGGATGTTGCTATGACAGGCGCTCAGGGGTCTGAACTGGCTTCAGCAGTGGGCAGGGGCAAGCAGCCAGGCGTTGTCTGTAAGCTGGAGACCTGGCAGTGCTGAGCTGGCCACCCCCCAGGACCTCCGTGTGCCCACTGAATGACTCACCTTGGCATAGACACAATGATCAGGGGTGGGCACACAGCCTGCTTCCCGCTGTACTCCAGGCCCCCTTCGATGCTTTCCGAGAAGTCCATTGAGCTGGGAGCTTGTACAGCACCCGGGGCTGACATCCTGGCATCTTGGGATAAAAGCAGCCCAGTCCCCTTGGGGCTGCCCTTGCCGTATGGGCTCCCTCTCTGGCGGCAGAGAACAAGGCTCTATTCAGCAAGTGCCCTGGAGTAGAGATCAGAAGCTCAAGCATGGACAGAGGAAGGCAGGGGTGGAGGGAGCTGAGCTGTCTGTTTTCCAGAAGCCTAAGGACACAGATGGCTAAGGCGCCTGGGAGGGACGGGAGTGGAGGGGATGGATAGGCCTGAAGTCTCATGGCAACAGCCTCCTCCCCACCATTGATGGTGGTGAATTCTGGTTTCCCAGACCTACATATCCCCCAGAGGCCTGATGTGTGGGAACTTGAAGAAGATAAATCTCCTGGGAGAATGTGGGGTGGCCAGGGAGACAGGGTGTTACAGAAATAAAGATTCCGGCATGTACCGCCAACCCATTCATTACTACTCTGTGGAGCCTTCAGGGGCGAGGCTCTGGGAGGAGCAAAGGGAAGTTGGACCAGGAAGAAACGACCCAGCAGACCAGACAAGATGCCAAAGAGGGGCTCAGGAAGGAGGCCTGCTGTCTTACCCTATTAGGATCCTCATCATTCCTGCTGTCATGCCCCCCCCCCACACACACACACAGCTAGAGGCCCAAGTCCGAGTCACAGTGGGGGTCCCAACCCCGGCCCTTCACTCCTGAACTCCAGGAATGAGAAGACAGTGATGGTGGGTTCCGGGGAAAGGACTCTGGACATCTGTTGGGAATGGGAGTCATCAGGAAACTAGTATAGGCTGATCCTGGAGGCAGGACACAGAGTCTTCACGTTCCTAACATTTCCTAGGCCCATGGAGAAGTGAGGGCATGCAGAGTGAGGACAGCCCTGGCTTATAGCTCTAGGAGCTGGAGGCAGCTCGCTCACCCAACCCAGCTCGTGTGCTCTCTCTCTCTCTCTCTCTCTCTCTCTCTCTCTCTCTCTCTCTCTCTCTCTCTCTCTCTGTGTGTGTGTGTGTGTGTGCGTGTGCATGTGCACCCACACACAAGTGTTTGTTCACTGCATAGATGTTCATGTGTGTGCACATATGTGCTGAGGCTAGATGTCAACCTCAGGTATTGTTCCTCAGGCACTGTTGCCTTGGGTTTTTGAGACAGCATTTCTCCCTGGGACCTGGAACTCACTAATTAGTCAGTGAGACCCAAGGATCCTCCTGATTTTTCATTCCCCAGCACTGGAGTTACAAGTATGCATTGTCAAACCTGGCCTTTTGTATTCATTCTGTGGCTAGAACTTGGATCTTCATGCTTGACAGGCAAGCAATTTATGGACTAAGCTGTTTTCTCAGCCACTCGAGCCCTCTCTTGACCCATCTTACCAGAAAGGAGGTTTTCTTGATCACTGGTGAAGTCAAGCTGGTGTACCCAGGGAAGCCTTGACTCTGATACAAAGACCTCAGTGGGGTGAGAGGCGCTCTCCCCATAGCTGGGCTAGGGCCCAGCTCCACCCCCTCAGGCTATTCAAGGGGTTGCTGCCAGGAAGTCAGGGTAGAGCCAGTCCAGCCCATTACTCCATAAAGCTCTTGACATCCCAGGAGCCAGCAGATGCTGGGCAGGATGGAGCGAAGACGTATCACCTCTGCTCGTCGCTCCTACGCCACCTCCGAGATGGTGGTCAGGGGCCTGGGTTCCAGCCGCCACCTGAGTACCATCCCGCGCTTCTCTCTGCCTCGAATGTCTCCTCCACTCCCTGCCAGGGTGGACTTCTCCCTGGCCGGGGCTCTCAACGCTGGCTTCAAGGAGACTCGGGCCAGTGAGCGCGCCGAGATGATGGAGCTCAATGACCGCTTTGCTAGCTACATCGAGAAGGTCCGCTTCCTGGAACAGCAAAACAAAGCGCTGGCAGCTGAGCTGAACCAGCTTCGTGCCAAGGAGCCCACCAAACTGGCTGACGTCTACCAGGCAGAGCTGCGGGAGCTGCGGCTGCGGCTGGACCAGCTTACGGCCAACAGTGCCCGGTTGGAGGTGGAGAGAGACAATCTGGCACAGGACCTCGGCACCCTGAGGCAGAAGTGAGGAGGAGGACAGGGAAAATGGCTAATGAGCAGTGAGACTGAACCGAGAGGGGTGCCTATTAGGAAGGGTACTGACTGAGGGCTCGGCCTCTCAGCTGCTGCGTTTCCCCATGCCTGGGAAAGGGAGGGCTATATCTTTGCTCCCTCACATGATGGGAGAGACCAAAACTTCAGGGATCTGATTCCCAAAGGTCAGCTGCCAGGGAGTTGGTCACTCTGGGCACCTCCACACTGGGGAAGGCTGTGAGGGTAGCGAGGGCACCAGCCAGTATATGCTCTGCTTTTCCATTCATTTGGCACTGTGAAGGGTCAGAGAGGAGGTTTGTGTCCACAAGGAAGCTCTGATCTCTGAAGCATAGGAAATGCAAGAAAGAGCAGGCAGGCCTGGGTGCAGAACCCAGATGGCTGTCTGCCACCCGCTTTTTTTGTTTGTTTGTTTGTTTTGTTTTTTGTTTTTTCGAGACAGGGTTTCTCTGTGTAGCTTTGGAGCCTATCCTGGATCTTGCTCTGTAGACCAGGCTGGCCTCGAACTCACAGAGATCCGCCTGGCTCTGCCTCCCGAGTGCTGGGATTAAAGGCGTGCGCCACCACCGCCCGGCTTGCCACCAGCCTTTTGACTGTACTCAAGTCCGTTTGATTGTCATAGCTATGAAGTAGCAGCTTTGATACAATCTGTCCTAAAAGATAGTGACCAGGGGTCGAACTCTGGGGCATGGTGCTTTGCTGAGAGGCAGACATTCGTGTGTCCCTCGGGTGCAGGAGGTGCACTGGTGTCTGTACAGTGAGCGCATGGCGGTGGATGCGCCTCTGCGAGCATTAGCAGGTGCACCAACCCCGATAAGGCACCTCAGTAATGAGTCAAAGCAGAAGCCCTTATCTGCTGCTTATTCTCTCAGCCAGGGCCTCTGTCTAGGAATCCTCTGCCGCTCTCTTCTCCTGCCACTCTGTGGTCCTTGGGAGTGTTTTATGACAGTCACCTCCAGAGAGGTTGGGACAGGGATCCAAGAGTCCTCAGGAAAGCCTAAAGTCCATACTGTGTCCCCTATCCCAGGCTCCAAGACGAAACCAACCTGAGGCTGGAGGCCGAGAACAACCTGGCTGCCTACAGACAGGTCAGGGAGATGGGAGGGATGGGGGGCAGGGAGCTTGATGGCAGTCCACCCAGACACAGCCCCTGGACTTAGCCTTCCACAGCAATTGCCTGCTTCCCAGAGCCCCTACAAGGAGGGGGAAGACAGAACTGGAGACATTGTGGGGAGGGACTCTGGGGTCCAAAAGGTCCGCTCCCTACTCCAGGAGGCAGATGAAGCTACCATGGCCCGTCTGGACCTGGAGAGGAAGATTGAATCACTGGAGGAAGAGATCCAGTTCTTGAGGAAGATCCATGAGGAGGTGAGGCCGGGCAGAAGGAGGGAGGCTCAGGAAACTGCAAGTGAGAGAGAAAGACAGACAGACAGACAGAGAGATACTCAGAGAGGGAAACAGAGAACCCAACTGTCAGGATGAAGGAAAATGGAAGAAGGAAGACAGACAAGGGAGGTGTTTTCCAGTATCTACTACCCCTGGAAAGTGAACACAGATCCCCCCCTCCACCATGTTCTGAGAAGCACAAGGTGGGTCTTTGATTTCTCCTCCACGTCAGCTTTGGGAGTCTCCCTCACAGAGTCTCTCCTTTCACAACGGGGAGGACATTGAAACCCAGAGAAGTTTAAACACACACACACACACACACACACACACACACACACACACACACACAAAATCACACAGCCTCTCTGGTTTCACCCTCCCCCACACCTGTCTCCAGTAAGATGTGAGACAGTCACGAAAACCCCTCTGAAGCCATGCCATGGTGGTCTACTCTCAGCACTTGGGAGGCAGAGATAGGAGGCTCAATGTGTTTAAGACCAATTTCAACTACACAGAAGGTTTGAGACTAGCCTGATCTACATGAGACTGTCTCAAACACACACACACACACACACACACACACACACACACATCTGTTCTCTGAACTCAGAGCCTGGATGTAAAACATATTCATGCCTGGTTCCTGACCATGCAGCCCTGGGAGGAAGATGCTCTCAGACTCTCTCATTCCATACCCTTTAGGGTTTTTACTTTTTGACAGGGTCTCACTGTGTAGACTTGGCTGGCCTGGAACATGCTATGTAGATTGGCCTCAAAATCATAGAGACCTGCCTGCTTCAGCCTCCCACATCCTGGGGTTAAAGGTGTGTGCCAGCGAGCCTGGCACATGCCATTAGCTTAGGCCATGCACTTCTTCCAGCAAAGGCTGCCCATTTCCCTGAGCCAATGCCACATCTGGGCAGGCAGAAGTGCCATGCTGGGAGAGCCCCAGCTGTAGCCTGGGCCTGGGATTTGAGCCTCAACACCCCTTCTTTTATCCTATTAGGAAGTTCGAGAACTCCGGGAGCAGCTGGCCCAGCAGCAGGTCCATGTGGAGATGGATGTGGCCAAGCCAGACCTCACAGCGGCCCTCAGAGAGATTCGAACTCAGTACGAGGCAGTGGCCACCAGTAACATGCAAGAGGCAGAGGAGTGGTATCGGTCCAAGGTACTTGTGGGGCAGCCTGCCTCTTCCAGGCAGCCCTTCCTGATCCATACTGGAGAATAAGGGAAGGAAGTTTGGAAAATAACCTATGGAGGTGACCAGCCTTGCTCAGGACCACACAGGCACCACTACGTCCCAAACTACTCGTTGTTATTGCTACTACTACTTTTAACTAGCAAAGTTAAAAGGTTAACTAGCTCGCCCAATGTCACACAGCTCCTAAGTGACAGAGGGGTAAAGCTTCCAATCCTATCCCATCTCATTGAAGAGCCTGCCTTTTTGATGCCTCTGACAGTCTGTGACCCGTATTCCTGAACATCTACTGTGTGCCCGGCACTCCCGAGACACAGAGAAACGTTTGGTCAAGGTGATGTCAGAGTTTATATAGACTGTGAGAACAGGGGAGATGATAGGGTGGGGCTTGTGCTAGACAGGCAGCCTAGAGACTCAAAAGAAGAGGGAAGGGCATCTCAGGTAGAGAACAGGCGTCGTGAGGAGACCCGAGACAGAAAAAAGCACAAACTGGAGATGCTGTTGGCCCAGGGCACCAAGTCCAGGGTGAGTTGCCGAAGCCAGTGACAGCCTGAGCAGGATGAAGGCATGATAAATCCTTCGGTTACAGTTGCGGCTCCTGGGGGGAGACCTGAGGTCGACTCCACTTTCCTGATTTTCCAGAGACCATGTCTATCTCCCATCCCAGGCGGCAGCTCCCTGGCCTGTGCACTGTGCCATAGGGAGACTCCACTCCGCCCTTCAACTTCAGGTTCTCTCTCGGTTTAGTTTGCGGACCTCACGGACGCTGCTTCCCGCAACGCAGAGCTGCTCCGCCAGGCTAAGCACGAGGCTAATGACTATCGCCGCCAACTGCAGGCCTTGACCTGCGACCTGGAGTCCTTGCGCGGCACGGTGAGCGCGAGCAGGGACCACTGGTCCGATCGGGGCAGCCGCCACCCAAGATGTTGCTGGAAGGGGACGGAGTGGGTGGGGTGGGGTGGGGTGGGGTGGGGGGTGGGGATGAGGGATGGACGAAGAGAGGAAGGGTTCTGAAAAGTTGGAGTCGGGGTAGGGGGCCGGGGGCGGGCCCTCGAAGCCTCTTGGGATCGCCGGGTAAGCGATCAGTAGATCAGTCGGCTCCATTCGGCAGAACGAGTCCCTGGAGAGGCAAATGCGTGAACAAGATGAGCGCCACGCGCGGGAGTCGGCGAGTTACCAGGAGGCGCTCGCCCGGCTGGAGGAGGAGGGCCAAAGCCTCAAGGAGGAGATGGCCCGCCACCTGCAGGAGTACCAGGATCTACTCAACGTCAAGCTAGCCCTGGACATCGAGATTGCCACCTATAGGAAACTGCTGGAGGGCGAGGAAAACCGGTGAGCTCCCCTCAGCGCTGGGGAACTGCTGTCTCCCCTCGGTAACTCCTGTTCTCTTCAGTACTCCCGCTACCCTTGTATCCGCTTCCACCCCCAGAGTCCAGCCTAACGCACAATAGACATCCAAGACATCTATTCTGAAGAACAGATAGATGGATCCAACCAGTATTAAGTCCCAGGGCTGAGCACTTGAGTTATTCCCCAAAGTGGCTGACCCGCAAGGCTGGCCAACGAAGATGGGACTTCCCATGGCCTCATTGATTTGTTCTGCTTCCTTGGACTCATTGTGACCATTTTTTTTTTTATTCCTCTCATCTCCCAAGCCTCCATTCTCCTTTCTGGAGGGATTCTGTGGGGGCAGATAACATACAAGCTCCCTGCAGACTCTTCCAGCTCCGGGAGAGTATTGGCGTCTGGGTTGACAGTTTAGGGGTGAAGGCTGGGGAGGTTGCTCTGTAGTTAGGGGTTAGGTTCCTAGTAGCCATAGGATGGCTTGCAATGTCCTGGAGTAACACTCCAGTTCCGGGGGGTCCAACACCCACTTCTGCCCTCATATACACAGGCATAACAGCTCATGGCGTTAATCCCGGCACCTGAGGGGAAGAGGCAGGCAGATCTCTGAGGTTGAGGCCAGCCTGGTCTACATATTGAATTCTAGGCCAGCCAAGGCTGTATAGAGAGACCTTGTCTGAAAGAGCTGGGAGGAGAGAAGGAAAGAGAAGAGGGAGGGGGGAGAAGGAGGGCAGGGAGGAAGAGAGAGAGAGATAGGAGAGGAGGGGGAGAGGGAGAGAGAGAGGAAGAGAGGGGTAGGGACTTAGGGGATTAGGGGATGTTGGCAATGCAGTCAGGCTGGCCTGGCAAAGGACCCTGAGATTTTCATGCTGTCCCTGGACCAGGACCTGGGGGTGTCCTAGGGTGGCCTCATCATCCCTACCCCTCCTCTGTCTTTCAGCATCACCATCCCTGTACAAACTTTCTCCAACCTGCAGATCCGAGGTCAGTATAGTGGGGTCTTGTGGGAAGGGGTAGTGAGTTCCCACCCCTCCTTCCAGGCCTGTGGCCTGCTCTTGGGGACTGGGGACGAAGGGATCCAAGCTCTCGTTTGGGAGCCTTTATGACCCTCTGCTGAGATCCTAGACAGAGCACAGCATCCCGGGGCCGGTAGCTGTCCCTGTCTCACGCTGCCCTGTACCCTAGCTGCACCCCCACCCACCCACCCACCTCCGCCCAGCACTGGTGAGGTCGCCGCTGATGCCAGGTCTGCTAGCCGCGAACAAGTTCTGCCCTTCTGAATGTTTTGCCTTTTGTTTTGTTTTGAACTGCTTGTCACTACAGGGGGCAAAGGCACCAAAGAAGGGGAAGGCCACAAAGTCACCAGACATCTCAAAAGGCTCACAATACAAGTTATACCCATACAGGCTCACCAGACTGTAAACGGAGCCCCGCCAGCGCTCGATTAGATAGATCTCTGCGTTTCAGTTATGCGTTCTCCCCAGCTTGACAGGCAGCGAGCCTCACCAGGCCTGTGTCCCAGTCCTCTCGGCCTCCCTCCTCCCAGTCCCCCAGAAGCTTCCGTCCGTCCCCAGCCCAGGTCCTAGCGCGATGTAATTAGGGTATGCCCACAGAGCGAGCCTATGTTAAAGGGGGCTTGTCCCTGGGAGCCGAATGAGAAGTTATGACGCCTCTGAGCAAATGCCAGCCTCTGCCTCGCCTCCTTCCTGTCACTAGGCGGCCCCCTTGGGTCTTGCAGCGCTCTCTGGGCAGGCTCTGTTTGATTCATGAGTCCCCAAGGCTTCTCTCAGTGCTGATTCAGCCCAGAGGATTAGTTCCCTCTGGACTGCTGCTCTTGTAGTGAATAAAGTTTTATGTTCCCTGCTCTTCATTTTAAATATTAGTGAGTGTGACATGCTATATTTTTCTCTCTAAGGGGGGGTGGACCAAATTACTTTTTACTGGCATGTGGTCCTGAAATGATCCTTAGATACAGGGGAAAATTCCATTTAGCAATAGTAGCCATACATATTTCAGAATGTAGTTCAGCCTTAGAAAGTTCATTATGCTGACCAGGTAGAGGTAATAGTGCCAAATGCTAGACAGTCGAGGGTCACTAGAGTCCAGATAAGTGACGGAAAAAGACAGGGGTGGGGAAGGCTCACATGTGTTAATCACTGATGTGTGCCACATGTTAACATGTATTAGTTACTTGCCCCTCACTATCTCCTGGGGAAGTAGGTACTGTGAGCACTTTTTATAAAAGGGGAAACTGAGGCTCCTTTCTCGGTGTAGCCCTTGGTTGCCAGGAAGCCAGGTGCCAGATCAGAAGGTCACACGGGCTACAGGACAGCGGCAGGATGTGCCCCACTGGGGCCAGGTGGGGGTCCCTAGCCACTTTGGACAAGCTGAGGTTCTTCCTGCCTACTTAGATAGCCCTGTATTCGTGACCCCGGGTGCATGATGGGGAAGCCGGGTACAGGACAGGATGTTTAGTACCCCAAGAGCCCACGGAGGCCTCCTCTCCTCACACCTGCAGAAACCAGCTTGGACACCAAGTCCGTATCAGAAGGACACCTCAAGAGGAACATCGTGGTAAAGACAGTGGAGATGCGTGATGGCGAGGTGAGGACAGGGTCTGGCTGCCCTCAGGGGTTCTTGAAGCCAGACTGGAGAAAGCCTGGGACTAGGTCGCGGAAGGTCCTTAGTAATAACTCCCGGGGGCTTCCCAATGGAGCTCTGGAAGAAGGGACTGACCTTGAATGTGAGTCTCCTTCCCCAGCCCTTCCACAGGTGGTGTGTTCAGGGCAACCTGTGTACCAAGGCCACCTGATGGTCCAGCTCTGACTGGGACAGTTAGGGAAAGAAAGGGCCTTCGAATTTTACTCAGAGCAGCTTTCTGGAGAAGAATGGGAATAGGAGATAAATACATCACGGCCTTCTCTACATGAGGTGGTGGCAGCATCAATGGCTACTCTTACGCCGTAGTGACAGGCATGCTGTTGAATGCTTTACTGGTGGCATTTCACCCTCCAGTTTGAGCTCAGCGTGATATAATTCAATGGCAGTCAAGGGAAGACAGATCCAGGAAAGCTGGGGACTTGCCTCAGGATGCACGGCCTAGCGTGGTGGGTCCCGGAGTTGAGTCGGTCCCTAACCGTGCACTGTACACCTTCCCTGTCCCCTGCAGGTCATTAAGGAGTCCAAGCAGGAACACAAGGATGTGATGTGAGGTGTGCCCACCTGGTGGCCCCTGCCACACAGTGTCAAGGGCCCAAAGCTCCTCCTCAGATAGCCCTGTTCCCATCCACACCAGCACTCCCCTTCCTTCGGTTTTAATGCCTGCCTGCTGCCTGAGGCTCAGTCAGTCCTTACCGAGCCTGGCTTAGTCCTTACCGAGTCTGACAGATGGCACACACTCTGCGCCTCCAACTAACAGGATACTCACCCCAAAGGGGCAGTCGGGAGGGGAGGGGCCAGCAGCTGGGGTAGAATTGGAAGGAAAGAGGAAAGGCGGGCAGAACAGGGAGTCTTAACAGATTGTTTCCTTCATCCTTGTTGGTATGGAAACTGTTGCCAGAGCTGAGGTCTCTGGGAACTGGACTTTGAGTTTCCACAGGCTGCTGGAGGAAGACAGAAAGTCAGAGAGAAAGGCGAGGTCCCACGGCAAAGTAGCTCTCGCCAGAGACTTATGCTTCCAGAATAGCCCTGACTGATCTAGGAGTGGGTAGGGCAGACTTGCTACCAGGAATGCCACTAAGGCAGTCCTAAGGGCCCTCCAGATGACTCGTGTCTCAGCCCCTGTGAGCGTGTAGAGACTTGGTTCTCAGCACTTGGGGGGAATCTATAGCATAAGTGGAGAGGGAAGTAGTACTGGGAGGGAGTAGAGGTGGGGTACCTGGCCCCTAAGTGTGGATGCTGAGAGGTCAAGTCCAGGAAGGCTCCCCTACTCAGGCTTGGGAGCGCCAGTGGTGGCAGCACCAGTGATGACTTAGACATTGGAGTTGGAAGTTGTAGGCAACCAGTTACACTTGGCTCTGAATCCTGGGAATCAAGGAAATGCCCCATTCTCCTGAAGACCATGAAACAGGAGGGAGGGACTTCTGTCCGTTGTCTCGGTTGTGAAGGTCTATCCCTGGCCGCATAGTCCCCATCCACTCAGCTCTCTGCACCCTGCGACTGCTGCTTCTTGACCCTGACGAAACCACAGCCATCCTTTCGAGGCTCTCCATTCCGTCATTACTAGCTCTTCTTCTCCAGGCCGAGGGCCCATCTCCTTTCTTATGCATAGACATAATAATATCTACATTTTCGGCATCATCCTGCTTGACAATTTGCGAAACTGAGGCATGGGCCTAGTAGACTGGTTCGTGTTCAAGCCGCCTGGAGGCAACGTGGGACTGCCCTTCCACACCAGAGCACCCTCTCTCGGGCTGGTTGGTGGGCAGGTGATGGGGAACTGTGCCCAGAAATGGGGCTGAAAGTGTCCACTCTATTGTCCTTTCCTCCCATCTAAGATCAAAAAAGGAAAGTGGGGCCCCTCCCTCTTCCCAGGACATTGTGCCCTCACCCTCTCCCCCACTCTAAGTTACCACCTCTGCTAACCTTCAGAACAGTGCTGCTGCCTTTACTCACTAAGCAGAAATAAAGATGTGCCATAGCCTTCCACAGAGTGGGTCTGATTTGTTCAGGAGGTGGGGTCAAGACCGAGACAGGACTCAACTTGCTCATGACCACAGATAGTCTTGAGATCCTGAACCTCCATTGCGGCAGCTGCCTGTCAAATCCCACCTCCTACAGAGCCCTGGTGCCATGGCCTTTTGCTCCAGACCCTCTTCTCAGCCCCAGGACCTAGCCTGGGTGCCACCATTCAAGAAAGTCCTGTGTTGGATGTCACTTTCTTCACCCATTCCTGCCCCCGTCTTTACCTTCCTCTTCACACCTGCTGCTCTGCTATTCCCAGAACAATTGGAGGCCGAGGAAGACACAGCAGCTCCCTCTCCTTTTCTTTCTTCTCCATCCCACCCAATCCAGCTCAACCAGGGCCCGGCAACAGACTTCAAGGGCAAAGCATCTCCAGGTCAACAACACCTGATAGGTGACCTGATGGGTATCTGTTCACTTCCTCCAGCAAATCTGAGTGTGAAGTGTCCTCGTACCCTCCTGACCAGTCTCTGACCTCTGACCTCCCTCAGGCTTCTCCACTTTCCAGATTAGACCCAGGCCCCTCCCGTGGAACTGGGGAGCGCGTTGTAAACAATAGGCTTGGACATCACGGTGTCAGGTGCCCCAGCCCAAGGTGCCCATCAGAAGCATCGGGTATCACTCAACAGACATATTAGACCACAGCTGGCTTTCACAGCTGGAGAAGGGTATGGGTGGAGAAGTTGGGACAACAGCGAAGTGCGTAGCAACAGCAGCGACAGAGGTGAATGGTGACAAAGACCGCCGTGATGAGCAGGTAGCTTAGCAGCGTGAGTTCCACAGCGGTGCGAGTCTCGGGGTCTGAGAGCGAGGCTGGGTAGCGTCCTCGAGATGTTACTCCCAACCGGAAGCCAGCGATTCTCAGCCCTTGCCGCCAGCAGTAATAGATGCCTCGGTCACTCAGCCGGGTGAAGCGGATGTGGAGATGGTTGCCATGGTCGATGAACACTCTCATGGATCTGTTGACGCCTTTTAGGTACTGTGTGCGGTAGAGGGGCTGATGGTCTTTGTCCCAGGCCACAGCATGCTCTGGCCGGGCCCCAGGACAGGAGATGATGAGGCCGTGACCTAGTCTTTGCTGATGGAATTGAATGGGTACCTGAGGCAGCCAGGGGCGGCTGCCCACTTTGGACACATAGTTGTAGATTGTCAGCATGCCCTTCCGGATCTGATGCCTCTTCTCACAGGACACTAGGCAGCTCTGAATCAGTAGCTCAGGTGTGTGGTCCCTGGTCTTGATGTGCAGTTTCCTGGGCACAGCCCGAGAGCCACAGGACACTACATCAGGCATTGTCTTAAGGTACCGAGGGGAGAGGTCAGGGTTCTGCAGGTAGCAGAGTCCAAGGCGCCACTGCTCCCCACGCACCCCACAGCGGTCACAGGGGGTCCACTCCCAGAAGGTAGTAAAGACATGGAGGCTCCCATAGTATTCATCCGGCAGCGGCTCCTGGCCCCTGTCCTTGAAGGTGGCTACCATTCCCTCACTGCTTTGGATGTCCACATCATAGGCATAAAAATAGTCCCCCTTACGGGTGCCACAAAAATATAGGCCCGAGTCCTCTGGCTGGGCCCGGAAAACCAACAGGCTGAACATGCGGATGCTGAAGCGGACCAGCATGCTGCTGCCCACTCGAACATGAGCCGCCTCTGTGAGCAGGCGCCCATCGAAGTCTGTCAGCACGATGGTGTGGCTGCTTCCCAGCTGCTTTTGGTAATACCAGACCACAGCCGAAACATCCTCAGGTTTGCAGTGGCAGGGGAGCTCAAAGCTCATGTCGGCCAGATAGGCCGCGTTATCAAACATCAGGAAAGCCGGGCAGGGCGTCCTCTGAAAGATGTTCTCCTTCTCCACGATCTCAAAGGCCTGGAGACCACCCCAGGCCCACAAGAGCATGGTAATGTGGGCCAGCCTCATGCTTGTAGGAAGGAGGATCTTGAGGGGGCAGGGCAAAACCCAAGACACCAAAGACCTGTGGCTTTTTAGAAAGGACTGCCAAGAGGAGGCCACTATATAAAGAAAGGTTCAAACAACCAGTGAACGAAGCCTGAAAACTGCAGAGGAGAGAGCCGTTGCAAGGCAATTTATTCCCAGCTGATGTACAAGATGCTGTTCTAATGCACCAGGGCCGAACTCGAGGGAAAATCATTCTAGAACCTGGCACTCTCTCACCTTTCTAGAACACTGGCACTCACCCAAGAATGGGTCAAGGGAAACCAGAGTGAGCTGTAAGCGTCCTCCGCCCTGCCTGCCCAGGAGAGCATCCTTTCCTCAACCTGAGAGATGACAGAAACCCTCTCTTGCACAGCTGGTCATCTGGGATGCTGGCCAGACCTGAGCCAATAGATTGGGGATTTTCCAGGCTCAACCCGTGAAAAGAACTAGGTCTCTGGGGGAAAATTCTGCATCTCAAATGAAGGAGCCTTTACTTATTATTGATTGGCTGTTCATTCACTGGCTTTAGGTTATAAATATTCTGGTTAAGAGTTATGATCAGTGCTTATCTTTCATTAGAGGCCAGTGAGTTTCCTTTTTTTTTTTTTTTTTGGTTTTTCTAGACAGGGTTTCTCTGTGTAGTTTTGGTACCTGTCCTGGATCTCACTCTGTACACCAGGCTGGCCCTCAAACTCACAGAGATCTGCCTGGCTCTGCCTCCTGAGTGCTGGGATTAAAGGCGTGTGCACCGCCGGCCGCCACCACCGCCACCGCTGCCGCGGCCACCACCACCTGGCTGAGTTTACTTTTTTTTTCCCCCTCTAGGAGGAAGCTCTGTGTGGCCAGAATTTAGATGAAAACACACTCACCTCTCAAGGCTAGGGACATGGCAAACTCAAAAGGTAGGTAGCACTCTCAACCAATTGGGCCCTTGGTATCCTGGGGATCCACATAGATAAAATTATGACTTGGAGAAGTGGGCAAGCCCACTACGTGAAAAGGGAAATAAGTGGGTGTGGATTTCTCCCAACACTTCTTTCAATACTTCTGTGAAACTCCAAGATAACCACCACAAAATGCGTCCCTAGGGGGGGCTAGTGAGATGGCTCAGTGGTTAAGAGAACTGCTTTCTCTTCCAGAGGACTGGGGTTGGTTTGATTCCAGCACTCATATGGCAGCTCACAACCATCTGTAACTACGCCCTCTCTGGCCTCCTCAGGCACTGGGCACGCACATGGTGGACAGACATACAGGTAGGCAAAACACGCAGACACATAAAAGAAAACAAGTCTTTTTTAAAAAATGCTTTCTGAGACCCCTGGGGAATGCTGAGGGCAGCCGGTCCCATCAGTGGACCCCATACAGCCCTAACAGCTCCCGTAGGAGCTCCTCCTCTCCCTGTAGCCCGGCAGCTGGCTCCTCCTCCATGCCGAGCCCCCCCTGCATGGGCCTGGCGGTGCCCATGGCCTGCAACTTCTCAAACAAGCGCTGGCAGCCCTCTCGCTCTGCAGGGCTCAGCAGGCTCAGGTTCAAGGGGAATCGGCCAGTGTTAGCCAGGCGGTGCAGAATCCCCAGCACTGCCGTCCGGTCACTTGGCTTCACGTGCTCAGCCAGTGCCACCAGCAGCTCCCCGAGAAGCCCAAAGCCCACGTCCATCCGGAAGAGGTGGCCCAGCTCGGCACCCCCAAGCTGAAGCAAGGCTTGGTAGCGCTCTGGCCCACTTCTTAAGTGTCGCCGCCAGTCACGGTAAAACTCTGCGGAGGTTGCAGGCTGGAAGGACGATTTCTCCTGCATTGCAAAGGGAAACAGGTCCAGAGCTCATCTTGCCGCTCTGCGGCTGTGATGGGAGGGGGGGGCGGTTATGGGTTTTCATCTCAGTGCTGCAACTATTCTCTGAGCTCTGGGAAGGCTGGCCTCGGCGGCCTCATTTTCAGATGAGGGAGCTGGGGATGAAAGGAGGGAGGGCGGGCGGGCCCAAGGAATCCAGGCTATGATCTGGAGGTCTCATTTGTACTTGGATTTTCCTCCTGAGAAAGGAAACATAGCTCTTGGCCTTTTACAGTAAGTCAGAGATTGCTCTGAGAAAATTGGGGAGTTTACTGTAAATCTCTGGCAGAGAAAAAGGAACTCAAAGTAAGAGTCAAGGGTCTGGCAGGCTGGGTCCCTCTCTAATACTGCCACAGGGGTCATTATACTATTTACCACTGACCTGAGACCGAATATTAAAGGACTGCTGAGCCCAATTCAACTCAGTCCCACCGTCTGATTGCTGTTCTGGGATTAGAGGGGAAAAGTCTGTTTCTGTTGGCTTCCGTGAGACATAAGGAAGTGATATGTGTTGTAAGCAGACAAGGTCAAAGCTTTAGCACAGAGAAATCCTGCTGGGCTAGAGAGGCTGGCCCACACCTACCTGGGGTATTTCAGTGGCCACATCCTGAAAAGTCCTTTCCCTAGTACTGTGACAGTTCCAGGGCACAGTTCTTTTTCCTCTCACCTTGTCCTTCTGTTCCAGAGGTTTCAGGTGTGATGCAAGGACAATACCTCTGGGCCAAAGATAGAGATGGAAACAATGTTTCTCTGAGTGTGGGGAAGCGACGCGGCCAGGCTTGTTGACAGGAAATAGGGTGGCGACTACAACAACAGTAGCCTAGATATTGTGCTCAGAGTCTTACATGCAATCACTCC
Organism: Peromyscus maniculatus bairdii; assembly: GCF_049852395.1. Classification (NCBI taxonomy): domain Eukaryota; kingdom Metazoa; phylum Chordata; class Mammalia; order Rodentia; family Cricetidae; genus Peromyscus; species Peromyscus maniculatus. The sequence continues at coordinate 90,045,916 of NC_134859.1, read as the reverse complement.
AACAGTTATAACAGCCATGTCTCTCTTCTACAGACAGAACTGGGTCTCAGCTAGGTTAAGGAGCTTGGGTGAGATCACCGAGTAGTAGAGGGTGGGGGCAGGAGAGAAACCCAGAATGATCTGAATCTAGACTGCTTGCTCTTAACTTCTGTAGCCCACCGTGACAGAAGGGCCCGCTGAAAGCAGCTGCAAGCCAACCTGAACTCTTCGTAGGAAGGCACTCTTTGTTCAACGGCCCGCAGCTTGGCAGCGTTCTCTCTTTTATACTTCTCGTCAGCAGCAAGTGCAGCCTGCAGCTCTTTCTCCAAAGTCTTGAAGTTGATGGCATCGTTCTTTTCCATGGCTAAGGCCTGGGAAGGCAAGAAAAGTGCGCATCAGCAGAGGTTCAGTATCAGGGTAAACGCGATGCCTTGGGATTCTTTGCCAGAAATGTGAAACAACCCAAAGCAATCCGATATGTATCCTGGAGTGCTACAAAAGTCTAGTTTCCTCCTTTACAGATCAAATGGGATTGCATGATGAAGACATATTCAAGGCTTCCCACGGAAGACAGAACAGAAAGCTTCCAGTCTGAAGTCTTCATTTTGTTCTCTCCTTCTAACAGTATTTTAGACGCTAAGGGCTTAGCACAGTGGTAGAAGTTTGCCTAGTGAATGCAAGACCTTGGGTTTGATGTCCAGCACCACCACAAAGCAATTAGTTGGGGGGTGTCTCAGCTGAGAAAGCATTTAGATCTCAGAATTCTGAGCCTTCGTTCTTTCATATAGGATTTCTCTATGGCAGGTTGTTGCCACAAAGGAAACCCCCCCCACACACACACACAGAGAGAGAGAGAGAGAGAGAGAGAGAGAGAGAGAGAGAGAGAGAGAGAGAGAGAGACTGACTCTTATTAGTTACCCTTGAGCTCAAGGGCAAAATTTCACACTTCACTAAGTATTTTTAATGGCGGAAAAAATATTTTTACCTAAACCAAAATCAATGACTAAGCAGGGGGTCGAGGAAAAGCGGCAGAAGAGAAAAAGCTCAGTAGCTTCCATCCTCAGGGAAAAAAGATCAATGCTCTACATCCCCAAATCCCTGACCAATGGAGGGCTGCAGGCACTGGCTGTGTGGTGTGTGGGCATTATCTCCAGCCCCACCACGGAAGTCCTGTAGTCTCCCGGTATGAGTCTGACAGGCTATTTTCACGGGAATCTATGTGTTCCAGTCCGGGCTCTGACATTTACTTATGAGACTCCTCTCCACATCAGAAGCCTGGTGAGCCCGAACTAGACATGGTAGTTCACTCATGATCAGCCCTCAGGCAGGAAACGAGCTGGTCCGCAAGCAACTCCACAACCACCCCCGCCGACCCCAACGATGGGAAATGGAGTGCCGAGTGGACTCTTAACAGCCCAGCAACTGGACTCAAGTGTCTCAGATCCTAGCCAATCATTTTTTTTTTTTTTTTTTTTTTTGGAGGGGGGTGGTGGTGTCTAGCTATGTAGTCCAGGCTGTTCTCTCCAAAACATCCGAGCTCATGATCTTTCCTCCAGGCTCAGCTTCGGGAGCAGCTGGGACTCGCACCACCCGTCCACCTCCCTGACGAGTTCTAAGCCTTCTCCAATCATAGAATAACTAGAATAACCCCCTTTACACTGTCCCTAGACCCTCACCCAGCAGCCCCAGTCTTGGAGCCCTTGTTTTCTTTGGGAGGAAAATCCCCGATCTGTTGGAACGTCTGTGTATCGCCCTCCCAACAGCGGTTGTCGCCTAGCAACAGCTCCACTAGCCTGCCCACGTGGCCCGCCCGAAGGCCCTTCCCTTTCAGGCTGTCCCGAGGCGCCTGGTCAGAATCGTGAATCCTCCGGCCTTGCTTTTCTTTGGAGCAATTCACGCTTTGTTTTGAGGAGCAACAAGTCGGTCTGTCCCGTTTCTCTCTCCGAAGCCAGCATTTCTCGGAGCTGTTTTTCAGGCAGAGGGCTGTCCTCCGAGGAGCAGCGGGCCGGCGACGCGCTCGGGGTCCTTCCTGGCGCCGGGCGCCGGCGTTGTCGCGGCGTGCAGCGGAAGCGCGGGCTCAGGCGGCGGACTCGGAGCGCTCGGCTGAGCAGGCGGCGGGTGAGCTGGCCCGGGAAGGGTGCTCCGGGAGGTTGGGAGAACACGAGCTTGGGAAGAGGCGGTTTATATAGTATTTATCCCTTTCGCTTCACACAGGGGTAAATTTGTGCCTTGAGTGGGAAAGGGAGTGAAAGACACATCCCCCCCCCCGCCCCCGCCCCAACACACGCACTCATTGATGATTCCGGGGTTTCCTCGTTACCCTGCACGGTTTAAATCCTGCCCCTGAGTAGAGGTGGCGCTCTAACGACCCAGACCCCTGCCACTCCCCCTTCCATCGGTGTCTCCTCCACTGCCAAGTTTTCCCTTCAAAATAATCGGCATCCGAGCTGACTGTGATGGCTAACGCCTGTTTCTCCTGCTCTGGAGATCGAGGCAGTAAGATTGTTGCAGGTTCAAGGCCAGCCTAGGCTAAGCAGTGAGTCTGGTTCAAAAAGCCCAAACAGAAAAAGATTCAGTATTCCTTTAAGAATCTGCGCTGTAGCGGGAAAATGCAGGTTTAGTATTTAGAGACTAGCTTGGCTTAACTAACCATTGTCATTAATTCCCATTAACCCCCACCCCCCAAAACCCAACAAATCTTGTTGAGGGCCCATTAGGGGTCTATTTTGTGCTTTGCACTGTTTTTTTTTTTTTTTTTTTTTTTTTTTTTTTGTTGTTGTTGTTGTTTTTCGAGACAGGGTTTCTCTGTGTAGCTTTGCGCATTGCTCCGTTTTTATTATTAACGTTTATCAGTAGCACATATACAACACCCAAGTACTATTCAAGCAAAGGCTTTATTTGCTTAGGCTGGGGTATAACTCCGTGGTGGAATGTTTAGTAGAGTGTGAGGCCCAGGATTTGATCCTGAGCACCCTAACACACACACACACACACACACACACACACACACACACACAGACACACACACACTAGTGTAAGGGGGGCTTGGCAAGTGTATATGGGGGAATTTTTAGAGTGACAAGCAGATGATATTAAAGGAGAAATGAGTTAAGGTATAAATAGCCGGAGGACGATGGGAATGACAGGTACAATGGTTCTGAGGCAGAAATGAGCCTGGCTTGTTCAATAAACAACTTTCTGTAAAAGTGTGTGCCATCACTTGATGGGAGTTTTGGGAGAATGAAATGAACATAAATATGGTAGCGTCTTAGAAATAAAAACAGTACATTTGGCCAGGTGGTGGTGGTGGTGGTGGTGGTGGTGGTGGTGGTGGTGGTGGTGCACGCCTTTAATCCCAGCACTCGGGAGGCAGAGACAGGCTGATCTTTGTGAGTTCGAGGCCAGTCTGGGCTACCAGGTGAGTTCCAGGAAAGGTGCAAAGCTACACAGAGAAACCCTGTCTCGAAAAACCAAAAAAAAAAAAAAAAAGAAAAAAAAACATATATCAGAGTTTCTATTAATGATTTACGTTTAATTACCAGAGATTAGCACTCTAAATTTGTATTTTATTTAGTCAGTACTCAGCAGATCTCCTTAAGGTATTCATTCTACTACAAGAAATATCAGAATTTTAAACATTCCATTCAATTGACATTATTAAATCACTGTTTGCGCAAGGTGCTGTCTGGGGTGTTGGCAGGTGAGCACAAAAAAGCACAGGAATTCTCATACTCAGGAATGGTCACATTGTATGCTGACCAACATTTTGTTTGTTGGGTTTTGTTTGGTTTGGCTTTTGGAGACAGGGTTTCTCTATGTAGCCATGGTCTTCCTGGAACTTGCTCTGTAGACCAGATTGGCCTTGAACTCAGAATTTAGAGATCCATCTGCCTCTGCCTCCCAAGTGCTGAGATTAAAGTCCTGCACCACCACTGCCTGCCTGGCTGTTGTGTTTTGAGACAGGGTCTCATATATCTCAGGGTGGCCTTTAGCTCACTATGTAGGATTACAGGTGTAAGGCTCCATGCCCAGCTAATCATACTTTGTGTGTGTGTGTGTGTGTGTGTGTGCGCGCGCATATTTTTGTGTAGTGTAAGGGTACAAGTGTGCTATAGTATACAGGTGGAGGTCAGAGGCCAGCCGTTGGGATTTGGTTGGTGCTCATCTTTTGACCTATTTTGAGATAGGGTCTCCTTATCACTGCCGGTACCAGGCTAGCTGGCTCTTGAGCTTCAGAAGAATCTCTGCTTCCCATTTCCTGTAGGCCTTCTATAATTACAGATACTTGTGCAATTGCATCTGGCTTTGTGAGCTTTTACCCACTGAACCATCTCCTTGGCGCCTTTAAAAGTTTTTATGCCTTGACTATTCACTCCATTTTTCTACTTGAAGAAATATAGAGAGAGGTAAAGTGACTGCTCTGAGCTACATCATTGTTAGAGATGAGGTTAAGATGTGATGAGTCAGTCTTTAACCCCCAGGCCCGATGCTTTCCCCATGCTTTAGCTTTGTTACTTGCAAACTGTAGAGTTCTTGGTGAGAATAAGAAATAGTTAATGGGGTTGGGGATTTAGCTCAGTGGTAGAGCACTTGCCCAGCAAGCGCAAGGCCCTGGGTTCGGTCCTCAGCTCCGGAAAAAGAAAAAAGGAAAGGAAAGAAACAGTTAACTAGCATTTGGGATAGGGACACTGATGAAAGTGTAAAAGGTTAGAGTACCACAGAGAAATGAGACACTGGAGGTCTGGGAGAACCTGAAGGAGGTGAGGTTTAAATGGTTCCTTTGAACAGAATTTCAGTAATTGAAGTGAGAAAAAAAACCACAATTCTTATTCATTACAAAGGAAAATGAGTAATTTTGTAATGAAAAGCCTGTCAGCTGCCACCTTAATTGAGGGATCAAAGTTAACATCAATAAGGACAAGTTGGAATTGTATACCGAAAAGAGCACAGCATCCCTCTGTGATATCCCAGCCCCGGATGCATAACCTGGGTGTAATATAGGCAGGCAAATGCACATGAAGGGATATTCTTTTCTTTTTTATTTTCAAGACAGGGTTTCTCTGTAGCTTTGGAGTCTGTCCTGGACTAGCTCTGTAGACCAGGCTGGCCTCGAACTCACAGAGATCTGCCTGCCTCTGCCTCCCCAGTGCTGGGATTAAAGGCGTGCACCACCACCGCCACCGCCACCGCCACCGCCACCCAGCTATGAAGGGATATTCTACAAAATCATTGCTTTGTAATCTCCAAAAGTGGCATAAAAATCATGACTAAAAAATTGTTGTAGATTAAAAAAAGATAGCTACCTTAGTGCAAGCATATGATCCTGGTTTGCATCCTTGGCTGTGCAGTTCATTTTTATTTATTTATTTATTTATTTATTTATTTATTTATTTATTTATTCATTCATTCATTTATTTATTTATTTATTTATTTATTTATTTATTATGTATATAGTATTCTGCCTGCATGTATGTCTGCGGGCCAGAAGAGGGCACCAGATCTCATTACAGATCATTGTGAACCACCATGTGGTTGCTGGGAACTGAACTCAGTACCTTTGGAAGAACAAGCAGTGCTCTTAAGCAGGGCTCTCCAGCCCTGTGCAGTTCATTTTTGAAACAGTTTGTCAGACTTGGTAGGGCCTGTGTATTAGGTAGAATAGTCTGCCAGTATTAATTTTCTGATTTTGATTATTGTATTGTGATATTTTGAGAATGTTAGTATTAAAAAAAGAAGTGAGAGGCTAGAGAAATGGCTCAGCAGTGAAGAGCACTCGCTAGGCAGGCATGAAGACTGGCGGTCAGATCCTAGTACCCATGTGACAGTCCTTGTGTTCCCCAAAGGATCCAATGCTGTCTTTGATACATGTGCATACAGTCACACATAGACACACACAGACATGCACACACATACAAATAAATTTAATTGAGTAAATACATTTAGACATGGGGAGGGTGGACTGCGCATGAGTTACCTGTTATGTCAGCTTGCGGGGCAGAGGGAGAAGATCTAGAGTTTAAGGCCAGTTTGGGTAGCAGTGAGACCCTGTCTTTAAAGTTAAAAATAAAGCCAAGTGGGAATGGGGCGAGGGCTCAGTGGTTAAGAATACTAGCTGCTCTTTCAAAGGACCCAGGTTCGATTCTCACTATCCACATGTTAGCTTACACCCGGTCTAGAATTTCAGTTTCAGGGCATCTGACTTCCTCTTCTGGTTTTGTGGGCATCATGTCTAGGAACATGGTACACAGACATATATGCAGGCAAAACACCTATACACAGAAAATAAAAATAAATAAAAAATTGTAAATAAATAAAGCCAGGCATGGGACATATGTTTGTTATCCCAGCACTTAAAGAGACTAAGGCAGGAGGATCAGGAGTTCAAGACCAGTGTGAGCTACATAGAGTTTGAGACCAGCTTGGGCAACAAGAAGCCCTGTCCCTAAATAAAGTCAAGAGGGTGAGTGGGGGTGTAAATAGGTAAAATTAGAGGACAGAGAAGTGGAGAAAGTCCTGGGCTCTGGGGAGAGTCTTCGGTAGATTGGTCAGTCACAAGTTAGCTCCTGAGGGAAAGGTGTATAAAGGAGACAGGGTGTGATGCACGCTTTCAGGACTTGCCAGATCCTGACTCTTCTCCTCTTGACTTGTAGCATCATGGATACTGACTTGTATGATGAATTTGGGAATTACATTGGACCAGAGCTTGATTCTGATGAAGATGATGATGAACTGGGAAGAGAGACAAAAGATCTTGATGAGGTAAAACAAACATTGTTTTTTTTTTCTTTTGGGGGGTTGGGTTTTTGTTTTCTTTTGTTTTTTCCAGGCAAGGTTTCTCAGTGTAACAGTTCTGGCTATCCTGGAACTCGCTTTGTAGACCAGGCTGGCCTCAAACTCAGAGAGAACTGCCTTCCTCTGCCTCCCGAGTACTGGAATTAAAGGTGTGAGCCACCACTGCCCAGCTAAACATTGTTTTCTTTATCCCCCTCCCTTTTTAAACAATACTCCTGTAATAACCTACATGTATTTCTAATGTTGCCTTTTTTATAATATGACTTTTTTGGGATTTTATATTGGCCCCTAAAAGTTCAGAAGGGAATATAAGCGTTTCGTTCCTGAGGTAGTTTTAGAGTCTGAGCTCTGGTAATAGTTCTGGAATAACTCTTCCAGCTCCCTGCAGTATCTTTTCACAGTCAGGAGTAATCCCAATTCAGGAACCGCAGTCATCTGTGTCAGCGCATCTGCACGTTGAACTCCCTTGTAAACCCAGATTTTAAAAGAGGCATAGAAAGCCGGGTGGTGTGGTGACACACAGATGTAATCCCAGCACTCAGGAGGCAGAGGCAGGCAGATCTCTGTGAGTTTGAGGCCAGCCTGGTCTATAGAGTGAGATCCAGGACATCCAGGGCTACACAGAGAAACGCTATCTGGGCGGGGGGGGGGGGGGGGGGGGGGCATACAAAAGGAGGGTACAGATTTCTATTACTCCAGTTTAGGAATGGGAGACAAAGTTCAGAATAGTTTGAGGCTTGCAAAAGGCACTTTATTATAAAGCCAGGAATGTTATGTAATCCCAGCACTTGGAAATGGAGGCAGGAAATAAGGAGTTCAAAGTTAGCCTCAGTTTCATAATGAGTTTGAGGTAAGCCTGGACTATGATCCTGTCTCCAAAATATAGCTCTAAAGAATTAGTAAAAACTAGAGTTACAGGCAGTTGTGAGCTGCCATGTGGGTGCTGGGGACCACACCCAGGTTCTCTGCAAGGGCAGCAAATGCTCAACATTGAGCCATTTCTCCTTTATGAACCTTTTTAATTATTTTATATGCACGTGTAGAGTGTTCATGTGTGTGCAGGTGCACCTATGTGCTTGTGTGGAGGCCTGGGGACAACCTCTGGTGTCATTTTTCAGGAATGTTGTCCACCCTCCTTTGAGACAAAGATTTCTCATTGGAGCTCATCACTTCGTCTAGACTGGCTGTCCAGTTAGCCCCGGAGAGCCTCCTGTTGCCACACAAAGACATCTCTGCTTTGTTCTGTCCTTTCTAGCCTTTCTGTCAGTGACTTGCACACAGGTAGATATTGGAGCTGTTAAACTTGGACAGCACATTAAAGCTAACATATTAGATAACAGAATCAAAATTCAAAATGATCCCAGCAAATCTGGAATCCAGACTAAGTAAAGCCAGTATTTCATCCGGTCAGTGTTTGTAGAGCTTTTTACTCTGCAGAGATTCCTGATGCCAAGAGAGCAGGGCACAGCTTTGCCTTCCCGGAGGAGATGAAGTCCAAAAATATTTACAGTAGGAGACAAGTGCCAGTTAGGTGATACAGTTCACTACCATAATGAAAGTCTGCGAGGAGGCGTTCCTGACCTGCGTGACCAAGAGCCGCATCTAAGGAAGCGGCCTTCGATGTGGACCCAGAGAACGGGTGGGCAGCTGTAGAGACACAGCAGCTGACCAGAGGGTGCCCAGGTTGGAAGGCGAGAACTCTGGACAGAGTTCCTTTCCGGGGTTAAAAGTGTCCAAAGTTGACTGTGGTGATGATTGTGTAGTTGTGCAGGTGGACTAAAAACACTGACTGCGTTTAAGGTGGTGAGTTACAGCCCTTTAAATCTGCTGACACACACAGAGGAGAATGAATGGGGAGGGGCGTATGAGTGCTGCTCACACCTGAGTTGCTCAGTGTCTGCTGTCTACGTCTCTGCTCTTGTTTAATTAATTTATTAATTAGTCTTATTCCCATACTGCCACCATAATAGTCATTCTAATGACGTGTGTATGTGTTGTTGGTGTGAGTTGCTAAATATGTAGAGTCTGTACTTGGTGCATAAATCCTAAACTTCAGTACATGGTGGTATGTTATCGTATCATTCTCTCCATGCTGTCTCCCTCTGCTTTGTGGGGCGGTTGGGATTCCTCCCTGTCGCTAATCAGCGTCGGACGGCTGCTGCTGCTGCTGCTGCTCACGTCTCCCTGGTGTGCAGCCCTTTGTGTGTGTGTGTGTGTGTGTGTGTGTGTGTGTGTGTGTGTGTGTGTGCGAGCGCGCGCGTGCTGGGATTTCAACCCAAGGCCTTGCATTTGGTATGCAAGTGCTCTTCTACTGAGGTTTACATCAGCTACTTTAAAATACTTTTTAAAAATACTTTACTTTAAAAAAGGGGGGGGGGGGCAGAGACTACCTATATAGGCAAGAGTGCCCTGGAATTCACTATGCAACCAAGCTGGCCTTGAACTAATGATCCCTCTGCCTCAGTCTCCCAGGTGCTGAGATTATAGGAGTATATACCGTGCCTAGACAACAAGGCTTTTGTGATTTTTTTTTTTTTTTAAAGTTAGAAACAGGGTCTCTCATTGTCATCCAAATTGGCTTAGACGTCATTAAGTAGCCCGGGATGGCAGTGAACTCATGATTTTTGTGCCTTGGGATTACAAGATGACTCTTTAAATTCTGTATTGAAGTGCCTAGCAGTAAAGAGATGCATGTGATTTTGCTAATTGGGTGCATAGGATTTGGGAGCTTGTTGCCCATGGTGCCTGTAATCCTAGCAGTTGAAAAGTAGAAGCAGGAAGACCACAAGTTCAAGGCCAGCTTGAACTGCAGAGTAAAACCCTGTCTTAAAAAAACAAAAATTCCAGCACTCAGAGGCAGAGACAGGCAGGTTTCTGAGTTCAAGAGCAGCCTGGTCTACAGAGCGGTTCCAGGACAGCCAAGGCTACACAGAGAAATCCTGTCTCAGAAAACCAGAAACCAAACCCAAACAAGCTCTTTGGAGCTCAAATGCATGAAAGTTTGCAAGAAGGGTGCTCATCCGAGGGAGGGAGTACTACAGCGGGAAGGGTCCACAGCTAGCCGAGACAGTCAACCCTGCTTCTCCAGATGGCCAGCGTCTAGTCCTTAGAGGACTGCTGGGGTGGGAAGCACAGGAGGTGGCTAGAGAGTTGAAAGCCTGGTATGGAAAACTGGGAATAAGAGCCAGATGAGGTGGTGCACACTTTTAACTCCAGCAGAGGCCAAGGCTGGCAGATTTCTATGGGTTCATAGCCAGTCTGGTCCGTATGGCGAGTTCCAAGACAGCCAGGGCTACACAGTGAGACCCTGTTTCAGAAGTAAAAGAAGACTGAGAGGAAGGGATGACACAGTCAGAGCAAAATGCTGGAGTCCTTCCTTCAGTGAGCGGAGGGCTGGAGGCCTGACAACCAGCCAGGGGTTCATCCCAGAGCTACCAGCATTCATGTGAAGATGAGGGAAGCGAGGTACCTCGAGGAGTGAGTGATTCTTGTCAACAGATGGAAGGGAGTGCTGAAAGGCTGCTTGTTCGCTTTATGTGAGGCTTGTTTGAGCTACTGCATGATGCTCAGGTGGAGACATGATTGAGAGTCGAAGTCATTACAGAAAAGCCCACGGTTCCATTCCTAATGCATTCAGCGTGTGGGGCAGAGGACTGGCTTGGTGGCTGTTTTGGAGCCACCATCGGTAGGCTGTGTTTGAAAGAGCTGCCGAAAGAGCTAATGTAATCTCAGGCCGCGTTGTTAGAAGTAGAACATACAGATGGCAGGAGGTAGCCAGGCAGCCCACCACTGGAGGGATTTGCATTCTTAAAAAAAAAAAAAACTGGTTGACATTTTGGAGTTTGTGTGAAGGAAAGCAAACGCCCACCACTGTATCTACCCACCTCTCTGCGCACGATGCCTTCCGCTCTGTTCTGGTGGATGAATTGTTTTCAGTCAGCTAACCCCCACCCCCACCCCCGTCCTTCCTCACCACTCAAGCACTTCTCTCCTCCCTCTCCTGCACCATCAGTTTTCCCTCACTAGTAGGGAGACTTGGTACTCCACCTTAAAACCTTCTCGGCGCACACCTTCAATCCCAGCACTCAGGAGGCAGAGGCACAGGCCAGAGCTACATAATAGAATCTGTACTGGTCATCTTACCCAGTCTCAGGTGACTTCTGTGTCCAGAGACTCTGGGGTTTCTGTCTTCAAAAACCTTTCTCTTGAGCCTCAGCTTTATGTGTCCTGTATCTGACTTGGCTTCTCTCCTCGATGCCTGATGGAGAGGCGCAGATGTAGGCGCATATCTGCCAAATTCCGAGTCCCTCCCCATACTGCTCTTCAAGTCTTCCCACCCCTGTAGACCGGTGCCCTGCTCCAGTTGCTCATGTCAGAGGCCCCCTCTCCTCCTTAAACGTACTTTCATTCATTAGAAAACACTTGATTCTACGAAGTGTTTCTAGGCTTCAGCCTCTTCTCATCACCTTCACAGCTACCATGGTGCAAGCCACTGTCTCTACTAAACTCCTGCAGTAGGTTCCTGACCAACCTTCCTTTCAGGATGTTCCCAGGCTGGGAAACACAATGGGTCACCCCCTCCTCCCCCAACACACAGTGCTGAGCTTTGAGCCCAAGGCACTGAGCTATAACTGCTCCTGCGGATTACCCTAGTTGAAACTATTATTCTAGAAAACAGTGAAGGCAGGACCGAAGATACTGGCTCAGTTGCTGTACAGCATAAGGGCCTAAGTTTGGTCCCTAGAACCCATAAAGATACCAGGTGTGGTAGTGTTAGTGTGCTCTCGCAGACCCACTGCTGGGGGGGAAGACATGGCGGGGGGAAACGGGACACACCAGTTTCAGCTAATCCACAAGCCCCAGGTCACAGTGAGAGACTGTCTCGAAAGACAGCACCTTGCCAGCATAAATACACACACACACACAAAACCACTGGGGGTGGGAGGGGGTGGGAGGGTCAGATTACTTAAATGGTCTGGTAGGTCCTCTGTGGTTCCTCCTATGTGACTTCAGTGTACTCTTCATTGTTCCCTCGACTCCTAAACATGTTAGGTTCCTGGCTAACCCTCATGGTGTCCACGTTTGCTTGGCTGGAGTCTTTTCATTTGCTGTTTCAGCTAAATAGAATGTTCTCTCCACCCCCACCCCAAGACTCTTAGCTGATGAGGAATAGTTTTGCTCAGTGTTGCTCATAACCAGGAGTTCATATGTAAGGTCTTAACATTTGGGGCCAATTAATTATTTAGGCACTTAATCTAGTTGTTTTTAGGATATTCACAAAGTCATGGCACCATCACCACTATCAGCTTTAGAACATTTTCATCATCCCAGGAAGACTCTGTACCTGCTAACCTTAGCCTTCCCTCCGCCCTGTTTTCTTTCCCTTTGTACTTGCATGTAAATGAGGTGATACACCACGGAGCCTTTGTGTCTGGTTACCTCCACTGTGCATCATGTTTTAGAGTTGCACCTACGTGTGTCTGTGTTGTAGCAGTATGCACACAGATGATATGTGCATTTCATTTCCTTTTATTGCCAAATATTGTTTTGTATGAAAGCAGTATATTTATGACTACCCAGTCATAAGTTGGTCTATTTTTGGGTTTCTAGTTTTGTTTTTGCTATTATGAATAATACTACCAAGAATAATTATTTACGACAGGCTGTGATGATGCACACCTTTAATCCCAGCACTCAGGAGGCAAAGGCAAGCAGATCTCTGTGAGTTTAAGGCCAGCCTGCTCTACAGAGTGAGTTCCAGGACAGACTCAGAAGCTACACAGAGAAACCCTATCTCGAAAAAGCCAAATAATAATAATAATAATAATAATAATAATAATAATAATAATAATAATAATAGTAATAGTAATAGTAATTATTATTATTAATGTTTTTGTGCATTCGTAATTTTGTGTATTTGAGGTTTATACTTGTACCAGCTAGCTTTGTTTTTTTTTTTTTTTTTTTTTTTTTGGTCAACTTGACACAAGCTAGAGTCCTCTTAAAAGAGAAAACCTCCTGTGAGTTCGAGGTCAACCTGGGCTACAGAGTGAGGTGTTCCAGGAAAGGTGCAAAGCTACACAGAGAAACCCTGTCTTAAAACACACACACACACACACACACACACACACACACACACACACACACACACACACAGAGAGAGAGAGAGAGAGAGAGAGAGAGAGAGAGAGAGAGAGAGAGAGAGAACCTCAATTGAGAAAAATGCCCCTACCAGGCTTGCCTATGAGTAAGCCTGTGGTGCATTTTTTTGATTGATTGATGAGGAGGGCCCAGCTCACTGTGGAGAGTGCCACCCTGGGCTGGTGGTCATCGGTGCTATAAGAAAGCAGGCTGAGCAAGCCACGAGGAGCCAGCCAGTGAAAAGCATTCCATTCTTCCATGGGATCTTTTCAGCTCCTGCCTCCAGGTTCCTGCCCTGACTTCCCTCAGTAATGGACTATGATGTAGAAGTGTAAGCAGAAATAAACCCTTTCCTCCCCAAGGTAGTCATGGTGTTTTATTACAGCAATAGAAACCCTACCGTCAGTGTTGATGAGCACCTTTATTTCCAGCTCTCAGGAGGCAGAGGCAGGCGGATCTCTGAGTTCAAGGACAGCCAGGGCAACACAGAGAAACCCTGTCTCAAAAAAAGAAAAAAATAGAAACCCTAACTAGGACACCATTTAGGGCTAAAATTGTTGATTGTGTGTAACATTCTGTTGAACATTTTGAAGAGCTTTCCATGGCAGCACCACTGGTTCCCCACTCACAGCATGTGAGGGCCTTAGCTTTTCATTCTCGACAACACCTGTTACCTGTAACAAAGACAGTTTTCCAAAACCAATTTGTCAGTGTAAGAGAAAAATAGAAAGATACGGGTCTGTTCCTAATTTCTGCCTCTGGCCCTTGAATTTTGCTCTTAGAGAAAGTGGGTTTTTTGTTTTTGTTTTTCCTAATTGGCTGTGTTGTAATGAGCTGTTTGTTTTCTTTCATCTCAGTCCCCTGTGGCCAGTGATCCCATTAAGAGAGGGGCAGGTTGGTGCAACAGAGCTGCCATAGCCAAAGCCCCCAGTGTCCCTTCAGTGGAGGGTCTTCCAAGGAGTGGGGACCCTCCTCCCCAGCCCAGAACTTAAAGGAAGATGCAGAAAGTCGGTTCTTTCACAGAATGTGTAGTCAGTAGTCAAGCAGGAAGAGGGACCCCTTCTGTCCTCCCTCTCCCTTGCCTTTAGATGGATGAGGATGAGGATGAGGATGACGTGGGAGAGCACGATGATGACCACCCTGGCATGGAGGTGGTGCTGCACGAAGACAAGAAGTACTACCCCACAGCTGAGGAGGTGTACGGCCCTGAGGTGGAGACCATAGTTCAGGAGGAGGACACGCAGCCTCTCACAGGTATGGCTGGAGGAGACCTTGCCTAGCTGTCTACGAATCTTCAAAGTTCAGTCAGTGAATTGGGTGATTCTTTTTTCCTTTAATTTCCAGTATTATTAATGGATTAACATTCAGTTAACTTTGTTTTTTAATATTCAGCAAAACTCTCAGCTTGTTAGTAAACGAAGAGTTAGTACTTTTGACCTGTATCAATGGCTCAGCAGTTAAGAGACTGGCTGCTCTTGCGGAGGACCTGGGATCAATTCCCAGCACCCACATGGCAGCTCACACAGCTCACAACCATCTGTAACTCAGCCATCTGTCACAAAGGAAGATCCAGTGCCCTCTTCTGACTCCCGAGAACGTCGGGCATACACATGGTATACAAACATACACACAGGCAAAACACCCATACACATGAAGTAAAATAATTATATACACATGTTTTAAAAGGAGATAGTGCTGTATCTACGTCTCGGTGCTTAAAAACTGCTAAGTTCTCTCTTTGGTTTGATATTTTTCATGCAAATTCCAGCCTTTCTCAGCAGTCCTCACTCATGCTGTTTATTGTCCAACTCTTTTTTTTTAAATCTTTTTTTTTTTAAGATTTATTTATTTATTATGTATACAATGTTCTTCCTGCATGTGTGCCTGCACGACAGAAGAGGGCACCATATCTCATTATAGATGGTTGTGAGCCACCATGTGGTTGCTGGGAATTGAACTCAGAACCTTTGGAAGAGTAGCCAGTGCTCTTAACCTCTGAGCCATCTCTTCAGCTCCCTATTGTCCAACTCTTAATAGTGGTTCTGGAAAGCGATTCCATTTTAAAATGTAAAGAGACTTGGGGATTTTTGTATTCATTATTTCACCATATCACACCAAATAAGCTTCATGCTCTTCAGTGTGCAGTTCAAGTCTCTTTGCTGTCTCATGCTGAAATAGCATTCCCCCACTGTCAACCTGACTGACAGATCCTTGAGAATAAAACAAATTGATATTATATGTCATGTGCTCTAAAGCCCAATCCAGTGGAATCGAGTTCTGTATTTTTGGTTTATACTTAACTACATGTCACTACTTTTCTTTTCCCCCCCTAGAGCCCATTATAAAGCCAGTGAAAACCAAGAAATTCACTCTGATGGAGCAGACATTACCTGTCACGGTGTATGAGATGGAGTAAGTTATAAGGTCTCTCTCAGTTCTCTGAAGAAATAGTGCAGCCATCTTTTCTTAAGGCAGGAAAATGTGGTTTATGATTGAAGGAGCCAAAGAATTATGACAGCGGCTTTTTATGATCCACCAGAACTATGGCTGCTGGAATATTTAAGTTCAGTCTTTTCTCCCAGCTCTCATCCAGTTGTCAGCTGTTTCCTCTTCCTCTGTCCCAGCACTGCCTCTAACCCAGGGTAGTCCTGGGAGCCAGCCTTTGAGATGAATGGGGTGTTAACAATTATCAGCATTGAGATCACCACAGCTGTGATTAGCAGCTGGAAAATGGCTCCAGGAAGACCCTGCTGATAACCTTTTATTGTTGACTGTCTGTCTCTGTCTCTCTTTATATATATTTTGATGGTGGTGGGGTTTTTTGTTCTTGTTTTTGTGCAGGGGGTGGGTGGGTGGGGTTGTTGTTTTGGTTTTTTGAGACAAGGTTTCTTGGAGTATCCCTGCCTACCTTGGAACTCAATCTGTAGATCATGCTGGCCTCAAATTCAGAGATCCATCTGCTCCTGCCTCCTGAGTCTGGGATTAAAGGGGTGTGCCACCACAGCCCAGCCTGATTTTTGTTCCTTTGTTTTTAAGACAAAAATTCCCAAGGGTGAAATTAAATTCCTGTTCCCCCTGCCTCACCTCCTAGGTATTGAGATTATAAACCTGTACCACTGTGCCCAGCTGTTCTGTGTATCCATCTAGTCTCTCCGCTGTCCAGGGTCTCGTGCATCCCTGGCTGGTCTTGATTCCCCAGCTGAGCACTTCACCACCTACGCCCTGAGATTACAGGCGTGATCCACCATGCCTGCCTTTTCTTCAGTCAGCCTTTCTTTTTCAATCATTTTACTGTTGAAATCCCTGTGAGGGTGAGCGTGGTGGTCCAGTGGGGTAGACAGGTCTACCAGCCTAAGTTTATTCCTGAGACTCACATGGCAAGAGAGAAACAGTTCCCAAAAGCTGTCCTCCAGCCTCCCCACGCACTCTGTGACCTACGCACGCACGCACGCACGCACGCACGCACGCACCCACCCACCCACCCACCCACCCACCCTTTCATCTGAAGGGCACTGGTCTGTTTTTGGGTTGTGTTGTCTCATGGGCACCCCCAGCCAGGGCCATGTAGATCCAGATACTCTTCTCTGGGTATTCTGCAGTTGGACTAAAAGTTGTCCTGGCTGAAAATAGCTAAAACACCTTTGTGCCACCCTGTTGGGGTGGGGCCGCTTCTGTTATAGTTCTTTTCTCTTTGCCTTTCTCCTTCCAGTTTCTTAGCAGATCTGATGGATAACTCAGAGCTCATCCGAAACGTGACCCTTTGTGGCCATCTCCACCATGGCAAGGTGAGACTGTTCTGCTTTTTGGAACAGGATTTCTCTTTGTACCTGCTCATCCTCTGAGCCCTTAGAGTCACAGTGATGGAAGTTTGAAGTCCTAAGGCAGAGTGGGTAGTTTGGGGACAACAAGACAACACTCCCTGCATGCTCTTTTGGAACTGTTGTGAAATTCCAGCATTTCTGGAGCCTGTTCCTAAGCCACTTACATGCCTGAGCAGTGTGTTTACATCTGGACAGAAAGTGGAAATTGAGCCTTACTTTGATTTTTATAACTTTTTATTTCCTGAGGGAGGTCTTTCCAAGAAAGCTTTCATCTTTCATTGAAAAATAATCTTATGGCTTCTGTGTTAATCCTTTGCTGTCCCATAATCCTCCTTGTTTTCCTCTTCCTCTCTTCATGCCTGAATTACGTGGTGGATTGGGAGCTTGGGGAAAGGGGCACAGATTTTCCTCTGTGATTGGCAAGTCTTACCCATCTCTTTCCTTTCAGACGTGTTTTGTAGATTGCTTAATAGAGCAGACACATCCGGAAATCAGAAAACGCTATGACCAAGATGTGAGTAGAACTTGGGCCGAGCTGTTAGGAATGGAGAGGGATGCCTCGCTCCTTCCCTTCCTTCTCCCTGCACTCATAATCAGTGGTGTCTACAGACTGCTGCTGTGCGATTGTACTTTATTAATAGGTGTAAGCAAAGAATTTCAGCTTTCTCAGGAGCGTGGAGAATATTAACCTGTAGTAATTTTAGATGATCTGTTCTGCATTTTGGGATCCCTCCTCAGTGATGTATCCTGACTTTTATAGTCTCCTCTTTCCTGTCATTTTATTAATAGCCTGTTCTATAAATATCATACAATTGGACCTTGTTGTTTTCACGGTAAATTTAAATGCCTGAACAAGGCCAACAGTGGCAGCTAGTCTCAGTGCAATAAATGTTCAGACTCTGCCAGATTGACTGTTGTGACATGTGAGACTTAAAGGCTGGCTCGTGTCTCCCTCTACCATTCTTTAAGATCCAGTGCTGTGTATACAGCTTAGCTCTCCAGTCACGGTATGGTCTTTAATGACTGCTCACCCCCCCAACCACCCTGCACACTCAGCCTTTTCCACGCATGAAGGAACATTCTCCATGGGGGGCGGGCGGGAATGGTCTCATTGTCTGGAACTGCTGTGGGAACAGCCTGCTGTCTTCGGTGTAGTTTCCTCCTGGGGGAGCCCCTTGAGATGGGAGGAGGTGAGGGAAGGTGATTGATGGTGTGCACACGGGAGAGAAGTCTGAATTCAGGTGGTAACATCACTGAATTTTTTCCAGCTGTGCTATACCGACATCCTCTTCACAGAGCAAGAGGTAAGTGTGTCTTGGGAAGTTAGAATTTGCTCTCACAGGCCCACCAGCCATAGTTTTGTAGAGAACATGGGGGGAGTTGGGGGAGGGGCTTTGCCATAGCACTCCCATTTAGCCTTGCCCTACGTCTGCTCTCTCAGCCATCCCATAATGAGAGCTGGGAAGGCAAGCTGGAACACGGTTTGGAGCCTTCCAGTCCTTGAGTAGATTTAATGCTACCTAATAAGACAGATACTGAGAGGTGATGTTCAAATTTGTAAAACTCTAGGTCTTTACAAGATCCTGACAATCCCTAAGATGCCTACTGTGTGCATCTCCTTCCAGGAGGGGCTTCTCTGTGGACGGCTTCATTATGATTCTTTTATTGTTCCATCTAGATCTTTCTTCCTCCCCTGTCACCTCTTCTCTTTGCTACTTTATATCTGTCCCCTTTTCTCTCAAGAACTACATGGAAAGCTCACATCCATACACAGGGTTAACTAAAGGAATTTAGGGCAGTGCTCACAGGATAAGCCGTCATAGCAACATTGTTACTATGCTGAGGCATGCCCATCAGAAAGAAGTTCAAAGCCAGCTGAGTATAGTGGCCCACGAGTTTAATCCCAGCACTTGGAAGGCAGAAGCAGGTAGATGGATCTCTGAGTTCGAGGCCAGCCTGAGAGTAACATAGTGAGACCCTGTCTCCAAAACCCAAAAAAGAAGTTCAGAGCCTACTGAGGTGACAGAGTGAGGGTGAGGCCAGCCTGAATAACTTAGTGAGATTCTGTCTCAAAATAAAAACTTAGAGCCGAGCATATTGCTCAGCCAGCATGTAAGAGACCTCTGTGTTTGATTTCTAATACTCTCTCCAAAAAGGAAATTGTTTTTGGAGCTGGAGATGTAATTCTATGGTAGAATTCTTGCTTAGCATGTATAAGGCTGAGTTTATCCCCAGCACTGTTGAAAACAACAAAAAAAAAAAAAGTGTGTTTGTGTGTGTGTGTGTGTGTGTGTGTGTGTGTGTGTGTGTGTGTGTGTGTGTGTGTGTTTCATCTACAAGATCATACCACACAGGCCGGGCGTTGGTGGCGCACGCCTTTAATCCCAGCACTCGGGAGGCAGAGCCAGGCGGATCTCTGTGAGTTCGAGGCCAGCCTGGGCTACCAAGTGAGCTCCAGGAAAGGCGCAAAGCTACACAGAGAAACCCTGTCTCGAAAAACCAAAAAAAAAAAAAAAAAAAAAAAAAAAGATCATACCACACAGAGGCCTAGGTAAAAAGAATTACATCTGCTACAAGGAGAGACATCAGTGTAATTAGCCAGCAACTGACAAACCCCAAGAGCTGGGTGAATTCCCCGACACGGGAAGAAGTCTTGATCATTGTGTCTGAATTTCAGAGAGGTGTTGGCATCAAGAGCACTCCGGTGACGGTGGTGCTGCCGGATACCAAAGGGAAGTCTTACCTCTTCAACATCATGGACACACCAGGTGGGACAGCCCTGACCCTGCACTGGCACAGCCTTGTCCCTTCTCCGTTGGTGTCCATTTCCCAAAGCAGTTCCGAGCGGTGCATCCTGGAGTTTGTTCTCCCTTCACCATGGTTGGATTTTCTTTTTCAAGATCTCCCTTTTCCTTGACAAACTACCCGACACGGTCTCCTGGCCTTTGATTTCACTTCCATTCTTACTTTCCTATGGAATTTTAAATTTGGGGGACCCTCTGTGTTTACTGATTTCAGTTGATGTCAGGCCACATGCGTAGGCACTGCTGAAATCACAGTGAGTCGGACACACCCCCAGGCCTCCGGCATGCTCAGTCTTCTCCAGAAGTGGACAGGGGTTCAGTGAGCCTTGCTGCCGCCTCACTCTTTTATGGAAAGGGCTGAATTAACACGGAATTGTTTGTGTTTAACGTCTGGGCAATTTGGGGTTTGGAAATTTGCCTTCAGTGCACCATCGAGTCCCAGGGCCTGACTCCCAAGCCCATCCCATCCCCCAGCAGCGCCTTGTCTGTGACTTGTTTCCTTGGGGCAGCTCACCGTGCTCTGGGCCGTCTTTGCCTTTTCCCTGCCTCCAGATAGTCAGGGCTCTTACAGAACTCCGTTGATTGCCAGTCAAACTAAGCTGCAATGTCAGCTGCTTTACCTTCACTGTGTGGAGACCTTCTGTGTGAAACCTTCACCCCAGGGTGGGACTCTAGTGGGAGGAATTTATACACTGCCAGGTGCTGTGGGAAGGAAGGGGAATATTTGGGGTTCGCAGACTTTGCAGTGCTCCTCAGGTCGTCCTGCAAGGTAACTGCCTCATGCCGCCAAGGGATGACTGATGACGGGTATTGACTTTTCAGGACATGTGAATTTTTCTGATGAGGTCACAGCTGGCTTGCGCATCTCGGATGGAGTGGTCCTTTTCATTGATGCTGCTGAGGGGGTAAGTTAGTCTGGTCTCTTAGAAGCTAGTCCCCTGTTACTGTGCCCCTACACATTACTCAAAGTGCCGTGTGAGCTAGGAGCCAGAGAACATGAAAGTCTGTGTGATTAAGGCTTGGGGTTGCTCTAAATTTAGGGAAGCAAGTGATGTTCAAAGTTAGAGACTGAAGCTGAAATTCTTTTATATTTCTAAACTGAAAAATTGGGTAATGCCACTAACTTTATTCATGTGATCACTAGTGTAATACCAGCAGGGGGAGCCAGAGGTATCTTATTTAAAAGTCCAAACTTCAAGCATTGTATAAGGAGCTTACTCGCATCCCTTTATGATTTCTCTGTACCCAGAGACACACTCTCTCATGTGTCCTCTCCCACGAGTTACATAAAACTATTTACAAATCATTGTCTTTCTTTGTCTTGTGTAATGAGATGAGTATTGTATTTTTAAAATGGCAGGAAGGAGTCACACCATACAACAGGGCCCACATAGGAGGTTTATTGGGGAAGGGGAGAGAGAAGAGGCAGAGAAGTGGGCAGGGACCGGTCCCTGGGGATGAGGAAGGGAAAGAGGAGGCAGGGAGGGAGGGAGGGGCACCGATGGGAGGTGTACAGGGCCTGCCTTTTATACGAATTGTAGCGAATGTGCACAGGAGGTGCTCTTAGTGGCTGCAGCTGAGGTACATCTGTCAGGACCCTAAGGGCAGGCCAGTACAGATGCCTAATGCTAACAGTGACATCTTACTCAGGTGGGCTCAGTTTTGTTAAGGCATTTGCTGCCAAGCCTGGTGACTTGAGGTCAGTCTTGAACCTACACATGGTAGAAACTGAGAACCGGCTCCTGAAAGTTGTCCTCTGATCTCCACACCATGCCATTACATGAAAACATCCCCATACATAAAAATAAATAACTGCGGTGGTGGCGCACGCCTTTAATCCCAGCACTCGGGAGGCAGAGGCAGGCGGATCTCTGTGAGTTCAAGGCCAGCCTGGGCTACCAAGTGAGTTCCAGGAAAGGCGCAAAGCTACACAGAGAAACCGTCTTGAAACCCCCCCCAAAAAATAAATAAATAAATAAATAAATAACTGTAATTTTAAAAGTTAAAAAGAGCCAGGCAGGGGTGGCGGGCGCATGCCTCTAATCTCAGCAGAGGCAGGCAATTCTCTGAGTTCAAAGCCAGCCTGGTCTACAGAGTGAGTTCCAGTACAGTAGAAAGTACACACAGAAACCCTGTCTCAAGAAGAAAAAAAGAAAAAGAAATCTCACTTCATAACCCAAGTTGGTCTGGAGCTCACTCTGGCCAGGCTGGCCATGAATTCACAGAGATCTGCCTGCTTCTGCCTCCCAAATACTGTGGTTAAAGGTGTACATCACCACACCCAGTAGATCCTCATACATCTTGATGGTCTCGTTGACTCATCTTTGACTAGCCAGAGCTCCTTGTAACGGGCTCTTTCATCCTTTTGACCTACCTCATCATGTTTTGAGCACTTGCTTGTTTTCTTACACTGTCCCTGCCCCAGTCCTAAAACCAGCCATTGCTCCAACGGGCTCTGGCTGCCTGTGTAGTGGAGACCACTCTTTAGAAACAAAGATCTGGGGTGCTCATTGCTTCTATGAGCACAGCTAAGAAATACCCACCCACACATCTGTCACTCAACTGCACACAGGTGTTGAAAATGTCACCTCTTTGACCTGAGTGTAGCTTTGTGTGTCTGTGATCACAGCACATGGGAAGTAAGAGGGTTGCTACAAGTTTGAGGCAGGCTGGGGCTACAGAGTAAGACCTTGTCTCAAAGAAATAAATAATAGTGACAGCAAACAAGAAAGTGGCTTGTTCAGCCAGGCACGGTGGCACATACCTGTCATCCTAACTACTCTGGAGGCCCAGGTAGGAAGACAGCAAATTTGAGACTAGCTTGAGGAACTTAGTGACACCCTGCCTCAGAATAGACTAAAACAGAGTTGGGGATGTAGCTCAGAGGCAACATTTTTCAAATATACCAGACTCTGGGCTTAATCCTGAGGATCACTGAAAGAGATGGAGCCAGGGTCAGAAAGGATATCATTCATCCTAGTACTTCTGAATCCATTAAGTTCTTCCTAACATTCTAAGTGCTGAGAAGCCTGGGTCTCAGCATTGTCATTGTGTTTCCTTACTTCTTAGTCGTGCTGGGTAGGTACCCTTTACATTCCCATACCTGCCTTGAGGATGATGCCTCCAGCTGACACACACCCCCCACAGGCGATTTCCCCCTTGTACTAAATGCGTTGAGAGTGTCCTCTTTAGCTTGGCTGTCGATGTAGTTCCGCCTTCCGAGTCCTGTGTTTCTCAGGTGATGCTGAACACAGAGCGACTGATCAAGCACGCAGTGCAGGAAAGGTTAGCAGTCACCGTGTGCATCAACAAAATCGACCGGCTGATCTTGGAGCTGAAGCTGCCTCCAACAGATGCCTATTACAAACTTCGACACATTGTGGATGAGGTCAATGGATTAATAAGGTATAAGACACCTGGGTGTGGATTTCCTGTCCTTAGGAGAGTCTGGCTTATATAAATCTTAATTTTACCCTTGAAGACTTGTGGCATGTGTTGGTGAGCCTGTCACATCTAACAGCACCTGTCAGGACTGGCCCCCAAGCCTAACCTCACCAGCTGAGTGTCTTCACCAGCCTTGCAGTTGAACACATCTCTGGTTTTGTGATCAATAGCCTCTAAGCAGTCTCACCTTTACCACACACCAACCATGTAAAGTTGGGCAGGTTATGAAAGCTCATTATTTATTTGTTTATTTAGGTATCTAGGTGTTTTTCCTGATGCCTACAGAGGTTAAAAAAAAAAGCGTTAGATTCCTTAAGCTAGAGTTACGGAGAGTTGTGAGTCTCCATTTGAGTGCAGGGAGCAACCTCGGTCCTGTGCAAGAACAGTATGCTATTCTACCTGCTGAGCCATCTCTTCAGCCCCCAAAAGCTCATTTTTGCTTCTGTTAAAAAAAGAAGAAACTAGATGCTTGTGGTGGTGTATGGCGATGGTCCCAGCACTTGAGAGGCCAAAGGCAGGAGGATTAGGAGTTGAAGCTAGCTTACAGTACACAGTAAGTTCTGGGTCGGTCTGAGTAACATGGAGGGAGGGACCCTATCTCAGAAACTCAAATTAGGGCTGGGGAGACAGCTCAGTGAGTAAAGTGCTTGCTTCATGAAGACCTGAGTCCAGATCCTTAACATCTGTGGAACGAGCTAGGGTGGTACCTCACACCTGTGACTTAGCATGGCGAGGTGGAGACCAGGAAACCCCGTGGCTAGCCAGTCTGGCCAGTTGATGAGCTCCAGGTTCAGTGAGAGATCCTGACTTCAAAAATCAAAATGGAGAATAATAGAGAATGACACTCAATGTCAACCTCTGGTCTCTGGGTATGCACACCCATATACACAAAATAAATAAATTAAATTTAATTAAAAAAAATAGGGTTGGGGATTTAGCTCAGTGGTAGAGCACTTGCCTAGCAAGCACAAGGCCCTGGGTTTGATCCTCAGCTCAAAAAAAAAAAAAAATAAGAGAGGCATAATGGTCCCCACCTATAATCATGGCCCTTGGGAGGCTGAGGCAGGGGAATTGCTATGAGTTTGAGGTCAACCTGAGCTACAGAATGAGACACTATCTCAAAAAACAAAAAGAAGGCCGACAAGATGGCTGAGCAGATAAAGGACTTGCGCAAGCCTAACTGCCTATATTCAATCCCCAGAACCCATGTAAAGATGGACGGAGGAACAGACACCACAAAAGTGTTCTCTGACCTCTACACACATGCCATACACCCACACGGTGAAATTAAATGAGTCAGTAAATTTATAACTAAGTAAATGAAGAATCGCCTATGGGGATGTTAAAAGAAATTAAGTAGCTAGTTGGTGTAGCACCCTTGCCATATGCCACCTGCTGCTGAGTGGTGTGGCCTGCACTATCTTACTGTTAACACGGGCCGTGTAAATGAAGAAATTGCTGTGCATTCTGCATGTGTTAGCTTCTTAAGAAGTGGAAGGTTTAGGCTCACATCGATAAATACGGGAGATGGCATAGAATTATACATCTCAGTTGCTTGGAGGCCCGTGTTAGCACAGTCTGGCTGTAGGATATGGTACTAGGTGCATCAGGAGAACACAGCCCATCTTACTCCTCGAGCCCCTGAGCCTCTTGCCCCAGCCTCCCAAATGCTGGGATTACAGGCCTGCATCTCCACTCCTGGCTTCCTGAATGGCTCTCAAGTTGTTTGAAAAGTTTAGGGCTGGAGTTTAGCTCCATCCTAGAACACTTGCCTACTGTGTGCGGTGCCGGGTTCTGCATTCTAACCAATAGTGAGATGAAAGTTTCAGCATGAATTTGGGAAACGAGGCAGAATAAGGAGACTGACAGTGGAGAGGAGCAACACTGCTATTTCTTTCTTTCCAGTGGTGCATGTCTGTCCTGTCCCTGCCTGGAACTTCCTATAGAGCCAAGGATGACCTTGAGCTTCTGATCCCCCCCGCCCTACACACACACACACACACACACCCTGAGTGCTGGGATAAAAGGCTAAGCTGTCACAGCTAGTTTAATGGGTGCTGGGGCTCAAACCCAGGGCCTTGAGAGTGCTAGGCAAGCATGACCCATCCCTTTGTGACCATTTGTATTGGAATTGAGATGTCTCCTAAATGTATCCCTCTGTGATCACATTAGCTTCATTTGTTCCGAGGTTTTTATCTATCCTGCAGGTTTTCCCCTGTCTGTCCTGTGTCGTTAGCTTTTTCAAGACTGCAGGATGTCCCAGCTCTGGGACATCAGCTTGTTACTAGGAATAATGGAACAGCTTCATCACGTCATGTTCTTGACCAGGCTTTTGGCAATTTTAAGAATCTTATGCAGCACCTCCTGAGACTGGAGAATGAAGACTGTGATGGGGAGTTACCACCCTTCCTTTTGGCAGCTTGTTAGTGATGCAGCAGAGTCTGGCATCGGGGCTACCTCGAAGCCTGGCCCTGGCTCATAGCAGTCTCTGTTTCAGCATGTATTCCACCGATGAGAACCTGATCCTTTCCCCACTCCTGGGCAACGTCTGCTTCTCCAGCTCCCAGTACAGCATCTGCTTCACACTGGGCTCCTTTGCCAAGATCTATGCTGACACCTTTGGTAAGCTCTGCCTGCTGCCATCGCCAGCTCCCCACTCATGTGTCCCCTGTCCTGCAGAATGGCTCAGAAATTGGCTTCCTGTCATACCCTGTGCTGGGGGTGGGGGGAATACTTCATCACTTGTTGCTGTCACATTTGGG
Source organism: Peromyscus maniculatus bairdii (assembly GCF_049852395.1). NCBI lineage: Eukaryota > Metazoa > Chordata > Mammalia > Rodentia > Cricetidae > Peromyscus > Peromyscus maniculatus. The sequence goes on along the minus strand of NC_134859.1, from coordinate 90,020,173 downwards.
GCTCCTTTTGGCCTCAAATCCTTTCTTCAGGCTAAGTTGTTTCTAGACAATATTTTTTTTAAGATAAAAAAAATTTATTCTTGGTGTGTGTGTGTGTGCTTGTGTGTGTGTGTACAGTGCCCACAGAGGCCAGAAGAGAGTGTTGGGATCCCGTGTGGAACTGGAGTTACAGATGGTTGTGAGCTGCCATGTGGGTGCTGGGAACCAGCTTGGATCCTCTGGAAGATCAAGTATTTTCAACTTCTGGACCGTCTTTCCAGCCTCCTTTATATATATATATATATATATTATTTTACAATACCATTCAGTTCTACATATCAGCCATGGGTTCCCCTATTCTCCCCCCTCCCACCCCCTCCCCTTACCCCCAGCCCACCCCCCATTCCCACCTCCTCCAGGACAAGTCCTCCCCCGAGGACTGCGATCAACCTGGTAGACTCAGTCCAGGCAGGTCCAGTCCCTTCCTCCCAGACAGAGCCAAGTGTCCCTGCATAAGCTCCAGGTTTCAAACAGCCAACTCATGCAATGAGCACAGGACTTGGTCCCACTGCCTAGTTGCCTCCCAAACTGATCAAGCCAATCAACTGTCTCACCTATTCAGAGGACCTGATCCAGCTGGGGGCCCCTCAGCCTTTGGTTCATAGTTCATGTGTTTCCATTCATTTGGCTATTTTTTTTTTCAATAATTGAGTAAAACTGAAATTTATTAATAAGCCACAGTCATCCTAGGGACCTCCATGCTATATATATATCGCCTTATGGTTCTATGGGTTGTGGTCTGATTGTTCTTTATTTTATATCTAGAATCCACCTATGAGTGAGTACATACCATGACTGTCTTTCTGGGTTTGGGTTACCTCACTCAGGATGATTTTTTCTAGTGCCATCCATTTGCCTGCAAATTTCATGCTTTCATTGTTTTTCTCTGCTGAGTAGTACTCCATTGTGTATATGTACCACATTTTTTTCATCCATTCTTCCGTTGATGGGTATCTAGGTTGTTTCCAGGTTCTGGCTATTACAAATAGTTCCAGCCTCCTTTTAAGATGAGAGAGAATGTTAAGGTTAGAAGCTATAACAGGACGTGGGATCCCTTGCAACCAGAAGACGGGTGAGTGTGAGCCGTCTTATGTGGGTGCTGGTAACTCAACCCAGGTCTTCTACAAGACCAGTGATCTCTGTGCAACTGAGCCATCTTTCTACCCTCTCTATATAACAACAATTTTTGAATAATTAGGAAGAAAACAGGTGTAATGGTGCCAGCCTTTAATCCCAGCACTCGGAGAGGCAGACAGATCTGAGTTTATGGCCAGCCAGGGCTACACAGGGATACCCTGTCTGAACAAGAGAGCTCATTTTAGAAATAAACATCCCTCCTGAGTGAGACCTCCTAGAGATTTGTAGAGGGGAACTCCCCATGCCCACAAAGCACTGTCAGTTCTTCTCCAGGGTGGACAGACTTTGACTGCTGGTGCTTCTTGCTAGCTTTCCAGCCATCTCTAGGCACATGGAAATGTGATAGGCCTCATTGAGAATGCATATTGGATTTGCAGTTAGCCTTTACAAGCCTCCCTGGCAGGCACTAGTAAATGAATTTATGGATTCCTAGAGCCTCAACACCATATCCCTGGGACCAGTTTCCCTACCCAGTGGACTCTCTGGCTTCCATCTCTGCCTCGCTGATTAACTTTCATTCTCATAGGAGCTGTGAGAGTCCTGTGTGCCAATGTGAGATTTCTATAGAGCGTTGTTATTACCCTGATGTTAGAGCTGGGGAGACGAGCCATGTCAGAGGTCTCAAAACTGATCGATGGGTCTGGAGAGATGACTCAGCGGTTAAGAGCACTGGCCACTCTTTCAGAGGTCGTGAGTTCAGTTCCCAGCAACCACATGGTGCCTCACAACCATCTATAATAAGATCTGGTGCCGTCTTCTGGCATAAAGGCATACATGTAGATAGAGCACTCATACATAAAGTAAATAAATATTTTTTAAAAATTTAAAGAAAAAACCACGAAGAAAAAAAAAACCCTGGTGGATAGTAGTCCACCACAGCTCTTCTCCCCTGCCTGTTTTGGGGCGCTGCTTTTGTTCTCGGTGCTTTTTTTATCTTGTACTGTTTAGGGTTTTTTGTTTTGTTTTGTTTTTGCAGTACCTAGAATTGAATTCAAAAGCTAGGCAAACATTCTACTATATCCTGAGGATAGATTAGATAGATTATAGATTAGATAGACAGATTTGCCTGTGGTTTTATTTATTTATTTATTTTTCTTTTTGGTTTTTTTCAAGACAGAGTTTCTCTGTGAAACAGTACTGGCTGTCCTGGAACTCATTCTGTAGTCCAGGCTGGCCTTGAACTCACCAAGATCCACCTGCTTCTGCCTCCCAAGTGCTGGGATTAAAGATGTGCACCACCACTGCCCGGCTTTGCCTATGATTTTTTTTCCATAACCATTGTTACAGTTTTGTTATGGTCCCTGCTTTGCTGTTTTATTATTCATGAAGGAGATACTGGCTGGGTCCTGGGTCCAATTCATAGCACCCACTTGACAACTATCTGTAACTCCAGTTACAGGGAATATGATGCCCTCTTTTGGCCTCATTGCATATACATGGTGCACATATATGCTTGCAGACAAACACTCATACACATACAATAAAAATAAATCTGTTTTTAAAACAGTATTACATACAGACATCTGCTTTTCAACTCATCATTGGAACCGTGAGCACTTTATTGCTGTTAGATAGTGCTGTTGGTTATTTTTCAGTTGTAAACAAACCATGGGTGGATGGAACTAAGTGTGGTGCCTGAGGTAGCATGTACTAAGTGTGCAAGAGGCTCTAGGCTTTATCCTTAGCACCTAAATAAATAAATGGATGGATGGCTGAATGGGTAGAGGGACAATGGATAAAACTGAAGTGAGAAGAATTCCAAGAGAAGTTTGTGTGTTTCAATGTCCTTTGTATCAGCATGAAAAGCAAAATCAAAGGTTTCTTGAATCATAAGGTAGATATGCTTTAGTTTCTTTATGTTTTTGTGGGGTTTTTTTTCTTTAGTTTCACTTTGTATTCTAGGTTGACCTGGAACTCAGCATGTCTCCCAGCCTGGCCTCAAACTTGTACCTCATCATAGCTGGCTGAGATGGCATAATTTCTTATTTGCAGAAGGCCCTGAGCCTTGTGAGAAATGGTTACTTGTGTGATGTCTTAATCACATTCTAACAAAGTTTGCTTTGAGTCAGAGGGCAGAGCTAGCCACTAGATGACCAAAATTAGCCACAGAGGTGTTTAAGGACTGAGGACAGATAGGAGACAGGACGTAGTAAGGCGAGGCTGAGAGAGGATCTTGGCCCCTTTGGATTGAGGAATGGAAGAGAAAGGAGGTCACTGATAGCTTCTCTGCTTTCCTGATCATTCAGGTTCTTACCCTGATATCTGACTCCCAACTTTTTATTGATAAATAATAGTTAGATAAATGCTTCACCTGGCACCCAACTTGGAACTTGAACCCACGACCCTGAGATGAAGGGTCTCATACTCTACTGACAGGATCCCTGAATCTAATCTCCTTTGTTCAGCTTTTTTTCTGACCATTACCAATAACAACTTGTAACCAGCCCCCCTTAAATGGTAACAAATATCCATAACCAATATTTTGGGAATGTGGGCGTTGTTCTCTAGACTACTTTCTGTTGTCTGGGGGTGCTGGTATCTTTGGGGGAACCTTGAGAAAATTAGAATAAAAATGAAGTCCCAGCTGGAATAGTCTGGGAGGTTGGACCATCTCAGCCAGCTGCCTTGAAGCTGTTTTGAATATAGAATTTTGAGAAGACTGTAACAGGCATTTTGAAACATTGGATCACCTGGGCCATCTGTTTTTATTGGTGTTTGGTCCCCTTGTTCTGAAAATACATAAACTTTTAAAGGTAATGTCTGTAGCCAGGATTTCAGGGGGTCTTTTCTGATCAAACCTGATTTTTTTTTTTTTTAAACCTGGGATGAATCCATGGCTTTTCATTTCCTGTGGGAAAAAAAGCGTAACCTCTCTCCCAGAGTGATACACCTTTTGACTTAAATTTTGAAGTCAAGATATTTTTAAAATATATAGGTTGACTTAATCTTGCAGCTTTTATAATCCAATGTCTCTTAGCAGTCAAAAAAATTAAATACAATACAGTAACATATAGGATCTAGACTCTGTATTTCCCATATTTATGTAGTTTTTTTTTATATTATTTTACTCTCCGTTTAAGGACTTTATTATTTGAAAACCTTATCTTTTTCTTCTATGACTGTATATACTCTCATTCTTCTCCCACTCCTGTGTATATTTTTAAACACACTATAACCTGTTTAGAGGCTTTTTTTCTGTCTGGATCTGTTTTTACCAAGCATCTATATTGTTTTTTGATCGTATGAGACAAATCTTAAATCTGGTATGTCAGCCGAATCTTAAACTGGTATGTCAGCTGCTGCCAGGTGTGGCTTAGCTGGTAATGTATGGCAGCTGGATCTTCCTGCAGGCAGCTTCCAGGAGATGCCTCTGTACTACGGCCTGTGTGAGAGACTGGGAACCCACTAAGGGGCTTAGCTCATGGTGTGTTGTCAGGGCTCAGGCTGGCGGCTCAAGTCCCAAGGCAGCAGCTGGGAGAAGCCTCTCTGCCTTGAGGCTGGAATGAGAGAAATGAATGAGACTAGGAAGCTGTGCCTGGCTCCATTTCTGTGTCTAGAACTGTTTCCTAAGCTCTCTCAGGTTTTATGTGGATGTAGGTGCCCCACGTTGGGTGCCATTTGTAGGCAGAGTTTTTCGTCAGGACAGCCGATCAGCTCTCTCCTGCCAGCTGCTCCTAAATCAGAGCCTTAATATTATTTATAAATATTCAGCTGATAGTTTAGGCTTGTTACTAATTATTTCTTACAACTTAAATTAACCCATATTTCTTATATAATTTCTACCGCATGACTCAACTCATAGATACCTCATTTCATACAGATCCTACTTTCCTCTGTGTCTGGCTGGCAACTGCCAAGACTCTGCCCTTCTTTTTCCCAGCATCCTCCTAGTCTGGCTCTCCTACTCAATCTCTTCCTGCCCAACTATAGGCCAGTCAGCTCTTTATTAATGAATGAGAGTAATACATGTTCACAGTGTACAAAGACCGTTCCACAACAGTTGCTCATCCTCTGGCCCCACCATCAGTGGATGGAGCACTGGCCCTGGGCTCTTGTGTAATCCCACAGTGTTAGGAAGCCACATAGGCACATGTGGAAAGGCTGAACTGAAGGGAATGTTCAAGATCATGGGCTCCTGGGCCTCACTTTTCATATGTGATGTGTAATTATTTTACATAATTACTTACGTGCATCACAGAACTTTCTGCTGGAGTTGGGACCCTGGAATCTGTTGGCAGTATATTGTCAGTGGAGCACCACAAGGCATGGTGGGTGAATAAGCTCCAACTTCTAGGAACTTCCTCCAGTGAGGAGTCAGAATCCCACCATGGTGAACAACACCATAAACATAGGTTGTAGTGGAAGCTGGAGCTGAGTAGCTGTTATTGTCAGGTATAGCTGAAGGAAGGAGGGGAGCCGTGCCTGTGACCTTCCAGCAGGACAGGCTAAGGAAAAAGATAGGGCTTGACAAGTAGACAGTTGAGAGCCAAGCACGTCAGGCTTGCAGGATTGGAAGAGGGCCAGTGGAGGCAGGTGTCATTGTTCTTGGCCTGTGTAGACAACGGTGCACTGTGCCACCAAGGGGAAAAGGTCTGTTGCCAACTACTAGAAGACCATTTTCAGGCATGGTGCTCTACACCTGCCATCCCAGCAACCAAGGAAGGCAAGAGGATTGTGAGTTCAAGGGCAGTCTGAGCGACATGAAACGCTTTCTCAAAAAAACACAAAAGTTGAGTGTATATGTAATTGGCAGGGTGCTTACATAGCAAAACCAGACAGATAATGTTGGGGCCTGATGGAGGAGGGCTTGAGATTGCAGGTACTTGCTTCTGTTGGCACTTAGGAGCTGCTATTAAAGATTGTGGTGGTGGTTGTAGAGCTGATGAAAGACAGGGCCTTCAGGGAACAACGCCTGTTTGGTATTTTGTCAGTATTCAGAAGCAGGATTATGAATATGGATTATTGTTCTCTGAGATTGGAAAGGAGAGGAATAGGAAGGGTATCTGCTCACTCTTTGATTAAGCACATATTAAACCTTGAAATGGTAGGCCCTTTAGTACAGGTGTTGAGAATTTGTCCCATTTGGGAGATAGGGTCTTACTAGGTTTCCTGCCCTGACCTTGAACTTGGAATCCTCCTGCCTCAGTCTGCTGAAGAAGATTACAAAACTGTGTCACAATGCATAGTCGTCTTACAACTATTTAAGAAGCCGTTGAAGCTGAGAGGGTAGTTTAGTGGTGGACCACTTGCCTGGCAAGTGTGAGGCCCTGGATTTAGTCTCCTGCACTCCAAGTTTGGTCCAGTGGTGATTGTACCACACTGTAAGAGCAGCTCTAAAGGGCATAGCCAGGTGGGACAATTCACCGGGGAAGGGAAGTTTGGGTATTGGTAAAGCAGGAAAGAAGGAGCAGGGGTGGGACTCAGTTGGCAGAGTATGCAGCATGCAGGAGGCCTGGGTTTGATCCTCAGTAAAACCAGACATGGTAGTACACACATAGTCTCAGCACTTGCAGGGAGAGGCAGGAGGATCCAAAGTTCAAGGTCATCCTTGGCTACCTAGTGAGTTCAAGCCAGCCTGCGCTCTTTTTAAAAAGTGAAAATGAAAAATACAGTGTCTGAAGAGTCGGAAGGAGAACATTATAGCTGGCAGAAGGGGAGGAGTGGGTTTGGCCCTTGTTTGAAATGCAGCAGTAGCTGCAATGAGAAAGAAAAGTCTGGAGGGAATGTGGCCTTTGGGAAAGGAGAGTGCGTTTCCTTTGCTGTCCGAGGTAAGGGGACAGCCTGACATCGGAACAGAACTATCTAGGGGTTGGTGCTCTCAGTTCTCTAACTGAATGCTTCACGAGCTCTGTGCTCAAAGGATTTTGTTGTTTTGTAAAACTAGGGATGAACCCTAATTAGGGGCTCATACATGCTGGGCAGGCGCTCTGTCACTGCGTTATATTCCCCACCCCAGACTCAGAAGTTCATGAATTTTAAAAGCCACGGCTGTTTGCTTCAGGCTGATCAAATTTCACATTGCAGTTAAACTGAAAATACTAATTGGTAAAAGATGAGGCGGGTAGTTGTGTTGCGTGCCGGTAGGATATGCTAAAGAGGTAAGGGAAGGCAGATCTCTGAGTTTGGGGACAGCCTGGTCTACGTGTGAGTTCCAGGCCAGACAGGGTTACACAGTGAAACTTTTCCTTAAAAAAAATAAATAAATAATAATAATAATAATAATAATAATAATTTTTTTAAAAGAGTATCTCTAGTGTTTCCTCTCCAGGACTGGAGACTCCTGGGGATTAGGGCTCCATTCAGTGGCACCTCATGATGACATTGCAGCTAGATGGCACATGGATTGCAAAAAGGATGGGTGTCACTGCAGCCAGGGCTGTAGAGGTCCCTCAGGAGGACACAGGCCATACTCCTAGGCCCAGGACCCTTGCACTTGGGAAGATGCCTCTGCTGCAGCCTTGTCCTCTGTGGACCAGTCTGTGCCTCAGCGTCTGGCTGCCTGATTAGAAGGAGTGTCTGGACCTTGGGAGGAGGGAGCTTTAACAACATGCAGCACCTAAAACAGAATTTTGCACTACACTATTCCAGGAAAATTGTAATTGTGTGCCTTCTTCTATAGGTGACATTAATTACCAGGAATTTGCTAAAAGACTCTGGGGTGACATCTACTTCAATCCTAAGACGTAAGTGTCATGTGGGGCATTACTCTTGTGGACTGGTGATTTGTTTTCCTGGTAACGACATGAGTTTCTGAGGATAAAACCTACTTTTATCTTATGCATGAACTGCCATCTCTCTGCAACTCTGAATGCTTGGCATCGTGAGCTGTAGTGGAGGAAGACACCCCCCACTCCAGCCCCCTAGGTCTTCAAGGCCAGGTCAGACCTTCAGGACAGCCATAGCCATGAGTCCTCAGGAATCCGTTTGGAAACTGTGATCACACAGAGTCCTCCGTCTGCTTGGCTTCTACTTAGATGCAGAATTTAGGCAATGTGCCCTTGGGATAAGTCACATTCTCTCTCCTTGGTCACTCACACTTCTTTTTCTCTTTAGGAGAAAGTTCACAAAGAAGGCTCCAACCAGCAGCTCCCAGAGGAGCTTTGTGGAGTTTATCTTGGAGCCTCTTTATAAAATCCTTGCTCAGGTGAGTGTTGGGCCACCTTCTTCAGGTCTGCTTTAAATCTGCTAGGTCATCACTTGTTTGTTTTTAGTTTGTGTTGATGGGTCCCAGAGGTCTCTGTGTGGGGTCATGTTCATGGGCAGCTGCTGATGCTTGTGCATGCATGTGTTTAGGCCAAAGGTTGGTGTCTTCCTCTTTAGCAGCTGACCTAGTTTTTTTGAGGCAGGGTCATTCACTAAATCTGGAGCTCACCAGTTGATGAACTGCTTGGCCAGTGAGCCTCTACATTCCCTGTCTCCACCTCTCAGTGCTGGGATTAGACTTGTATGCAGGCATGCCCAGCTTTTTATGTGGTTGTTGATCCCCGCTCAGGTCCTCGTGCCTGTACAGCTTGCATTTTACCCATTTCCCAGCCCCATCATCAACTGTTTATTAAAAATCTGTGAGCCATGTAGTGGTGGCACACACCTTTAATCCCAGCACTCAGGAAGCAGAGGCAGGTGGATCTCTGTGAGTTCAAAATCAGCCTGGTCTAGAAAGTGAGTTCTAGGATAGCCAGAAACTCACAGCGAAACTCTATCTCGAAAACAAACAAACAAAAACTGTCTTCCAAGACAGTAATAAAATATGGAGGTGTTTAATCAGTGCTGTATCCAGTGGACACACATACGTATGATAACATACACACAATGTGTGTGGCCGTTTCCACCCACAAAAGAGAAAAACAGCAATAGAATAAAATAATGACTAAAATTTATCGGTGCTTAAAAAAAAAAAAAAAAACCCACTTAGTATCTCGTGTCAGGCTGGAATGGATTAATAAAAGAAATTTACAGAATCTGCCTCCGTAGAGAGACCTTGAGTCTGCAGAGGATGATTTAGTTTGGCCCTGTCCTGACAGGTGGCCTTTTTTGGTTCCTTCCAGTATGAGCCTCTAAATCTGGGCAGTCTTTAAGTAGGAGGAGTAAGAGATTCTTGAGTGGGCTCCATGCTGCTTGTCAGACACCAGGGGGCAGCACTAGTGGTAATCAAGTTGAATGCTTAGTTTGTGGGGGATGTGGAGACTTAACCAGGTCAGCTTCAGTCCTGAAGGCTAGGTAGCACAGACTCACTCCTCCCAACCAAACTGTTCTTGCCAGGCGCCCTCCCTGTAGAAGACTGCTCGTAAGGTTTCTCTTTGGCTTCCCCTCACTCACTGTGTGTAACGCCTCACTAGGGCTGTCATTACAGAGCTTGACCCAGTGCTTTCTATCCCACAGGTGGTGGGTGATGTGGACACTAGCCTGCCAAGGACCCTGGACGAACTTGGCATCCACCTTACCAAGGAGGAGCTAAAGCTGAACATCCGCCCTCTGCTCAGGCTGGTCTGCAAAAAGTTCTTTGGCGAGTTCACAGGTAATAAATAGCTCAAGGCCCTTAACATTGCTCTCCTCATCTGGCAGTCATGGTTCACACCTGCAGTCCTACAGCTTGGCAGTTAGATCAGGAGTTCACAGGACACTCTGTGCCACATGGTGCCTCAGAAAACATACAACAACAGCAGCAGCCTCTTGTGTTCTCCCGCGGCTTGCCTTGGAAGCTCCCCTGCAGACAGCAGAGTTGGGAGGGCGTGTGAACTAGCTACAGCAGCCTTTCCCAGCTGTTTTCTGTAGTTGTTTCTGATGTTGGAAAAAGGGATTAGACTTCCCCTATCAAGAGGGTCCTGCAGGTGAAGGAGATGGGTGCAGGCCATGGGCTCTGGTGGGTTTACTGGAGTCAAGCCGGGAAGTGGATGCCCAGGAATGTGGAGTAGCAGGGAAGGCACAGGTGAGGCCTCACGAGATGTTTGCTTTTCTCCATCACAGTGACAGACACCTGACAGGAACAGTTGGTTTGGGCTTGTGCTTTAATAGGGTGCAGTATCGTGGAGGGGAAGGCATGGAGGGGTTCGCGTGGTGAGAGTGGGAGCCAGACCTCCTTACATCTTCACAGACCAGGAACTGGAGCCAGGCTGTAACTCAAAACCTGTTTCCCAGTTACCTACTTCTTCTAGCTAGGCCCACCTCCTCAAGATTCTGCAGCCTCCCCAAACAGAACCCCCATCTGGAGACCAAGAGTTCAAACGGGAGCCTGTGGGGGGCATTTCATATCGTCCTAACAGGGCTTGGATTCAACCCCTTCCGTCTGCTGAGCTGTTTCCCTCTGTTCTGTGGAAGCCGATACCAGCGCAGCAGGAGCACTGAGCTAGCTGAGGAGAGACCAGAGCTTATTTCTGTGTGTTTGAAGCTGGGCCCTCGCTATCCAGGCCTGGCTGTCCTGGAACTCACTCTGTAGACCAGGCTGGCCTCAAACCCACAGGTCTGCCTGCCTCTGCCTCACAAGTACTGGAATCAAAGACGTGCACCACCACACATGCCAGGACCTGAGTTTTGATTCTGACCTGCAGCTTTCAGGGGGGACTAGGGGAGACTTCCTATTTCTTCTGTGACTGATTTTTGTCTATAAATAAGAACAAGTGTCCAGAAATGGTGGCTCAGCACCTGGTAGATTAATGCAAGATTGTCATGGGTTTGAGACCAGCATGGGCTACAGAGCACTTTCCAGGCAGCCTGAGTTACAAAGCAAGGTGATGTCTTAAAAAATAGCTATGAAACAGGGCATGATGGTGCATGTCTAAGCCCAGCACTCGGGAGGCAGAGGCAGGCAGATCTCAGCCAAGTCTGCACAGGGACTTCCAGTCCAGAGGGCCTACATAGAGTGAGAACTGATCTCAAAGTGTGAGGAATAGAGGGCAAGGCAGAGGTCCTCAGCAACCATTGATTCTAAGTCTGCTGGGAGTTAGTGTCTGAATCTTTCAAGGTGACAGTAGCTCTGGACTGGGCATCGGTCCGAAGATACTGGACACCCGTCAAAGCTAGGTAGGATACACTTGAAGCTAGGACTGTGGCTCATTGGTAGACGTCTGGGTTTGATCTTCAGACTGAAGAAGAAGAAAGAGTTTACCAATCCCAGTGTCCGAATGAGCGTCTGTTTCGTGCCTTATTACTCTGTTAGGGAAACGGTACCTTACTGAGTAGAAACATGCAGTGTTTCTCAAAGGGCAGGCTAATCAGCTGAGGCCTGTCCTAAGTAAACATAGGCTCAGTGTCAGCACTCAGTAAAGACTTGGGTTCAGTAAAAGCATGAATCTCTGTGGCAATGGAGTGTTTGAGTCTTTAAACTTTTGTCAGCTGGATTTTAAGGAATTATGTCCCTCTGAAATCTTAAAATTCTCTGACATAAGTGTGACTCCAGAAGTGTGTGGTTTCTTCTCAGAGGAAACTGACTTCCCTAGAAGTGTTAGCTTCCGTGTTGAGTTCATACTTCCCGTCCACTTCCCCTATAAGAATGTGGCAGTAATGGTTTCCTCTTTTCCCTCCATAGGCTTTGTGGACATGTGTGTACAGCACATTCCATCTCCAAAAGTGGGCGCCAAACCCAAGATTGAGCATACCTACACTGGCGGTGTGGACTCCGACCTTGGCGAGGCCATGAGTGACTGTGACCCAGATGTAAGGAAACATTTTTTTTTCTTTTTCCTCCGCCACCTGGCCGGGAGCATGTTTTATGGCATAGGTTTTCACTCTCCCTCAGACTAGCATTACACTCTTGGGAGCCCTCATGCCTCAGCCTCCCTCCTGCTGGGACTGCCAGCCTGGACCGCCTGTCTGGCTTGGTTGTCTCATTTGTATCTTTGTTGTGTCCTAATCTCCTGTAGGCCCTTCACAGAGGGAGGGGTAACACACAGTTTGGAGTTTTTCCAGCAGTCCATATCCTCCTTTGTCCGGCCTTTCTCCTCACAGCTACTGTCGGGAGGTGCACTACCTTCAGGCTGTGTGTGGTTAGAGCTGTCCTCTGTCCCTCTGCCAGGGTCCCCTGATGTGCCACACTACTAAGATGTACAGCACAGACGATGGAGTTCAGTTCCATGCCTTTGGCCGGGTGCTGAGCGGCACCATCCATGCTGGGCAGCCTGTGAAGGTGCTGGGGGAGAACTACACTCTGGAAGACGAGGAAGACTCCCAGATATGTACTGTGGGCCGCCTTTGGATCTCCGTCGCCAGGTACTGCACTCTTGACCAGAGCCTACAAGGACATATGTAGGCTTCTTTCCTGGAACTGTCGCAAGGTGTTAAAAGGAATCCTAGGAAACTCAGCTCCCTGGTTGGTAAAGTGCAGAGTAAGATGTCCCTCGTTGCAATCCTGAGACTGCTCTTCTTCTCCCAGCGTTCTCTTAGTCTGGTTCTCCCGCCTAACCTTATCCTGCCTAACCATAGAACAGTCAGCTTTTTTTTTTTTTTTTTTTGGTTTTTCAAGACAGGGTTTGTCTGTGGTGTAGTTTTGCGCCTTTCCTGGAACTCACTTTGTAGACCAGGCTGGCCTCGAACTCACAGAGATCCACCTGCCTCTGTCTCCTGAGTGCTGGGATTAAAGGCGTGCACCACCACCGCCTGACTAGTCAGCTTCTTTATTAAACTAGTCACAATGACATATATTCACACAGTGTAAAGGAATATTCCACAACCCCCCCTCCTGGCAGATCTGTGGACATCTAGTTCTTAAGGTTGCCAGGGCTGAAGGGTGACTCCTGTTGGAATGTTGGAATCTTTCCTTTTGAGTTGTGGTGTCTGGAGTGAAGCTTTTTTGAGTAGGATTTCTATTTTTACTCTTTCTTTCCTTTTTAATGTGTATGAGTGTTTTGCCTGCATATATGTCTGTGCACCAGCTACATGCTTGGTGCCCAAGGAGGCCATAAGAGGTCTTTGGATCCCCTGGAACAGGAGTTATAGACAGTTGTGAGCCTCCATGTAGGTGCTGGGAATCAAACTGAGGTCCTGTGGAAGAGCAGCCGATGTTCTCAGCTGCTGGGTCATCTCTCTTCTTACCCACTTTTCATCTCTCCTCTGTCCCTTAACTTACTCTTCAGCTTTCTTCCCCAAAGCAGTTGTTTCTGTACGTCCACTGTCTCTGGCTGAGTCTCTGGAGCATCCCTGTCTGTTGAATCAGACTTAGCTTGGGCCTCTGGGCCGTTTGTCCTCTCAGGTAACAAGCAGAACCAGAGCAATCCTGCTGGTAATGTGGCTGCTGTGCCTCAGCGATGGCCCCTTTCCCTTCTCCAAATCCACCCTTCTCTCTAGAAGGCAGAAGAAAATTGAAGATCTCACAAATGAAAGGATCTATGTTTTGGCAGTCCCTTACATTGGATAAATCTTAGGCAATAGCTATTTTTATTTTTTGTTTTGTGATACAGGGTCTCACTAATGTAGCCCTGGCTTTCCTGAAACTCACTATGTAGACCAGGCTAGCCTCTAATGCACAGAGGTCCACCAGGCAGTGGCATTTTGCCAGGAGTCTCCACTGGGAATGAAGCTTTCCCATTACATCCTCATACACGACACGCTGCATAGCACTTGTCCTGTGAGCTTATTTGATTGTTCATCACATCTCTCCCCGCTAGAGTGGATCTGTGACTCACCTCTGCTCCTGGCTCTGCGCCTGGTGTGTAGCAGATGCTTGGTATGTTTTTATGGAGTGAATGCTCTGATTAAGTTCTATGCCCGTTTATTGGATGTTCCTCCAGGTACCACATTGAGGTGAATCGTGTTCCTGCTGGCAACTGGGTTCTGATTGAAGGTGTTGATCAGCCGATTGTGAAGACAGCCACTATAACTGAACCCCGAGGCAATGAGGAGGTAGTGTTTCTGAAAGGGGGCACACTGAGCTAGAAGGGCACAGGGAACCGTAGCCACGTGAGCCAACAAGCTTTGAAACTCAAAAGGTCCTAATCCACAGTCACTGCTACTTCTTGGCTCGTCCCTAGCATGTGTCCTCACCCTGCCACATTCTAGGAATTAGGAGACATGCTTCTTGTTCTTCCCAGTGCTGTGCCAAAATGCCTGGAGCAAATGGTCCTTTAAATTGAGCCCCAGATGTACCATGGTTCTCGGTTGAGGAATCAAGACTTCAGCTTCTCCCTTAGGCCTGGGCCTTCTTGCCGACCCCTGAGGCCTCACTCTTCTGTGTTTTGGATCTCAGGCTCAGATTTTCCGGCCTTTGAAATTCAATACCACATCTGTTATCAAGATTGCTGTGGAGCCGGTCAACCCCTCAGAGCTACCCAAGATGCTTGACGGCCTGCGCAAGGTCAACAAGAGCTACCCATCGCTCACCACCAAGGTATGTGCGAGGCCTGGAGTAGCTGCCAAGCCATGCCCGCCCCAGCTAACTGCTGTGTGGCACTGTGTGGCTGGCACTCAGGAGGTGTTCCTGATCTGTTGCTTCCCACAGCCTGGTTCATGGACAGTGCCCACCCGTTACCATTTAAGGGCTAGACAAAACTGGAGTGTGCGTGTTTCCTCAGGTGACTTTAGATAGACTAGTCCTTAAGAGGCACCCAGTTTGAATTGGTTTTCTAGAAAAATGAGAACCAGGTGTGGTGGTGGACCCCTGCAATCCCAGCATGTGCAAGGTGGAGTCAGGAGGGTGCAGAAAGCTCAGGGTCGACCTCAGCTACACAGGGAGTCGGATGCCACTATGGGCTATAGCCAGGGCTGGAGAGATGGCTCAGCAGCTGAGAGCACTGGCTGCTTATCACCATCCGTAACTCGAGTTCCAAGGGATCTGAAGCTCTTTCTGGCTCCATTGGTGCCAGGCATGCATGTGGTGTACACATGCAAATGCAGACAAAACACCCACACGCATCATAACAAAAAATTAAAACAGGGCTGGAGAGATGGCTCAGAGGTTAAGAGCACCGACTACTCTTCCAGAGGTCCTGAGTTCAATTCCCAGCACCCACATGGTGGCTCTCAACCATCTGTAATGAGATCTGGCACCCTCTTCTGTATACATAATAAATAAATTAAAAAAACAATTAAAACAAACAAAAGTGGCTGATCCTTGTACACTCTTGAACCTGCCACCAAACTGTTTCTGAATAGTTTCTGAAGGGAGAGTTAAAGGGCTAGCTTATGTTTTTGGATATAAGGTTGGGGTTTAACCTGGATGGCCAAGGTAGAAATCAAGTCAGTGACAACATACTCAGCAGCACTGGGCTAAATGGTCCCGGGGTTTTGGGGACGCTATTGTCCTCTGCATTCTTATTTTGGGGACAGACTTTTATTTGTTTGTTTGTTTTGTTTTGTTTTTCGAGACAGGGTTTCTCTGTGTAGCTTTGCGCCTTTCCTGGAACTCGCTTTGTAGACCAGGCTGGCCTTGAACTCACAGAGATCTGCCTGCCTCTGCCTCCCAAGTGCTAGGATTAAAGGTGTGCGCCACCACCACCTGGTGGGGACAGACTCTTACTATGCAATATAGGTTGACCTATAACTAGCTGTGCAAATCAAATTGATCTCAAGGTCAGGGTGAATCTCCTGCCTCTGCCACCTGAATACTGGGGTTACAGGCATACCACCACACCCAGCGTTTTTTCTTCCCTTTTTTGGGGGGTATGTGGGGTGGGATGTAGATGGTGTGAAGGATTGAATCTAAGGTCTCAGTCATGCAGAAAAAAATGCTTGACCACTGAACTAGCCTTAGCTCTCCACTGATTTTTTGTTGTTTTGAGACAGGGTTTCTTTGTGTAGCTTTTTTTTTTTTTTTTAAGTATTTATTTAAATTTATTTCATGTGCATTGTGTGAAGGTGTCAGGTTCCTGGAACTGGAGTTACAGACACTCATGTGCTGCAGTGTGGGTGCTGAGAATTGAATCCCAGTCCTCTGGAACAGCAGTCAGTGCTCTTAACCACTGAGCCATCTCTCCAGCCCCTTCTTTGTGTAGCTTTTGGTGCCTATCCTGGAGCTCACTCTGTAGACCAGGCTGGCCTCCAACTCACAGAGATCCACGTGCTTCTGCTTCCTAAGTGCTATGGTTAAAGGTATGCGCCACCACCGCCCAGCTCCACTGAACTTGTTAAGGAGCTGAAACAGGCTGGGCAGTGGTGGTGCACACCTTTAGTCCCAGCACTTGGGAAGCAGAAGCACGTGGATTTCTGTGAGTTGGAGGCCAGCCTGGTCTACAGAGCAAGTTCCAAGACAGCCAGGGCAACACAGAGAAACCCTGTCTTGCATTTGAGAGGCAGAGGCAGGTGAATCTCTGTGAGTTCAAGGACAGGCTCCAAAATGAGTTCCAGGACAGACTCCAAAAACTACACAGAGAAACCCTGTCTCGAAAACAAACAAAAAAAAAAATCTGCAACGGTCACTGCTTCTGATAACGAGTTGTGGTATCTTCATCTCTAGTGCCTCGATTCTTGTTTACATCTGCTATGTCCAAGACAAGAGAGTGAGGGCCATGACTGCTGGGGCTACTGTGTTTCAGGTAGAAGAGTCTGGTGAGCATGTGATCCTGGGCACTGGGGAGCTCTACCTGGACTGTGTGATGCACGATCTGCGGAAGATGTACTCAGAGATCGACATCAAGGTGCCCCTTCCCTTAGCCTGGCTTCTAGTTCCAGAGGGATGGCCTAAGTAGCCAGACCCTCAGCCCCTGGATGCCCACTGGACCCTTTTGTAGAAAGCACCTCCTGCTGCTCTTTGTCAGGAAGATTCTAGAGAATGGGTTTACCCTGTTTACTAAGTCATTTTCAGTGTCATGCATTTAAAGGCAAGGCTCCTAAGACAGTCCCTTCATTAGGAAAAGAACTACCCAATGAGTGGGTAGTGTCATGGAACGGGGGAGCTGATTCTCAGGGCTTATCACCAAGTCTTGACCTAACATCTTGAACCACACATGGCATGGCACTGTCTCCCAGTTAAGACATATTCTCTCCAAGGTCCTGTGTTACTGGGCAGGTACCCTCTTAAATACCTCTATTCCTGGGGCTGGGGCTTGAGGATGGAGCAGATACTCACCAGTCTCTAGCACTGTTTCTGTCATACCACCAGGGGTTATTCAGTGACTA
This sequence comes from Peromyscus maniculatus bairdii, assembly GCF_049852395.1. Classification (NCBI taxonomy): domain Eukaryota; kingdom Metazoa; phylum Chordata; class Mammalia; order Rodentia; family Cricetidae; genus Peromyscus; species Peromyscus maniculatus. Next base: position 90,002,956 of record NC_134859.1, on the reverse strand, counting down.
GCAGGTATCACAAACTTCCGTGGGCCATAATTAAAGCCCTAGTTTTAGAGCCTTGTTTGAGCCCCCATTTACTCCTGATTCAGATGTAGTTTCTCTGCTCCCTAGCTCTTTGGTAGTAGTGTGGTAGTTTAGCCTACTATTTGCAGAGCCACTTAGGGGTATTATGCAGAGGAAGAGCAAGGGTGCTTCAGAATTCCCTAGGTAGAACTCTGTCCTTACAACAAAACTCCATTTTACCTCCATTTTTTTCTCATTGCCTAGGTGGCTGACCCAGTTGTGACATTCTGTGAGACAGTGGTAGAAACATCCTCCCTCAAATGCTTTGCTGAAACACCCAATAAGAAGTAAGTAGGTGGAGGCAGAGGGAGCACTAGGAAACAGACATGAACAAATACAACGATGTGTGTATGAGAAAAGGCCATGAAAAATCCCGTTACTCTGTGCACTTTTCTTGTCTTTTTAAGACAGAGTCTCACTCTGCAGCTCAGGCTGACCTGGAACTCATTGTGTTTATCTCAAAAAAAAGGTGGGAGTATGTGGAAAGGAAGACACCCAACATCAGCCTACACACACGTACATGTAAACACACACACACACATACTCAAAGGAAGAAGCTAGGTGTGGTGGCAAATGCCTGCACACCCATCACTTGGGAGGGAGCAGTGGGAGGATCAGGAGTTCTAGGCCAGCCTCAGCCATATAACAAATTTGAGGGCAGCCTGGGCCATGTGAGATTCTTTATATAAAAGGGGGGGAGGTGGTATACACACCTTTAAACAGATGTGGTAAGATCTCTACATACAGAGCTCCAGGGTCAGAGCTACATAGTGAGGCCCTGTCTCAAAACAAACAACAACAACAAAAAAAACGGGCATGGTGGTTTAAATCTAGGAGAATTGCTGCAAGTTCAAAGCCAGCTCCATCTACATAGTAAGTTCAAAACCATCTGGGGCTAAATGTATGACCTTGTCTTGGGGAGAAGAAAAAAAAAGAAAGAAAATGATGGGAGTTGTGAACGCTGTACTTGGTACCTGGAACTAACAATCTCATCCTCTCCTACACTCATTTTACCCTACCCCAACCACAGCTTTTGTAGCAGTAGAGACTTCTGAGATGGGTTGGGACTGCTTAGATACACGACTTTACTCTAGACTGCATCCCTTTCTGCTCTGACAGTCTTCCTCAAAATTTCCTAGGTGCCACGTCAGCTTTGGGAAATCTGCCCTACGTATTAACTATTTTTGCTTATTTGTTTGTATTTTGGGTGTTTGTTTTGTTTTTTCGAGACAGGGTTTCTCTGTGTAGTTTTGGTGCCTGTCCTGGATCTCGCTCTGTAGACCAGGCTGGCCCTGAACTCACAGAGATCCGCCTGCCTCTGCCTCCCAAGTGCTGGGATTAAAGGCGTGTGCCACCACCACCTGGCTGCTTTTTCTTTTCTAGTGGGTGCTGGAAGTGGAGCCTAGCTCCTCATACATGCTAAAAACATGCTGTCCTGCCAGGCTACACTCTCCATCCCCAGCCTTACTTTTCAAGAAAGAGCAGACAGAGGGGCTCGTGACACGGCTCACTGGTTAAGTACTTGTTGCTCTTGCAGAGGGACCAAAGTTTTCTTTCCAGCACACACATGGTGGCTCACAGTCCCAGGCCAGGGCATCTAACACCCTGTCTGGCTCCTTTGAACACTGCACACGTGTGGTGCCTTTGCATAAATGCAGGCAAAACTCCTCATACACATTTAAACACAAAACAAATGAAAGAAGACAGGGTACCCTTTGCTGCCCCCTGCCTCTAAGTCTTCCATTTCTGGAACTCTCAGAGGGCTGTGTTGTTGCCCTGCTCATCCTGTGACCCCTTCTCACTGCCTGTCCTTTCTGACCAGGAACAAGATCACCATGATTGCTGAGCCTCTTGAGAAGGGCCTGGCCGAGGACATAGAGAATGAAGTGGTCCAGATCACGTGGAACAGGTTAGACAGGGCGCCGGTTCCAGGGCTCACACTACGGCTTCCTTGCCTGGTCCCTTGACGCCATCCATCCTTCTTTGCTGTTGTCCTGGATATGATGTGGGCAGAGTGGGTTACTGTCTTCCAGAAAGGAAGGATCTATGGCCTCAGGAGCCACTTTCTCCTCTTTCTTCCAGGAAAAAGCTGGGAGAGTTCTTCCAAACAAAGTATGACTGGGATCTGCTGGCTGCCCGTTCCATCTGGGCTTTTGGTCCTGATGCTACAGGACCAAACATCCTAGTGGACGACACATTGCCCTCAGAGGTAGAGTAAACTGGTGGAAGGCTGGGAGGCTTGCAAAGTGTTCGTCCTTGATTGAAGAAACTGTAGTGTCCTCTTCCCTGTTCAAAGAGTGGCTTCTCACAGCCATACTGTTCTCCTCCTTCTAAACTCGGTGCCTATTGTTAGCGGACTGCTAAGGAGGCCTGATATTTCTGTGCAGGTGGACAAGGCACTTCTTGGCTCAGTGAAGGACAGCATTGTTCAAGGTTTCCAGTGGGGAACTAGGGAGGGGCCGCTCTGCGATGAACGTAAGTCCACCAGTGACCTCCTGACTCCATTCCCAGGACAGTTGCCCTAGCCGAATGAGGTGATGAGCGAGGGATGGGCCTCCCATCTTTGGGACCCAGTAGGAAAAGCAATTTTGCTTTTTAATTCCTGAGTAGACCCTATCTTTGGTGTGTTGAGAAGAGATACACGAGGGTAATCAGGTTGGAATGGTTTGTGATGCTAGACTGCGTGGGACCAAATATAATTTCTAGAACATGGTCTGTGTCCAGGAAACAACTGTTCAGAGCCAGCACATAAACTTGTAAGGAAGCTCCATTGTCATAGGGCGGCCTGAATCAAAGGCTAAGTCCGTGTTCAACTGCTGACCTGTTTGCTGCTGGCCTTGCCAATGTGATGTCATATTTGTATCATATCTTTGGGCGGCTGCACTGTGGCCTCAGTGTAGCAAGTGACCCTGCTGTTCTGCCATGCCCCTGTGACTAGCCTCAGCTCTCCCATCTCCTTTTCAGTGATTCGGAATGTCAAGTTTAAGATCCTGGATGCCGTGGTTGCCCAGGAACCCCTCCATCGGGGTGGAGGCCAGATCATCCCTACAGCCAGGCGGGTAGTCTACTCTGCCTTCCTCATGGTGAGTGGAACTGTAGGGAACTGTCTGCTTCCCTGGACAGAAAATTAAGTAGAGGACCAGGCAGAAGTCACAGAAGGATCCAGAAGGTCCAGAGACTCTTTAGGTCCTCACTCTGTCTTCCTCAAACTGAGCCCTGTCTTGCTCTGTTGCAGGCCACTCCTCGTCTGATGGAGCCTTACTACTTTGTAGAGGTCCAGGCCCCTGCAGACTGTGTGTCTGCTGTGTACACAGTCCTGGCCAGGCGCAGGTGAGCAGCCTGTTGTTAAGGGAGGGTACTTGAGAGCAAGAAGTCCCTTGGCTGCTGAGGGAGGGAAGGAGGAGGTGCCCAGCCATTGCTCTCCTCATCTTTCCACTCCAGAAGCCCACGAGCTTGTTTTCCACAAGGAAGTGGGAGAGAACTGAGGCAGGCCCTAGCTTTATCATAGGCAATGGCTGGGATTTCTTCTTCTTCCCCCTCCCCGACTCCAGGGAGAGTTCTAAAATGAAGAAGTGATGGGCTTGTCCATAAGATCCCATCTCTTCAGTATCTTTGCCCTTTCCTTCTCTCCAGAGGTAGCTGCTCCTGTGGCTTCTGCTAAGAGCCCCAAGCCAGTTCCCTCTGCAGAGCATGTTTTATCCGTCGTCTTTGATGGTGCTGGGCTAAGATACACAGAGGGGCCAGAAGACCCATTGCCCCTTGCCTTGGGGGCTGTGTACAACTAAGGCCTTGGCTTTTGTCTTTCTCTCTCAGGGGGCATGTGACTCAGGACGCACCCATCCCAGGCTCCCCTCTCTACACAATCAAAGCTTTCATCCCAGCCATCGACTCTTTCGGCTTTGAGACTGATCTCCGTACTCATACCCAGGGGCAGGCCTTTTCCCTGTCTGTCTTCCACCATTGGCAGGTGAGGAAACCTGGCCAACTTGGCCTCCCAGGTCAGCAGACTGCCCTCCTTGCCAGTTGCCCTTCTGTCCAGGATGTTCTCTAGGATCTTCCACAGCCCTAGAGAAGGTTCCTGCTTCTGTGTCTGAATCCTCTGGGCAGCTGCCTTGACTACCTGAATCTCTTTGCATTCTAGATTGTGCCTGGTGATCCTCTGGACAAGAGCATTGTCATCCGCCCCTTGGAGCCCCAGCCAGCTCCTCACCTGGCCCGGGAGTTCATGATCAAAACCCGTCGTAGGAAGGTATGTGTTCTTTAGACCATTGCCATCCCTCAACCCCCAGGGTCTGTCTCCATGGGAGTTATGTGTGGTCTTCCTTCCTCTTGGAGGGTAGTGTACTGCTGTTTGGAAAGGTCAGTCCCTCGGGTAAGCAGACCTAGGACCCAAAGGAAACAGAGGAGCTGTCACAGTACCTTAAAGGCACAAGTTCTCAGACAGTCTTGACCAGCCTTCCTCCCCATCAAGCACAGGCCTGGATGCCCCTGTGCTCGGTTACCCCTCCTGAGGAGCTCACCCTAGTGTCTGACTCCCTTCTCCACAGGGCCTGAGTGAAGATGTGAGCATCAGCAAGTTCTTCGATGATCCTATGTTGCTAGAGCTCGCCAAACAGGACGTTGTACTCAATTACCCCATGTGAGTGCCGGGGCTGGCAGCCCCTGCTCCCTGCAATGCCTACGGCTCTGGACTCAAGCTGAGACCCATGTAATTGGGCCTTTATGCTGTGAGCATCTGGGAACTGCTATGGGCCCCTCTGAACAACCCAGAAACCTCCATGCCAGTGTCCCAGTGAGGAAGGGGCATCTGGCCTCCTGGATCCTTCTATGGCCTCTGCCTGGCTCCATTCCCAAGGAACAGAGGAGCTTGGGCCCAGGGAAGAAGAACGAGAACAGGATGAAAGTGTTTAACCCCAGGGGCCTGTCTTCAGGATTTACATGGAATTTTTATTTCTTACAAGTCCAACCTTAGCCATGGTTTGTAAATGAACAGAACATTCTGACCTCTGCCTTGGTTGCTGCTTTCGTTCACCCTTACCCCAGCCTCTGCCTGTCTAATCTGAGCACTTATATTCTGGGTATGTGATTTCCCATGGGCGTTACTGCCTCTGCTCCCAGCTGCAGCTGCCTTCCCGACTGGGTCCCTAGGGAAGCAGCCCGTGGTGGAAGGAATGCCTGTGTCTGATTCAGTGTTCCCATGAGCCTCAGGGCCCCCTTCCCAGCCCCCACTTTCCCATTCCCGTTCCAGCCTGCTTCTAGCTGGACATGAGGTGGTACCGGGATGGCTGGTCCCTGGGAACTGAGGTCTGTCCTCCTAGGAGACTGCTGCACCTTGAGTCTCTCCCCCCTTGAGTTGGGGCCAGAGCCCTTTGGTCCCCACCCATTGTACTGGCCATCCTCCAGCCTCCACGGTTCTTGCTCTGCTCTGCTCTACTCACAAGTAAGACACTTCACTTTCTTCAACATGGCTTTATTAGGCACATATAGAGACCGCTGGGAAATTGGGCCATCCTGCCACCTCAGGAGTCCTCTACTTGTCAGGATCCTCTGACACCCTCTTCATATAATCTCTGTACATTGTGTACATGGCACCTGCGTGAAGAAGGAAGAGAAGTACACTAAATCCTCCCCACCCTTCCAGCTTTGCCCTTGAGACCCAGCTTCCCTGCTCATCAGTGTGCCACAGGCCCCAACAGCTGCCAGACGGATAGGCATTTTGATGTCTGTTCTGCACAAAGCAGCCTGCTGAGTAGACTAGCCAGAGGTGGTCCTTATGCATGGGGAAACTGAGGCCCAGTGAAAGGGAGTAGCCCATAGTCATAGTTCACAAGTAGCTGCTGCTTCTTCCTGGTTCTCACCTCTGGAAAATTCATGAAGCAGGCTGTGTTCATACTGTCTGTCCCATTGCCCAGCAACAGTGACCAGTGGGGAAGCCTGAAAAGGCCTCAGAGGAGGGATTCATCAAGGATTTTAGTGTGGGCAGAGGGACTTGAACTTTGAACCAGTTAACCGAGGACTCTCTGTCCCTCTGACGCCCACCACACTGCTTACCGAGCATGATGGCACCCACGGCACACGCCTGTGCTGCCACTCGGGTGTGAATCAGATGTATGGACAGCTTGGTGGAACCCCGAGCCTTCAGCCGGTAAATCCTGTACGCCGCTACCACCAGGCAGCCTCCTAGGCCTGTGGGCAGACAGTGGAATCACTGGGCCTGCTGTGTCCAAGTCCAGGGTCCCTTAGCCCCTTCTGGGCTTGCAGGTTGGGAGCTAAGCAGACTTTTTTTTTTTTTTTTTTTCCCATTTCTTTTTTTTTTTTTTTTTGGTTTAAGTTTTTCAAGACAGGGTTTCTCTTTGTAGCCCTGGCAGTCCTGAAACTTGCTCTGTAGACCAGGCTGACCTCAAACTCACAGAGATTTTCCTGCCTTTGCCTTCCAAGTGCTAGGATCAAAGGTGTGTGCCACCACCACCCAGCAGCAGATTATTTCATGCATCTGAGTTTGGAATATTGAGTTTCCTCTCTGGCATTTTTTTAAGTGCCTGTGACCCTCATGATGCTCCTTCTCCATGTGCAGGCATACCCCACCACCACCATCTGAGCTGCTCCACCCACTCCTGGGTCGCACCTCTTTGTACAGGTTTCATATTCTAGAGCCTGGAAGGGAAACCTTGGGACAGTCCCAGATCCCAGTACGGACCCCATCGTGCTGTTAGCACCCCGTGTACTTTGCATTCAGTCAGCTGCCACCTCCACCCGTCAGGCACCTTCATTGTATTGTAAGAGTTTGTTCCTTGTGCAGGGGTGGGCCGCTTGACTTTCTGACCAGTGCCTCATTCTTTAAGAGGACAAAGAGACATGAAGTCCCACAGAGGAGGCATCCACCCCAGCCCTGTTCTTCCCCAACTCACCTATAGGCACCAGTGGAGACTCCCTGGTCTTCCTTAGGAACTTCTCAGACAGGTTGTCCTCACCCTCAGGTGGCACCCACCAGCCCTTGTTGGCAGACATGTTCCCGGGTCCAGATGTTAGCGGCTGTGTGCCTAGGCTTCAGCCCAGCCCTAGAAGGAGGTAGTCCACAATAAGGATTCTGATTGTTAGTCTCCAGGGGAACGGAGGGTTACCTGCTAGGACCTTACCATGCCCAGCACAGCCTGCACTTGAAAAGATGCCTCTCCGGGTGTTCTCTCTCCGGTGTTTGGGCCGCTGATGCTTACTTTCATGTCCTCCTTAACATCTGATCTGCCTCCTCTCTAGTTCATCTGACTTCACTGTTCTGCTTCCTGCTCCCTATCTGCATCCCGATGGGTGTGATCATCTGGCCAAGAAAAACAGCTGGAAACCCCAGAGTAGACTGGAGCAGTCTCTGAATCTTGGGGCCCCTTTAGTCTTGGATCTGTTGACAGTTGCTCCTAAGGGAGCTACAGAGCAAGAGCTGACTCTAGGGAGCCTGAGCTCTTCCCAACAGATGCAACACTGGTTAACTAAGCCACTGGACCAGATGTCAAGGATGGGACACTGATGTACTTTACACCTCAAAACTAAAGGAACAAATTCTGGTCCCCAAACTGTTCACCAACCTATTACTACCTCATCCTGATCTCCTTGTAAACCCCTAAAAAATGTCTGCTCTGATCATAGCTGAAGTCCCGGTCCTCAGGGGAGGGATTCAACCAGTAGGCTGCCCTCTGAATCCAACCACAAGACAGAGACTGCCTGAGCCAGCTCTTCCTGGTAGCCCCTGAGTCTCCAGCATGCCCGTGCTTACCCTAAGAGATAGATGGCTAGAACGTGGAGAACAAACAGCCAGACCAGCGCTCAGTATCTGCTGCTTTGAATCAGCCCAAAGCCAATGCCAGAGTTGTCACTATGGGGTCAGGGAAGCAGTGTCTTTGAAGTCATGAAAGCGGGGAGGAGAGAACAGGGCATCAGTCTTACACACACACACACACACACACACACACACACACACACACACACACACACACACACCATCTGCTGAGCTCCAGATGCAGCAAAGTGAGGTTAGACCTGATGTGAGCCCGTTTGCACACATGTGAACACTGCTGCTGTGGAGAGCTGGAGAAACAACAGTGGATGAGGCCCCTGGGTCCTGCCCCAGGGTGGATTGTTTCAAATACTCACACGAGCAATGTGAAGTAAGTAAGAGACTTCAGTTGTAGGATTTTTCTAGTCTTAGCCTTGGTCTCCTTCTGAACCAAGCCTGGAACCTCAGCTAGTTAGGAGACTGAGGAAAGGATTGCACACTCAAAGCCAGCCTGGGCTACAGAGTTGAGTTCATGACTAGCCTGGACAACTTAGTGAGACTTTGTCTCAAGACAAGAAATAGGTGTGTTGGTGCACACCTTAATACCAGCTCTCAGGAGGCAGAAGCAAGTGAATTGCTGTGAGTTCCATGCCAGCCAGGGCAACATAGACCCTGTATCAAAAAAGTAAAACAGAGGGGCAGTGGTAGCTAGCACACATCTTTAATCCCAGCACTCAGGAGGCAGAGGCAGGCGGATCTCTGTGAGTTCAGGGCCAGCCTGGTCTACAGAGCGAGATCCAGGACAGACACCAAAACTACACAGAGATATCCTATCTCGGGGGGGAAAAAAAAATGAGTAGACTTAGAATATAGCTCAGCAGTGAAGACTTGTTACCAAGTGGGAAGCCCTAGGTTCAGCTCCAGTTGTGAGGGGCTGGGGGATCAAGGAGTCTTTTTGTTGTCCAAGACAGGGTCTCACTATATAGCCTTGGCTGGTGTGGGACTCATAATGTATACCGGGGTGGTCTCCAACTCAGATTCACCTGCCTCTGCCTCCCCAGTGCTGGGATCAAATACGAGCGCCACCACACCCAGCCAGAGTCAGGGACTTTTCTCAGGAGTGGAACAGCAGGAGGGATTCCACTCTGGTCTCATGGCAGTCACCTGACTTGACATGAGTATGACTCTGTCTGTACAAGGTGTTTGTGCTTCAGACCTGTCACAGAGGAAGGAACTAAGCTTCCGAGACATCAAATTCCTTGTCCAAAGATACACAGCTAATAAATAGTGAGTGGTATCGTGGTCTGTCGTCCCATGGCTGGCTGCCTCCAGGGAGCTGGCTAATCTGAAACCCTTTCTTGATGGCCCATCCTGGCATCCCTGACTATGAAGGAGCAGCTGTTTTTAAGCCCAGTGGGCACAGGTCAGGACACACTGTGGAGGGTCCCCCTCCCTCCCAGGCCTTTCTTCCTTCCGTACATCACTCGGCCTCTGTGCATGCAAGCTTTTGTGTGTTCCCCAGAGGAGTCTTTTCAGCACTGGAAATGTGTCCAGCAGCTGATGTCCCTCTTTTCTCTCCCTGACACTCACTGCTCTGTGAACAGGCTCAAGGTCACAGCAAATCCCCAGGGCCTTCCCATATCCCCCGTGTCCATGAGAACGCTCCTCTCAGTCATTCACACACTTCTGTGCTGCCTCTCCATGTCCCCATGCTGGCCTGAGTTCTCAAGAGATGCGTGGTATCCTCTTCCCCTCATGTAGGAAATGCCTGGATAAGACAAGACAGGGATCGTCATCAAATTCTAATCTTTTTAAAAACGGGGACAAAGGGCTAGAGACATGGCTCATTGGTTAAGATAACTTGCTTTTGCAGAAAACCCACATGGTGGTTCACAACTGCCTGTAACTCCAGTTCCGGGGCCCCTGTACCTCCTAACCTCTGCAGACACAAGGCTTATATGTGGTACACAGACATACACGTAGCCCCTCACATACACATATACCTAAAAATAAATTACTTTGCTGGAGAGTGGTCAAGATTTTGAGTTTGGATCTCAGCAACCATGTCTGGTAGATGAAGACTGCCTGAAACTCCAACTCCGGGAGATGCAATGTCACTGGCCTACACTCATTTATATACATGTGTGCACACACATACAACTAAAAAAAATTTTAAGTAGTCTTACTATGGCACCCTAGCTGGCCTGGAATTTGCTATGTCTAGGCTGGCCTTGAACTCAAGAGTGCTCCAACTGCCTCTACTGAATTAAAGTGCTAGAATTAAAGCCATGTACCAGCACACTGCTGAAACCTTAAAAATTATTACTATTATGTGAGTATGTGATGCATGTGTGCAGTCATGTACATGCCATGGCGCATATGTGGTGGTCAGAGAGTCAATTCTTTCCCTCCAGCTTTTACATGGGTTCTGGGGATCAAACTCTGTCAGGCTTGGTGGCAAGTACGTTTACTCACTGAGTCTTATCTTAAAAGGAGTTTGGGTTTTGTTTTGTTTCGTTTTTGGAGACAGAGTTTCTCTGTAGCTTTGTGCCTTTCCTGGAACTCACTCTGTAGACCACGCTGGCCTCGAAATCACAGAGATCCACCTGCCTCTGCCTCCCCAGTGCTGGGATTAAAGGCATGCACCACCACCCGCCTGGCTTGAGTTTTGGGGTTTTGAGACAGGATGTCACTATGTAGCCCAGGCTGGCCTGGAATTTGTCATGTAGATCAGGTTGGCCTTGAACTCAGAGATCTCTCTCTGTCCTCTTGAGTGCTGGGATTAAAGTGTGAACTACAAAGCCAGCTAATGAAAGGAGACATTTAGTTCAGAGTTCAGCTCCACCAATACCTGGGATACCTGACATCAACTTCTGGCCTCTACATACACCTGTGCACAGTGGCATCTGTGCACCCACACATTCTAACACACACACATGCACACAGTGGCAAGTGTGCACCCACACACATTCTAACACACACATGCACACAGTGGCTAGTGTGCACCCACACACACTCTAACACACACATGCACACAGTGGCAAGTGTGTACCCACACACACTGTAACACACACATGCACACAGTGGCAAGTGTGCACTCACACACACTCTAACACACACACATGCACACAGTGGATAGTGTGCATACACACACTCTAACACACACATGCACAAGCAGAAGGGATGCTCCCTTTGCTATTGAACTGTTGAAACAATGGACTCCAAAGAATTAAGATTTCTCAGGAGTCCCATGGAAGGGAAAGTCTAAAGACCTGGTCGGGATACAGGAGGAACTTACCTGCGGAAGAGATGTTATCCAGTCTGACAACATGTCTTGCAGGATAGACATGAGCTAAACAAGGAGGATGAATGACATGCTGGACCACCACACCTTCACCAGGACCGATGCAGTCTTCTTCCCCTCCATCCAGACTGGAGGTTCATTTCAGTGCACAAAGATGGCTGTAGGGATCACTGGACCTCTTTATAGTCCCTTTTCTCAGCACGACCATGTGGAGTAAATTTCCTTTCTTGTATTTTCTCTCTCTCTCTCTCTCTCTCTCTCTCTCTCTCTCTCTCTCTCTGTCTGTCTCTCTCTCTCTCTCTCTCTCTCTCTCTCTCTCTCTCTCTCTCTCTCTCTCTCTCTCTCTCTCTCTCTCTTAGATGTCTCACTGGCCTGGAACTTGCTGTTAGATCAGGCTGGCCTCAGATCCACAGACCTGCCTGCCTCTGCCTCTCCAGTGCTGGTATTAAAGGCATGTGCCACCATGCCTAGCCATTATTCATCTCGTTAATAGGCATAGCAGAGCAAGTGCCTGAAGCTAGCTTGTTGGGGTTTCAGGAGCCCAGGCTGTTAGCCAAAAAACTCTGAGACAGAGACTATTACTATTCCCATTTCACAGATTAAAAACTGAGGGTCTGAGCCAGGCATGGTGGTACACACCTTTAATCCCAGCATTTGGGAGGCAAAGGCAGGCAGATCTTTGAGATCAAGGCCAGCTGGTCTACAGAGTGAGTTCCAGGACAGCCAGGGCTACACAGAGAAACCTTGTCTCGAAAAACCAAAATGAGAAAAGAAAAACTAAGTCTCCATTGAATGACTTATGCAAAGTCACAGTATGTAATAGAGAAAACCAAACTTCTAACCATCCCTCAAATCAAATTTCACTGCCCAGAACTAACTTTAATATACTGCAGGGGAAGTCTTGAGATAGAAGAAATAAAATTGCCTTTTTATGCGAAAAATTTGGAACAACTTTTGAACAGCACTTGTCTAGCATCCAAGGCCCTGGGTTTGGTCCCCAGCACTAAAGGGTTAGGGAACCTGAGGACATACAGTAAAACTTCAACTAACAAGTTTCTGTAGTGTCCTGTTTTAGTAAACAGATAAGATAAAATTATGACAGCATCATTTTTGTTAATATGCCAAGTGTTTAATAATTGTTTCCATGTAAGCATTTCTATGTTAGTAATTTGCTTACTGAACCTTCTTTTTCTTCCAAATCAGGTCATATTAATAAAATCTGCCTTAGAGGGGCCTAAATTAAATATACAGGCAGATAGATTAAGTGTACAGGTCAGTGTCTATAGGCCGGCGTCGGATGCAGAATCAACCTGCCCATACACTACATGGCTCACTCTGAATATTTTGTTAGCCCCTTGATCTGAGATTCCACCCTCCTCTGTGGAAACAGCCTCCATCCAGAGGATAGCACTCCGGGGCACTGCCTGTTCCTCTTCCTCCAGGATGAGCAAGTGGCAGGAAATGGGTCACAGACTGAAAAGTTCCTGACAACAGTTAGGAAGGTTGTCACAGGCTGTGTGGACCCCCTCCTGTCCCAGTCACACTGTTGGGTTACCTCTTCCTAACTGGAAGCTTCATGGGTGTTGCCCCTGTTATGTTGAAGTGGAGCTGGTTGCCGGGAGGGGGTGATGTCTTGAAACTCTGCACATAATCTAAGGCACAGCTGGGCTATATATAGCCCAAGAGAGTTGAGTGGCCGCACAGGGCTAGGGAGCGACATGTAGCTTCTGCCTTGAGCTAATGAGAGCTGTGAGTGAGGGTAAGATGAGAATGGACTCGACAAGGAATGGGATGGAACTGGAAAGAACAGAATAGAAGAGCCGAGGAGGCATCTTAGGGGAAAAAAAAAAAAAACAGAACCCAAACGTTTAAGCAAAAGGCAGAGATAAGGACTGGGGGTGGTGATGCACCCCTTAATCCCAGCACTTGGGAGGCAGAGGCAGGTGGATCTCTGTGTAGGAGGCCAGCCTGGTCTATATGATGAGACCCTGTCTCTAACAAAACAAAACAAAAAACAAACCAAGTTCTAGGTCAGCTCAGGGCAACAGAGTGAGACCTGCCTTAAAATGAAAAGGAAAAAGGGAAGGAAGGAAGGGAGGAGAGATAAAAGTAACAGAACCAGGTGGTGGTGGTGGTGGTGGTGGTGGTGGTGGCGGCAGCGGCGGCGGCGGCGGCGGCGGCGGCGGCGGCAGTGGCAGCGGCGGCAGCGGCCAGCCTGGGCTGCAGAACGAGTTCCAGGATAGGCTCCAAAGCTACAAAGAGAAGCCCTGTCTCAAAAAACTTAAAAACAAAAACAAAAACAAAAAAAAAAAAATGTAATAGAAAGCTAGGCCATTGGAGTCTCCAGATGTAGCCTGAAGGTGCAGGTGGTCCTTGGGAAGTGGCTGGGCCTGGGAAGCTGTGATACCCCATCCCCATTTAGAAACTGGAACAAGGTTCTAAGGACCTTGCAGCATTTGTCCAAGGACATCCCCAAGAGCCACAGGCGTGGAGCCAGGAAAGTGCCTTTGATATGTTCCAGAGGAGACTGTTCACATTTGAAACAGATTGTACGGCGACATGGGTAGAGCTGGACACGGTGGTATGACCTGTAGTCCTAACTCAGGAACTGAGACAGGATCATTTGAGGCAACACAGTGAGATGCAGGGTGTGGATAATGGTGACTGGGGGACGGATCTGGCTGGAGTAACGCTACTGTTACAGAATCCTGTTTGTGAAGGAACAGTTCTGGCCTGTAGAACATCCTGGCAGAGACTCTTGACTCAGACAGGAAATGGGTGCACCAGAAGCCGAAATCTTTTGCTAAGGTCCTTGTGTTGGGTGTTTTTGGAATTCCCATATCTATCACCCAGCTTCCTCTAAAATACTCTGTAGGCGGGATGATACCCAAGATCTTCAAAAGCCTAAAAACATTGGGCACCTTACATATTACATTTAATCCTTCATACTGGTCTAGCAGGTATGAGTCACACTGTTTAAAAAAAAAAAACAAAAAAAAAAAAAAAACAAGAAACAGGCTGGAGAGATAGCTTAGTGACTAAGAGCACTGGCTGCTCTTCTAGAGGTCCTGGGTTGGATTTCTAGCAGCCACTTGATGGCTCACAAATGTTGCAACTCCAGTTCCAGGGGATCTGATGCCCTCTTCTGGCCTCCTCGGGTGATACATGCGTGTGGCTTACAAAGATACATGCAGGCAAAACACTTATACACAGAAAATACAAATAAATGTTTGTTGTTTTTTTTTTTAAGTTTTAAAAAACACCAAGCAGTGGTGACACACGCCTTTAATCCCAGTACTCAGGAGGCAGATGCAGGTGGATCTCTTTGAGTTCGAGGCCAATCTGGTCTACAAAGTGAGTTCCAGGACAGCCAGGGCTACACAGAGAAACCCTGTCTCAATGTCTCAAAAAAACTAAGGAGGAGGGGGAGGAGGAGGAGGAAATGGCTCAGCAGCTAAAAGTCCTTGCTATGTAAGCCTGATGAACTGAGCCTGGATCCCTAGAACCTCACGGCACAAGTCTGCAATTCCAACACTCCTGTGGAGCCATGAGACAGACTAACCCTGGAAACTCCAGAGCCTGGAGTTCACAGCACAGCAGCAGACAAGAGAGACCCTGCCTCAAACAAGACAGAAAGTGAGGGCAGACACCTGGTATTCTCTCTCTCTCTCTCTCTCTCTCTCTCTCTCTCTCTCTCTCTCTCTCTACCTCTCTCAATCTCCCTCTCAATCTCTCTCTCTCTCTCTCTCTCTCTCTCTCTACCTCTCTCAATCTCCCTCTCAATCTCTCTCTCTCTCTCTCTCTCTCTCTCTCTCTCTCTCTCTCTCTCTCCTCTCTCTCTCACGCACAAACGGCTTGGGGTGTAGCTCAAGGGTGGAGGGTGCTCAACACCTAACATACACAGATTCCTTGGTTCTTCAATCCCCAGCAACAGGAGGAAGAGAGAGGCTTCTGGGATGCCACTTACCTCTAACCCTAGATTTTAGGAGGTGGGCATAGGACAATCAGAAATTCAAGGTCTTCATTGGCTACCAGGTGAGCTCAGGGCCAGAGTGGGCTCCATGAGAACTTCTTTTCTCTTTTCTTTTCTTTTTTTAAAAAATTTTGTGTGTATGAGTGAATGATTGCATGCATTTGTAACACATGCATGCCTGGTGACCTTGGAGGCCAGAAGAAGATATTGTATCTCTAATAATGAGCTGCCATGTGGGTGTTGGGAACCAAGCTGGGGTCTCTGCAAGAATAGCAAGTGCTTTCAACTGATGAGCCATCTTCCCAAGCCCTGAGAACTTTTTGGAGCCTGTCCTGGAACTTGCTCTGTAGCCCAGGCTGGCCTCAAATTCACAGAGATGGACCTGCTTCTGCCCCCCAGGTGCTGGGATTAAAGGCATGCACTACCACTGCCTGGCTGAGAACTTATTGTTTTTTTATGAAAAATACTTTTCAATTATTGTTAGGTGGTGGTGAAATGGCTTGGCCGTTATGAGCAATTTTTAAAATTATTTTATTGTATGTATGGGTGTTTTGCTTGTATTATGTCTGGGCACTGAGCACCTGCTTGGTGTCATGGAGGCCAGACAGAGCATTCGGTCCCCTGGGACCAGAGTTAGAGGGTTGTGAAGCGGCAGGTGGGCGCTGGAAATCAGTCTGGAGTAACTGGAAGAGCAGCCCGTGCTCTCAAGTGCACAGTCATCTCTCCATCCCTGAGAATCTGTCTTTAAAAAGCCAAAGGTTGGGGGCTGGAAACAAGAGCCCACACAGCTAACAGGGTAGCCTACTAGACCCAGGTCTTCCAGGCATTCAGGGACTTTACCCAAGGTTGGGGCAGGCCTGGGTCAGAGCCATGTGTTCCAGGTCTGTCCAGAGTCTGTCTGGGCTGTGACACCAGGACAGGCGTTTTTAGGTCCTGCCCAGCTAAGCATCTGACTATATTGCATCTAGCCCTTACTCTCCCAAGGAAACTGATCTTTCATTTAAAATCCAACATCAATACACAAGAATCTACAAACAGGGCCCTGGGACCCAGCTGGTGGGAATCGGCTTACTCTTCCTGCTACACTAAATGACTTGTGTTACCTACTCAAAAAGTTTCCCACAACCAAGCCCGGACTCAGCTAACATCCTTGTAGGCAAAGGCAGGAAGAAACCATTCAGTATATCCCGCGGATGAACTGAAACCGCCCGGATTAGCAGGCAGGGCGGGAGGTTTGTGCCACTAATACCCATCTCCCAGGGAACCAAGGACTCCTGAGCAGTCCACCTTCCCACCTTGGCTGGGCCAGGCAGGACTCAGCCACTCACTGCTAACGCTGAGTACTCTTTCCACGCCACCCCTCCAGGCCTCTGTGCCACCCTGCAAGACAGAGGAATCTGCGCTGAGTTTGCCAGCCAAGTGGGGACCCTGCAAAGTATGGAATGGAAAGAGTGACACAATGCAGCCTTCAAGCTGACCTTACTGTTCCCAAACCACAGAGCCCCAGGGTGACTCTCAAATTCTCAAACTGAGTTTTGATCTTTTCCTGCCTGAGCCCCATGTGAATAAAATGCAACGTGGTTCTCACAGCACAGGCCCCCAGCCGCTCCCTGCCGGAGCCTGGAAACCAGACCTGCTTCCCTGCTTGAAACGTGGTGTTTTGCTGCTGCTGCTGCTGCTGTTGTTGCTTTGTTTTGCTTCCTTTTTTTTATTTTTTTTTTTTTTTCCTCCTCAGTAGGCTGTCCCTTTGGGTCTAAGGACGGTAAGCGTTTATTCACGTAGTCAGTGCGTTTCCCAAGCACCTGCTATGTACTGACCTGGGATCCACAAGCTGGGACTTAGTGTTCCTGTCTCCTCGGCCTTGGCTCTCATTCATTCTTTCATTCTTTCTTTCTTTCTTCTCAGCGATAGGTCTCTTTGTGTAGCACTGGCTGTCCTGGAACTCACTATGTAAACCAGGCCAGTCTCCAACTGAGAGATCCACCTGCCTCTGCCTTTCAAGTTCTGACATTAAAGATGTACACAATGTCTGGCTGCCTCTCTTTTCTTTTCTTTCTTTCTTTTTCTTTTATTTCTTTTTCTTTTTGTTGTTTGTTTTTTGAGACAGGGTTTCTCTGTGTGTAGCCCTGGCTGTCCTGGAGCTCACTCTGTAGACCAGGCTGGCCTTGAACTCACAGAGATCTGCCTGCATCTGCCTCCTGATTTTGGTTGTAAGTCTAGCTTTTAACGGCTGAGCCATCTCTCCAGGCCTTGAGTGCTGGGATCAAAAGTGTGCGCCACCATGCCCAGCCTAGATTAATATATATATTTTTTAGATTTATTTATTATGTATGCAGTGTTCTGCCTGCATGCCAGAAGAGGGTGCCAGATCTTCATTACAAATGGTTGGGAGACACCATGTGGTTGCTGGGAATTGAACTCAGGACCTCTGGAAGAACAGCCAGTGCTCTTAACCGCTGAGCTATCTCTCCAGCCCCTAGTTTAATATTTTTAAAGCCACTGAGTTTCCAGGGTTTATTTTTAAATTTTGTTCATGTGTATAAGTATTTTGCCTGCCTGTATGTTTGTGTACCTCCTTGTGTGCCTGATGCAAAGGAGGCCAGAAGAGGGAGTTGGCTCCTCTAGCACTAGAGTTACAGACAGATGTGGGTGCTGGGAACCGAGCCCAGATCTTCTGCAAGAGCACTAAGTATTTTTAGCTCCTGAGCCATCTCTTCAGACTTCGGGGAATGCCCACGCACAAGAGCTTCCAGCCTAGCTTCCCATCTGTGATGAAGTTAAAGATGTTATAGCCATCAAGATGATTGAGAAGTGGACAAAGAGTCCCGATTACAAGACAGGAACCTTATTTTAGGTTATAGATCTGGCTTATAAAACTATCTACCATAAAACAAGCTACCTTACTTGAGTCTCATTTTTACTGTCTTTACAAGGTTGCTCTGAGCTGGGCATGGTATTCCTGAAATCCCTGTACTTTGGAGGCTGAGGATTATAACTTCAACGCTAGCCCTTTCTCAAAAACTAAGGGCTGGGCTGGGGATGTAGACGAGTTAGTAGAATGTGTGCACAAGCCTTGGTTTAATGCCCAGCCATAAACCTGAGTTAGAGGCAGGAGGATCAGAATTCAAGGCTATCCTTGGCTACATACTGAGCTCAAGGCTAATCTTGCATACATGAAACACTGTACTGTGGGATGTCTTTCTGTATGCTGTGAATATGTGTGGCTCCCGGTGGATAATAAATAAAGCTGCATTGGCCTATGGCAGGGCAGGATAAGGTTAGGTGATGGAGAAGGGTGGAGTTGGGAGAGATGCCAGCCCACCGCCCAAGGAGCGACAAGATGCCAGCAGACCAGTAACGCCATGGCCACGTGGCAACATATAGATGAATAGGAAAGGGTTAATTTAAGATGAAAGAGCTAGGGGCTGGAGAGATGGCTCAGAGGTTAAGAGCACCGACTTCTCTTCCAGAGGTCCTGAGTTCAATTCCCAGCACCCACATGGTGGCTCACAACCATTTGTAATGAGATCTGGCACCCTCTTCTGTGTACATAATAAATAAATAAATCTTTTAAAAAAAAAAGATGAAAGACCTAGCTAGCAAGAAGCTAAAGTCATAGGCCATACAGTTTGTAATTAATATAAGCCTTTGAGTGATTATTTTATAAGCGGCTGCAGGACCAAGGGGCCAGGCAGGACGGAGAAACTTCCAGCTACAATCCTGTTTAAACAAAACAAAACATACCAGCGGGCCAGCAAGATGGCTCAGCTGGTAAAGGTCCTGGCTGGGGGTCCTGGTGGCCTGAGTGTGATCCCTGGAAACCTCCTGGTAGAAGGAGAGAACCAGCTCCCCAAAGTTGTCCTCTGACTTTCGCATTCATGTGTATACAAACACAGACATGGATGGGGCTGGGGAGATGGTTCAGCAGTTAAGAGCACTAACTGCTCATCCAGAGGACCCGGGTTCAATTCCCAGCACCTACATGGCAGCTCAAGACTGTAACTCCAGTTCCAGGAGATTCAACACCCTCACACAGACATACATGCAGGCAAAACACCAATGCACATAAAAAAAAAATAAATACATAAATAGATGAAAAAAGGAAAACGACAGATACAGGGATACACAACAACGTGTTTCTATTTAAATAGATAATAAATGTAATGATGAAAAGAGCCTAAAGAACAACATTAACACCAAGTGCTGTAGACCTGGGGATGCTGCTTGCCTACCTGTGCAGGGTTCCAGGTTCAGTCCTTAGCACTGCGGGGACGCGCGCATCGAACCCTCTGCCAGAGCAGCCAGTGCTCCTAACCTCTGACCCAGTTCTCCAGTGCCTCCGCTGTGGTTGTTTTGTTTTGTTTTTTGTTTTTTCCGTTTGTTTGTTTTTTGTTTTTGTTTTTTTGAGACTGGGTTTCTCTGTGTAGTTTTGGTGACTGTCCTGGATCTTGCTCTGTAGCCCAGGCTGGCCTCGAACTCACAGAGAACTGCCTGGCTCTGCCTCCCGAGTGCTGGGATTAAAGGCGAGCACCACTGCCGCCCGGCTTCTTCTATGATTTTTGTCTTTGTTGTTTTGTTTTGTTTTGCTTTGTTTTAATTTATTTTATGTTCATTGGTGTGGAAGGTGTCAAATCCCCTAGAACTAGAGTTACAGACAGTTGTGAGCTGCCATGTGGTTGCTGGGAATTGAACTCAAGGACCACTGGAAGAGCAGCCAGTTAAGATAGCTCTTAACCTCTGAGCCATCTCTCCGGCCCTCCTCTGTGATTTTTGATTCAAACTCCTGCATTGAGTTTCTGCCCTGACTTTCCTTTATTATGGATTGTCAGCTGTAAGATAAAGTAAACCCTTTTCTCACAGCAACAGCAAGCAAACTAATACAAGACACAGTGTGTGTGTGTGTGTGTGTGTGTGTGTGTGTGTGTGTGTGTGTGTGTGAGTGTGGACTAAAAAGAAACTCATCACCACACATCTAAAGAGAGATAATGACTGATAACAAGATAACTGTTTAGAAGATAACTGTTCCCAGTCTCCATAGGAAATGGACCAAGATAATGGATGGCTTCCCTGGCAGGCTTATTCATCAATTTATAGGAGGATGATCCTAGGGAGTATTTGATTCTACTTGTGTATCTTTAATTATGTAAAATGTATAATTCTATGCAATCAACCTTTTGGAACAGGATGTAAGACTTATTAGTTATAATGATGGGGTAGCACAGTGGAAGCCCTGTGTGGTGTAGTACCCACTACTTGGCCAAGGGACCGTAATTGGGAATATATTTGACACCACATCCATCCAGGATGAGCAGCTTATCAGCTACCATGCCTTTACAATCATCTGCTGCTGTGTGGTGTGCACACCTTTAATCCCAGTACTCAGGAGGCAGAGGGAAGCGTAGCTCTCTGAGTTTTGAGTCTAGCTTGGTCTATATATTGAGTTACAGGACAACTATAGTTACATAGAGAGACCTTGTCTCAATAAACAAACAAGTAAATAAATAAAGCATTAAACCCGATGAAGTCAGGCTGTGGGAGATGGCTTATGTCTAGAATCCTGGCACTCAGGAAAGCAGAGGAAGGAGGATCATGACAAGTTCAAAGCTAGCCTGGGATACAGTGTAAATCTGTCCCCAAACAACAAAAACCTTAGTAAAAACCCACTTCTATTTTTCTTCCCTCCTGCACCTACGTGCACGACATCCAGGACATGTGGAGGCCGGAGCACAACGTGAACGAGTCAGCCCTCTCTGGCTATCCTGTGGCTCAAACTCAGATCATCAGGCGTGGTAGCAAAGCACCTTTAACTCACTTTGTCGCGAGCAACTCAAACCCAGGCCCTCGCATATTAAGCAAATTCCTAGACCTCAAGGTTTTATTGATGTATTTTTCTCAATTTTATTGTATTTCACGTGCTTCTGTGAACACTCTGCTACAAGCATTTTTCTGAACATCTGTAGGCATTTCTGTAGAGTTCTCATGGGATTTCTAAAGTGTATGTGTGGTTTGCCCACACATATGTCTGTGTACCACATGCATGCCTGGTGTCAGTGGAGGCCAGAAGAGGGCTTCAGACCTTAGGGCACTGGAGTTACAGATGACCGTGAACTGCTATGTGGGCACTGAGAATCAAACCTCAGTCCTCTGGGACAGCATCCAGTGCTCTTAACCACTGAGCCATCTCTCCAGTCCACAGTAAAGTAGCACACTCTTAAAATTATACAGGGCTGGGAAGAGGATGGTCAGTAAAGTGCTTGTCAGGAAACAAGAGAACCCCAGTTTGGATCTCCAGCACCTACATAAAAAGTGGGATGTAACTGTGTGTGTGTGTGTGTGTGTGTGTGTGTTTTCAGACAGGGGCTGGCTCTCCATGGAGTCCTCAATGCCCTGAAGATCACTATGTAAACCAGACAGGCCTCAAACTCACAGAGACCCACCAGGAGGCAGAGAGAAGATCCCTGGAGATTCTGGTGGCTGGCCAGTCTAGCTGAAACAATGAGCTCCAGGTTAAGTGAGAAATTCTGTCTCAAAAAATAAAGTGGAGAGCAGTTAAGACATTTGACATTAGTCGGGCGGTGGTGGCGGCGCACGCAGGCATGCACAATACACAGCTTCGAGTCTGGGGTATAGTTCAGTGGTAGAGAGTTGCCTAGCCTGCAGGAGCCCCTGAGTTTGATTCTTACCACCAAGAAAGAAAGAAAAAGAAAACCTGTCTACAGCTCAATGTACCAACTAAACACACCTGTGTATTCAGCATCCAGATCAAGCACAGAACTAGCCGCCCAAAGTCCCATCATGCTCTTTTCCAGGCGCTGTCCTGTCTCACTTAGCAGCACCAATTCCTTTTGCCTGTTTTCAAACTATAAATACATGGAAACTTTTAACGAGATGATATAATTCGGTGTTGTCTGTTCTCATTGATGCACACTGTACCAATGGATGACTATAGTAGCATTTATCTATCCTTAACTATAGTAGCATTTACCTATCCTGTGGGTGGTGGGCATTGAGTGGTTCCTATTTTTTGTTTGTTGGCTGTTGGGAATAGTGCTTCTATGAACACTCTGTCACAAGTGTTTTGGTGACCGTCTGTAGGCGTTTCTGTAGAAGTCCCATGGAGTTTCTAAAGTTCTAGTGTGTTCATAGTGTTGACACTTTAGTGGATATGTGCTCTCCAAAGTGATTTGTACCAATTTACATGTGTGTCCAGGCTGTGGCTTTAACATTCTAGTCCTCATGTTCTGAGGTCCTCTGTTTAGTATCCTTTTTCCCCTAGAAGAGGGGGCTGTGATTAAACCCAAGGCCATATGCGACCTAGGTATGAGCTCTAGTGTGGAGCTGTGCACCTTATCCTCAACATGTTTTTTTTTTTAAATTAACATTTATATGTATTTAAAAGCTCTTCACATTTACCACTTGACATATATCTCTAGAGAGGTAATGAGATGGCGAAGGCCAACTGGGAAGAACTTTGGTACTGAGGCCACGCCAGTCAAGGAACTAAAGAGACCCAAGCAGGGGGACAGTGTTGGCTCTCAGTAACCAAATGTGGATCAGAAGTAGCCATCACGTAAGCCAGACAGGGTGGCCCTCACCTTTAATCTGGCAGAGGCTGGAGGATCTCTGTGATCTGAAGACCAGCCTGTCTCCACAGTAAGTTCCAGAACAACTAAAACTACATAGAGAGACCCTGTCTCAAAAACAAACAAAAATGGAGGTTCAAAGCACTGGTGTGGTGATGCCATGCCTCAAATCCCACCGCTCAAGAGATGGAAGCTGGCCGGCGTCAGGAGATCAAGGCTGATTCTCAACCCTATACTGAGTTTGAGATGAGCCTGGGCTACATGTGACCTTGTTTCAGAAACAAAATAACAACAAAAATGAAAATTGAGGCTCAAGTGAGCACATTGTTTGATTTTTCAGAGAAGCCAGAAACAAGGATGTAAAATTTTAGGCAATTTACATTTTTGGAAAACATGGAGGTCAAACAAAACCCCCGGGAAGGAGGGCCGCCCTTTTAGTTCTTACACCTGTGAACTAGCCCGCAGGGCTTGGCTTCAGGTGAAATTTGATCCGCAAGTCGTCTCACTTGTTACAGCTTAATTTTTTTTCCTGGCCAGGGGCAAAACTAAAAGCTTGTTCATCTGGAATTCTAGAGTACAGGAATGGCCAGCCCTTGACTGCACAGAGCTGCCTCCTCTCCCATGTCTTTGGTAAACTGTCTTTTGTCATCCAGTCTCACTCTATTTAAAGTATTTAGGGGAATTTCCCGTTTCTTTTTTTTTCTTAGAGATTATTTTGAATTGTTTTGTCTCTGTGTCTGTATGCAGGTATGTGCACATCAGTATAGGAGCTCACAGAGGAGTCGGGTCCCCAGGGGTTGGAGTTACAGGTGGTTGTGAACCCGATGTGGGTGTTGGGGATCCTCTGCAACAGCAGTACAAACTCTTAACCGCGGAGCCATCTCTCCAGCCCCAGTTTTCCTTTTATTAACTGGCAGCTTCGATCAGGGGGAATTCCAGTTCATGCGCATTTTTAAAAAGTCTTGTCACTGGGGTCTTGCTGGGATGCAAGGAGTTAAGAGGAAATGGCCTATTAGGGTTTTGCTAATCCGAGAAACCCAGGACCTCAAAACTATGTAGCCCGCCTGTAAAAGCCACCAGGCGGGGATGGTTGGCCGAGAGGCCCCGGAGGTTCTGCCTGCAACTGCAGAGCAGAACCTAGAACGGCCATGAGCATCCCGAGATCCGCTGGACCAAGGCCCTGACCTAGCGCACGAGATAGCGGCGGAGCTCTCCGGCCCGACCCGGGGAACTCAGGTGAGGCGTGTCTCCATCACGCCGTTAGTGGCCGAGCGGCTCCCCGGAGAACCCCGCCGGAGGGAACGAGCCCGCAGCGCGCCAAGTCAGCAGCAGCCCACCCGGGGCTCCCGGCTCCACGCGCTGGGGTCCTCCCGCCACCGCCGCGCCCACCGCGCACGGGACCGCCCGCCCGGGAGCGCGCGCAGCCGGCCACGGAAAGTTGGCGCCCGCGCGGGGCCGCGCGCTCCGGGCGCCCCCCCTCCCACCCGAGGCGCACGTGCCGCCGCGCCCCCCGCTCCCAGGCCCAGACGGGACGCCCCCACCCCCACCGCGGCACGCAGTGCGCAGGCGCCTCCCCGCGGGTCCCGGCGGCGGGAGGGAGCGGGAGCGAGAGAGAGAGGGAGGCGGCGGGCACGGCGGCAGCGGCTTCAGCCTCGGCTGAGGGCTGAGGCGAAGGAGGCGGTGGCGGCGGCGGCGGCGGCGGCGGCGGCGGTGGCGGCGAGGCGGCGAAGGTGATGGCGACGCGGGGCCCATGAGGCGGCGGCCGGCGGGACGGGCCGAGGCCCGGCGGAGGAGGAGGCTTCGGGGACGCCCACCGCCGGGTGAGCGGCGGCTTTGAGGGGGACCCGGGCCGGGCGCGGCCGGGCGAACTCTGAGGCACCTCGAAAGCGGCGGCGGCGGCGGCGGCGGCGGCGGGCCGGGCTCCCGGGAGTGGCCGGGCGGGAAAGGTTGCCGCCGAAGGCTTCCCGCCGAGCCCCGAGGGGCGTCGCCACCCGCGTCCCGCCGCCGTCCCCGGCGCGCCCGCCCTCTTTGTCCCCAGGCGCGCGGTTCCCAAATTGGGAGGGAAACGGCTCGGGCGGGCCGGGGGCGGGCGGCGGGGCTCCCGCAACTCCTCAGGCGGTTGGGGGCCCGGCCCGGCCGGCGCTGGGCGGCTGGTCTTTGTCTGGCGACGGCGGCCGCTCCTCCGCGGCGTGCTGCGGGGTCCGGCGGGTCCCCCCGTCTCCCTCGGAGGTTTTGACCGGAGGTTTGGTGCGAGCGCTGCGGAGCGGGAGAGGGGCTGGCGGGAGGACCCGGCTCGTCGCCTCTTGCTGGACGTCTTTTCTTCGCTTGAGATGACTTTATCCTCACTTCGTAAAACTTTGGAGCTCTGCTGGGTTTTTTTTTCCCCCGTGTGTGTGTGTGTGTTTTAATTGTTCTTCGTGGAGTCTCCAGATTGAAAGCAGAGCGGAGGCGCTAATGCTGTGATTGGGCTGGCTGCCGCGTTTGGAGTTTTTGAGTTGAAGAGATTTATGTCACTTGTGTTTAGAATTTGGGGTCTCCCGCCCCATCCCACCCCCACCCCTTTGCGATTGTTTGGGATTGCTTTTCTTTTGCCAAGTTGAGTTCGGTTTTTCTCATTTGAAGACATTTTCGGTCCTCGAGAATTGGC
This sequence comes from Peromyscus maniculatus bairdii, assembly GCF_049852395.1. Lineage (NCBI taxonomy): Eukaryota > Metazoa > Chordata > Mammalia > Rodentia > Cricetidae > Peromyscus > Peromyscus maniculatus. Next base: position 89,977,627 of record NC_134859.1, on the reverse strand, counting down.
CGTGCTACAGATTTCAGTGTGCTCAGGCTTTTATTTTGTCCTCGTCAACACTAAGTGAAATCGAGGAGATCAAGGTAGACCAAGTCTGGATAAGATATCTTATCTGTGTCTTAAGTCTAAAGGTGTCTGTTTTTTGTTGTGCACTCTTACAAGTGGAAATATGTGAAAGCGCTGTACAAAGCTATGCAAACGAAAGATTTTAATTCTCTGTTAAGCAGAAGTCAGTTTGTTTGTACTACATGAGTATCTGTAAGAAGAGAATTAATACGGTAATTTTGGAATCAAATCCTTCGCCCTGTAAACAGTTTGTGGGTATTTTCCAGAGCAAGAATAAAAGCAAAGAGAAAAAAAAAAAAACCCTACAAACTTAATTGTTTAGCTCCTAACTAAATTAATTGTGGATTTGTGTTAAATTTGCAGGTTTCTTTTGGTGTGAGCAGGGATTTCTTTGCAGTTATTTTGAGTTTCTGAAGGGCTGTGTAATGGCAGGATGCTAGGAACTAGAACAGACTCTTCTGGGTAAAGGGTGAAAAGCTTTTTTAAACCAATCCGTTACACCAGATCTTCAGTGCAGAGTACTGTAGGCAAAGGGCATTTCGGAGAGAAAACAGGCAGTAGACGGTTTATAAATGTGTCTTGATTTGTCATAGTCCCAAACCGTTGGTTTCATTCTACCAATTCTGTTCCTTTGGAGAACGCTGACCATACAGCTGAAGGATAGAAGACAAGTACTCAGTGCTAGTTTACAATGCAGCAGTAAATTCTTGTTTCACAAAGTCTGGAGTTGTCAGCACACCTTGGCAAAGGTTTTATCTTTCAGACCTGTGGAATGTGTTTACCTAAAAGGGTTTTCCTAAAAGGATGAGATGATCTCATTAAAGATAACATTTTATTTTTTTATTTTATTCTTTGAAGCAGGGTATTAATTGTGTGATACGATTGGAACTGGTGATCTGGAACTTGGTATTCATCCCAGGCAGGCTTTGAACTCTAGTTCCTACTGCCTGACCCTCCAGAGTGATGGGGTTACAGGTGTGTACCACCACAGGTGGCTCATTCAACAAACTTTTTGTGATGCTGGAGATTGTACCTGGGCTTGACATATGCTAAGCATGTGCTCTGTCACCAAGCCCTCAGCCCCAGCAGACTTTTTCCCCATTAAGTACTTGTGTGGCAAGAACTCGAAACTGAATAAACACAGATGAGTACCATCTGCTCAATGAGTTTTGTTGTTGTGTTTTGTTTTCCAAGACCAGGTTTCTCTGTGTAGTCTTGGCTGTCCTGGATCTCACTCTGTAGACCAGGCTGCCCTTGAACTCACAGAGATCCGCCTGCCTCTGCTTTCCAAGTGCTGGGATTAAAGGTGTGGGGCACCACTGCCTGGCTCCTCTCAATGTTTTTAACGTGCAAAAAAGTTTAGCAGTCTGGTAATTATCTAAAAATCCTTGAAAACATGTACAAACTTTTGGAATAAGTTTGTTTTTCCTCTATGGAAGTGGAATAAATTTCACATACTATTCTTATCCTCTAACCTCTAAACAATGTTTAACTTCCATAGTTATATGGCTTGTTTTATCCACATTTTTTTGTGGGAGCTAACTGGTTTTGACTGAAATAATTGTAACCTCATGATGACTTGTAACATACTCCTTTTGAGGAGTTAAGTGGACTTAGACTCTATTTTTAGGGGATTCCTTTTGACTCATTCTTGGAGCTGGGATTCCTGATTGCCTATCCAGGGTAGGTTTCTATGTGGACTTAGATTCCACCCTGAAGTACGGCCCCCTCTAGGGTTCTGATTTTGCTCCAGCTCTTCCTCAGGTCCCTCTCTGATGGTGGCCGTGTCTTTACCTGATAATCTTGGTCTTAGTCCTTATTCTTTCTCTCCTCTCACTCTGAACTTGACCCATTCTCGGTCTTCAGTTACTAGATATGTTTTGAATTTTGTTGTGTTTTTGAGACATAGTCTCATTCTAGTCCGGGTTGACTATGAACTCATGGCAGTCCTGCCTCAGTCTCTCCATGTGCTTGTAGAATTGGAATTACTGGTGTGTGCCGCTGTGCTTCATTGGTGTATACAGGGCTGGAGAGTGAGCCTACAACATCTTGGATGTTAGGGAAACACTCTGCCAACTAAACTACACCTCCAGCTTGCTTTTATAGCTCCCTTTTCTTTTCCTTCCTTTCTGTACTAGGGATTGAACTCACAGAGGGTAGACAAACCCTCTGCCGCTGAACTACATCCCTAGCCCTGCTTATATACTTTTTCTTATTCTGTGTAGCCTTGTCATACTTTCGTCTTTTCCCTACTTCTTGAAAGTTCAAAGCTCACCCAAAGAGTCTTTGCACACACTCCATCTATTTCCTTTACCCTAGAGGCAAGTCGTTATCCTTACTCCTGTCAAGAAACCTTTCAGGACTAGAGAGATGGCTCAGCAGTTAAGAACACTTGTTCTTAATCCCAGCACCCGGGAGGCAGAGGCAGGCGGATCTCTGTGAGTTCGAGGCCAGCCTGGGCTACCAAGTGAGCTCCAGGAAAGGCGCAAAGCTACACAGAGAAACCCTGTCTCGGAAAACAAAAAAAAAAAAAAAAAAAAAAACAAAAAAAAAAAACAAAAAAACAAACACTTGTTCTTACAGAGGACCTGGGTTCGATACCCAGCACTAACATGGCAGCCAACCATCTATAACTCCAGTTCCAGGGTATCTTAACACTGTCTTCTGACCTTGCAAGCACCAAGCACACAAATGGTGCACAGATACACATATGAGCAAAATACTCATACACAAATAATTAAATTAGAAAGAACCTATCTTTCTAGTTTAGCCCAGGGACCTCTAAAATACAGTACTCTTCTAAGAATCTATGCCTATCTGGAAGCCTTGCTATTACATATTGTATATTCTTTTTCTTTGTGTGTGTAGGTCTCCCCCCCCTCCCCCGTTGTTTGGAGATAAGAGTCTCCCCCTATATAGCCCAAGTTGACCTCAACTGGTCTTTGTGCCTTAACCTCAGGTACTAGGATTATAGGTGTGTACACCTGGTTTAAATATTGTGTTTGTATGTTTACAGTCTTATATATGGATATAGTTAGTGATGTTTTGTTGTGGGTGGTTTGTTTATTTAAAGATTTATTTTTAATTGGACATGTGGCCCATGCCTTTAATTCCAGCACCTAGAAGGCAGAGGCAAGTGGATCTGTTAGTTCAAGGACAGACGGGACTGTACGGTGAGACCCTGTCTCAAACAAAACAGAGCTAGAGAGATGACTCGGGTTAAGAACACCAGCTACTCTTCCAGAGGACCTTAATTTGATTCCTAGCACTCACATGGAGGCTCTTAACCTTCTTAACTCCAGCCCAGGGAATCCAGTGTTCTCATCTGGCCTCTACAGGCACATACATATATGCAGGCAAACACTCTTACACAGATGAGTTTAAACAAACAAAAATACTTATTTTTATTTTTTGTGTATATGTGTGTGCCTGATAACCAAGGAGACCAGAAGAAGGCATTAGATATCTAGCTGCTTGTGAGCCACCCATGGTGGGTGCTGGGAATCGAACCCAGGTCCTCTGGAAGAGCAGCCAGTGCTCTTAACTGCTGGGCCATCTCTCTAGTTCCTGATATTTTGTTTTTAAAGCTGTTTTTCTAACTTGTCAAACTTCAGTGATGTCTCAGCCTTCCATGTGCTGATGTTGGTGTGTAGTGGTGGTGTATCTGAGTGCTAGAACACTCACTAATGACGCTCAAGGTTTGATTCCAGCATCAAAAACAAAACAAGCCGGGCGGTGGTGGTGCACGCCTGTAATCCCAGCACTCGGGAGGCAGAGCCAGGTGGATCTCTGTGAGTTCAAGGCCAGCCTGGTCTACAGCTAGTCCAGGACAGGCGCAAAGCTACACAGAGAAACCCTGTCTCGAAAACCCCCTCCCCCCAAAAAAAAATCAATCAAGAAATCAAAAAATAAAATAAAAACAAAACAAAAAATACCATGTCCCACCCCTCCCCCAAACAACTAGTTCACATAAACAAATGTACTATATTACCTGTAATATAATATGCATAACATTGAGGAATCATATTTTCAGCAGGATCTTAGCTAAACTTGAGCAGACTGTCAGGTGAAATAAAGATTTTTTTTTTCCTTTTGACACATTGCATCTAGTTTTTAAATCTTGCCTTATTTTGTTGTATGTTTTTGAGACAGAATAACTTAAACTCTACAGTCCAGGCTGGCCTCATACTCATAATCCTGCTTCATCAGCTTCCCAAGTCAGGCTCATGCATTATTGATTTTATCCCATTTTCTAATGTATAATTAGTAACCCATACTAGCCTCAAACTTAGACTATTCTGTCTCAGACTCCTAGTACTGGGATTACAGGTGTGAATCACAAAGCCTGGCCTAGGACATCTTATTTTGAGTTTGGGAAAATAGTTAGGAATTGTGGTTTGAATAAGAGTGGCCCCCATAGGCTCCTATATTTGAATGCTTACTCATCGGGGAATGGCACTACTTGAGAAGATTAGGAGGTATGGCCTTGTTGGAAGAAGTGTGTAACTGGGGGTGTGTTTTAAGGTTTCAAAAGCCCAAGCTAGGCCCACTGTTTTTTTGTTCCTGCTGAAGAACCCTCAGCTATTCCAGCAAAATGTCTGTCTGTCTGCACACCACCATGCTCCCCACATAATGACAGCGGACTAAATCTCTGAAACTGTAAGCAAGCCCCATTAAATGCTTTCTCTTGTAAGAGTTGCTGTAGTCATGGTGTCTCTTTACAGCAATAGAACACTAAGATGGAAATGGTAGCGATAAATTTAGAAAAAAATGAATTGTGATTCGGAAGCCATTGCATCCTATTGTACTTAAACTAGAATGTAAAGGTGGAAAATATGTCTATGATTTCAGATACCTAAGAAAAATTATTTGTGTATGATTTATGGTTTGCATCTTAGGTGTTCCCCTAAAGCATGAGTTTGAAGGCTTTGGTCTCTAGCTGAGATGCTGTTGGGAAGCTTTGGGAGCTTTAGGAGGTGACAGTGTGCCTTTGGAGGGTGTGTTTTGACCCTCTGTCTTTGTACTTCCTGGCTGCCATGTGAGCAGTCCTGTCTCTTCCCCACACTCCTCCGATGATTCTGTACGTCCAAAGTAATGGTGCCAAATGACCCTGGACTGAGACTGATACCACAAGCAAATCCATCCTTCCTCCTTTTTTAGTTTATCGTTGTTGTTCTTTGTCAGTGGAAGCTGATGGATGCTCAGTGGTTACAAAGCTTTTTCTCTCTTTTTGTTTTGGGTGTTATGAAACAGGGTTTCATGTAGTCCCGACTGACTTCAAACTTACCATGTAGCTGAACATAGCCCTGAATTCTTGATCCTTCCGTCTCTACCTCCTAGGTGCTGGGATTCCAGGTATGTACCACATCCTGTTAGAATGAGTAACTTTATTATTTGGACCACACCAGAGCTCTCAACAGCTAGGAGCTTTGTTTCCAGCTGCTTTTTATATGTTTTTCACAGGGAAACTGTCCCCTCACTCTGGAGGTTTGAAATTGCATATATATATGAGCGTAATTTCTTAAGACAGGAAAAATAAAAAGGAGATCTGTGCTCAGAATACTGTTCTTAAATTCTAATAGCTAATCTTAAAGCCTTAATGTAACATTTTGGTTTTTAAAAAGTGTGTCTAGGACTATATGTTAATACTACAAGATAGGTCCATTGAGCTTGTACTGAATCTCATGGCATGTTGTTATTCCAACAAAAGAACCTTTGATATGAGAGAAAGTGATTAGAAGATGAAAATTGTATAACATTCACATTGCAAATAAACATTTAATGGAACTTGTAATTGAAACTGATTTTTTTTTTCCTACTGTATATATGCAGGGGGATTAAGCCCTGAACCTCCTGTGTGCTAAGCAACTGCTCTACTCTCTTGATCAAAATCCTCAACCTCTGGTGGCTGTTTTAATCAGTCTTTCAAATAAAAGTAAATTCCTTCCAATGCTCAGTAGTGGATGAAAATCAACAAAGAATAATGGCAGGGACTGTGGGTTTTCAGGGACTCTTGGGTTGAGCCTGGTAGCACAGACTGTGATATCAGCACGAGAGGCAAAGGCAAGGAGATGAGGAAGACTTCGGAGGAAGTTCGTGCCAGTCTGGACTACGTGAAACACTGTGCACAAAAACTAGTCATTTAAAAATAGGAAGCCGGGCCTTTAATCCTAGCACTCGGGAGGCAGAGGCAGGATCTCTGTGAGTTTGAGGCCACTGTGGTCTACAGGGTAAGTTCCAGAACAGGCAAAGCTACACATATAAGCCCTGTTTTGAAAAATCATTGAAAAAAGGGGTGGTAGTGTGTGGAATATTAGGTGTGATAATCCCCCCCCCTTTTTTTTTTGTTAAATTGTGTATTTGCGTGTATGTGTACAGGCAGGTCCATGCCATGAATCACAGATGAAGGTCAGAGGACAGCTTTTTGCTTTTGTTTTTTACTTTTTGGGACCAGAGAGTTACAGACAGTTGTGAGCTACCATGTGGGTGCTGGGAATTGAACCCAGGTCCTCTGGAAGAGCAGCCAGTGCTCTTAACTGCTGAGCCATCTGTCCAGCCCCAATTTTTTTTTTAAATAATTTTTTAAAGATTTATTTTATGTGTATGGTGTTCTATCTGCATGTACACCTATGTGCCAGAAGAGGGCACCAGATCCCATTACAGATGGTTGTGAGCCACCATGTGGTTGCTGGGAATTGAACTCAGGAGTTATGGAGGAGTTGCTAATGCTCTTAAGTGCTGAGCCACCTCTCCAGCTCCCAGAGAACAACTTTGGGGAGTTGGTTCTTTCTTAACCCTGTTGAGACAGGGTCTTTCTTGGTGTCTGCTATGCTACATATCCCAGGCTCACTGCCTTTGAACTTAGGGGCTCTTCTTTCCACTTCCATCTCCATGCAGGCATGCTGGATTACAGATAGATGGTATCAGGAGTTCCCTAAGGATTGAATGACGTTGTCACGCTTGTGCTGCTCACTGAACTACCTTACTGGCTTCCTGGTAATGTTTTATGCTTCATCTTCATGTTGGTCACTTGAGTGTTTAATCTGTGAAGATTCATGAAGGAGTGTGCTTGTGTTTGTGCTGGAGTTAAACATGGGGCCTTGTGCGTGCTAGGCAAGTGCTCTACCGCTGAGCTAGCTGTACCTCAGCCCTATTTATTCATCTTACCATATTCTTCAGGAAGTTTACCAAAAAATCAGGATTGTGTATAAAAATTCAGGTTGAAGAATTCTTTTGAAAATACACCAGCCTCTCACAGCTGGAGCTAAGCTAGTCCTCTTTGGGGGTACCTGTGGTCTCCATTTGTTGTAGGCCTCTCCTCCTGTTTAGTTAGTTACTCATATTACCTTATTGCTATCCAAAGAGTTAAAGTGTTAAAAAGAGTTTTATTGAGAAATAATTGAAATCTTACATGTCACTCATTTTCTTTTAAGATTTATTTTTATCTTAAACCTGAATTTCCAGCTCACTTATTTAAAGCATCCAAAAGGGGCTGGAGAGAGAGCTCCACAGTTAAAAGCACTGGATGCTCTTCCAGAGGACCTGGGTTCAACCCCAGAAACCACACAGTGGCTTACAACTGTCTGTAACTTCAGTTTCACGGGATCTATTGCCCCCTTTTTTTGGCCTCTGCAGGCACCAGGCACACATATGGTGCACTGACATACATGTAGGCAAACATTCATACACATTAAAGAGAAGAAAATAAACTACCAAAGGAGGATAGACAGGCATCACCACAGTTAATTAAGAGTAGTTGGTTCCTCTGAGAGGAACAGTTAATATCCTAAAGTGATATCACCACCCCTCAGACTTAGACAACCACTAATCTACTTGCAGTCTAATTACAGGTGCTTGAATTTGTCTAGATAATTTTGCATTTTATCTAGATAATTATAGATATTTGAATTTTATGTTCTGTGTTATAAAAAATTAGAAGACAGGCTTGGTAGCACATGCTTATAATCCCAGAACTTGGGCAGCTGGGGTAGAAGGATTGTAACGTTTAGGCTATGGCATATTTAGCAGGGCTCTGTCTCAATATTTCTTGGGTGGGTGCTATTTCATTTTATATTTCCACGTACCACTGAGAAAAGTCATGGCAAGAAGAAATCAGGGAAGGAACCTGGAGGCAGGAACTGAAGCAGAAGCCATGGAGGAATGCTGTTTACTGGCTTACAAATATGTATTTTAAAAGATTTTTTTCTATTTTATGTATGTATGCCTGAGTATGTGCTTTGTGTACCACATGTGTGCAGGAGTTCTCGAAGGTCAGAAGAGGGCATTAGATCCCTTGGAACTGGAGTTACAGGTGGTTGTGAACTGCCATGTGGGTGCTGGAAACTAAACTGATGTCCTCTGCAAGAGGAGCAAACACTTAACTGCTGAGCCATCTCTAACCCCTCAAAAAATAATTTAAAAAAATAATTGTAGATAAGGGTTGATACACACCTGTAATCCTAGCATTTGAGAAGTAGAGCCAGAAGGATCAAGGCTAGCTAGGGCTACATAGTGACATAGTGAGACGCTTTCTTGATCTCCCCTCATCCCTACCCCCTCAAAGTCATTGTGTATTATTTTATTACAGAGGCTTATAACATTATATAAAATAATATAAAATATTTTTGTTTTTTGTTTTTTCGAGACAGGGTTTCTCCGTATAGTTTTGGTGCCTTTCCTGGAACTCGCTTTGTAGCCCAGGCTGGCCTCGAACTCACAGAGATCCACCTGTCTCTGCCTCCCGAGTGCTGGGATTAAAGGCGTGCGCCACCACCGCCCGGCTTTAATATAAAATATTCTTATAGCCAGTATTCTGTATTTATTTAGGAATAATTACAAATGTAGTATTACCGATCAAAAGACAGTATTTTAGAGTTTTTTCTTGGTGAAGAGTGGCATTTGAGAGAAGGTCTCTGTTAGACCAAGTGTCCTTGATTGAACTGTGGCTGTCTGCCTCTGCCTCAGATGTGCCACTGTGCACGGCAGTGTTTCAGTTCTTGATAAATATTGCTCAGATGTCCTCGAGAAGTTTGCCAGATCACACTTACCATTGCTGTATGATATTAGAACGTCCACAAACCTAGTAATATTGGAAATACATTTATTTGACATGTTTACTTTTCAAGACTGAATAGTATTTAGAATTCTCAATTTGATCTAAGCTTAGGCTGTTTTAGACGTGGATACCAGTACTGTCCTTTTTGAATGAAGACAGCCCCACTTACGAGGCATTGTGGATGAATGTGGTATCCCATACTTTTCCAGCTGGTTCCTGAATGTTCTTGAATTCAAACAGAATGGCTCTTTGCCAGTGTAAATTGGCACTTCAGCCCACAATGGTGTGTTTTATTTCCTTGTTGGTTGTTAGAGCCAACATTTCAGATGCCTCTCTTTTCAGTTGGTTTTATAATTTGATTCATGATAAATTATATTTTGTGTTTCTCAAATGTTGTTCATAGCCAGGAACACTTTTGAAAACAAGTTGTTTTTATGTTTATGCCACATAGATTACTGTTTGCCTGTTAGCTGCCATAATTCTTTTTCTTAGAAATTGTCACTAGCTAGTTATTAAGCATCTATTATCACTGATGTGGAATTAACTTCCACTTAAAACGTTCCAGTTAAACAAAACTTCATTGTAAACCCCTTAATTGATTCCTTGTCTGCACTATAAAGCATACTCATTCAGGGATGCGAGTCACTAGCGCAGTTCTTAATGGATTGCTCAGCTCTTGATCTGGGATGCCCAGATAGTGAGTTCATAACTTAGTGAGCCTGTCTTCAATTTTTTTAGTTTAGTCCAGATTTTCTGGAATGACTGTTTGGGAAATACCTTTTTTAGGGGGTGAAGTTGAGACAGGGTTTCTCTGTGTAACAGTCTTAGCTGTTCTGGAACTTGCTCTGTAGACCAGGCTGGCCTCGAACTCACAGAGATCTGCCTGCTCCTGTCTCCCGAGTGCTAAGATTAAGGCGTGCACCTCCACCTTCCAGCTGGGAAATATCTTTATGAAAATTTGACATCTTATTATTGTTAATGTCACTGCTGTTACTTTGCTTCCTTCCTTACCCTGGAGTGCTGAATTCTTTGTAATTTTTCAGTTGTTTTATGAATTTTATTGTGCCAGAGATAATATTAAGCAATATGAACCTTAGAAATTAGCTAGTTTGATATTCTCCATTTATGTCACAGTTGGAAATATGGAAAGGGGATGGAGAGATGGTTCAGTGGTAAAGAGCACATACTGCTCTTGCAGAGGACCTCAGTTCGGTTCTTAGACACCTGTAACTCAGCTCCAGGGAATTTGAGATGCCTCTGGCCTTCGTGGGTACCTGCATTCATATGCATGTGTGTGTGTGAAAAGAAATATGGAAAATAAGACCTGATTCTTGAAGCACATGAATCACATTTTGAAATCACTGTCCTTGGTTCCTAGTCCATTCTGCTCAGTTTCACAAAATTTAGGGTTAAGATTCAATCCTTAGTTCATCTATAGATTTTTGTTTGTTTGTTTGTTTGTTTGTTTTTCGAGACAGGGTTTCTCTGTGTAGCTTTGTACCTTTCCTGAAACTTGCTTTGTAGACCAGCCTGGCCTCGAACTCACAGAGATCCGCCTGCCTCAGCCTCCCGAATGCTGGGATAAAAGGCATGGGCCACAACCGCCTGGCTAGATTTTGTTTGTTTTTTGAAGCAGGGTTTCTCGGTTGTAACCTTGGCTGTCTCCTCAACTCAGTGAGTCTACTATGCTTTGTTTGTTTTTCCCTCTTTGCTCTGAAAACCCTCCAGTTAGCTCAGATAATTAGAGGTTTCATGTTGTTCCCTCCTCTCAGGCATTTCTGTAATGTATTGCCTATTATTTAAGGAGTGAGTAACTACTGTTTATAGATTTCCCCCTTAGTGTTAATTAAGCTATACAGACATACATTCAAGATCATGTTATATTCCAGGATGGCCTCGAACTAATGATCTCTTGCTTTAGCATCCTGAGTGCTGAGATTATAAATTTGCTACCATGCCTAGTCTGTCTGACTTTTTTAAAAAATTTATTTTACTTTTAATTCTGTGTATATGTGTGTATCTGTGTGTGGGTTTGTACATGTGAGAGTCAGATCTGGAGGTGGAGTTACAGGTGGTAATGAAATGCCTGATGTGGGTGCTGAAAATTGAACTCAGGTCCTCTACAAGAGCAGTGTATGCTGTTAACTGCTGAACCATCTTTCAGGCCTCTATCTGGCTTTTATTTTATTTTAAAATTGATTTTATTTATTTTATGTGTATGGATGTGTTGCCTACATGTATGTCTGTGTACTACATACATGTCTGCCTGCAGAAGCCAGAAGGCATTGAATCTCCTGGAGTAACAGGTGCTTATGAGTCACCATGTGGCTGTTGGAGATTGAATCCGGGTCCTCTAAAAGAGCAGCTAATACATACGTACGTACGTACGTACACACACACACACACACACACACACACACACACACACACACACACACACACACACACACCAGGATGTAGTGGCTCACACTTGTGTTCTCAGCACTCAGGATACTGAGTGAGTGGGATTCCGGAGAGCTCAAGGCAAGACTACAAAGTAAGACCCTTTCTTACAAAAGAAGAAAAGAAAGAAAGAAAAGAAAAAAGGAAAGAAACTGCTCAGCCCACTGTTCCCTTGCACTGTTTCCAGTTAGCTTTTTTATTTTAAGGGTAGGGAAAGGAAGCTAAACTTGGTAGCACTTGCCTGAGTCTTAGCACTCAGGAGGCAGAGGCAGGAGGATTGCCTCGAATTCTACAACAGCCTGATTTAGCTAGTTCTCGGCTAGCCAGGGCCAACTCAGAAATGCTGTCTTGAAAACCCAAAAACCAAGTGTGTAGATAGATGGATGGATGGATAGATTGATGGATTGATTAGAGGAGGTTGATCACATTTCTTTGTGTTGGCTTTTGTTTTCCTCAAAAAAATATGAGAGCCTTAGAGAATCTGGGATTGGGCTGGGACCACATGGCTTAAGGTGCAAGTTTAAAGAGCCATGGTCAGAATGAAACATCTCTGGGAAAACAAGCAAATTGGTTTCTAAAAAATGTTGGACAGAGGTGAGAAACTGAAACTTGAAAGAAAAACAGTTAAGTTCCAGCCCGGCATTCGGGCTGATGTAGATTCTGTACAACATCCTGTCTCTGAGTAAGCCATCCACAGACAGACTGATGAAACGGGGATCCAGAAGAAGTCTGAAGGGTGTCACAGGCTGGACAGGAGCAGGTACTAGAGAAATACATCAGTCCATGTGTTGATCAGATGTTTATTTAGCACTTAAAACCTGTCTTTCCCTAGTCCAGATGCTGAAGTAAGGGTCTGGCCTTTGTCTTTTAGGGGGGCTTCCAGTCAAGTTGAGGTGACAAGATAAAAAGTTGAGGCACTCATAATAATGATGATAATGTGTTTGGTTTGCCTTGAGTCCAGACACAGCTCTCAGGACTTGGTATGTACACAGTCTGCATATCCCCCCTTTAACAGTGTCTTGGGCTTGCTGTTCCCAAACTGAATATACTGACTTCTCATGTCCAGGCATTACCCCAGCCAGCCATCCCACCCCTCCTGTCGAAAGGACCCTTGCAGAATTTTTGTTTTGTTTTAAGCTTTAATTGATTTATTCCACATTTAAGATGTAGAATAAACTCAAATTTCCTGGTCTTACCAAGTTTTTTATATGTATGTTTGCTTGCTTTTCAGAGAAGCCTTTTTTTCTTCATGTTTATTTTATTGTACGTGTGTTAGTCTTATGCCTGAATATCTGTGCACCATTTGCATGCCCTCGTTGGTGCCCAATGAGGTCAAAAGTTGTCAGACCTCCCTGGAACTGGAGTTCAGGATGGTTGTGAACTACCATGTGGTGCTGGGAACTGAACCTGGGTCTTCTGCAAGAGCAGTACGTGCTCTTAACCACGAGTCATTTCTCCAGCCCCAAGAGTTTCCTTTATAAATCAGATCCCAAGGATTGGGATAAAGTCCTTTTCACATGAAAACTGTACGTAGTCCCCTTTGCAGTGGGTATGTGAGTGATGCTGGGAGTCCAGCACAGGCCCTTCAGCATGCGAAGTGAGCACCTTACCACTGAGCTACAGCCTAGCTGTATAGCAGAATTCATCACTAATAAGTGCCGGTACTCCAGAGCAAGACTGGCTAACTTCCTTTTCTGGTTTACAATCTTTAGTAGTTAGATGATCTTAGACAAATTACATGCATTATCTGAATCTCACTTTCTCGTGTTTATGATGATCCCAATAATAGACTCTACCAGCCCAGATAATCCAGACAATGTGATTTATACTTAATTTTTAAAAATCCTATGAACTTCGCTTAAGAGAAAAATGCAGTAAGTTTTTACTTGATTCTAATAGTGTATAACTAAGAAAATTGTTATGAATTTTGGGTCTAATGTAATTCAGTGGTAGAATACTTCTAATGTAAGACAAGGTAGATTTATATCTTAAGTTACTTGGAAAATAGACTAAAAATAACATATTTGGTTTCTGTCCAATAACCATTATATAAGCAAACATGGCAAACATGGATTTTCTTTAGTGTGGGTGTGTGAATCGTTTTGAATTATGGACCACCATGGGCTGTAGTATTCTTTTTTAAAAAATTATTGTTGGTTCTGCTGTTCCTTTGGAAGCCCATGCTTCTTTATTTTAGAAAAAATTACCTGTCACCCATTTTATGTGATGTTAGAATTAGTAAAACATATCATTTACATAGAAAGAGATACAGTAAAATGCTGAAACAGGCTGTTTTTTGTTTTCGTTCCCCCCCCCCCCCCCAGCCCCGAGACAGGGTTTCTCTCTGTAGTTTTGGTGCCTGTCCTGGATCTCGTTCTGTAGACCAGGTTGACCTCGAACTCACAAAGATCTGCCTGGCTCTGCCTCCTGAGTGCTGGGACTAAAGGTGTGCACCACCACTGCCTGGTGTTCAGGCTGCTTTTTAAAATCAGCTTTATAAAGCAGGGCAGTTGTGATACACGCCTTTAATCTCAGCACTTGGGAGGCAGAGGCAGTGGATCTCCGAGTTCAAGGCCAGCCTGGTCTACAGAATGAGTTCCAGGAGAGCGAGGCTATACAGAGAAACCCTGTCTCAAAAAAATCATCGTATTTAGTGGAGTTTGGGGTTTCAAGGACATGGTGCTAGCTTCTGGTTAGTTCTGGTGAAAGTCTGATGGTAGGGCACCTAGGCAGCAGGAGACTGTGGTAACAGATCACCTCACCAGACAGGAAGCAGGAGAGACTCAGGGCTCAGGATCAGACTTTTATACACAGAATTCAGTGGAGGGGACCAGCATTCCCTCCTGAAGTCAACATCCCAATGGCCTAGAGACTTTCCATTAGGTCTTTTTTACAAATTTTATTTTGTTGGGTTGGGGATTTAGCTCAGTGGCAAGGCCCTGGGTTCGCTCCTCAGCTCAAAAAAATTTATTTATTTATTTATTTATTTATTTATTTATTTTTATTTTTTCCCCTCAAGACAAGGTTTCTCTCTATATCCTGACTGTCCTAGAACTTGCTCTGTAGACCAGGCTGGCCTCAAATTCAGAAATCCGCCTTCCTCTGCCTCCCAAGTACTGGGATCAAAGGTGTGTACCATCGCCATCTCACTTGGCTATTCTAAGGAGTAAAACTCCAATATGTGAGGTTTAGAGGGAGAGACATTCAACATAGCAAGAGAAAACAAAAACAAAACAAAATTATTCATTCCTAAGCTCCTTTGTAAGATGCCATTTTTTTAATGTAGAAAAAGGTATTTTTTAAGATTTTTTTTGTTTTTTGTTTTTGTTTGTTTGTTTTGGTTTTTTCAAGACGCGGGTTGGGTTTTTCTGTGTAGCTTTGCGCCTTTCCAAGAACTCACTCTGTAGCCCAAGCTGGCCTTGAACTCATAGAGATCCGCCTGGCTCTGCCTCCTAAGTGCTGGGATTAAAGGCACGCGGTACCACCGCCCAGCCTGTTTTTATTTTATGTTTTGCCTAATGTGTACATGTGTGTAGTATGTGTGCCTAGTACACCCAGGCCTTGGACTCCCTGAAATTGGAGTTGGAGTAAAGAGCTAGTGGTGAGCCGCCATGTGGTGCTGGACACCAGCCTGGTCTTAGGGAAGAGCAGCAGTGCTCTGAACCATGGAGCCATCTCTCCGGCCCTAGAAATCTGTTTCTTTTTTAGTTGTTTTTTTTTTTTCTGTCAGATTTATTAATTTTATTTATATGAGTGTTTTGCTATATGTATGCACATCATATATATGCCTGAGAAGGTCAGAAGAAGGCATTGAACCCACTAGAACTGGAGTTACAGGTCGTTATAACTGTGTGGGTGCTGGGAGCTGAGCCTGAGTTCTCCACAAGAGCAGCAATTAGTCCTAACCACTGAGTCATTCTCCAGCTCAGTTAATGTTGTTTTATACTGGGAAGTCCACATTGATAAAGACTGGAGGAGAGGATGGAGAGATGGCTCAGAGGTTAAGAGCACTGGCTGTTCTTCCAGAGGTCCTGAGTTCAATTCCCAGCAACCACATGGTGGCTCACAACCATTTGTAATGAAGATCTTGCTCCCTCTTCTGGCCTGAAGGGATATATGCAAGCAAAACACTGTACACATAATAAATAAATAAATTAAAAAAAAAAAAAAAGACTGGAGGAAACAGCCAGGCGGTGGTGGCGCACGCCTTTAATCCCAACATTCAGAAAGCAGAGGCAAGTGGATCTCTGAGTTCAAGGCCAGCCTGGTCTACAAAACAAGTTCCAGGACAGCCAGGGATGTTACACAGAGAAACCCTGTCTTGAAAAACTAAAAAAAAAAAAAAATTATCTTATTATATGGATGCTTTGCATGTATGTCTGTATTCCATGTGTGTGACCGGTGCCCAGTGACCACGGAGGCCAGAAGAGGACTCCAGATCTCCTGAGACTGGAACCTTGCATGGTTGTGTACCACCATGTGGGTGCTGGGGATTGGAACTGTGGAAATGTTCTTAACCTCTGAGCCGTCTCTCCAGACCACTTGTGGGATAGTTTCTCTTAATGGTGTTGGTTTATCTTGCCTCCAGAGAATTAAGAAAAAGGATGAAATAATTTATGCATTCTGTCTATAGAGGACAAAATACCAAGATTCTCTTCTCTCAGACATTTTGTAGTCAAGAGCATAAATTATAGGGAGACCTGCACCAAAAACTTGAGGATGTGAATATAGGATGGTGTGATTCTATAAAAAGCCCATGAAAGTAAGGCTGGAATGATTTAACACTCTCCCTTTCTCTCAACCCTCCTTCCCAGGGGCCTCATGTATTCTAGGCTGGCCTTGAATTTGAACTTACTCCTGATTCTCTTGCCGCCACATCCTAAATGCTGAGTTACAGGTGTGTGCCACCATGCCCCATTATGGGTATTGGAGATCAGATCAGGGCTTTGTATGCACTAGGTCAGCACTTTACCAACTGAGCCACAGCCCCAGCATTTGGCTTGGTTCAGCATCCCCCCCCCCCCCCCCCAACACACACACAGGGTTTCTCTGTGTAGTTTTGGTGCCTTTCCTAGATCTCAGTCTGTAGACCAGGCTGGCCTCAAACTCACAGAGATCCACCTGGCTCTGCCTCCCGAGTGCTGGGATTAAAGGTGTGTGCCACCCCCCCACCCCCCCACCCCCCCCCCCACCCCCCCGGCATTTTTATATAATTTTTTATTAAAAAAGTTTTTCTTTCTTTTTACATACTAACCCCTGTTCCCCCTCGGGATTTTTGCTTTTGAGACAGCGTCGCACTTTGCAGTCATGGCTACACTGCATAAAAACAGGCTCTGCCCTGAGTGCTGAGATTAAAGGTTATGGGCCACTAGGCCCAGTCTCAGCAGTTGTTGTAAATTTATAATGTTAATAAAATGATAGTAATGAAGGAAGTTGGTGCCATATGGATGATGTTTGACCCTAGCTTTTCAGAGTTACACAGCTTGATAATGGATACTGAATCCTCCTACATTGGTTTGTTTTGTTGTCTTGAGACAGTCTCACTGTGTAGCCACCTAGCCTAGAACTGGCTATGGAAAGCCTTCTGGCCTCCAATTCACATTTGTTTTGTTTTTCAAGCTCACTTTATTTTGTTTTTAATCACAGTGCAGGTGTTTTCTTTCTCCGACTTTGTGAGCCATTGGATCTGTAAATCACCTCCTGTGGAGACTGGTGTTCAGTGACTGAGCCAGCTGTTGGGTGTTTCAGCTGAACAGCTTGCTCCTACTTGGCTGCTCAAATCCTAGTGAGAAGTGTTGGCTGCGGCAGAGCCAGGGCTGTTGGTAGCCTGCTTTAACCTTGCAGTGCTGATGCTTCTGCTCTTTGCTGTAGTTGTCAAACTTCTTCAGTGTCCCGAGTGTGTTTGTTTGTTTGTTTTAGCCGCTGTCTCACTTTTAACCCCGGCTGGCCTGGAATTCTAAGAGATCTGCCTGTCTTTGCCTCCCTCTTCCAAATGCAATTAAATACTCCACCATGCCCAGCGATTTTGAATTTTCACAAATTATTCATTTCCCTATTAGGTTTTCTTATTTTTTAATTAATTTTATTTACTTTGCCTGCACGTATGTATGTGTACTATGTACACTTCTGGTGCCTGCAGAGGCCAAAAATGGACATTGGCTCCTCTGAAACTGGAGTTGCAGACAGTTGTGAGCTGCCATGTGGGTGCTGAGAGTTGAACCCAGGTCTCAGAAAGAGTAGCCAGGGCTTTTAACTGCTGAGTCATCTCTCCAGCCCCCTATCATGTTTTCATAGAGCCTGATGAGCTAAAAACTTTGAGGTCACTGTTAATTTCTCCGTCACTTATTTTGGGAGGAGAGTCAAGCCTATTTCCATCTCATTCTGAGTGACCCCCGGAGCACACAGAAAACTTTGTTTCTTCCCGAAAATGACACGTTAGTGATTCATTGTTTTCTGTGGGAGGAAGCTGATGACCTGCTCTTTTCTTTTTCCCTTCCAGAGAGACTTTGGGAAAGTAACAAACAAAATACTGTTTCTGAAAGAAGGTTTTGGGTAACAAGTTCTGGATAACAGGTAAGTTTGGAGTTACTTGGTGGTGGTGATTTACCGAAATCTCTGCAGTGCGGTGGGAGGGGAAGAGTTGAAAATGTAGGTGGACTCTGTGTCAAATGTTGTGTTAGGAGTTTAACGTGTGACTCGGATTCTAGGCATAGATTTGAGGATCTTGGAATAAAATTATCCTCTAACATGCTGTTTTTAAAGATGGGTATGGTGACAGACACCTGTAATCCCAGCATTCCAAGACTGAGGTGGGAATAGCTTGAGTTCAAAGGTCAGCCTCGGTAACATTTGACTCTCTGAAAAACAAAAACAAAAAATCAAAAATAAGACCTGGGCATGGTGGTGGATATCTTTAATCCCAACACTCAGGAGGTAGATCTCTGTGAGTTTGAGGCTAGCCTGATCTACATAGCGACTTCCAGGACAGCCAGAGCTTCATAGTGAGACTTTGTCTTAAAAAACTAAAACAAAAATATGCTAATTTTTAGTGCATTTGCCTACCAGTTGGATTTGCTGCTCTCGTGGATCAGTTTAGCATACATTTCTTTTTATATCCATCATTAAATTTTTTTTTTGTTCTAAGAGCTTCCATTGTGGGCTTTTAAAAATAAAACCAGGGTTTGCTCTGCTGTGTGGCCTAGTAGGGACTACTCCCTGGTTCCTCTCTCTATTAGTGCTCATCATTGCCAGTTATTGACAGCTGTCGTTCCTTAATTACTTGTGAAAAAATTTTGAGACAGGGTCTCACTCTATATCTCTGGCTGGCCTGGAACTCACAGAGATCTGCTTGCCTCTGCCTCTCAAGTGTTGGGATTAAAGATGTGTGTCACTACTCTTGGCTTTTTTAATTACTTCAACATTTTGTTAGCTGGTCTAAAACTTAAGCTTTCTAGTAAACTGCCTCTTCACAGTGGAATCCATCCCATTTTATGTTCTCAGTGGTAAACTGTGACTGGACCAGAAAGCTACCCCGGTGCATTATTTTGTTATGTGTAGTGCACAGTGTCTAGATGTCCCATAACATAGTAATATATATATAGAATACAATGTGCTGCATCTGAGGGATAAACTAGGAAAGCACACAAGACCTTCTGTGTCTAGACATGAGTACGGTGTGCTATCTTTCCTAAAGCTGTTAGAGCGAGATGTGAGTATCGTCCAACGTTTGTTCTACTGTGAGTCCTGAAGTGAGTTACGTTTCAGGGTTACAAAGTCCCTAGAAATACTAGGAATTAAAATTCACATTGCTATGGTTTGATTATTTGTTGGGCACCAAAAATAGAAAGCTACTTTTAGCATTTGTTGATTTTTCCCCCCCACCTCTGCTTGGTACTTTTCCACATACCAGGGCAAACCAATTCCATCACCATGAGTTGGAGCTTCCTGACTCGCCTGCTAGAGGAGATCCACAACCATTCCACGTTTGTAGGGAAGATCTGGCTCACCGTGCTGATTGTCTTCCGAATTGTCCTGACTGCTGTAGGAGGAGAGTCCATCTACTATGACGAGCAAAGCAAATTTGTGTGCAACACAGAGCAGCCGGGCTGTGAGAACGTCTGCTATGATGCCTTTGCACCGCTCTCCCACGTGCGCTTCTGGGTGTTCCAGATCATCCTGGTCGCAACTCCCTCTGTGATGTACCTGGGATATGCCATTCATAAGATTGCCAAAATGGAGCATGGCGAGGCAGACAAGAAGGCAGCTCGGAGCAAACCCTATGCCATGCGTTGGAAACAGCACCGGGCTCTGGAAGAAACGGAAGAGGACCATGAAGAGGATCCTATGATGTATCCAGAGATGGAGCTGGAAAGTGAGAAAGAAAATAAAGAGCAGAGCCAACCAAAACCGAAGCATGATGGCCGGAGACGAATTCGGGAGGATGGGCTCATGAAGATCTACGTGTTGCAGCTACTGGCCAGGACTGTGTTTGAAGTGGGCTTTCTAATAGGACAGTATTTCCTGTATGGTTTTCAAGTCCACCCATTTTATGTGTGCAGCAGGCTTCCTTGTCCTCATAAGATAGACTGCTTTATTTCTAGACCCACTGAAAAGACCATCTTCCTTCTGATAATGTATGGTGTTACAGGCCTCTGCCTATTGCTTAACATTTGGGAGATGCTCCATTTAGGGTTTGGGACCATTCGAGACTCACTGAACAGTAAAAGGAGGGAGCTTGACGATCCGGGTGCTTATAATTATCCTTTCACTTGGAATACACCATCTGCTCCCCCTGGCTATAACATTGCTGTCAAACCAGATCAGATCCAGTACACCGAGTTGTCCAATGCTAAGATTGCCTACAAGCAAAACAAAGCCAATATCGCCCAGGAGCAGCAGTACGGCAGCCACGAGGAGCAGCTCCCGGCTGACCTGGAGACTCTGCAGCGGGAGATCAGGACGGCTCAGGAACGCCTGGACCTAGCCATCCAGGCCTACCATCACCAAAACAACCCCCATGGTCCTCGGGAAAAGAAGGCCAAAGTGGGGTCCAAATCTGGCTCCAACAAAAGCAGTGTTAGCAGCAAATCAGGGGATGGGAAGACCTCCGTCTGGATTTAATCTTGGTTGGGCTTAAAACTTGGGTTTTCATAGTTTATGGTGAGCAGCGGCTCGCTGAATAATGACTTCCATTGAGTAAACATTTGGCTCTGGTTATCTTCAGGGATGCTGTTGGCTCATGATCCAAACTCAGGGGACTCTGAAGGTGGAGCTGGGATGAGTGGGGAAAGGGAAACACAGTGTTCCCAGGCACATGTTCTCAGCAATAATACAGTTGCAGAACTTTACATTGTGTCTTCCAGATCCAGAGAAGAACAGATATATTTAAATCATTCTGTTGAACAGTTTTTGTATGTACAGTATTATGGTACATTTTTTTAGTATGATAACTTTTTTTTTGTATTTGTACATTGGACTGCTGTAGTTATACTTTTTTATATTAAAAGAAAAATCCTTGTAAATAATGCCTGTTAAAAGCTAGTGTTATTACTTTGTTTAGCAAATGTTACCTTGTGATTAGAATTGTAGTAGATGCTACACTTAATAAAAGTGCCTCTCATGTTTTGGGAAAGATTTAAGATTCATAAGGAAACTGAGGGAGAAATACCAGTTTTCAAGTTGTTGGAAGAAGATCCCTATTAGAAAAAGGTTGAGATCTTCTGCCTGGGAGTTCTTGGAACCTCCTTCCTGTGACCAGAGTTGTAGCTGTTCTTGGAATATGTTTCCAAAGGAAGTACATTTTTACTACAGGTTTCCTTTAAATACCCAGCATGGCTGTGTGCTTTGATAGGGTGCTGACCGAGGTCTTCTAAGACTGAGAAGCAAGGATGCTCCTGTGTAGCAGTGTGGGTGCCCACCAGTGTGACTGTGTAGTGCCGTACGCTGCTCCTCAGTGAGCAAAGACACGCCTGGAGAGTGAACCCTAACAGTGAGTGAGGTGGTAAAGCTCTTCCACTTGCCCAGAGTCTCTGTCCAGAATTGCGGCTCTCTGGTTTCTGAAGAAGCTGGTCATGAATATTTTCTATATTTGTTAGCATTAGAAATAGAAACAAAAATTCTCTTAGATTAAGAATACCCTAAGCTACTTGTATTGAAAATGAAAATGGCAAAAGACCTAAATCCAGATGCTTTATTTTAATAGTTGGGTGTGAAATGTTCATCCATGTCTGCCAATACGGGTTTCTATCTGAGTGGCTGTTCTTCAGTTGAGGTCAGTACTTATTCCCTGTTAGCATGTGTGTGTGTTAATAGCAAGGATTAATGCTCATAAACTTGTAATCTGCACTGTTTTGCCGTCTTCAGTCTCACACCAGATTGGAAGGCTTCGTTCCTCCTGTCATACTCCTGGTTTGTCTTGAAGTGCGGAGTCTCTGCACACAGCTTTTCAAGTAAGCCGAGCTTCTGGTCCAGCAGTGAACGTCTCATGTGGTGTCTTGCTCTTTCTAGTAGAAAGTCTCTGCAGGCCACCTCTCATTTTGAAATTCTGCCGAAGTTTGAAACGCCATCTTCTGTTATTTAGAGCACTGTGTGCTCACTTGCCTTTGCTGTTGCCTGGCCCTTCCCCAAGCCCACTTTATCTTTTGGGTATTTATTTACTTACATTTATTTACTTACATTTGCTTTTTTTTAAAGATCTTTAAACTTTAGCCTAGAGTAGATCTCATCATCTCTAACCTTTTAGCCAGTTCAAGGGGACTTTTCAGAAAATAATTTATTTTTATGTATCACGAGCAGTTAATTAATAGATACACAGTCCTTCCAAACCAGTTCATTAATAGGGAAATGAATATAATTCTAACAAGACAGGCAAGATGTTAACCACTGAAGTCTAGCTAAGATAACCCAGTTCTCGCATTGCTAGTGCGTTCAGCAGATTTCTTAATTGAAGGACACAAAATGCACACATACTCCAGCTCCTACCCAGAGCCTGAGGGGGAACAGAGTGGCCTGCCAGCGGAAAGCTTGAGAATCGGAGCGATAGGGGAAGGAGTCAAGCAGAAATGCCAGAAAGAACCAGGCAAAGGCACTCGGTGCCAGGAGCGTCCACTGGTTCCTCACAGTGCCCCCGGTGCTTCGTCCTGACCCGTTATGATGAGAATCTTATCTTCTCTGTCGAGCTAATTCTTCAGCTTCTCAGAGTCTACAGGAAGTTACTCTGGGTCACCTCCTTGTGCATATACTGTAAAGTTTATTTTTAACCTCTTGCTAAAGTTTTAGTCATGACAAGGATTTCCCAGCTCCTGTTGCCTTCTTAGCATATTTCTTCCAGCTTTTGAGCATAGACTTTTCCAAAATATAACATTTTCCCTTCTTGATATTTTATGGACCTACATTAAGAAAAATCCTGGGGCTGGAGAGATGGGTCAGCAGTTAGGTGCATTGGCTGCTCTTCCAGAGGATGGGTTCAAAGCCCAGTATCCACATGGCGGCTAACAACTCGTTGTAACTTCAGTTCCAGGGGATCCAATGCCACCTTTTAGGCTCTGCAGACACTGCATGGGTGTGGTGCACAGGCATGCATGTAGGCAAAATAACTCATACACATAAAATAATAATGAATATACCTTTAAAAATAAATGATTTAAAAAAGAAGTTACGCTTTTACAAAAGGAATGAAATAAATGATCCTGTCAGTGTCTGCTTAGCCTGTTGAAATCTGTAAAACGTGTTTTTATCAAAAGGCAGTTGAAAACTCAGTCGTTCATGCACCAGCATCAGGGTGGGAGTCCTGATGAGCTTGTTTCCACACACCTGCTTCTGCTAAAAGCTTGTGGTCAGAAGGGATCTATAGAAGAGCAGGCTATGCCAGGCAGTGGTGGTGCACACCTTTAATCCCAGCACTCCCACACCTGGAGGAAGAGCCAGGTGGATCTCTTAGTTGGAGGCCAGCCTGGACTACAGAGCAAGTTCCAGGACAGCCAGGGCTACATAGAGAAGACCCTCTTTTGTTTTTTGTTTCTCTGTGTAACAACCCTGGCTGTCCAGGAACTCACTCTGTAGCCCAGGCTGGCCTTGAACTCACAGAGATCCACCTGCCTCTGCCTTCTGAGTGCTGGGATTAAAGGCACGGGCCTCCACACACCTCTTTTGAAAAACAAACAACAACCAAAAACAGGCTTGCTTTTCTCAGTACAGGCAGGAGGGTGGGTGAGGTCCATCTGCCCTAAAGTAACATTACTGCCCCCTGCCCACTTCGTCTTTGCTTATGATTTGCTTTTGCCCATGTTCTTTCCTTCTCTCATTCCCTTTCTGTCCCGCCCACACACTCCCAGTTTTGAATTTTTTTAAATTTTTATTTATTTATTATCTATACAGAAGAGGGTGCCAGATCTCATTACAGATGGTTGTGAGCTACCATGTGGGTGCTGGGAATTGAACTCAGGACCTCTGGAAGTGCAGTCGGTGCTCTTAACTGCTGAGCCATCTCTCCAGCCCCAGTTTTGATTTTTGAGATAGGATCTTGCTATTGTAGCCCTGGCTGGCCTCAAATGCAGCAGCAGTTGCCATACCTCAGCCTCTCATGTGCTTGCTTGGATTACAGGCATACACCATCAAGACTGCTGCACTTGTTAATTTAAAACCACAAGTATTTATTTCAGCTGAAACCTTTTTTTGAAAATGGTTTTGTTTTTCTTAACTCTAAAATGTTTTACTCTTGATAAACAGGAGCTTTGGAACTTGAGGGTGTGTTAAGGTCAGTGACAGCACCTATTTAGTATGCCTAGGTTTGAGCCCAGTGCCAGAATCTGATCTTGGACCTTCAGCACCATGGTTGAACTGCGTGATGTTGAGGTGCTTTGGTGCTCTTCATGTCTTGGTGTGTTCGGGGGTTTGGAAAACTGTCATTTAAACCAAGAATGGTTCACTCCCGTTAGACTCTGGTTTACATGTCCGATTTCTGTGTGTGCATGTTTTATGCTTCTCTCTTTTGAGGAGGGGTAGTCTACTTCTAAAAATTACACGTATGGGTGCTGATACATATTTTAGGCCAGCCAGCTTTCAGTAAAAGGCAAATATGTTACATCCTTTAATGCCCTTTTGTAAATCAAAAGTCTTTTCCAGTTAGGAAGAAGAAAACTTTTTAAGATATATTTTATGTATACAAGTGCTCTATCTGCATGTACTTCTGCACACCAGAAGAGGGCATCCATCTTATTACAGGTGGTTGTGAGCTACCATGTGGTTGCTGGGAATTGAACTCAGGACCTGGAAGTGCAGCCAGTGCTTTTAACCTCTGAGCCGTCTCTCTAGCCCCTAATGACTTTGTGTTTTTAAGATCACTTAAGTGTGAAGTCAGCTGTTAGTGAGCATCACTAACTGTTAATGTCACGTGGGGTGAAGCTTGGGTGTTGCATGAACAGCTAAGGAGGAACCTGTGTTAGTGCCAACGATCACCCATTGCCGATTTGTTCGGTAGAGTCTGTCCATGTCAGAGACAAGTGCTGTGCCTGTAGGTCTCAGTCTCTGGGGCGGTTTTGTCAGTTCCAGTTGCACCATGGAAGAGTCCTCTGTGACCTGCTCATCCTTCTCGGAAAGCAGATCTACTGACAGCCGGGGTGTCAGGAGATGCCACTCAGTTGTTTCCCCCGTGTTTTGTGGAAAATTGTACCCAGAGAGCTTAATGGCTAACAGAAAACTTGATGTAAGAAAATCTTTCTCCAATCTCCAAGTGTAGGAATAGATGAGTGGAGAAATTTATTACTACACAGTTGGTCTCCAAGGAGGCCCTTTTTCATGGCAGGGCCAGAGCTCCTCTGGGACTCTTAAGAGATTTGGTGTATTTGTATCACAAACTGGGAGGAATAGGTCCCCTTGTGTGAAATAGGGTGAGGCTGTGCTCTGAGCTCAGGAGCTGTGGACAGACTCCATCTTTGGACCCCTTTGATTCACAGACATCTTTGTAAGAGGAGGAGGCGGAGCGCTGGTTTTCCTGTGGAGGGGAGGGTGAGAGGGAGCATCAGTCTCCAACAGTACTCTTGGTTTCCTGAAAGCGGACACAGGAGAGTTGACTGGTCGCACACAGGGCCCCGACCTCAGCAGCACAGACTGTAAACTAGTCAGCCAACCATATTTGGTAATAAACTTGTGAGCCATTTAAAGCTGTTGGAGCGGTTAAATCATTGACTCCTCTTTGAAAGTGGATCTTGGGTAGATTTGCTGTCAGAGGAGAGATGGAGTGGTGTCACAGTGAGCCTGAGTTTAAAACCATTTTCAAGATTTAAAAGGTTTACATGTGATAATGCACTGTGTGTATGAGCATGCTGTGTTCGTAGGCTTGCATGTGACCCTGCGTATAGAGGTGATTGGTCAATGTCAAATGTTTTTCTCAATTACTTCTCTGTTATTTTTTGTGACGAGGTCTCTTACTGAACCTGGAGTTTGAGTTTTGACTGGACGACAGGCCAGTGAGTCCCCAGGATCTGCCTTTCTCCGTCCCCCAACACTGAGGTCACAGACACTAGCCGCACCCAGTTTTTGGGGGTGTGTTGGGATCTGTGCACAAGTCCTGCTCCCCAGCAAGCCCTTCACCCACTGAGCTGTCCTCCTCTTCCTGGTGGTTTTCATGTTCATGGGTGCAGGAGGAAGGTGGACCTGGAGGCCGCTGAGAACAGAATCCACGCCCCTGGGAGAGTTGCCCGGTGCCTCGTCTGGTGTTCTTTGCTCTTTTCCAAGGAGGGGAGTTGGTTCTGAGGGACACTTTAGCAGACCTTGTGTCTGTGGTGTTTGTGGCCCCACCCTCAGCAAAAATGTAGCTATTGGATCACCTGTTAAATACAGATTTCTTCGGCCTATTTCAGTCCTCTACAGTCAGAATAATCGGTTCTCTGGATGGTTGGTTTTGTTTTAAGTAAGTGGTTTGTTCTTAGTGCTGAGGCTAGAGCTCAGGGTTGTAGCCATGCTAGGAATGTATGTTGTCCCCAGGTTTACCCCCAGACACCTCCCCCCAGTGTTTAAAGTCCATACCACCACCAAAATTCTCTAGCAGACTGTTACGTTATGGCTTGAGAACTATAAGTCATAGGACAAAAACTTTGAATGTGGGCCATAGTGAAAGGGGGAGAGAGATGCTCAAAATCTCCTTTGCAGAGGTTTGGACCTGCCATAATGAGGTTCCTCTGAGCTGAGAGTGATCGTGGGTGCCTGAAGGGGAGGACTTTGCAGGGCTCAGACTTGTCAGGGTGAAAGTAAAGAAACACAAAGTGACTTTGGAAACCAGGCAGAGGGTACACGGAAGAGTGCCATCCTCAATTAGTTAAGCCTAAATTTTCAGACCAAGTGTAGATTCAGAACTTTCTGTTTCTGTAACCATGATGAGACCCATGAGAAAAATCCCACCCCTTGGCGAGTCAGTGTTATTACCTAGAAATTTCTCCAGCCTGGACTGAACTGTGTCTTAGAAGTGAGATGTAGGAAGCAACATGGTTGGAAAGCCAGGGAAGAGATAGCGGGAAGGTCCGTCGTCAGGTGACTTCCTCTGGTCCCTCGGTCCTAAGGAAATGGGACAGCCTTTCCTTGCCCTGCCCTTGACACACTACGCCAACTTTAAACTAGATTAAGGAGCTGTGAAAGAAAACCGCAGGAAGCCAGCCCACTGCTAGTGTCTGGAGGAAAAACGGACTGGATTCCCTCATTGAACCTCGGGCAAACAAGTGTCTTTATCTGCTCTGCTCTCCCCGGGGGCCCAGGGAGGCTGGCAGTCCTGAACCCGAGGCAAGGCAGAACCGAGCAACTGTTCATAACGAGTCAGCGCATGGCCAGTGACCTGAATGAGACCTGACCATGGGGGGAAATGATACAGAACTGGATAGCTTTTAAAATTTGTTATTTTTAGTATGTGAAGTCTTGTGAAAGTGAGATGTTATCTTTGTGCCAGGAACGTTAAAACACACTGACAGGGAGCAGTTCTGGCCTGGCCCATCTTTCTGAGGCACGTTGCAGCTGTGGCCTCTATCCAGCAGGCAGGGGCCACCTTAGATCCTGTACCCAGGTGCTCTTAGAGCAGTGACAGGTCTCGGCCTCTGTGGAGAGGCCAATGTCAGGACTGGAGTGCCCCAAGTCACTCCGCCTGAGAAGGCCTGGACACAGTAAGTGCAGGCTGTCCAGACTGTCTGCACATTCCTGCTAGGAAGTGAAAGTAAGCAAGACTCCCGAAATAGACCCGGATTTACAGCGTCTGAGCCAGTCAGAACCTTTGCTTCCAGGGGTCTGCTTGGGGGTGGGTGTTGTGTTGGATTTTTGTTTATTTGTTTTTAATTGTTTGTGTGCGTGTGTGTACATGTGTACTTGCATGCACACGTGAAGGCCAGACGTGGATGCCTAATGTCTTCCTCAGTTGTTCACATCTTACATATTGAGGTAGATTCTCTAACTTGAACCCAGAGCTCACCAGGCCCAGCTATCTATCTACTTTCGGAGATCTGGCCTGCCTCCAGAGCGCCGGGGTTTACCGTTGGGCCGCCATAGGGGTTCTCTTGTATTTGCCTGTGTGCTGGGGTCTGCACTGGGGACCTCACGTTGCATGACCAGCACTATCCACGGGACATCTCCAGCCCATCTTTCCTGTTTTATCTTTATTAACTTTATTTGGGTTTTTCAGCAGGGAGGGTGCTGTGTGTATGTCCGTGGGTGTACACAGCACATGTGAAGGTCATGGACCAGGGAACAACACAGTTGCTTGGGGCAAATGCCTTTACCTGCTAAGACATCACTTTTTGGTTTTGTTTGTTTTGTTTTGTTTTGTTTTGTTTTGTTTTAATGTAATTTGTTTTTGAAACAGGGTTTCTCTCTCTAGCCCTGGCTATCCTGGAACTAGCTCTGTAGACCAGGCTGACCTCAAACTCAAGAGTTCTACCTGCCTCTACCTTCTGAGTTCTGGGATTAAAGGCGTGAGCCACCACTGCTCAGCCTGTTTTTTTAAATTTTAATTAATTTTTTTTTTTGAAGATTTATATGTATGGCCAGGCAGTGGTGGCTCACGCCTTTAATCCCAGCGCTTGGGAAGCAGAGACAGGCAGATCTCTGTGAGTTCGAGGCCAGCCTGGTCTACAGAGCAAGTTCCAGGACAGCCAGGGTAGTTACACAAACCCTGTCTCAAAAAGCAGATAAAAGATTTATGTGTATTAGTGTTTTGCCTGCATGTATGTATATGCTTGTACCATTTGAATGCCTGTGCTCATGGAGATCTGAAGAGGTCACAGGATCCCCTGGAACTAGAGTTATGGATAATAATGTATCCCAAGTAGATGCTAGGAACTGAGCCCAATTCCTCTATAAGAGCAACAGGTGCTCTTAACTGCTGAGCCATCTCTCCAGCCCATGTTTTGTTGAGTCAGGATCTCTTGCTAGTCCAGGCTTGCCTTGAATTTCTGCTCAGCTTCCTAAGTGCTGGGATAACTTCCCGTCATGCTCATCCCGGGGACATATGTGGCAGGGACAGACATGGTACTAGATGTGGACTTTATTGCCTTTAAGCAGCAAGTGGCCACTTGAAGCTGGATCTTCTGAGTAGTCAGGAGCTGGACAGCAGGGGGGACCACTTGGCATGGATGAATTAAAGGTGTTGGGGCCAGGTCTGCCAAGGTTCACACTGTAGTGGGACCAGGTGCTGTAAGAGAATTGGCCTGGAGTAGATGTGTGGGTACGTGTAGACACCCCTTGAGAGCTGCCAGATAAGAGACAAGACACCCAGTTACATTTGAATTTCAGCTTACTAATGAAATCTTAAAAATTACACACACATCAGCTGGGTGGTGATGGCACACGATTTTGATCCCAGTACTTGGGGCGCAGAGGCAGGCAGATCTCTGTGAGTTCCAGGACAGGCAAGACTGTTACACAGAGAAACCCTGTCTCAAAAAACAAAAATTACACACAGGCGCTTGGATGTGCTTCAAAGGGGCTGAAGAGATGGCCCTGTGGGGAAGAGTGCTTGCTGTTCTTCCAGAGGACCTAGGGGTGATTCCCCGGTTCCCACATTGGGTGGCTCACACCAGCCTGTAACTCCCATGTCCAGGGGATCTTCTCTAACTAACTTGCAGACACTCCATACGCTTGCACATACAGACACTACATAAATTTTACAAGTTGCTTCAAATTGAGGTATAGCTCAGCGGTAGGATACGCGTGTCTAGATTTAATTCCCCAGCATTTCCCTCAAAAGTTGTGACTGAAATGAAAATGGAATTGTAGCCTGCATTTTCATTTGCCAGATAATTTGTAATTCACTTATAATACTAAGAATTCTGCCAGGTAGCCAGGCATGGTGGTACACATCGTTAGTCTCAGCACTCGGGAGGTGGAGGCAGGTGGATCTCTGTGAGTTTGAGGACAGTCATGGCTACATAGACACTGTCTCAAAAAACAATAATAAATGGATATTTAGTTCAGCAACCCCACTTCAGGGCATATATCTGAAATAGTTGAAACAGGATCTCCACAAGCTGCTTGCACACCCATATGTATCAGTCCTCACAGAAAGTGAGATGTGCAAACAGCCCAAATATCACTGAGGAGTGAGTGGATTCAGACTGAAATGTGGGGGCTGGAGAGATGGTTCCGCTGTTAAGAGCACGCCCTGCTGTCCCGAAGGCTGGGGTGGGTTCCCAGCACCCATTTGGGCTGCTCACAACCACCTGTAACTCCAGCTCCAGAGTGTGTGACACAAGCACACTCACATGCATACACACAAATATTAGAGAAAAAATGTAGGGGCTAGGGAGATAGTTCAGGTTCCCACCCCAAGTAACCCACAGAAGAAGAGATGACATGAGGGCGCACTTGGAGTCTCAGCTCTGGGACAGGCAGATCCTGAGACACTCTGGCCAACCAGCCTTGCCCATGCACTTCATGAGCTCCAGGCCACTGAGAGACACTGTCTGAAAACAAAAACCAAGGTAGATGGCTCCTGAGGAACCCACATCTGAGGTTGAACTCTGCCCTCCACAGCCATGCACCTACGGGGACACAATCCCCCATACATAAAATGTGTATGTATACCGTGGAATTTTATTCAGCCCTAAAAGAGGAAATCCCCTGGTGCTGCACAGGGAGAAATTTGAGGACATTCTGCTAAGTGAAATAAGCTACTCACAGAAAGCCAAATGCTGTATGAATCCACGTAGACATTTAAAATAGTCAAAACCATGGAAACAAGCTAGTGGTTGCCAAGGGGCTAGGAGCGGAAACAGATTTGATGGATAGAATTTCAGTTTTGCATGAAAATTGAGTTCAGTTATATATATATAGTGTATATATATACATATATATGTATATATATACACACACACATAGTCTGTGTGTGTGAATATAGTTAATGCTACAGTTCTGTCCACTTAAAGGTCGCAAAATGGGCTGGGGGATGTAGCTCAGGAGTACAGCACATGCTTACTATGCATGAGGCCCTGGGCTTGACCTCAGTGCCAAAAATAACAAGGCTATAAAGAAGGTAAATTTTTGGCTGGTAAGATGGCCCAGCAAGAAAAGGTGCCTACCACCAAGTCTGATGACCAGAGTTTGATCTCCAGAACCTACGTCATCAAAAGAGAGAAAACCAACTCCTGCAAGTTGTCCTCTGCCATATGTACCCTGGAACATGCATGTGCACACGCACATACACACTAAATTAATTGTTATAAAGATTTATCACATATACAGTGTTCTGCATTAGGAATGCCTGCATGCCAGAAGAAGCCATCGTATTTCACTATAGATGGTTGTGAGGCACCATTTGGTGGCTAGGAATTGAACTCAGGGCCTCTGGAAGAGCAGGCAGCACTCTTAACACTCCAGCCCTTAAATGTAATTTTTAAAAGTAAGGGTATTTTGCTATATTTTTCATGAGTACAATAAAGATTTTTCCAAAACTTATTTTTAAATTTTGTTTTGTTTTCGAGATGGTCTTGCTATGTAGTCTTAGCTGACTTGAAACTCTTATGGAGATCCGGCTAGCCTGGAACTTGACATCTTCCTCCTGCCGCTGCTGGCTGAGTACTGATCATGACATGGGGAAATCCCGTTGTTCACATCCTAGAAGACTGTCCAGGGGAGGGATTCTAGGGGGTTACACCAAGGCCAGTGGACAAACAGATAAAGGGGGCCACTGGGTGGATACCAGTCCTCATCTCCAGGCAGACTCTGGTTCAGACAGATGGGACTTTAGTATCCATCCCCTTTCAACAGCTCATTACTGGAAGTTTTTCTTTAGCTCCTTAAAAAAAAAAAAAAAAAAAAAAATCATGCCAGGTGGTGGCGGCGCACACCTTTAATCCCAGCGCTCAGGAGACAGAAGCAGGTGGATCTCTGAGTTTGAGGCCAGCCTGATCTACAGAGCGAGCTCCAGGACAGCCAAAGCTACACAAAGAAACCCTGTTTTCAAGACCAAAAAAAACCCCAAATCATTCATAGTATGTGTGCTTCCACTTTCCACGCTTCTAAGGCGAGTGCTTTGCCAACTGAGCCTTCTCACCAGCCCGGGATGTTTTATTTTCCCTGAGCGCCTGCAGATGCTGGTCAGGTATTTAAACAATGGTAAGTAAACACAATGGAACTTTGACATTTATTAAGCAGGAGAGGAGCAAGCCCATAACACCCTGCGAAGGGAGCAGTTGGCTGATGTCTTGATGCGGCAGGCCTTTTCCACCTCAGTGCTGTTTCCTACTGCAGCCATGCCAGCGTCCCCCACCCCTGTGTCCCCCCCACCTCTGTGTCCCCCCCACCCTGTGTCCCCCACCCCTGTGTCCCCCCCACCCCCTTTCCCCCCACCCCTGTGTCCCCACCCCCGTGTCCCCCCCACCCTGTGTCCCCCCACCCCTGTGTCTTCCACACCCTGTGTCCCCCCCACCCGTGTCCCCCCACCCGTGTCCCCCCCACCCTGTGTCCCCCACCCCTGTGTCCCCCACCCCTGTGTCCCCCCCACCCTGTGTCCCCCCACCCGTGTCCCCCCCACCCCTGTGTCCCCCCACCCCTGTGTCCCCCCCCACCCCTGTGTCCCCCACCCGTGCCCCCCCACCCTGTGTCCCCCCACCCTGTGTCCCCCCGCCCCTGTGTCCCCCCCACCCTGTGTCCCCCCACCCCTGTGTCCCCCACCCCTGTGTCCCCCCACCCCCGTGTCCCCCCACCCCCGTGTCCCCCACCCTGTGTCCCCCCACCCCTGTGTCCCCCACCCCTGTGTGTCCCCACCCCTGTGTGTCCCCCCACCCGTGTGTCCCCCCACCCTGTGTCCCCCCACCCGTGTCCCCCCACCCATGTCCCCCCTACCCTGTGTCCCCCACCCGTGTCCCCCCCACCCTGTGTCCCCCACCCCTGTGTCCCCCCCACCCCTGTGTCCCCCCACCCGTGTCCCCCCCACCCCTGTGTCTTCCACACCCTGTGTCCCCCCACCCTGTGTCCCCCCCACCCCTGTGTCCCCCACCCCTGTCCCCCCACCCGTGTCCCCCCCACCCTGTGTCCCCCACCCCTGTGTCCCCCCCACCCCTGTGTCCCCCACCCCTGTGTCCCCCCACCCGTGTCCCCCCACCCGTGTCCCCCCCACCCGTGTCCCCCACCCGTGTCCCCCACCCCTGTGTTGTTCACGTCGGATGGTCCTGGGAGGCAGATCTAGAGCTGTCCAGCTAGTGTTGTACGACAGCAGCATTGCGTGAACGTGTCCTTGAGTGTTGCTGGCGTTACAAGGGCGGGCTCCAGGGGGTCACTGTGACTCCTCTGCTGTCTTATCACCTATGGAGTGGGGGTGGTAATAACCCGGTGTCTGGTGGTATCAAGGGTCTCCTGAGGTACTGTGCAGGGCTGGTCAACAGCACACAGCCACCCGGGGCGGGGGTTCCCTGAGTGGGACACCGTGGGACACTGGGAAGATCAGGGTAAACTGAATCCAGAAGGGCGAGGAGAGCTAACCAGGAGGGAAGGTGGGACGGAATAGTCTGAGCTTGGTTTGCACCATTCATTGCTATTGTGAAATGAGAAAGGTCCATGGTGCCCATGACTTGCTTGGAGGATGTCTGGGATTGACATGCTTTGCTTTTATACCCCAGAAATCACTCAAGTTCCAGATAAAAGCCTCCTCGTTGGAGCGTCCGTGAGTCAGTCAGATCCCATG
Source organism: Peromyscus maniculatus bairdii (assembly GCF_049852395.1). Taxonomy (NCBI): domain Eukaryota; kingdom Metazoa; phylum Chordata; class Mammalia; order Rodentia; family Cricetidae; genus Peromyscus; species Peromyscus maniculatus. The sequence continues at coordinate 89,943,920 of NC_134859.1, read as the reverse complement.
TCTCACTGTGTGTCTCCCCTTGGTTCCATCTGCCTTGTGACTGCCCAGCTTGTTTTAACTTGTGTGGCAGGGAACCAAGATGGGGGGAAGGGGGGCTATTGCTGGAGCCCATAAAGAGAAAGTGCCACAAGAATGCAGAGCCCAGACCCCTCCAGCTAGAGACAAGTAACGCTGCTGCCTAATGGGTAGGGATGAGACAAGATGAAGGGCAAGTTTACATGTGAGGAAAGTCCACGGATGAGAACCTTCAAAGAGCGGGGAGAAATGCCCCAGGTTGCCCCCTGGGAGGATGGATGATCCAGGCTGAACTGGAGGAGGGAGGGAAGAGACAGCGTGTCAGAGCCCAGGGTACAGGAGGTGCTGCACTGGCCCCAATGCGAGAGCAGAGCTGGCTGGTGCCTCTGCCAGATGGTGGAGGCAGGAGGTGGGTTTGGAGTTGGCAGCCCCCAGGCTTGCTCCCAGACCTGGGTGGGTGGTAAGGAACTGCCTGTGGGAACCGGGATTCCGTGGAGGGCTGGCCTTTGAGGACACTGATCTGGGATGGATTTCAGGGGGGGATTGGGTTTCTTGTTTGTTTTTGAGACAGGCTGGCCTCAACTTCACAATGCAGAGTGAGAATGACCTTGAACTCCTGAGATCCTCCTGCCTCCACCTCCCAAGTGCTGGGATTACAAGGATGTGCCATTCTGCCCGGCATGGTGGTTTTTTTTTTTTTTGGTTTTGTTTGTTTGTTTGTTTGTTTTAGTTTTTGGACCAAAAGTCTTAGGATTGTGGAAAGAATTAGAAACTAGAGGTAATTTGGGGAAAGAATTGATAAATGGCAGAATGGTGCCCTAAGATGGGAAAAGGGACAGGCTGAAAGAGGGAGTGTGTCGATGGGAGGGACTATGAGGAGTGTCTAGTGTAGAGCATTTGCCCAGCAAGTCTTCAGTGTCACAGTAAAGTAATAAAAGGCAGGGGAGGAGCTTTTTGGGCTGGAAGAATAGGAGGAATGCTTTTTGTTGTTGTTGTTGTTGTTTTGTTTTCAAGACAGGGTTTCTCTGCAGTTTTGGTGCCTGTTCTGGAACTCGCTCTGTAGACCCGGCTGGCCTCGAACTCACAGAGATCCACCTGCCTCTGCCTCCCGAGTGCTGGGATTAAAGGCGTGCGCCACCACCGCCCGGGCTGGGTGAATGGTTTTTTGATGAGAAGAAGTGACATGGAGTACCGAAAACACAAAGGAACCGAGCAAGGAGAGCCACTCTGTGAGGTGCCCAGCAGAGATGGGGTCGGCTTTGTGGTGACATCAGTCCATCCTGACTGAGGACACGGTTCCTTCTAAGAAACAGCCCTGCCTCCCAGCATCCCTTCCTGTGCTTTGATCCCCCCTCCCAGGGGTGACTTTCCACCACCTCCCTACAGCCTGTGCTCAGTGTGCTCAGCATGATCTTCTGGGCAGTCACTGAAATGACGGGGGCATCTTATTTACAGAGTCAGCCGGGCTCAGGCTCGGGTGGGAGAGAGCCGCCGGGGTCAGCTGAAGGAAACGGAGATAGGGAGTTTATTTTAAACCCAAGTGGGCACTGGAGCTGCTAACAAGCAGACAGCTCTGGAGAGAATGGAGATTGGCAGCCTCGCAGACACTTGTCAGGAGGCCTGGAGGCTGCCCGGCAGACAGAGGGGGCGAGCATCGTGAGAGGGGTAGAGGCCAGTTCACCTGCTGGCCAGTGCTGTCAGGACTGGGACCTGAAAGCCAGTGGCCTCCGGAGAGGACACAGACCCAAGCTAGGAGGACTGTCTGTGTCCTCTCCAAGGGGTGCCATTCTATCTGTGGCCAGATGGACCATGTGCATAACTTAGTTCAGGAGTGGAGGACAGCCAGGATCTGTTAGCGCCCCCTAGAGGCCAGAAGCCCCCTCCTGGAGGTGCTCTGCCAGCATCCCAGGGAACCAGGTGGCAGTTCACCCTTAGCACTGACTCAGAATGTAGTGTGTGACCCCTTGAGAGGCCACCCCCTGTCTTCTGCATGGAAGACATCATCCGTGGCTTCACAGCCCATCGCCTCACTGAAGGTGGGATTTAAGAGGAATGGACAGATGGAACTCCGGATGGCAAGGACCACGAGGGCCTGATTCAGGGCATGTCACTCAAAACGGCCTCTGGATAGCGAGAACTGAGACCTTTTTAAAAAACAAACAAACAAACAAACTGGTTTTCTCTGTGTAGCTCTTTTGGAGCCTGTCCTGGAACTCACTCTGTAGACCCAGCTGGCCTCTAACTCACAGAGATCCACCTGCTTCTACCTTCTGAGTGCTGGGATTAAAGGCGTGCACCACCACTGCCTGGCTGAGCTGAGACCTCTTAAAGGACCCCAGCACTTCGAAGTGTTTATTTCCCTTGTAATTTACTTTGAACACTGAAGTGCCTAAGGAGCCCAGGCTTGTTAGAACTTCCTGGGTTTGGCTAGATGTTGCCGAGAATCTTCTGCACCAAGCCCCGGGCAGGCCACTCTGTCTTCTGCTGCCCTGGAAAGGCTGGCAGATCTTATTTCATCACAGAGCACTCTAGGGGCAGGGTGGATTCCGGCCTCTCCCTGCCAGTGAGGTCCTGGCCCTTCTCTTTTTTTGAAATGGCTTCACTATGTTTCACTCTGTCCTTGAACTTGCCACTTTCCCATCTCAGCCTCCAGCGTGCTTACAGGTGTGAGCCACCACATCTGTCTGTCTCCTGCTTTCTAGCAAGGGTCTCTCAGACCTCCTCTGTCTCTTCTGCTCCTGCCTGATTTCAACATGTCTGGGTTTCCATATTGCTCCTTCAGGGTGTCAGTGGCCACAAGAAGGTCACTGGGTACTTGAAATGTGGTTAGTCCAAACTTAGACATGCTTCAAATGTAGAAGATATCTCTGATTTAATGGCTGTGCTGGCTAGTTTTACGTCAACTTGACACAAGCTAACGTCATCTGAGGGGAGTAAACCTCAATTGAGAAAATGCCTCCTTGAGAGATGGGGCTGTAGGAGGGCCTGTAGGGCGTTTTCTTAATTAGTGATTGATGGAGGAGGACCCAGGTCATTGTGGGTGGTACTATCCCTGGCCTGGTGGTCCTGGGTTCTAAAAGAAAGCAGGCTGAGCAGGCCATGATGAGCAAGCCAATAAGCAGCACCCCTCCATAGCCTCTGCATCAGCTCCTGCCTCCAGGTTCCTACCTGCTTGGGTTCCTGTTCTGACTTCCTTTGTTGATGAACAGTAATATAGAAGGATAAGCCAAATAAACCCCTTTCTCCCCAACTTTGTTTTTGGTCATGGTGTTTTATTATAGCAATAGAAACATAAGAAAAGGCTTTCCGGTTGTTTTCCTTTCTTTTTTTCTTTTCTCTCTCTCTTTTTTTTTAAAGGCTCAAGAAAAAGAATGTAACATCTTGGCATGAAGATATGGCCGAGGGCAGAACACTGGCCTGGAGGTCCTGGGTTGTTATATGTTGAGTTGATTATGTATTGAAATGAGGATAGTTTGGGTAGACTGGGTTGAATGAAATAGACAGTTTCTTTTAAAATAGGCTGTTAGAAAGTTTTAAAATATGTATGCAGCTTGTCTGTGTGGCCTGAGTCATGTCTTTGGGGATGGGAGGGACACTGTCCTGGTCCAGACACCATGATGAGCTATGATGAATGAATGCATGGTTCCTCCAGCTCAGCGGTGAACTCCGTGCCTGTGATGTGCAGAGGAGCCACCTGACCCCAGCCTCCATCCTGACTCCATCCTCCATCCTGACCCCATCCTCCACCCTGACCCCAGCCTCCACCCTGACCCCAGCCTCCATCCTCCATCCTGACCCCATCCTCCACCCTGACCCCATCCTCCATCCTGACCCCATCCTCCATCCTGACCCCAGCCTCCATCCTGACCCCATCCTCCACCCTCCATCCTGACCCCAGCCTCCACCCTGACCCCATCCTCCATCCTGACTCCATCCTCTATCCTGACCCCATCCTCCACCCTGACCCCAGCCTCCACCCTGACCCCAGCCTCCACCCTGACCCCATCCTCCATCCTGACCCCAGCCTCCACCCTGACCCCAGCCTCCATCCTGACCTCCTGCATCTGGTGAGGTGGGGTGGGGCACTGTTAGCCAGAGAAGATGTAATTGGGAACCACAGCTGAACTCCATGCCCAGGCCTCACCCAGAACCCTGACTGGGGAGTGCTAACTAGGTGGATGCAGATGCAGAGGTAGTGTGGGAGTTGGTCCAAACGAAGGACTTTGTCTTGTCTTGGTTCTTTGAGGCAGGGTCTCACTGTGTAGCTCTGGCTGACCTGGAACTCACTGTGTAGAGCAGGTGGAGAGCCTGCTTGTTATCCAGAGTGGAGTGTGTGTGCCCTCTGCCTGCCCTGACCATCTGTCTGCCAGCTGCTACGCTCCTCACTACCTTTGGGGCCAGCGATGGGGCACATCAGAGAGAAACTGGGAACTGGGAAGGGGTTAAGCAGAGATGGAAGATCTGAGAGACAGGGGCTGTGGAGAAAGTTAAACATAGGATGATCCAGCCCAGAGAAAGAAGTGGGGCCAGCCTTGGCTGTGGTGGGTGACTGATAGGCTTGAGGGTGGCTCGTGCCTCTCTTCAGTGCACTGAATGGGCAGGAGCGGCCGTAGGCCTGCAGAGATGCATTGCTTAGATAGCCTCTGTCCTGGGGTCTGAGATGCCAGAGCACAGAGGGCTGGCGGGAGTCTAGGTGGGATGTGGCCCTGCGCCCCACCTCTGCTGTGAACCCAGGTGGTTACAGTCCCGGACCAGTGCCAGTGCCTGCATCCAAGTGCCTGGTGCACTTTCTCCCACCCTTCCCTCTTTACCACCCCCCACGCCCCCCATCCCCCCATCCCCACCCCACCGCCCAGCCCCTCCCTGCAGTCTCTCCTCTCTCACACTGGATTGGCTCTCCAGCGGCTCTGCTCTCCACGCCCTTCCCCCAAACTAACTGCCTCCAGAGTAGGAGCACAGTAGTAGGGGCCAGGTTCGTCCTTGGCCTTTTGGCCAGTGATGGTCCCCTTTCAGCCAGTGTCACCCAGCCCGGCTCAATGGGACAATGGTAAGTGATAGACAGGCCACACGGCTTCTCTGGCTTCAATAATTAGGGAATTAAGTCCCAATGTCCGTGTGTCCTGGGCCCCCCTTCATCTCTGATGCTGCTTGTTGGAAGCCGGAGGAGGGGTACAGTGTCGTTGTGGGGACAGTGAGGAAGGGTGGAGCTAGCCTCCACCCCACTGCCGACTTCCTCTGACTGAGGGAAACCACACCCCTTCCTTCACTTCCCTCACTGTCCTAGGTGCTGGGTCCCTCTGCAGAGGCCCTGTCAGACTCCAGAGTCTGTGTGGAGAGGATTGATTGCCTCAGAATGGTCACTGACAGAGGAGAGACACGGGCTGATGTGAGCTCCATGGAAGCCCAGAATGTAATCTTTAATCTGTAACGTGGGCCCCTGGCCCTGCCTCCCCACCCCAGCCCAGATGACATATTTACAGGATGTGTAGGGACCCACGTCCAGGCCAGGTGAATGCAGCCCCCTCCCCCCATTCCTTCCTGGGTGCTGCCAGGCCGGCACTGCTGGGGTGGGGCAGGAGATGCGGAAAGTCGGGGACCGGGGTGAACTGGTCACGGGAAGTCTTGTGTTCGTGTTCCCACCGAGGACACGTGGACACAGTTGGTCCTGCCCTTGTATGCAGAGGCCTTCACGGTGGTGCAGAGGCATAGATCCACACGTCTGTGCCCAGGGGCACTGCCACCCGTGTGCAGGTGTGACTCCTAACAGAAGTCTCAAGGAACTCTAGCAACAGGGCGAAACTCCAGCCTTTCCCCTGTCCTCAGCTAGTGGGACTGGTGGCCGAGTCTGTCTTCCTGTCACTGGGATAGTGCCAGCTGGGGCTCAGTGCTGAGGACCCCACTGAAGTCGACACCATCTGGCCATCCCAAAGGCTGCCAATGGGGTCCTAGGCTCCAGGGTGCCGCTGGGGTGCTTTAAATAAAAGGAAGCCATTTTCCCCCATGAGCGTTCCTCAGAGAGACATCAGGTCGAACACAATGGGGGAACTCTCTGGCCCTGGGGTATCCAGAGCCACTGCTTAGCCTGAGTGGGGTGTCCCCAAGAAGGGGGTTCCTTTCATTTGTGGCTTTCATCCATAAGGGAGCCTGCTCCATCCTGCCCAGCCAGCTGGCTTTAAGGGCAAGGGGCCAGAGCTCATCTGTCCCACATAGGGTCCTGAAGGCAGGCCACAACAGACTGTGTGGGAGGGCCGCGCAGCTCTGCCAGCCTTGGCCCAGCTCTCGGGCTGGGCTGTAGCGAGGACCAGAGGAGGGCAGACAGAGGAACATCTGTAAACGTACTACTCAGCCCCAGAATGAGGATGATGAATAGAGTTTTGATGGGGGGGGGGTGAGGGGGGCTTGAGGACTTCCCTAGTAGCCTGTACTCTACCATGAGGCTTCCCCTTTCCTGGTGTCTCTTACATATCATAGGCACTAACCCTGGGGTCTCCCCTGGCTCTCCCTACCTAGAGTCCTCCCTGGGAAGGTAGCTTGCTCTGGAACAGCCAGGCCACATCAGGGGGCACTTGAACCCTGAGACAGCCCCAGAATCACCCTTCTTGAAAGGGGAGAGGTGCCATTTTATTTTAGGGACTATATTTTCTATACCCCCAAATGCATGCACCCTGGCAGGGACAGAACGCTTGGCTTGGAGTGGAAGACAGTCTGGGGCAGAGGGTCACGGCCCCCATGAGCTAGGCAGTGGGCACGGGACAGGCAGCTTTGGTTTGAATCAGCACTCTGATTTCTTCTAAGCTGGGTGGAGGCGGGGCCACACAGGGCTGCTCAGCCTCTGCTGGGTTCCAGTGTGGGCCTTCCAGAGAGAGATCTGGGAGGTCTCAAGGCCACAGGCCTTCCAGGCCCGCCAGTAAGTGTCAAAACTTCCCTACAACTGCCCCCTGGCCCCAGCCACCCAAGGTTACATTCATTAGTTAAGATTCACTTAAAAAAGAAATAAAGAAAAGAAAAGAAAAAACCGTGTAAGATCAGCTCCTTCCCATGAGGTCCCAGAGAGCTACCACCCTGGTTCCAGCTGCCTGGTTCTGAAGAGGGGCCAGCCAGCCTTGTCCACTGGTGGCTACCTGTCCCCACCAGGCGCCACTCCAGGCCCCAACCTGAGCTGTGGCAGTCTGTGACGATGGGAGCTACATTCACGGGGGGGGGGGGGGGGGGGGGAGGGGGAGGGGGAGACATGTGCAAGGCCAAAGCCGCATGAGGTGGGGTGGGGAACTGGGCAGGAAGTGCCCCCCTCCAGGCCCCTCCACCCAGGTGGTCTGAAAGATGAGGCCACAGTCCCAACCCCGACCCCTGTGCAGACAGGAGCCGAAGGGTTTGGACCTGGAAGACAATGCATGGTGCCTCCCTCTGTGGCAGGGTGGAGGCAGCCTCGCGGTCCGGGGCCGAGACGGTGGGTGCCAGGCTCGGAGGGAGCAGCGTGGCACTTTAGGCCCCTCCGGACCTGGAATGGAGAGAGGGCGTCAGGAGAGGACAGGAGGCTGGGCCCTGAGGGAGAGCCCTCCAGCTGCCTGCCCCGCCCCGTCCCCCCTCCCCCAGGTCTTGGAGGCATCGAGTCACAGGCTGGCCAGGAGGGGGTCTGGCAGAGGTCGGACAGCGGTGGCATGGAGACAAAACAGATGGGCGAGGACGCAGAGGGAGGCCCCCTCCTAGGGGCGGGGGCTGCGGGGCGCGGTTCCAGCGCCCACCCGGCCATGGGACCCGGCTGCAGAAAGCACAGCGGAAGGTGGGCCAGGGCCCAACAGGCGGGTGGGCAGGAGGAAGGGCCAGAGCGCAGGCTGAGGACTCGCTTCCCGGGCTGCCTGCGGGGCTGCGGGAATCGGATCGTCCCAGCTCCAGGTCAACAGAATGCAAGGGGACGACGAATGAAATGGAGACAAGGACAGCGGGAGGGATGACGTGGCCGGCATCACACTGCCCCCTGCTGGGTCGGGTCATACCTTCCACGACGGATGTTTCTTCCGGAGTCAAGGAGAGGACAAGCAGAGAGAGAGAGGGAGAGAGACGGGAGAGGGAGGGGAGAGGGAGGAAAAGGGGTCGTGTGAACCCCCTGTTCTCTGAAGGAATGGCCTTCTATCCCAGGAAGACCTTCTGCCCCACAAATGGACCATGGAGATCTACTTCAGATTGGTGGAGGGTTCAAGCCCCAGCTCTGTCACTAAGTCACCCGTGACCTTGGGCCTCAGGGCTCTTCAAGTGCCCAGTATGGTGTCCAGAACAGACCCTAACTGCAATGACCTGGAGCTCATGGGCTGGATGTGGACTGGGGGGAGGGGGGTGAACACACACACACACACACACACACACACACACACACACACATCCCTCAGACAGGCCCTACCCACCCCTCCCCTGGCAGTGCTGGGACGCACTAAGCCAACTAAGCCCAGCCTTCAGCCAACTACAGTGGAGGTAACTGTAACATCTGGTGTTTAAATATGAGCAGGTAATTGCTGTAAACGTTCAGACTAGAACCTGTGGGCTGACTCGAACCAGTGAGGTGTGAGTTCTGGGTGAGCTAACCTGTCAGGGAAGCCATTAGGCTCCAACAGCCTGGGGTGCCGAACCCCCAAGCTAGCACCCGGAGGGGATGGATCTAGGGAGCATGTGTCTCTTACTTAAATCCCCAGCCCGTGCCGCCCAGGACGATGGCTGCGACCAGGACAGCCCCGGCGATGGAGCCAATGATGATGTTGGTACCGCTGGGACCTGGGGAGGAGGGCAGGGCTTGGTTGGCAGGGACAGGCACGGGAAAGGGGCGACACAGGCCACGCCGGCCAGCTGCAGCCTCACCTTTGTATCTCTCGGTCTCCCCGGTGGGCGGGGACGTGGGCAGGGGGTTGTGGATACTGCAGTCTTTGCCCGTCCAGTCTGGCTGGCAAATGCACTTCCCTTCATTGCTGCAAACCTGTGGGTGAGGTGGGACCAGCACAGGTAAGCGAGGCTGCGCCCCTGTGAGCCTCCTCCGGAGCGCTACCCCCGCGCCCCTGAGTGAGCGCGCCCCTGTGTGAGCCTCCTCCTCCGGCGCGCTACCCGCTGGCCATCAGACACCCACCCCGTGGTGGGAGCAGATGCGGCGTTCCCCGCTGCCCGGGCAGGTGCTGAAGTTGAAGGCGGAGGCCGGCAGGCAGCGGTGATCTAGGCACAGCATGTTGGGTCCACAGGCCGTGCCGTCCTCTACGTAGCTCAGGTCGGAGCCGTCAGCCAGCTGCACGTGACCTCCCCTGGAGAGACGGGATAGCCAGCCTCGATCCCTGTCCCCAGCCCCCACCCCAGTCCCCACCCCAGCCGTGGTCCCAGACAACACCTGCAGTCCAGCTCCTTGCCCTGGTGGTAGAAAGTGACACTGCTGATGTCCGCCCCCAGGTCCCCTAGCCGAGGGGCTCCAGAGATGTTAACGCAGAGGAGGAAGCCACAGAGCACATCCCTGTTGGGGCACAGGGGGACAATGAGCCCAAATTTCGCCTCAGACCCAAGTACTCCACCTGTGTCCCCTCTCCTCTGGGCCTCACAGGCTCTTCCTGGAGCCTGCTGCCTCCACCCCTGCAGACTCCCAGAGCCGGGATGCCCAACGGAGAGAAGCCTACTCACTGCTTACTGCACTGGACCCAGCCAGATCCCTTGCGCCCACAGTTCCCACGCTCTGTCCCCTCCACATTCAGCTTCTCGTAGCAGAAACGATCTGCAGCCGCTAGAGGTAGATAGATAGATAGATAGATAGATAGATAGATAGATAGATAGATAGATAGATAGAGAGCATCACCCCCACGAGCTCCTCGGTCTCCGCTAGAGCTACACCTCCAACACTCTGCCTGATCCCTGGGCTTGATGCCCAAGGTCCTCAGAAGCCACACATCAGTGCAGGGCATGTCCAACCAGAAGCAGTCCCAGCGTGGCTCTCAGTTCTAAGTTCTCCCCAGTCTCCGTCCCCGTACCCAGCAGGACTCACCATGGCCCCAAAGGGCTTGACACTGCCGGTCCCGGGTTTTACAGCGGCCTCCATAGCAACGGCCCTAAGACCCAGAGCAGACAAAGCATGAAGACACTGGAGGGTCAGAGCGGAGAGAAGACTGCACAGCGTTCAGAGGGGAGGACCCCCCACCCCCATACCTGCTCGTGATCACAGTAGTAACCATCCAGCTTGTGCAGGTTAGGAGGACACTGTAGAGAGAGGGGCTGGCTGAGCAGAGTAGCCCAGGCCTGAGCTGAGGTACCGGGGGGAAAGACCGTAGGAAGCAAATTCTGCCCAAATTCTCGTGTACATGACTCTTCCCCATCAGGGACAGGGGCCCATTTGGCTCTGAGGATTTGAATGGTAAACGCCTATGCTTTTCTGGGCTTCCTCAGTTTCTTGCACCCATTACCCTGGAGGCCTGAGATCTAATTAACCAATGTTACTACCCACCAGATGCCTAGCATACACTAGACACGGGCGCTAGGCTGTAGGAGTACCAGCCTGACTACAAATGCTTGTTTAATGACTGAAGGAACAGAGGGCTTCGGCTCGAAGGACCCCTTTCTCAGAGAAAAAAAGAAGCTGAGGCTGGTTAGCGGCGGTGTGGCCCCTGCTAAGCAGAGAGGGGCGGAGAGTGGTCAGCCCTTCAGATCGAGAGGGGAAGGGGGGGCTGGCTGGCTTGCTTGAGCCTCCACAGGAAGGGCAGCGGGTTGGCAGACCTGGCTTGAGTCGCCGGTACAGGTCTCTGCGATGTCACACTCATTCACCGCTTCTCGGCAGGAGACACCTCGCGGCTCATACTAGGAAAAGCATGCATGTTTCCGGAAAGGATAAATATCTCGCCGCTGCCCCCCACCCAGGGTTATCCTACTGTCCTCCTGGAACCTGGGTCCCAAGCCCAGTTTCTTATTTCCTGTCCCTCTGCGCCCTCAACATCTAAGGGTAACTCCCCGGCCTCCAACTCTAACCCCCAACCTCACCCGCCCCATTGACGCTGCCTTTGGGACAGGCCCCGCCCACACGATGCTTGGCTCCTCCTCCCTCCCGCCTCTTGTCCAGGGCATCCAATCATCTCTTTGCTCCTGGCCCCGCCCTCCCTCCCGCGCTCGCTTGATCTTTCTCACCTTGCAGCGGCGACAGCAGAGCCCATCGCTGCACATGGCGTCGTGGGTCAGGGTGCATTTCTTGCAGCAGTTGCCACCCGCCCGGCTGCACTCCTGAGAGTGGCGGGGAGAAGCGGAACGGAGGGCAAGCCCTTATCCTCGATCCTCCCGACTCGGTCCTCCCCACTCCCGCCTCGACCCTCCTCACTCCTTCCTAGAGCCCGGGCCCACACCGGAGACCACCCGGACAGCTCGCTCACCTGCACCGAGCCGCAGTCGCACTCCTCCCCCGCCTCCACGAAGCCATTCCCGCACTCAGGAGGGTCCAGGAGCTGGAGGGGGAGGGAATGCCGGGAGCCTGGCTGGGACCCTGCGCCCCCCCCCCCCGCCTCCCCTCGCCTGCTTCCCGGTTCTCCACGCTGGTACCTTGAGGGGCTTGTTGAACAGGCAGCTCCCGCCTCCCTCCTGCAGAAACTGGTTGTATTCGTCGATGCTGCAGCGCGAGAACTTGCGCGGCAGGTAGAACCTGGGCAGGCGTTAAGGGACTGTGCTGCTGGGGCAGCCCTCCAGCCCTCCCTCGGGGGCCTTGGTTACCACTACGAGGAGGCTGGGGAACTGCCCAGTGACTGCACGACAGTCAATCCCCCATGCCCATCTAGGAATGGGTGGAGGACGTCACTTGCGATCACTTCACTGAACCTCGGGACAAAGAGCCCAGAGTTGGAACGCTCGGGAGGGACGGCGCCTCGCACGAGGCTCGGGCGCCTCCCAGTGGCCAGAGAGCGCGCTGCAGTCTAGCCAATTTGGGTGTCCTAGCCTCCCTGCGCTGTTTGTAGATAACGGGTGGTATTCTCGGAATCCTGAGTGCTCCCGTGAGCTGGGCCTTTTGAAGCCACCTATCCAGACTGCCAGTGCTACCCCAAGCCCTTCCCCAAGTCTATCTATCGGAACTCACCCAGTGTCCTCCATGATGCAGCCCAGCCAGATGTCTGGACATTTGCAGTCCCCTATGAGGCAATTTAGGAGCACATGAGATAGGGTAGAGGGGGTACCCCCAACACTGACCCCTTATTCATCTCTTGAGGTGCTGGGTGGGTCTGAGATGGCTGTGGGCTTCAGGGTCGGTACCTGCCGAGCTCCGGTGTTTGTTCCACATCATGCCCAAGTTCTGCCCTAGCGTCTGGGCCAGGGTCACGGCCATAGCGCCCATGTTGCCGTACTAGGGTGGGGGAGACGGAGCACAGGATGTCTACACCCTTCCAACAGCCACTGTGTCTTAGGGCGCTGCCCCCGTGGCCCCCCAGCCATGCCCCTCCTGCTCACCTCATTCACACCTCCACCCCGGGACAGTGAGCAGATGCCCCCCACGTAGGCCACCCCACTGCTGGTGCTCTGGAAGGTTCTACCCCTGGAAGGGAGACAGCGTTCAGGGTGACTCCGCAGAAGCAGCAGTGGATTCCAGCCCTTCACATCAGCCTGGTGACCTCAGGCTAGCCCCTCTCCTGTTTGGGTCCATTCACCCATAAGCCAAACCAGAGGTCTGAGGGCCTCGAATCGCGTTTGTCCCTCACTAGGGTACTGGGTCGCTGAGGTAGGGATGATGGGCAGTCTGGCAAGGGAAAGGCAAAGAGTACGTCCCCTGTGCAACCTCAGGTGCAGAGGACACCCAGCTGGCAGGTGGCTGGGAGCAGGTGGCAGGTGCAAGGTGAGGCCCACCCGCAGATGCCCGCTCCGGAAAGGGCTCCTGGCAGTAAGAGGCAGCAGCCAGCAAAAACTGGCGGGGCGTCGTGTGGGGACTCACGAGAAGAGGTGGGTGGCATCACTGGGCTCAGGGAGACCCTCCCGCCGGTAGACCATAAGCCGGGCCAGGGTCTCCAGCAGGTCATCCTGCACCTGGATCTTGTCCCCATCTGCCCATGTTTCCATGGCAACCAGCACAATTCTTGTGTTGAGCTGTTCCTTGTATATCTGGGCCCAGAGAGAGGAGGGGAGCTGGAGGGAGGTGCGATCTATATTCCCAAGAAATGGGGGTGCCAGTGACTGACAGTGACCCCCGGATGCCTGGATGTGTGGTGGGGAAGGAGAGGGGGAGAGGGCCTGCTGCTCACCACATCCGCCAGGTTCACGACGGACTTGGCGAAGTTGCTGGTGAGGACCACTGACTGGCGCATCTGCTCAAACTGCCGAGAGAGGCGGCGAAGAAGGTAAGGCTCCCGGGGGCCCCTCCGCCCAGGGCCCCCCTCAGCCTGGGCACTTACCAGCTGGTGGTCGTTGATCACAATCAACTCTACATACTTGGTCTCGCTGTGCACCGTGGGGTGGCCCCTGCGGACCTGGAGGGCGGGTAGGCACTTGGAATCAGAGTCCCCTCTATGTCTGGGCTCACGGCCAACCCATGGGCAGACATGTGGGGAGGGGACATTCTGGTGTCCAGTCAGGGATGGTGCCAGCCCCCCATCTGGCAGAAAGTGCCACCCCTCCCAGCCTGGAAATGAGAGCAGAGGACACACAGTGTCTGAGGGCCCCAAAATGGGGACCTGTGTAGACACCAGTGTCTGAGGGCCCCAAAATGGGGACCTGTGTAGACACCATTGTTAGGGAGGAATTGAGGGGCCCTTCCAGGAGGTAGTTCCCTGGCTCCTGACCTCATCACTCTGAGCTCTCTCTTGCCCAACCATGGGTGGGGATGACCTGCCCTGGACCACAGTCTAAGGTCTCTGCAGCCCGAGACTGTGTGGGCCCCGTACCTGCCTTTTCCTCCTCAGCCTGGGCCGGGTGGGAGGAGCAGACTGGGCTGGGCCAGCAAACAGGCAACCTGTGGGGAGCAGAAGGTAAGAGGGGCCCAGCTGTCCAGCCCCACCCGCTTCCCCCTCCCTTACCTGGTTCCCTGCATCCGAGGGGGGCTGGGAGGAGAGGGGTCCGGTAAATGAGGTGGGGAAGGGGTCCCTGCAATGAGGGGAATTAGTTCTTGGGGAGCCAACCAGGTCTGCTCTGGGCCCAGATTGGAGGAAGCTCCAGCCCTTCCCCCACCCCACCCCGGGGTGACCCCGCACTGGCCAGAGCTCCCATGTCGGATCTGATCTCCCAGATGCTCAGATTCCAGGGTCAAGACCTGGGGGCGCCCTGAGAGACAGGGGCAAAGGACACTGGAGCCCAGTGAGAGGTCACTTGGGGGACAGAGGGGACATTGGAGATGGGGGCACAGAAGGCAGGAACCAAAGCTGGGGTCACCCAGGGCAGTGAGGCTGAGGTTGCTGCAGGAGGGGAGGAGGTACCATCGCTGTTGGGGGGAGTCACAGCATGACCATCAGGGCAGAAAGGCCTGCGCGGGCCTTGCTTACCTGTGGGGGGCCCCAGGGCCCAGCCATCTCTTTGGGCTCTATGATGTAAGTCAGGTTCCCATCAGAGAAGACCCCGCTGTGGAGAGAGGCAGACATGTGGCAGGATGGTTCCTCACCATCCTGGGCCAGGCAGAGGCCCCCCCTGCTGCCCAGCGCTCCCCACACTCACTGCAGCCCCTGGCAAGTGGACAGCGCGGCAAAAGACTGTGGGTTGCCCCGGAGTTTCCCGTGGTAGTAGCAGTGGTCTCCAGCCCCCTGTGGAACAGAGGGCTGTGAGTAAGACACCCTGCCCAAGCATGGAGGCGGCGGCGGCGGCGGCAATGCAGGGGCCGCAGCCCTCCGAATACCAGGCACTCTAAACCGGTGGGTCTTCTGATTCCTCTGTCACCGTGAACACGCTCCTCACACTTTCTGGGTCAGCTTCATCTACCCCCTAAAATGAGGACATTGGGCCACACAGCAGCTCCTGGCTATTTGTTGGGGCTGGTGAGGGATCCCAGACTCCTTTGAGACCAACAGATGGATCGGACATAGTACCTGCCACCCCCCAGGCCCTGTTCTGAGCACACCACATACAATGTGTCAGTTACCAGCACCTGCTGTGGATGCACACACACACACCCCACCTCGTGCGCAAGCTCACAGTCACATGTGGTCTGCAGCTGAGGGACTGTGACAGCATGGGTTCTCCTGACCTGGCTCATAGGTCAGAGGGGACCAGCAGCACCCGCCTCTCCCAACTCCGCTTCCTGCGGAATTACTTGTGCTCTAGTTCCAGAACAGGCTGGGGGGGGGGGAGCTATTTATAGACACTCATTCATCTTTGTTCAGGCTCCAGGGCCTCCAGGGCTGGGACCCTAGTGTGGCAGGCATCTGGGACTCCCAGGGCAAGAGGAGGCATTTTGATCTGCTGCTGGGGGGGGGGGTAGGGGGTGGGGTGGGGTGGGGTGGGGGGGTGGAGCTCCTGCCCAGGATGTGCAAGGCCCTGGGTTTAGTCCCTAGAACTCAAACAAGGGAGGGGTGGTCATCTCTTCCAAAGCTTCCTCCCAGAGGATTCTGGGGATATCGCTAATGTGACACAGTGAGGGTCCTGTTATACCTCCATGCAAGGGAAGAGGCTGGGGAAAGTCAGGCCTCAGTCTGAAGGAGGGAGGCTCAGGGACCCACACCACCCACCCTGCCCTTCCTGTTGGTCCCCAGAGCCTCTAAGGTGGGAAGGATGGGAGGTCCCTTGACACCAGGCCATGTGGAGTGTGTCCTTGACATACCTCCACCAGCCACCTCCCTGTCGTCCCCATTTCTCTGTGCTGGGGTTCTGAGGATCAAAGCCTCCACATGTGTGGCCAGCTACCGCTGACCCACACCTCCAGCCTCACCCCTGCATCTTTGACCATGGAACAAACACCTCTGCCCACTTGATCCAAGGTCACTCACAGTGCTGTGCTGGGTGGCCCCCTCTCGGCTGAAGTGGCGTTCCACGTACTGCGACGACAGGAGATGGCTGAGACAGCAGGAGGAGGAAGGGTCACTTGGTGAGGCCAGGTCCTGCTTAGCTCCCACCCCAGCTAAGGATCCAAGTCCCACAGTGCCCCCAGCCAGCCAAGCCCCGCGGCCCGCGGCCCATGGCCCACAGCCCACCCTCTGGCTCCAGGCTACACTCACTGATTTAGCTCCAGGTCCAGAGTGAAGTTTGAGTTGAAGGCTGGGATGACGAAACTCACCTGGGCCAGGTGCACGGGCTGGTGTGGGGAAGGGCAGAGAGGAATCAGCCTGGAGTCGGGGGGGGGGGGGGGACGGGGGGGGCGGGGGGGGGCACAGAGGAACCTGGAGAGGGGCAGCCAAGCTCCAGAAGCTGAGGAGACCCCTCTCTGGGGTCCTTGTCCTCTGAGACCCCGTTCCTTCCCTGAGGATAGCTGTTCAACCTTGGCCACAGCCCACCCTCCACCCAGGTCCTGGGCATCCTCTGTCCTCGGGCTACTTTCTGGGTTAGTCTCCTTGAGAATCGGGGACAGAGGGGTCAGCCTAACCTGCCCATGGCCTCATGCTAGGCTCTCAGAGCTGTTGATAGGGCCACCCCAACTTCATGGGAACAAAAGGGAGCCCCCAGACATTCCACGGAAAGGCAGAAGGGTCCCTGGCTCATGGGTGGGCAGGGGAAGGGAAGCAGTCCCCAACCCCAATCTACACAGGAGGACTTGGGTTTTCAGACACGTGGAACAGGCGGGAATTGACCACTGGGGCAAGGGCAGGCACCAGCACCCTGAGAGGAGGGTAGACCTCCCACAGCTCCAACCCACTGCCCTCTGCCTGCCCAAAGCAGCTCATCTTTAATATTTCAATCCCACAGTTAATTTTTAAACGCGGAAGTTTTCCTGATAAATTTTTCAAAGGGGCATTATGCAGTGGGGCTGGGAGGCTCCAGGTTGCCATGGCAATGGACTAGGCCTGAGCAAGATGGCTGCCCTCTCTGCCTGGGTGCCCAGCTGCTTGGCGTGTGGGGGTGGGAAAAGAGACATCAAAGGCTGGGGGGAAAGAGTCACCCAACTCCCAGAGGAGGGCAACAGAGCTTCGGGTGAAGGGGGAGCTGGCCTGAGAGTTACAGTCACCTTAGAGACCCACCGGGGGCCTAAGCCCCACCCCAAGCTGGCAACTTGGCTTTGGTCTTCCACAACACTTTGGAAAGGTCTGCAGGCCGAATTCAGGGTTGGAGTCTGCCTCCTACCCCGTCTGTTTAGGAGGGTGGACCTCCAGATCCCAGGCATTGGTCTGAACTCTTCCTGAGCACGGCCATATTTGATCTCTCCAGCAACCCCGTGGGACAGCTGCTCCTGTCCTTCCTGACAGCCGGGAACCAATGCACAGAGACCTAACTGGTGCGCACAAAGCTCCACCGGTAAAGGTGTTATGCCCCGTGTGGTGAGGCAGTCTGCAATCTCAGTCCTTGGAGGATGAGGCAGGAAGATCACGAGTTTGAGGCTAGCGTTGGCTTCATAGTTCCAGGTCAGCCTTAGCTCCATACTGAGACAGAAAAGGAAGAGCCAGGGGGAAGCTGATATTCAACCACAGGAATAGATTTCCAGGGCCTTCCTTCTAGAAAGGTGGCAAGAGATGGAAGTCGTCCCAGAGCCATGGGAAGCTAGCTCTGGGAATGCAGGCAAGGAGAAGCCAAAGGGCCAGGCCCTCCAAAGGCCGACCTGTGAGCCCCAAGGACACGGACTCACCCCACCCCAGGCTGTCTGAGGTTCCAAACTCCACCCTAAGCCCCTAGAGCATCGATCAGACTCAAAATAGAGAGCCAAGGGCAGTGAGGTCTTGCTGTCTCCCCCTCTCTCCAAGCCCTTAACCTGGCCAAGTCTGTTGTCCCCTCCCCTAGGCCTGTCCTGGTTCGGATCACCTCTCCTTCAGCTCCGCCAGGGCGTCTCTGCCCTCCCCACCTCAGGACAGCTCCTGCTTGTCTGTCTGTCCCTATCCTGCCTGCTCGGAGAAGTCGCTTTCCAGGCCCCTTCCCTTGAGCCTGTTCTAGGCTGTGCAACCTTAGGGATGACCCAGAAGCCTCCCCGAGCCCCAGATTCTCCATCTGATGAAGGTAAGGTGAGTGGACGTTGGAGCTGGGAGGCTGGCTTTGCAGGGGCCATCCTGATCCCACTCTGGGGAAAGCAGTGAGACATGGTAGGGTTCTATTTCTCCAATGGCCTGCAGCCAGTGGGGCTCAGCTGTGGGACACGCCACCCTTCTCCAGTGGACATGGGGCTCAGCCCAGAGAAGACAGACCAGCCAGGAGGGGCTTTGTCCAAGGCCAGGAGGGGGCTCTGTTCAAGGCAGTGGGACACAGTTGAGAAACCAGGCACCAAGGCACGTTGGCCTGGCCCAGCTCAGTCCACTTTCGGAGGGAGAACCAGATAATGCAAGTCCAGCCTTATCCCAGGCACTGGGCTGCTGGTTCCAGGACCAGCAAGTCCCTGGCCAGCTTTTAGCCAGTGCTCTACTAAAGTCAACAGCTCTCTTTGCCAAGCTGGCCCACTGTCCCTGCAGCAGCCCCAGCCCTGCCTCCTCCCATTACCCTCTGTCCCTAGGGCCTCCAGACATGAGGTCACAGCCTTGGCCACCTCAGCCTCTCCCTGCTCAGGACTGCTCAGGACTGGACATGACCCCATGCCCTGTGCTTGCCTCTTACTTCTTGGTGACCTTGGTGCTTAGGTGTTCTGTTCATTTGATCTCACCCTGCCCGGGCTGGCAGGTCCTCAGGGAGCAACACCAGGTGGTGACAGGCCCAGGGTCATGCTGGGGAGGTGCCAGGCCAAGTCTCACTTCTGGGCTAGAGGCTGTGTCTGCATGTCAGCTGTGGTGACCTGGCAGGTGAGTGCCCCTTCACCCGACTCTGTCCTGTGACAGGTCCTCCCTGCCTCCCAGGCACCTGCTTCTGGCTGCCCATGCCTTCCTTTCTCACTTTCTCCACGCCCTGTGTTGGGCCCAGCCGGATTATAAGACACAGAGACGGACGACCGCCTCTGCCTCAGACCTCAGTGGTGGGGAAGGGGTGCTAAAGATTACCAGAATTCTAGGGTGCCCCAGAAAACCTGAGCTGCAGAGTCCTGCTCCCCACAACCTCCAGGAACCGCCCCTCAGTACTCTGAACCCAATCTCCTCTAGCTCCTCATCTGCAGAGCCAACACCTGCCTGTCCCCGGAAGGCTCAGGCCACTCACAGCTCTCATCCTCTAAGTATTCAGTTTGGTTTGTTTGTTTGTTTGTTTGTTTGTTTTGTTGGTTGGTTTTTCCAGACAGGGTTTCTCTGTGTAACAGTCCTTGGCTGTCCTGGAATTCACTTTGTAGACCAGGCTGTCCTCGAACTCACAGAGATCTGTCTACCTCTACTTCCCGAGTGCTGGGATTAAAGGTGTGCACCACCACAGCCTGGCTTAAATATTCAGATTTTACAAACACACACACACACACACACACACACACGTGCACACACATAAATACACACCACATACAGAGATGCACATATACAAACATATACATACACAGTTGCACACACATGCAATCACTAATTCACCTTTTTATGACCTTTAGTCCTCCGGAGTGAGGGCTATCACTCCCCATCCTTTCTCCCCATCCAACTGCTCAGCAGGGATTCGGTGATCCGGGCTGGATGGGCAGTGTCAGACCTAAGGAGCCGTTCACCCCCACCCTCTGTTTCTCTGTGGTTAAAACGGGGTGCCATGAGCATGGCGTGAAGCTCAGCTCAGCTCAGCACTCCATGACAGTCAGGGTCAGTTATCACGGTATGGAGGACCTCCACAGCCTGGCAGCTGAACGGGGCTTTGAGGGTAAAACACTTGCTTTGTTTACCTCCTGTGATCGGGACGTGAACGGTGTGGCTTGGAGTGATTTACCTGTGTGGGGTCACTTCACTCTCCGTGCTGGGAGACACTACCACCTTGTGGGGCTGGGTGACAGAAAATAGAGAAAGAGCCAGAGAGATGGGGGCCTCCTCTGGGAGCCCCCTCATCCAACAGCAACTCCCCAGCAGCCACCAGCAAAGGTGGAAACTCCATTCATCAACAGGGCAGCGGGACACAGACAAGAACAGGTGCACGCATTTCCCATGACTGGAGTTGACCTAAATTTTTTGAGGACAGAGTCACCCTTACAGGGTCATCAGTCCCTCTGGGGACAGACTCCGGACAGCTGGGCTCCTTGAGGCAGCCAGGAGGGTGCTTGGGTAAGGCCAGGCCCACAGGCCAGAGTCTTGTGGGAGGACTGCAGATGTCACGGTGTGCCTCTTAAAGTCCCACCTGGAGCTGCACAGGTAACCCCCAGACGCCCTGTCCTTGGCTTCCAGCCGCTCACCCCCTTCAGAGAGCCCCTGCTCCCCAAGACCCAGACAGGGCTGTGTTGCTACTCTGCCATAGCAGCAAATCACAGCATGGCCTTGTTTCTGGGGGGCCGGCGTCCATGGCCTAACTGTCCCCATGTCTGTCTTGCATGGACTGGGGTCTCACTCACTTGCCCTCGATGGCTGTGCAAAAACAGCCCAGCAACTACCGCTCTGGAAGTTCTCGAATGTGCTCTCCCAGTGACAGCCTGGCTCAGGTGAGAGCTGTCTGCAGGCCTGGGACCCTGAGTCCTGACCTTGCTTGCTACCACCCACAGCCTGACTTCTCTTTGGTCCCCCAAGGAGTTTGGTTTTCTCAGGGCCAGGCAAGATCCACACAGCAGCTCCATGGGCCGCTGGATTCAGTCAGTTGGCTTACTCTGCCCAGACGCACTCATGCAGTGAACAACCAACGCAATGAACACCACGGTCCTCTTGTCTGCCCCTCCCCGCACCCCCAGCAGCAGGCTCCCTGAGACCACGGCTTTCTGGAGCTCTCCAGGACACTCTGGCCCAATCTTCCTCCCAAAAAGAGAAATGAGTGAGGTATTGAGAGCCCCAGCAGAGCGAGCCGAATCTGGGAAATGGGAACAGAGGCCCTGGCTTCTGGAGTCCGATGAATACTAACCAACCCAGACATCCCACAGCTGAGGTCTGCCCCAGCAAGGTGTGATGGTGACATGTGGGGTCTAATTTACGTCCCAACCCTGCCCTCCACCAAGCCAGGGGGACCCCAGCACGTGAAGCACTTCCTCACTGCTGACACCTCAGGAGGGCTGAGACTCAGGTTATCATTAGGAGTCAAGACAATGAAGCTCTTCAGAAAGGGGACATGACCAGCCGCCAGCCAGAGCGGTATATCTCAATACCTATATCCTCCTGCATCACCAGGGACGACACCAAATGAGGCCCAGCTGCAGCGCAGTGACCCCTGGGAAAGGGTCTGGGCAGAGGCAGGGTACCTCCTATTGAGTCCTGGCCCTATCAGTCCTGAACTTCTGACCCTGGGAAGCAGTGTGTGTACGCATGAGTGCGTGTGCGTGTGCGTGTGCGTGTGCGTGTGTGTGTGTAAGGGGGTTACCAGGACCTGGTTCAGCCAGGGGACTTCTTGGACATGCATGTGTCCTCTGTCCTTTCATCCTTCTGGCTCTGGGAGAATTGGAGATGTTGCCCCTCAGCCCCCAATTCAGAAACTCCTAGAGGCAGAATAGCCCAATGGGCAGTGCCCTGGACTTGGAGAACACTGCTCCTATCCCCAGTTTAAACTCCATCAACTTTGGGCCAGCCTCTGTCAGTCTGAGCTGGCTCATCTGCAGAGAGGGGCAGACAGAAGTATCTGCCTACTAAACAATGTAATGTGCACGCAGCTCTCAGTGGAGTGCCTAACTCAAAGTAGCCCATGGCCTTGGCTTTTACCTCCCCTTTACCCACCTGAACAGGTTTCTAGCCTTTGGAAACTGAGGGATGGAGATGCCAGGGCCCCAAGCAATTCCCCTGGGGAGGATGCATGAGGTCCCTAAAGGGCCTCAGGCCTAGAGAAACGTTCACCGGAGACGACCACTACCCCAGATCCACAGAACTCTCCACCCCCACACCTCGGCCACTTCTTATGTGTTGGATTCAGTCAGTTGCGTAGACCCAGCTTCACACACATGCCAACCCACTCACCCAGCAGAAGAACATCCAAAGAACTCAGCCCAGCCCCACGGCACTTCCCCTCTCCCCCCACTGCCCAGGCCTGCTGTCCTAGCAAGAACTAGCTGAAGGCACAGCCCCCCCCCCCCGCCAGCCGGAGCACCCACTTTTCATCTCTGTGCTTCCCAACTATACCTTGACCCCCCTATATTTGTACATCCTGTACAGCTCAAGCCAGAGTCCCAGCGGCCAGGCAGGGTCAAGTCCACTGTGGAGCGCTCAGTTCATAGAAAGCACCAATAGGAACCAAACAGCAACCAGGACACCCTACCCCTGGGTCTGGGACATCCCTAAGGCTCATTCAGCTGCCTCCCTGGGTGCCAGAGTGGGCACTGAAGTTGGCCTCCACCCCACCCCTACCCCTCCAGCAGCTGCCAGCTCAGGACCATTAGCCCCCTCCCCTCCCCTCTCCTCCTCCACAGCCCTGAGTGATGGCCCATCTATTATGCATGCTCCTTCCTGCTCCACTCCATTTCTCAACTACCCCCCCCTGCATCACCCCCCCCCCCCCCGCTCCCCTCCTTAAGGGCTTTTAACCAAGTACATTAGGCAGGGCCAGACGCCAGTCTCATCCGTTCCCCTCCTCCCTCTGCCCAGCCGAATTTCCCTCCCACCACTCCCAGCTGCCCAGACTTCTCAGACCTGGGTCTGCCCCTCTCCTGAATCTCCCCACACCTCCTGTTTCTTGCACAGCCCTCTGCGGGCCCTGCTGGCCTGGCTAACTTTCAGCTTCAAGCTCCTGGAGAGCTAAGGCATGCTGAATGAATATTCCATCTGGGTGATTATTATTCACATGATGTTAATTAATTATTAATTGCACTTAATCTCCTTCATTCCTAACCTTCCTCTGGGAGGCAGGGGCCCAGTAGCTTGAAAGGGATAGGGCACAGGTAGAGCTGGCGTTTGCAGATGCATTCTGGGCCTCAGATCATTTTTGCATGGTCCCACCTTCAGCTAGGACAAGAAGAATAAGTCTGGGTGTGCACAATGGGAAACTGAGGCAGGAGTAAACATTACACTGTTCCAAGAAAGTCCACTGAGGGTGGCTTTGGTGGGACTTTAGGAGCATGAATGCCTGACTGGGCGCTTAGCTGCATGGTGCTGCCCTGCCCCCAAGTCCTGTTTTAGACAGAACCACTGATTCTGTTTGAAGGATGACCCCCAAGCTAACTGAAACCTGAGCGTGCCAGTGTACGGGGCAGGGGGTTTCCACAGTGACAGGAGGGGCCTGGAGCTGGAGAGTCCCAGTGTCCCCACTCGTGGGCTCCAGCCCCACCTGATGGCCCGTTGCCGGCATAGGGAGGCTGCAGGAGCTGCAGCCTCAGCGGGTGGTGGCACCGAACCCTGGCTACCTGGCGGACTGCGAGGCCTCCGCCAGCCCCCTGACTCCACCACCCAGCCCCACTCACCGTCCCCCTGGGTGGATCCTGGCGGACCCTGGTGTCCACTTGCGGCTTTCGGACCTCTCCCCCGGAGCTCTCCCTTACCAGCCGGCTGGGCTCTGTGACCTCGGGGCCCTCTGGGCTCTCTGGGCTCCCCATCTGGGCTGAGCTCCTCCAATGCAGAGCTTCGCTGGGACCCAGGGCCCCAAGACCTAAGGAGACAAGGCCATAGCTGCAGGCAGATGCCCTCCATGGGGCAGGAGACTTGGGATGGGGGGCACGCCCCAGCCCCCACACGGTCGCGGCCCTTGGAGCCAGTGAGCATACGGGTGGGAGGATCTGGCTGCCTTGCGGAGGGAAGAGCCCCACGGGGAGGGGGCCGAGAGCTTCATTCTGCCCATCAGTCACGACTGCCCCCCCCCCCAAACCCGCAGAGACCTGCAGAGTCCGCCGGCCAGCTTCAGGGAGATGGTAGCGGTAGGGCCAGCCAGATCCGGACAGGTGGGTGGAAGCGCCTTTCCTCCTCTCCCGCTCCCCTACCCTCCCGCGCTCGGGACCCGCTGTCACCCGGAGCGCTGCAGGAAAATGTGGCTGCAGCAGAAAACCGCCGCAAAAGCCCAGGGCGCGGGGCCGGCCAGGGGCGCGGAGGCAGGGGCCAGGCGGCCAGGGTCACTCACCGGGCGGGGGGAGCAGCGGCAGCAGCAGGAGAGCCGCGATCGCCCAGCGCCGCAGCCGCCTCATGGTTCGCTCATAATCCTCCGGGTCCGGGGGCTGCGGCTGCGAGCGGCGCGGGGAGGGAGGGAGGGAAGGAGGGAGGGAGGAGGGCGGGGGCGGGTAGCGCCGGCGGCGGCGAGCGGAGCGGGCGCACGGGCCGGGCGGGGGTCGCGGGTGGGTGGTGCGGGGCTCAGCGCGCTCTGGCCGCGGCCATCCCGGCGGGGATGCAGGGCCGGGTTAAGAGGCGAGCGGCGAGCACGTGAGCTTTGGTCCCGCCCCCCGCCCCCCAGTCGGGGCCCGGGCCACCGCTGCGGTAGGACAAAAGGGGCACCGCCCCGGGACCCCTCTTCCGGGCACTCCCTCGGCAGGTGCACCCCATCCTGCGACCCCTCCGCAGCCATCCCTTCGCTTAAAGATCTGCAACCCGTAGATTGGCAGGTGGAGGTTGGCAGGGTGAAAAGGGTCGCGGATTCAGTGATGTCCCATCTGGGGAACTGGGTGCGGCGAGTGGCTGATGGTCCTGGCACACCTCTAGGACTTAGCACGCTTGAATGGGGTACCCCAAACCCAACGCCTCTACTGACAGAAGGCTGTGACACTTGGGAAGGTAGGGTATGGTGGCGTAGGGGACAGAGGTCCTGTTGAACACACACGCACCTCAGTGCCTCCTCCGGGACCCCTAGATCACCCATAGCAGGGGTGGTCCCTGCAGCCCTCCCACACACACTGTCTAAATCTGTGTCCTAGGCTGCCACCTCTTGACAAAGAGGTCCCGAGTTCCTCAGGTGAGGGCATCCTTCCCCCTAAACAAAACACAAACTACCCAGGTCGATGATATAAGGCCACATGCTCCATTTGTCTTCCATGGCCAAATCTTATTCAAGGAGCAGAAGTTACCTGGAGCCCTCAGATGTATGTCTCTGGTCAGAATAGGCTGCCCTGTCTGTAAAATACTGGTGACCCACCTTCTCGGCTGTGTCCCCAAGCCTTAGATGACCCGGTTGAACCTTTCAACCCAGTTCTTGGGCTTCTTGGGCAAGGCAGATGCAATGTGAGGGGCTGAGATCTCCAACCTCTCGGAGGGGTCCTAAAAACTCCATACCTGACTGAGATCCCAGGAGTATGTGGGGCATGACACTGGTCCCTGGCTCTGATTAGTAATGCCTGGCCTGGGGACTGAGTAGGTATGGTTGTGTGGCCGCTGCTAGGTCCCATCCTGATCTCCCAAGAGCACAGCATTTTTATACCAATACTTGAGAACCACAGGTCACCAAGGAACAAGAGCCGAGGCAGGGAACCCCTTCCTGGGTCCTCTGCTCCCTCGGGGCCTCTGCTGGGGACTGGGGAGCTGCCTCTAGCTTGTGACAGCACCCCCCCACCCCCAGCTCTATTTTAGGCCCAGGAGAGGTGAGAAGGCGATTTCCCAGGAGGCACTGACATCAATGCTGGGAACGAGGTGACTTCCCCCTCCCCAACCACCTGCCATTCCAGCCCCAGATGCTCAGCAAAGCTGAGCAAATCCTTTCTTCACTCTGGAAACATCCTGAAAACCTCCAGGATGCTTGGGTGAAGGGGCTTCTGGGATGAGGGTCCTTCCCGGCATGGCAAGATTGTGCTCCCCATTTTACAGAACTCTAAGTCCCCCAGCTGCTAATGAGAGGTGTGTGTCACAGGCCAGGGTCCCATTCCTCACTGGTTAAGCCTGTCTCCACCTCTGCCTCTCTGTAGGTTCAGAGGGGACTGGTACATCCGATTCCTAAACTTCTAAGCCACTTGGCATTCCAGACCTCAGCGTGACCATCCACCCCACCACGCTGTGTCGCTGTGTCGGGTAACATGGTACATTGGCAAGCCCTGACGAGGTATGCCATCAGACAGGTTAGGTGGGTCTTTTTCACAGTGGAGGACCGTGAGGCTGGAATCTGGGTCTCTCCACACATCTAGGACCCCATGGGAGTCTGAATCCAAGGTCCAGGACTTGAACCACTGCGGTTTCTGACTGTGATATCTTTGCTTCTGGGGAGACTTTCCTGGCCCTGAGCAACATTTTTTTTTTTCTGGTGGCTCCCTAAGCCAGTTTGGGTTCAATTATATGACTCCTTGACCCCCAGTTCCTGGCTCTGTGTGGACCCAGGTGAATGTCTTGACTGTCCTATGACTACATCTCACTTCCCAAGGCAAGGGTCCGCCACCCATCTTGAACCCTTTCAGCTCCACTACAAGGTGCCTGGCCAGCCAAGCTGGCCTGGCTCTCCTGCCCCCACCCTCCATGGGTCAGGAGTTATTTCTGTCTTCAAACTGGTGGCCCTCCTGTTGGGAACTTCAGAAGAAGAGGGACTGTCTCCCTCATTAGACGGGCTCCTGATAGAAGTGGCCGTCTTCCCTGTGGGTAGGGGATTGCCTGGGCCCCTCTTAGAGTTGCCTATGGCAATCCCTACCCCGACACCACCGCTATGGCCTGCCGCTTCAACTGCTGCCCAGCCACGGGGTCTCCCTGGCTAGTACCTTTTCTATACTTAGGGTTCCATTTCCCTTCATCAGAGGGAGAGCTCTACCCTCCCTCAGGAACCCCACACCAGGGGGCCTGGGCTCCTCCTCCTCGTAGTTCTTTCTGTCCTTAGGCCAATTCTCTCCTCAAGTTTTCCTACTAAAGGGCCAAGCTGGGTGGGTGAAGGGCCCAGATCTTGCTTTGGAAACTTCAGGTATCGGAGGTTGTCCTGGGCGCGTCAGGGACAGGGACTGCTGTTGGTAGAGCTACTCAGGCCTGGTCCCCAGTCTGTCCAGGGGACAGAATGAATGGAGAAGTGGATACAAACAGGCCTTGAGACTTAATTAATTTATTTAAATACTGTGAGTTCAAGGCCAGCGTCACAGGGCTACATAGTGAGACCTTGTCTCAAACAAACAGACAAAAATATTATTGGAGCCAGGCATGGTGACGCCTTTAGTCAGCTGGATCACTACACGCAAGCTCCAGGCCATCCAAAGCGGCATAGTGAGACCCTGTCTTAAACAAAAAGGTCTTGAGGCTCTAGACTGGGTCCCAACCCTGGCTCCCTCATTTATTGCATATCTGACCCTTCGGGCCTCCAGGCCTGGCTCACAGGCTGCAGAGAGGGAGCCACGGTGCTGAACCTCACGCATTTCCAGAGGCCCACGCTCTGCTGAGGTTCCACCAACTGAGCCGGCAATAAAGGTGCGGAGGAGCCAGCTCTTTGGACCCTGTTAAGCACCCATGGTCCAAAGGCTTGCAAGCCTCAGGGATCTCTCTGCGCATACGGCTTGGGTGGCATGATTCTGCGGGTTTGGGGCAAGGAAGTGCTGTGGCTCTTGCTTCATCTCAGACCCAGCCCAGGGCAGATGCTCTTCCCCTTTGAGTAGCTCCCCAAACTTCCCACACCTGCTGTCACTCATTCGAGTGGTCCTCCAGGAAACTCTGCAGCTCCCGGGCCTTGCCCAGGGAAAAGGAAGCTCTACCTGGGTCCCAGGATCCCTGGCACACCGGCCTTTGAGGGACTTGTGGGACACAGAAGTCTGTCTCAAGGGCCCAAGGGCCCCTTCTCTTTCCCATAGAGATCTTCGTGGAGACTGGAGACTTAGCTTCAAGAGGGCCCCTTAGCAGTGTCATCCACTTTATTATTATTATTATTATTATTATTATTATTATTATTATTACTATTATTACATGTTTTATTTTGAGACAGTCTCATCTCAAATCTCCTTGGCTGGCCTCAAACTTGCTATGTAGCTGAGGGTGACCCCGAACCTCCACCTTCTGAAGGCTGGAATTACTGGTGTATACCATCACTCCTGGATTATACAGTGCTGGAGCTGGAACCCATGGTTTGGTGCCTGCTAGGCACACACTCTAAGGACCGAGCTCTGTCCTCAGCTGTTCACCCATGACTTAGACTATAGACAAGGACAAAGGCTGTAGAACAAGAACTATGGGACTAAGCCAGGCTACATGTGTGGAGGGAGAGCACACCACCGGGAGGGAGTTCACGCCAGTCTGCTGAGACAATGTGCCAAGCACCTCACATATGTACAGTTTGATGCTTGCCATTTCCTGGTGGACGGCAACTACCACCACCTTCATTTTTTAAAGCTTATGGAGTTATGAAGCAAGGTTTGGGCTCGAACTTAGGTCTATGTAGCTGCCAAGTTCATAACGGCTCACAGACAGCAACAGCCCAGCATGTGCAAGAGTCTCTAGGAACAACCCCAGGGAACAATAGGAGACAGCCACAGAGGCTGCCCTCCCCCTGGCGAGAAGACTAGGACCTCACAAGGCTGGATAGGGGGTGGAGGAGGGACGGCAGAGATTTAGGAGTGGAGGTGGAGGCAGGTGGGTGAATTAAACAGGCCAGGAAGGTGGAGAGGGTGACGGTGTGGGACTTGAATCTAGCTGGCTACATCGAGTGACAGAGCAACTCAAGAACAAAAGACACCAGGCGGTGGTGGCGCACACCTTTAATCCCAGCACTCGGGAGGCAGAGGCAGGCAGATCTTTGTGAGTTCGAGGCCAGCCTGGTCTACAGAGGGAGATCCAGGACAGGCACCAAAACTACACGGAGAAACCCTGTCTCGAAAAACCAAAAAACAAACAAACAAACAAAGAACAAAAGGCAAAGGGGGGCAGGCCTTGTTTTGAGGGTGGATTCCTAGGTAGGACGGCCAAACGTGAGCTTTGATGAGGTCAAGGTATTTTACCACGGGGAAGGACTCAGAAACCATCTCATCCACACCCCTAGTTTCTTTCTTTCTTTTCTTTTCTTTTCTTTTTTCTTTCTTTCTTTTCTTTTTTTTTTAATTTTTTGAGATAGGATCTCACTGTGTATCTCTGGCTGTCCTGAAACTCACTATGTAGACCAGGCTGGCCTTGAACTTGGAGATCTGCCTGCCTCTGCTTCCCAGGTGCTGGGATTAAAGGCATTCGCCACCACCACCTGACTGGACAGGAGTTTTTTGACAGCAGGTGACAAGTGTCTCTCTACAGGTGACTACTCACTGGACAGCAGAGCTAAAAGTGCCAGACAGGGAAGAGGGCACAAGGCAGGGATACATGTCCCGACCACTCTTGGTCCCAGGCCAGGCTGCAGGAGGTAGCAGCGTTCACACGGCCTCCTTTTGCAGGGACCTACGCAGTTCTCCAGTGACTGTGGACAGTGGTCATCTGGGCCCTACCCTGTCGTGGGTTACTTCAGGGCAGACTGAGACCAACACGCTGCACTCCAGCCTGGCCTCTTTGCTCTAAGTTATTAACAAAGGTATTGACATGCTCTGAATCCGGATTGTAAAACTGAACGGCATTAAAAGGACAAACAGGGTCTCCGAGGAGCTCAGTGTACTCAGTTGCTCTATTTCCAAGATAACAACTCAGGTCCTCACCCACAGCTAGGCCCCCCTTTCTTCCTCCAAAAGGAGACAGAATAGCACCAGACTCCTGGCAGCTTCAACATTTAAAGAGACAAGCACACAGGCAGAGAGGGTGAGAAGGACCACGGAACAAATTGTAATAAAAAACAGTGGCCCAGGAATCGATAGCAAGCCCATTTCTGTCTCCAGATTAATGGCTTGGCTGTCAGAAATGGGAGGAGGTCCTGGGGGAGCGGGGGGGGGGGGGGGGGGGCGGGGGGGGGGGCGGGGGAGGGAGACATACACTTGGCAGGTGAGACACTGACCCTGAACAGCAGTGTTCTTGGTGGGAAGCTCAGCCTAACTGGGGTGCGGGGAAGAGCCGAGAGGGCTCCCCAGAGGGCCTCCAGCCTCATCCTGGGCCGGGGGGGGGGGGGGGGGGGGGGGGGGGGGGGGAAGGTCGGTGCTGGGTTCCGGCTAAGTGCATGGGGGCGCCAAGGCTGGGAGGCACCACAGCCCAAGCCCTCCTCTGCTTCATGTTTCCCCGAGGATCCGCGTGAGCGTGGGGGGGTGGGGGAGGGGACACAAACAGCCATTTCAGAACGCAGGAGAGACCACATGCTTGTGGGAAAGGAGGCTGCCGTGGGGGTGGGCAGCACCAGCTAACCCTTGGCTCTGAAAAGAGGCAAGTGCTCGGTGGGGGTGGGGTGGGGTGGTGGAGGCAGGAAGCTGGGCCACTGCTCCAGCTCCTCTGTGGTCCCTCTCACGCCAACCTTGTCCCTGTGGGCGGCTAGCTGTGGCTGGGCAAGCCTACTGCAGAGTTCTGTCCGGTCTCGTCCGTGGATGGAGGCAGAGGGCATTCCCAGTCCAGACTCCTCCAGGCAAAGACCCGGCAGCCTGGCAGTGCTTTTGCACCACAGAGCTGAGTACCACAGCCGCTTTACCGACCCCCCAAAGGCCTGCGCCCCCTGGCTCTTCCGGGGTGGTCTCGGGCTTTGGTCCTCCTGCTGTCCCAGTGAGCCCTGGTCAGTGGGCAGCACCAGCACAGGTGCCCCCCCCCCCCGACTCTGACCCTGCAGTTAGGAGCTGTCTCCGGGATTCACAGGAGCAGCAGTCTGCCAGCGCCGAGCAGGGGCCGGGCCCAGGAGACCAGACACTTGGAGAGGCTGGGGCCCCCAAAGTTACCGGAGCAATGGGATCCTACACCGGCTGGGCAAGCAAGGGGGAGAGCGATGGGGACTGGGCATCGGCAGGCCCGCCTGCTGTTGGGTACCAGTGGGCTGACAGCAGGCTGGAGACTCGGGGTGCAGCCGGGGAGCTGGTCAGCCTGCTGGCAAAGAGCGCCGAGGGCCGCACACTCAGAATCCTCAGATTCCAGGGGCCATCTTCCCAAAGGCCCGGGAGACTGGATGGTCCAAGACCTTGCTGGTCTCTCTGAGGGCTGCCAGAGAATGGGGTCTGGAAAGGAGAGGCAGTTCTGTGAGTGGCCGAGGACGGGCAGGAGGCTTGGGGTCTTGACTCAGGACATGGAAGAGGAGAGGAGAAACCACGTCTGCGACCATTTGTCTTGGCACCACAGAGACTAGAGGCTCTTGGGACAAAAGATGAGGTGTGTGGCCAGATGGTCCCTGGCTTCTTCTCAGCCCTGCCACCAGGGAACTGAATCTTGTGCTGGTGGCCGGCGAGTGCCAGGTCTAGGTCAGAGCGCGCGCGGGGGGAGGGGGGGGTCATAAGAGCTGGTCAGAAGGTACCTTGGGAGGGGGGCACAAGCAAACCAGCTGGTCCCCCAGACATCTTGCTTCTGGTCCTGGCACCTCACCAAGCCACTGCAGGGTCAGCTGGTGCCTTTGTGCTGTCCACTGTCCCCTTCTGCTCTGGGACACCCGGAGTCTGGCCGCCACTTTCCTTCTTCATCCCAGGAGATGCTGCCCTAAGATGGGATGGCTGGCCAGGGGGTGGACTCTCAAGACAGAGTGGGTCACAATCAGAGCCAGGGACCCTGACAGCCTGTGAGGGTAGACACACATCCTGTAAGAGGAAGGCCTCCCTGACAAGAGAGTCTGCTGGTTTGGGCTGGGGACAGGGGAGTGGCCTGTGGGGGGCACCTCTGCGGGGGGGGGGGGGTGCGTGGAGGGCTTTGTTTGAGTTTGCCACGCCAGGGCAGCCAGGGCTGTGTGCTTCTTCTGGCTCGAAGATCTGTGGTTGGAATTGGTCACAGAATGGATGAGAGGATGCTCCACTTGGTGGCTGTGCCCTTTGGTCGCTGCACAAGGCAGAACAGAGCTCGCTGTCCAAGCTGAATCCAGAGGTGATACAGGCAGGCAGCAGGGGAAGCCCCGGCTCTGGGGGAGAGTGTCTGTCCTTGGCGGACGCAGGGGAGAGCTGGGGTCAGAAGACCCCGAGGTCCTCACATTACAATCCTTTCTGGGGTGGATAACTTCCAGAAAGTGAGAAAGACCTTGCTTGTCACCCATCTTGGAGGGACCCAGGGACCCCGTACACCCATTTTCAGGTAGCCAGGGTTGCCCTTTCCCCGCCACGCCCACGGCCACCTCTTCTGTGACCTGGACAGAGGTCAGTGGAAAGAAAGTTAGAACAGTACAGCCTGGCTCCTGACGCCGCTCACCTCACTCGGGGTTCTGGATGTGACTGGTTCTGCTCATTTGGGGAGTCTGACCCCCAAAAAGTTATGTCCACAAAGCGGTGGCAAAGCCGTGGTGCTGGAAACTCGGAGGATGCTGGCCAGGGGGAGGCGCAGGGCATTCGATAAGGCTGGGGTGGGACCAGCCCAGATGCCAGCGCTTCTGGTGTTAGACATGCCACAGAGGAGACTGGGCAGGCAAGGCTCCTTGGCGAACTGGGCTCCCTCAGAGAGTGTGGGGAGCGACTGCCTCTTAGGGAAGGGGCTCACCCCAGGGAGCAAAGGCCTCCTGGCAGTATTCACAGAACCCCCTTCTCCTGGCCATGGTGCAGGCAGCTGGCCACAGGTTTGGTTCCCCACACTTGAGTTCCCTGGGGAGGGCAGAGGGTGAGGACACGTGGTCACTGCTGGGGCCCTCAAGGAAGAGCTTCTGCTTAGGACCTGGAGCTCAGACTAGGGAGGGGAAGACCCAGATGGCACAGTGGGCAGGCCTGACCTACATCTGATACCACATAGCCCAGGGGATCCGAGAAGCCCCGGAAGAGGCCTCCCTGTGGGTTCTCATCTGTGCTCACCTCACTCGTGTGTCTGACACCACAGGTGACAGTGAGCGGGAGCTGAGGACCCTTGTAAGGAGTTCCTCCACATCTGCAGCCATTGGCCTGCAGGACAGGGAGGCTCTGGAGCAGGAAGGGGCTGTCCTGGCCTCAACTTCTTCCACTTCAAACCTCCCTTCTCTCGTGCTAGCTTGGTCCTCTCATAGCTGCCACTTTTTACTCAGGACTTTCAAACCTCCTCCTCAAAGCCTGGCACAGTGGTTCACATCTGTAATTCCAGCATTGGGGAGGCAGTGCAGGAAGGTCGAGAGTTCGAGGCTAGTCTGGTCTAAAAGATGGGACACTCTCCCAAAGGAAATAAATAAGGCAAATCTCTTCTACAAACTGCTCTCTGGAATTTCAGCCCTGTATTGCAAATAGCATAAAGGGCCTTGCTGTTTGGTGTCCTAGCAAATTCAGCAAGTCCAAAACATTCCCTTTTAAGGACTTTCTAAGTACAACTCAAACTGAAGAAACACACAGAAAAGTTGATAAATTTGACTGCACACAGGTATATACGCAGCAGAAATCACAAGCCCAGTTAAAAGCGAAGCCACCAATTACAAAGATACTCACAAGTTAATAAAATGGGGCTGGGCGCCCTAATGCACAGAGGGCTCCTTACAAATCACAAAGGGAGTGATCAATAGCCCAGGAAAATGAGCAGAGTATGAGCAGGGTTCACACAGAAAGTTCAAAGGAGCAAACAGGAGAATCCGTCTAACACGTTCATTGTAAGAAAAACTAAAGATTAGATCTGTCCCGACAACCGTCCCGACACACACTCCAATATATCAGATTGCCGGGGGCCAACAAGTCTGACAACATACAGCCTTTAGCAAGGGGAAGTGGAAACAGTGGTGTGTGTGTGTGTGTGTGTGTGTGTGTGTGTGTGTGTGTGTGTGAAAAGCCATTTGGCCACACCGATGAAAAGTACGAACGCAGGCACCCTCTGATCCAGCATCGCTGCCTCAGGACTTCATTACACAACGACACATTTCTTTTAAGTGCATTTTTTATTTGCTGCAGCTAATCTGTGTCCATCAGCAAGAAACTGGTTAAACAAAGGACAGCAGATTCAGGCAATGGCATATTCTGCAGCCAAAAAGAGGGTGTGTGTGGGGGGATAAGGACACTTTTTAGTAGCAGTTATAAATTATTGAAGAAGCAGCACACGTTGCAGGCGCCACTTGTCCCACGGTGCAGGAAAGCAGTCGGAGAGGCATGCACTCATGCAGAAGCGGAGGACAGATGCAGAACACACTTTCACTTTAAGCCTTTCAGAATTCTCGAATTTTGAGTGCATATGTATGCTAAATATATACGTATGCTATATATACATCTATGTACACATACATATCTCTATCTATGGAAGGAGAGAGAGGAGAGTCCCACTAAGTAGCCCTCATCTTCCCGCTTCAGGAGTGCTAGGTTACATATACCATGCCTAGCTTAATTATTTTAAAAATGTAAAAATTATCCATGTCTTCCAATAATTCTTATACACACATTGTGGGGTGCTATATACACAGAGAACCCTGCTTTGGGCCAACCCCCCACGAGGCTCCTCACAGTCAAACCCCAAACCCGCATTGCTTCATTAGGCCACCTCCTCGTACAGCTTCTGCAACTCCGCTGTGAACTCGGCCATCCCAGGCCCAGCTCTGCTGCCGCACCTAGGTCTCCCGGTGTCTGGTCCCTTTGGCACCTGCTGGGAAAGGATGAGAGCGTTTGGACTCAGCCTCAGCTCCTGACCTCCGACTCACCCTTCGCCTAAGGCCACTGTGTCCTTCCGCTCTCTCACTGTACTATTTCCTGACCCACAGCTTCCATCTGCCGACGGGCTCTTCTCGGCTTTTCGGGCACTTGTTCTTCCCTTGTTCTGCTGTTGGACTCCATGAACTAACCTTGTGACTCAAGTTAGAAAGAGTCTGAAAAGCCGGGGGGGGCGGGGGGCGCAAAGGTAGGCAGATCTCTGTGAGTTCGAGGCCAGTGTGGTCTACAGAGCAAGTTCCAGGACAGCCAGAGCTACACAGAGAAACCCTGTCTTGGGGAAAAAAAATACACGAAGGAAGGAAGGGAGGGAGGGAGCGAGGGAGGGAGGGAGGGAGGGAGGAAGGAAGGACCTGAAAATATACCAGGCATGTCCTGTAACCCCAAACTTGGGAAGCTGAGAGGCCCCAGGGCAATGAGGTCAGGGCCAGCCTGGGTTACACAGAAAGACTGTGTGTTGTATGTGTGTGTGTGTGTGAGAGAGAGAGAGAGAGAGAGAGAGAGAGAGAGACAGACAGACAGACAGACAGACAGACAGAGACAGGGAGAAAGAGACACATATAGAGAGACTCTGTGGAGAGACAGAGACAGACAGAGATACAGGGACACACACAGAGACAGTATGAATAAAAGAAAGGGCCCTAGAGGATGCCTAATCATCACCTGAGCTGAATTCCCTCTTTTTTTTTTTTTTTTTCAAGACTGGGTGTCTCTGTGTACCCTTGGCTGTCATGGAACTTGCTCTGTAGACCAGGCTGTCCTCAAACACAGAGATCAGCCTGCCTCTGCCTCTCAAGTGCTGGCATCAAAAGTGTGCGCCACCAGCGCCCGGCCTGAATTACTTCTTTACTTGGTCAGTGAAAGTTCAAATTCTCAGGACCTGCAGAGTGGGAAGACTGACAAGCCTGTGCGTCACCATGGTCACACAGTCCAGCAAGTGACCCCCCCACCATGGTCACACAGTCCAACAAGTGACCCCCCCACCATGGTCACACAGTCCAGCAAGTGACCCCCCCCCAAAGCCCTTTGTCAGTCCTCATTTTTAGCCCAACAAGTGTCAAGCTTTGGTGTGAACTGAAATCCCCCGTGAGCTTTTAAGACCTCGTCTTTGGGGTTCTAATACCAGAGAGTCTAAGCATGTGTGTGAGTCCATGACGCAGGGATCAAACCCATGGCTTTGTAGATGGCAGGAAAGTGTCCTCCACTGAGCTACAGCCCCAGTGCTCAGCCCTTGGTTCAGACAATGTCCCACCTTGTAGCTCAGGTTGGCCTTGAACTCGTTATTATTCCCCAGCCTTTGCTGAGGTTCTAGGTGTGCACCGTCATGCCTGACTCTTACCATTGCAGATTCTGATTCTGCAGGTACAGCAAGAGTCCAGAACCTGCGTTTATTAAAGATAACTGGGGGACCTGCTTTGTGTCTGTGTGTGATGTATGTGCACAGAGACACGGAGAGCCCGGGGCGGCCACTGGCTGGCTTACTCCTCCACTCTCCACCCCATCCCCCTGAGGCAGAGTCTACTACTGAACCTGGAAACAAGCTGGCAGTCAGAACACCCAGGCGATTCTCCTGTTTCCACCCCCACAGTGCTGGGGTTCATGTGTGCACAGTCATGCCAGGCTTTTCTTACGGGTGCTGGGGATTCAAACTCAGGTCCTCACGCTTGTCCAGAAAGTGTTCTTACCACTGAGCCATCTCCTCTGCCCCTGGGACCTGCATTTTCAGGGAAACCCAGGGCACTCTGATGATGGTGGTTTTATAAATCTGAATTTCAGAAAACAGCCTATTGCTCTCTGGACACTTAAAGCAAATTCTTCGCGCCAGGTGGTGGTGGCACAAGCCTTTAATCCCAGTGCTCAGGAGGCAGAGGCAGGCGGATCTCTGTGAGTTCGAGGTCAGCCTGGTCTACCGTGTGAGTTCCAGGACAGGCCCCAAAAGCTACACAGAGAAACCCTGTCTCAAAACAAACAAACAAACAAATCAAATCAAATTCTTCAGTAGGGTTAAATAAATAAAGAGTCCTAGTGTGTCTCTTCTCTGGGCTAAGTTCCCAGAAGAGACTTTGCCAATGGAGCAAACAGATGGCCAGTGCCAAATCTGACCAGCAGGCCCCTGAGGGTGGACCTTGGCCTGTAACCATCCGTGGTACTCAGGAATCAGAAGGCCCTATCTGATACAGTGTGAGCTATCTGGGGGTGCTGGAGCCTCTGGGTCCCGGAAAAGAAACTTTAGGAAAGTATTTAGACAGAGGGTGGCAAGGACAAAGCTTCCTGAAATACAGGAAAACCTTCCGTTTGACTCCAGTGCTGAGGAGGAAGAGGCTGAGGCGGGCACAGTGTCTAGACCTGGCGCCTCTGGCCTTAGCTCCGCCTCCCGCCTTAGCTCCTCCCACTTTGTCCCTTGACCCACACCGACTTCTGAAGGTTCTAGTCCGGCAGAACCTAAACGGAAGGTTTAAGCGACAGCAGTGATTTCCATGTCCTTTTATTTATTATAACCACCTTGGTAGGTGGCTTCTAAAAATAATTTTTTTTTTTTTTTTTGAGATAAGAGTCTCATTATGTAGCCCAGGCTGGCCTTGAATTCACTGTGTCTGAGACTGGCCTCAAACACTTGATCCTTTTTACCCCCACCTCCCAAGAACAGGGATTATAAGTATATGCCACCACACCCAGTTGGGGCTGTTGAGAGGAGAGGCCTGGCGAAGGTTCTGGATAGCTAGACCTAGCGGTTCTGGCAGTTTGCCTTAAGTTGCAAGCATTCAAGACACTTCTAGGGCCAGAAATGATTTGTGTGTATTTGGCAAACCCTGCTGACTGAGGTCAATGCCAGGCACACCATTTGGTTATATCAGCCTGTGCTCTGGATGGGGCAGAGTGCAGTCCCATGGGCTCCTGTGGGTAAGAGGAAAGTCTGCGGCCTCAGGAGGGAATTAAGAAATGAGTCTTCTTGGACGTCAAGGAGAAACGAGTACCCACAGCTCCAGCACCCTTCCGACTTCTTTCTGAGTGACATTTTGTCTCTGCTTTTACAGACTTGAGGTTGGTCAGGCTAACGAGCGTTGCTGAGCACATGCTACAGAAGAGCACACGAGAAGAATCATAAGAAACCATAGAGCTGCACCGTCTCCTCTCTGGCCTACGATCCAGGGGCAGACAAGCGAGGCCTCCCCTCCGTCGGCAATGCTACTTGTGACCGCCTACCCTTTCAGCTGCAGCCCCAGAACCGGTTTCCTGTGGCCACCCTGGTTGGGAAGGGGGTGGGGGCTGAAGGACATGTGCTCAGTCTCACTGGAAAGGCAGTGTCCGAATACCCTCCCTGTGTTCTTTCCATGTACAAAGTTGCTCTGCATGGTCTTCAGACTCTGAGGGAGCCTGGGCCCTTTGGGGGAGTGAGCACCATGCAAGCTCCGGGCCATCATTAGCTGCCATCCCTGAGACTGAAGGGCACAGAAAATTCTTATCCCAGGTAAACATGGACTTAGTCCCTTCAGTAAACTATAAAAAAAAATTATAGATTCGCACATACTTTTGACCTAGTACTTTCTGAAGACTCAATAAGCAATATGGCTCCTAAGAGCTTATCAGGTTAATATCACCAATCAGTAGCCGTCCTGTTTTTGACAAGACAGGCCATTATGGAGGACAGAGAGGTCAAGGTGGAGAGAACACTGGGCAGGGCAGGTAGGGATCCCAACTTCGATTCTTATACCACAGTTGGCTAGGAAAATGGCAGTACACCTATCCCTTGTTTTTCCCGACTTCAGTTTTCCCTACTAGGCCAAGGATGGGCTCTCATGTTTTCACCCAGCAAGGCTTCACTGAGTGTAAGGTAAACAAAGCCCAGTGCCACGTCCCACACCTTCAGTCAGGAGGGTACAGTGTCCCTACTGCTATGACCACCCCAGTAATAATTCAACAGTAAGCGTCGGCATATACCCTGGCAGAACGCAGCAGCAATAATGAACCTGCCCGGCTCATAAAAACAGAGTATTAAATGGAGGTAATTCATACAGGATCGTTAACCTCTGACTCATCTCGAGGAGTATCAGATGTTACCTCCCCTAGTCTGGGTGAGTCTTCTGACTGGGAAAGAGCGGCTTCCCAGGAACACCAAGGTGCAGGAACATGTTCTCTGTCAGCTGGGGTCCCATGGGTACCTTTCCCTCCTTCCTGTGGGGACAAGCAGAGAGCAGGGAGGTCTCACTCGCCAGCTCCCACCTTCCTCTTTGAGGAATGGTGCCTTCACTCTGGCCACTGTAAAGGGAAGAATGCAGCCATTAGCTGCCCGTCTGTCCCAGATCAGGCTGCACCACACACCGGAAATTCTCGGAGAGGCATGTCCCTGCCAAAGCTTAAGAGCCCATGCCGGTCCATTTGGCAGAGACGAAGCACTTCCCTCCCCCACCTCCTCAGCCTCTAGCCCTGGGAGACAGAGTCACATTACTGAGGGACAGGCCACAGGGTTGCTCTATAACCCTAGACATGCCCTCCCTCAGTCGGACGCGGGACTTGTGTGGGGTTCTCAGCCTGCCAACCTCCAAGGATGCCATCTCTGTTAGAAAGTTGGCTGATGGGAGTCACCAGGCCCTGGCAGTTTCTAGTAAAAGCAAGGTTGAAGTCCTACAATGTGCCAGATCCTTCCTAGACCTTGGATCCAGGTGCCTCAGAATCCCGAGGGACCTGAGAACATTGTCCAGGCAGAAGTCTCCATGAAGACTTTTGTTTGTGTTGTTTGTTTGTTTGTTTGTTTTGGGGGGAAACAGAGATGACAGAGAATGAAGAAAGTGAGGTGCCAGGGAGATGTCACAGTTGAAACCCCAGCACTGAGGCAGCCAGGCAGGCGGACCACCACATGTCTGAAGCCAGTCAGGGCTAACACTGAGATTCCATAAAGCAAACAAAACCAGGAAAAAGCAGTGTTTGTGATTTTAAGAGCAGGGTGGGTGATAGAAAACCACCGCAGGTGAACGCTGCTTCCGGATAATCAGGGCAAAGGCAAAGGGGGCCGAAGAGACAAACCGGATCAACCAACCATGAGACTCCCCGCTACCAGCTAGGTGTTTGCAGTTTACAGAAGCTCACGGCCATCAGGACCGTTCCATCTCCTCAATAACCAGGAGTGCTGCTGAAGTCAAAGCTGGCAGGCTGGAAGCCAGAACTAACAGCCGCATTTCCCCAGAGAAGCTGGTGACCCGCAGGCCCCGCCCACTGGGGGCCATCCTAACACCCAAGCAAAAGGCGGCCTTTTCTCCTCGGTTACCGGCTCCATTAATTACTTTCAGGGGATAGTTTCTCGTCTCTCTAATTAACTGAGACAGTGATTAAAATCAAGTCCCCCCTAGAATTCCTTGAATTTAGAGCACGAGGAAGTGCCAAGCAACTTTTCTTAGCTCCTGCTTGTTCACGGATAAATGCCACCTAAAGAGCAGCTTTGGGAGATGCATCCAGGGGAGAAAGCTCCCGCTGTCCAAGAGGAGCCGGGAGACAGAGTCCATCAATCTGCCTGTTTGTCAGTTTCAGAGAGTTTGGCATTTCTGAAAACGGTAGGCAGCTGTCAAACTGCCCACCCCAAACTGCTACTGAATCAGAAGGAAAAGGATGCTGAACTTGAGTGCGGAACAGGGAACAGCCCGGAGCTGCGGGAGCCAGAGCTCCCGCATGGGGTCCTGGCTCTCGAGGAGAAGCCGGGGCCTGGCAGCTTTGCACTTGCACTTGGATGGACTTCTGTCGCCCCAGAGATCCAAGGCTTGAGCCCCGGAAACATGAGGGGGTAACGCAAGCTGGACTTGCTTCCTGCCACAGAAAAGTGAGCAGATGCCGCCGCAGAGGGAGCCGTGGGGAAGTGTTTATAGAGGGAGGGATCGCAATTAGACAGGGAAGCTACCACACTGACCTTTCTGTGTTCTTGACTCTGTTCCTGGACGTGTTCCCTAAAGGGGACGGGAAAATAGGTTAGGATGTAAGGGAGCTATGGGGGGGGGGGGGTCGAGGCTCTGGGCCTGTAGGGTGAGTTGCTGCCCTTTGCCCCCTGCTGCTGGGGGGCTGCAGACAGTCTCAGGCTGTGAGCTGGAGTGGACCTGGGCCGAGCCTCCCAGGGCCGCGATGAACAGGAGGCCTCTGCGGATCCCTGCTGGTGGCTCACGCGATGATAGAAGGTGAGCAGAGCGGAGCAAAGCTTTGAGATTCCTCAGGCCCAGGTGGGAACCAGAGCTGCCCTACTGTGAGGAGTGTGACCCCAGTGAAACTCAAGACATCAAGGCCCCACAGAGTGGGCGCTCACGACAGCTTTTATTTTCTAGAAGCTGCTGCCATCCCAGACCACTTTCTAGGACCAGGGCAAAGACATTGGACATTCGCTTCCCAGTGCCTGTTTTGTAAGTCAAAACCAATATTAAAATCAAGGTCAATTTGGGCTGGTATTCAAAACTGAATGGTGGGGCGGGAGCCGGAGGGAAGGCTCAGCTGTTAAGTGTGTGCTAACCACTCTTGCAGACTTGGTTCCCAGAACTCACACCGGGCCACTCACAACTGCCTGGACCTCCAGCTCAGGGCTCTGTGGCCTCCGGCCTCTACAGCACCTGTACTCATGTGCACATACCTACACAGACACATCATTAAAAATTAAAAATAAATCTCAAAGAACATAGGTGGAGGGGGCTGGAGAGACGGCTCAGCAGTTAAGAGTACTGACTGCTCTTCTAGAGGACCCAGGTTCAATTCCCAGCACCCACATGGCAGCTCACAACTGCCTGTAACTCCAAGGTCTGACACCCTCACACAGAGATGCATGCAGGCAAAACACCAATGCATATAAAATAAAAATAATTGAAAAAAAAAAACATAGATGGAAACAAAAAAAGCCAAAGAGCTAGGGAGTACAGATAATATCCAAAACTCATTCCAAAAGACTCCAAAACGATTACATTAAAGCAAAGTAAAATACCATGTATTCTCACAAAAGGATATATATATATATATATATATATATATATTTTTTTTTTGGTCTGTTGTTTCTGAGTTCAAACCCAGGGTTTGGTGTGTGGTAGGCAAGCGCTCTCTTTGAGTAAAACCCTTAGCCCAGCAGGGGAGGATTTCTGACATATTGGGTCTTTGTGCATGAAATCCTAGAGGCTTGATAATCTGTTCATACTGCTTATATCAGGGAGAGTCCTGCGGCTAAGGAACGGGAGTTGGAGGTGGAGACTTTCTCGTATATCTTTTCTAATTTTGAATATAAACCTATTAAACAGAAGCAAGCCACACACACACACACTCAGACTCCTCGAGTGTGGAAAGGGCCGAGTCAGGCTGAGCCCTCCGTTGGTCTGCATGTGGTCTGGGATTGCTAGTTCTGCTCTGGACAACACACGGGTCTGAAGGTTGAATTCTTCCTGAGTTACCCTTGATAAAGACACTGTGACCTTATGTGAGCCTGGGCTCTCTTAGAATTTTTTTTTTTTTTTTTTTTTTTGGTTTTTCGAGACAGGGTTTCTCTGTGTAGCTTTGCGCCTTTCCTGGAGCTCACTTGGTAGCCCAGGCTGGCCTCGAACTCACAGAGATCCGCCTGGCTCTGCCTCCCGAGTGCTGGGATTAAAGGCGTGCGCCACCAACGCCCGGCTCTCTTAGAATTTTTGCTTTTGCTTTTGAAGACAGGGTTTCTCTGTGTAGCCCTGGTTGTCCTGGAACTCTCTTTGTAGACCAGGTTGGCCTCGAACTCACAGAGATCCACTTGCCTCTGCCTCCCAAGTGCTGGGATTAAAGGCGTGCGCCGCCACCGCCGGCTCTCTTAGTATTTTTATTTAATTAGCCATTTAATTTTTTTGCTGCCTACTGAACCTGGGTCCTTGTGCCTGCCAGGCAAGCACTCCATCACTGAGCCACATACGCAGCCGAAGCTTGGGCTCTCTATGGGGGTACCCATGGCTCTACCCCAGAGCAGGAAAAGCCAAAGAAGCATTCGGAAGATGCCAGAGTGGAGCTACAGCGCCCCTCCCCCACCCATGCAGTCTGTAGGCTCATTCCCAGGCCAAGAGCTGTTCCTGGCCAGCAGGGCAGGTGCGTTTGCACGTTTTATCTGGGCCAGGACAACCCGGAGGCAGCCCCTGGCCCAGGCCACAGTGAATGTTTCAGCACTGAACAGGAACCACAGCAGGGAGAAAGAGGGATAGACACGAAGCAGTCATGTGACTGCAGCGCTGCATGGACAGGAAACACCAACCTGGTGGTGGAATGACCAGTTGTCCTCTGGAGCAGGATGACCTACCTTCGCCTTTTGTTCTTGTCTCTCTGTCCAGAGACCCGAAGGACGGCTCTGCGTGTCTCTGGAGAAGACACGGGCTACGGGCAAGGCTTCCACCATCTACCCAGCACAGAACCTTTCCTGTATGGACTCCAGCCTGGCCTGCTAGACCGACCACACCAGCCTTGTCTGCCATCTTGTGGCTAGATGCCACCTCTGCATTTAGTGACAACAGGTAAGGACCTCGGTCTCTACCCCGTGGAAAGATGTCTCATGCTT
This sequence comes from Peromyscus maniculatus bairdii, assembly GCF_049852395.1. Taxonomy (NCBI): domain Eukaryota; kingdom Metazoa; phylum Chordata; class Mammalia; order Rodentia; family Cricetidae; genus Peromyscus; species Peromyscus maniculatus. The sequence goes on along the minus strand of NC_134859.1, from coordinate 89,900,892 downwards.
TTGTAGAGTGACGGATGCAATTCCAGTTTGGACTGAGGTGTTTCCTGATTCACCAGGGGCTGTAAACTATAACCACGGTGGTGCCTGTGGGAGAGGCCTGATTCACACAGGTGTGTCCTCAGGTGGACGACCCAGCGGGCACTCGGGTCGAGTCAGGGAGGGCTGGCATGTCAGTGAGATGAAGTCTCCTCGTGCCAGACCAGGAACGTCTTCCACAACCCTGGGGTCCCCGGAAGATCTTGGGCTATCTGGACCAAGCCCCTAAAATAGATCAGGGAAAACCTGGTTCAGAGTGGAGCAGGGGACAAGATGGCTCACTGCCAGCTCTTCTAGACAAGCATTCAGGGTCAACTTATCCCACAGCAGGCAGATCTTTTAGATGTGAGGACATGGAACTGACAGGCTACACTGGTCTGGAATATGGGCCCCGATGTTCATTCTGGAGTAGACTGTGGAGTTTACACAACTCTTCCTCATTTGTCCAACAGAGCAGAACTATGTGGGTATTAAGTTGGTGATTCCTAGCACAGAATAAGCAAATGAAGAGTGGCCACCAGTTTCAGGATTACTTTCTTACTTTTTTTAAAAAAGATTTATTTATTTATTTATTTATTTGTGTATAGAGTATTCTGTATACATGTACGCCTGCAGGCCAGAAGAGGGCACCAGATCTCATTCTAGATGGCTGTGAGCCACCATGTGGTTGCTGGGAATTGAACTCAGCACCTCTGGAAGAGCAGCCAGTGCTCTTAACCTCTGAGCCATCTCTCCAGCCCCTACTTCCTTACTTTTAAGATGGGACCAGAACAACCATCGAATTAGCTGGAGGACAGCTATATTAATTAAAATGTCCCAGGTCCTTGTCTAATGCTTCAAACCACAACCCACACTTGGGCCCTCTGCTACCCGGCCTCTCCAAACCCTCCCACCCCGTGGAGCCACAGTAACTGAGCGTTTCTGTCGTCCAGCTCTCAGAGGCCCACCACCCCTCTAAACGGCAACATTCCTAGTCACAGCCACCAAGCTCCCCTCCACGGGTATCTGAGGGGTTCGTAGTGCATCCCCATGCAGGAGCCTCACTCCCCAGGAGCAGGAACTGGTCAGGAGGCTGCTGCTCCCAGCACCACCTCCACTGTTTCTTCCCCGAAACGACACAGCAGAGATTGAGGCTGGAGCATGATGGGGATGGGTACGTGTTGCTTTGAGAGCCCTTGGTCATGTGAGGGGGGCATCCTGGGGAGGCACAGGAGAGAGCATAGTGCCTGGAGACCCCACCTCAACCCCTAGGAAGGCCCACTCTAGCCTCCACACAGGCGGGCCAGGATGATGGGATGGACTGGTGACCGGGCCTCCTGTTTGGATCTGGCTACTTTGTGACTTGACTCTAAGGAGGGCCTCTGTGAGGAAGGCTGTCTGCACACCACGAGCACATACGTGGATACCAGGAAGCTATGCTGGCAGCACCATCTCCCTCACTATATCAGGGGCCTGATGGCTTCATATATGTACACACACACACACACACACACACACACACACACACACACACACGGGTTCGTACTATGATGCTGAGGTTGGCCATGAACTTGTGGGCTGAAACAGTCCTCCTACCTTAGCCTCTTGAGTAGCTGAGACTTCAGGCCATGGCCACTGGGCCTAGTTTCAGGCATCCTGGTTTTACTTTAATGAGTCTTCTCTTTAATGGCATGTGTTCATGTGGACCACGTGTATGGCTTATCTGTACTGTAGTACTGGGTAACCACACATTGCCTGGTACTGTCCACTTGGTCCCCCCTTGCCCCAGTTCACCTGGCCTCTCATGGCCTTCTGCAGTAGCTCCTTCCCTCTGCCCAAAGACATGGGACAGGGAAAGAGCGGTGAGGCATGCCATGGAATCACAACACACACACACACACACACACACACACACACACACACACACACGGATGTTTACAGTGAAGTGACACCGGGGGTTATGTCCCTCAGAAACCTGGAGCAGTGACAGCTGAGGACAGGCACAAATCGGAGTCAGAGAATCTTTAGGAGGAAACGATAAAGCTACGTGTAAGTTGAAGCTACCCAAAGGGAGCTACATTCTACCCTGGTAGAGAAAGCCACTGTGACTCATCTGCGGTCAACCCACCACAGACATTTGAAGACCCCTTAAGTGTCCTCTGTAAGCAATATAGTAAATGCTTCATTTGAGGTTTTTCTTTTTTTCCTTTTGGTTTTTTTTTTTTTTTAAAGATTTATTATTTATTTATTATGTATACAGCATGTATGACTGCAGGCCAGAAGAGGGCACCAGATCTGATTATGGATGGTAGTGAGCCACCATGTGGTTGCTGGGAATTGAACTCAGGACCTATAGAAGAGCAGTCAGTGCTCTTAACCTCTGAGCCATCTCTCCAGCCCCTCCTTTTGGTTTTTGAGACTGTTTGTATAGCATTGGCTGTCTCAAAATGAGCTGTGTAGACCAGTGGCTTTGAACTTACAGAGTTCTGCCTGGTGTGTCCCCCCAACCCTCCACACCCTCCCAGAGTTTTTTTAATTTTGTGTTTTGGAAATCTTCTCCTAATGTGATGGCAATAGTGTATTTTCATAGAAGTTTTATTATTAGCCTAAATTAAACAACAAATAAGAATGTAAGCCTTAGAGGAAGAGAGCCAGAGTAGACTCTAAGTTGAAAATGAGACATAGGCTGGAGTGTAGCTAGAGTTTTCCTGCCTTGCCCACAGTCAGGACAAATCTTTGTCACCCGCCAGTCCCACAGCCGCTCAGACCCAACCAAGTAAACACAGAGACTTATATTGCTTACAAACTGTATGGCAGTGGCAGGCTTCTTGCTAGCTGTTTTTATATCTTAAATTAACCCATTTCTATAAATCTATACCTTGCCACATGGCTGGTGGCTTACCGGTGTCTTTACGTGCTGCTTGTCCTGGCAGTGGCTGTAGTGTCTCTGCCTCAGCCTTCCGCTTCCCAGAATTCTCCTCTCTCCTTGTCCCACCTACTTCCTGCCTGGCCACCTACTTCCTGCTGGCCACTGGCCAATCAGTGTTTTATTTATTGACCAATCAGAACAATTTGACATACAGACCATCCCACAGCACTGGAGAGATGGCTCAGCGGTTAAGAGCACTGGCTGCTCTTGCAGAGGCCAGGGGTTTGGTTCCCAGAATGTGGTGGCTCACAGCTGTCTGTAACTCCAGCTCCAGGGGATCTGATGCCCTCTGCTGGTCTCTTTGGGCACTGCACACACATTGGTGCACAGATACACATGCAGGCAAACACTTACACACATAAAAGTAAGAGTTTAAACATAACAACAACAACAACAAAAGCAAGACATGGAGCTCAGGTGGCAGAGCGCTTGCCTGTCAGGCACCAAGTCCTGGGTTCAGTCCCCAGTCTGGTATAAAACCAGGTGTGGTGGCATATGCCTGTAAATCTCAACACTCGAAGACAGAGATAGAAAGATCAGAAGTTCAAAGGTCACCTTTGGCTACATAGCAGTTCAAGGCTGTATAAAACACTTGCTTCAAAAAACAAAAATAAAGAAAAGGGATGTGTGTATTGTATCAACTCTAGGTCCTCCCTTCAAGAGAAAAGGGAGAAGGAAACTGCTGTGGCTTCAGGACACTCCTGTCCAAGCCCAGAACAATTCTAACTAGCTTTTCGGCTTTGCAAAGGATTCTTCTATTTCTAAACCTTTAACTCTGAAGTCCCCATAAAAAGTGACATAGTGGACAGGCGGTGGTAAAAGTGGAGGAGGAGAAGGGGGACAGGGAAGAGGAGGGGAGGGGAAGGAGGGGCACAGTATAGAAGAAACGGAGCAAGGATAGCAGGATGCTGAGCAGCTTAGACCCAGGGCTGTGATCAGTCTCGATCCCTGAATCAGGGCAAACGGGATAAAATCAACCCAGAGGCTGCCAGAGTATTCACCAAAGCCTACTTCCTTTGCTTGCTGAGCATGCTTTCCTGCCCCGCAGAGGTCTTCCCCACTCTGGGGGTTTCTGTGAAGTCCTGATGTGCGGTCTTTTAGACCGTCCAGGGTAGTTCCGACCTCCCTGGGGCTGGGGCGGTCTGCACCTTGTCCCATCCCTCTGCCTTTGTTTCTCTGTGGCTGGACACAATGTAACTTACTTCTTCGCTTAGAAAACCCTCAATTACCTGAAACCAGATCACAGGGATGGCTGAAAACCAAAAGGCAGATGTAGAATTGTCAATATCAGGAGGCTGGGAAAGGAAATCTTGGCTGCCAGAAGTTCCAGAATCAATGTCTTTAAATAGACTAAATGCAGTTCTGAACTGAAGCCCTCAAGAAGACGTCATCCTGAAATGGGATAGGGTTTATATATACAATTCAGGCTTTGCCTCCAGGAACTGCTGTCCCTGACCCAGCAGCAGAAGGCCATATGCTTTGAGTCCTTTGACAAAGTGAGATTACATGAAGAAAGGACATCAAGAATGGTTGGCTGGGCCATTGTTTTTCTGTGTTATACAATGAGCGAGACATGGCGACTACGCCTTTAATCCAGCACTCAGATCCCGTGTCTACATAGTGAGTTGTATGCCAGTTAGTGTAGACAGTCAGTCTCAGTCAGACACCCCCTACACACACACACCCCACACTCACTCACTCTCTCTGCCTCAACCCCTCTCTGTCCAGCACAAATCCGCAATAATAAATTTATCCAGCACAAATTCGCGTGGGAGAAAAGACGGACATCAACAAGGTGTGGTGGCAGGTGAGTAACAGGTGGCTGTCTGGAAAATGAAAAGCCCTGCTTCACACATCTGTTCAGTTCAGGGGAGTAAGACTCCTGTGCCGATCTGAAGCTACTGACACCATGAAAATACAAGATGAGGATGCTCCAGAAGTGTGACTTGATGGGACACCTGGCACTTAGGTTATTAGATTCCTTGAAACACTAAACAAAGAGTTATCGTCGGGCCAACAATTCCACTCCTAAGTATTTGTTACCAGAGAACTGAAAACAGGCATTCAGACAGATATTCACGTAATGTTCCCTATAGGATTGTCCACAACAGCCAAAATGTAGAAAAATCCAAACAGATGAGTGAATAAGCAAAATGTAATATATAGGACTGGAGAGATGTCTCAATGGTTAAGAATACATTGCAGGGTGATAGTGGTTAATCCCAGCACTTGGGATATAGAAGCAGGTGGATCTCTGAGTTTGAGGCCAGCCTGGTCTAGAGAACAAGTTCCAGGATAGTTAGGGATACAAAGAAAGCCTGGCTCAAAAAAACTAAGAAAGAGGAGCTGGAGAGATGGCTCAGAGGTTAAGAGCACTGCTTGCTCTTCCAAAGGTCCTGAGTTCAGTTCCCAGCAACCACATGGTGGCTCACAACCATCTGTAATGAGACCTGGTGCCCTCTTCTGGGATACGTGCAGACAGAACACTGTATACATAATAAATAAATAAATCTTAAAAACAAAACAAAATAAACAAAAAACGAAGGAAGGAAGAAAGGAAGGAAGAAAGGAAGGAAGGAAGGAAGGAAGGAAGGAAGGAAGGAAGGAAGGAAGGAAGGAAGGAAGGAAGGAAGGACAGGTACTGCTCTTCTAGCAGACCTGAATCTGGTTCCCAGTACCAGAGGAGCTGAAGCCTCTGGCTTCTGAGGACACCTGCACTCAGATGCACATACCCACACAGAGATACATACACATAATTAAAAATAAATCTTGAGCCGGGCGGTGGTGGCGCACGCCTTTAATCCCAGCACTCGGGAGGCAGAGCCAGGCGGATCGCTGTGAGTTCAAGGCCAGCCTGGGCTACCAAGTGAGCTCCAGGAAAGGCGCAAAACTACGCAGAGAAACCCTGTCTCGAAAAACCAAAAAAAAAAAAAAAAAAAAAAAAAAAAAAAAAAAATCTTGGCCGCATGGTGGTGGCTCATGCCTTTAATCACAGCACTCAGGAGGCAGAGGCCGGCAGATCTCTGTGAGTTCGAGGTCAGCCTGGTCTAGAGAGTGAATTCCCGGACAGCCAGGGCTACATAGAGAAACCCTGCCTCAAAACAAACAAACAAAATCTTTAAAATGTATATATCCCTACAATGGCTATATTATTCAAAAGAAATGAAGTTGTGATAGGCACTGCAACATGGATGATCCTTAAACATCACACTAAGGCCGGGCACTGTGGAACATGACTATGGTTCCTGCACCCAAGAGGCTGAGGCAGGACACAAGTTCTAAGCCAGGCTGGCCTGTAAAGTGAGACTCTTGTCTCTACAAATAAGCAAATGAACAGTTTTAAACTATGGAGAATAAGCCGGACACAGAAGGACAAGTGTCAGGTCTGATATGAAGGATCTAAACAAACTCAGGGAGCTGGAAAGCACATGATAAATGATCAGGGCCATGGACAGGAAACAGGGGAGTTATTAGGCAATATCTACAGATTCTGTTCAGGTGCTCAGGAAGTTTTGAAACAATGTTGATGGTTTCATAGTATTGTAAACTTTAATTAATGTACACAGGGAAATGCCTAAATGAGCATGACACAGTAGCACATGGTCTTCATGGAGAGACTTTGTCTCAAAAAACCAAAAAGGCTGGGTGTGGTAGTCCACACCTTTAATCCCAGCACTGGGGAGGGAGAGACAGGCAGATTTCTGTGAGTCTGAGGCCAGTCTGGTCTACAGAGTGAGTTCCAGGACAGACAGAACTACATAAAAAGATCCTGACTCAAAAAACAAAAACCCACCACCGACAAAAAGGGCTAGGTTGGTATATTTTGTTGCGTTTTTAAAAATCTTTAGAGGATGGAGAGATGGCTCAGTGGGTAAAACATTCGCCCCACGAACATGAGGCCCTGAGTTCAAATTCTCAAAATTCATGTAAGCAGCACCTAAAATCCCAGTGCTCCTACACGCCCCCACACATACAACAAAAATAAATAAATAAAAATGTAAAACCCTTAATGTTATAGCTTAGGATTTCTTTATTTTCTTTAATTTTTTTTATTTACTTAATGTGTGCGGGTATTTTGCTTGCATGTATGTGTACTGTGTGTAAAGTACGCATGGAGGCCAGAAGAGGCATCAGATTCCCTGGGACTGCAGTTAAAACTGGTTGTGAGCTACCATTTGGGTGCTGGGAATGAAACCTGGACCCTCTACAAAAGCCCATTCCCTTCACTGCAGAGCCACCTCTCCAGGACCTGTGTTCTTTTTACATCGTGTGTGTGTGTGTGTGTGTGTGTGTGTGTGTGCGTGTGCGCGCGCGCGCGTGTGTAGTTACAAGCACAAGGGCCAGCAGAGGCCTGAAAAAGGTGTCAGCACCTCTGGAACTGGAGTTACGATAGGACTGAGTCCTCTGCAAAAACAGTACATGCTCTTAACTGCTGAGCCAGCTCTCTGGTCCCTGAAACTCCAGCTCAAAGGACACATCTACCTTCTTCAGAAGTAAGCGCTGGAAGGTAGTGGTGGGGTAACAATCATCTTATATAAATGTGGCAGACTGTTCAACCGCCACACATTCCTCCCATACCAGCCCGCCCACACCTTTTGCAACATATCTGCTGCTGTTTCTCCCATCAGGAGACAGAGCCCACATTCCCATATCTTAAATCTAACCTATTTCCATTCACAGAGAATAGTGGAAGTAAGATATGTTTACTCTACAGCCTAGGCCTGACAGCTTCCCTTTGGGAAGGATGTGTATGACTACAGCATAATCAGCAGGTCTAGCTTACCGGAGACACAATACACACGTGTAACATATGTTAGAAGTTTCTCGTACAATGTATAGAAACTCACGTAGTGTCAGGTGTATAGTCCTTCCCATAAACACTTAAAACAGAACTCACCCACCCACCCGTAGCCGGCTCCTGATCAGTAAGTCCTGTCCTGTAAGCCTCTCTGTAATCACGGGGATAAAGACAGAATGTCACTAGAAAGTCAGCTTAGCTGAGAAGAGCCGCGCACACCTTTAATCCCAGCACTCAGGGGGCAGAGGCAGGTGGATCTCTGTGAGTCTGAGACCAGCCCAGTTTACATAGCGAGTTCCAGGACAGCCAGGGTTACACAGTGCACACTGTCTCAAAACTAGATAATAAATCTTCTTAGGTAAATAAGTATCTAGATAATAAAATATTCTCTCTTCCTAGTTGTGTGAGCCTGGGCAAGTCAGTCTCAGTACCTCATTTCCTCCCTTCCGATGTAGCAATTAATAATAAACACAGGGCATGGTGTGCACACGCGTGCATGCGCACAGGTAAAGTACATATACTGAAAAGAAATTAAAAGGAAGAAGAAGAACCTGTTATGGTAATAATCTGAGTAGTTGTTGAATGCTGGCCCGAGAGTCACAGTTATAGCTTTGTTTCTTTTTTTTTTTTTTTTTTTTTTTTTTTGGTTTTTCGAGACAGGGTTTCTCTGTGTAGCTTTGCGCCTTTCCTGGAACTCACTTGGTAGCCCAGGCTGGCCTCGAACTCACAAAGATCCGCCTGCCTCTGCCTCCCAAGTGCTGGGATTAAAGGCGTGCGCCACCACCGTCCGGCTAGCTTTGTTTCTTTTTTCTTTGTTTTGTTTGTTTGTTTGTTTGTTTGTTTGAGACAGGGTGCAGCCTTGAATGGCCTGGAACTCACTCTGTAGACCAGGCTGGCCTTCAACTCATAGGGATTCATTGCCTCTGCCTCCGGAGTGCTGGGACTGAAGGTGTGCTGGCACCAGGCCGCGCTGGACATAGCTACTTTAAGTCCTTTCCTGATGTCAAATTCTCCAGAAAGTCTTCCCCAGAATCAGTCCTTTTGACTTTCAGTTCCGAACAAGATAAACAAAGTCTACTGACTTCATTTAAAAGTATATGCTTTTTCTTTTTGTTCTTTCTTTTCTTTCAAGTTTTGAAGACATGTGGGGGTATAGCGTAGTTGGCAGAGTGCTTGCTTGACATGAAATCGGCCTGGGTTCAATCCTCAGAACACAAAAAAGAGCATACATTTATTTTGGCTCATGGTTTTGGTCCAAAGTCAAGGAGACACATACGATGACAGCCTTTTCCCTGGTAGAGTCCGTAAAACAATACAGGGTATTACATGGCAACATGTAAGGAGCCCACACATGTGGGACCGTGTGTGTGTGTGTGTGTGTGTGTGTGTGTGTGTGTGTGTGTGTGTGTGTGAAGGGTCCGCTTTCTATGGCTTTTTAGTTCATTTACAGAGTTGATCACCCTAAAAAGAACCTCATGTCATTTGCAACCTCTAGCCACCCCCCTCTTTCTTTTTTTCTTTTGGTTTTTCAAGACAGGGTTTCTCTGTGTAGTCCTGGCTGTTCTGGAACTCACTCTGTAGCTCAGGCTGGCCTCAAACTCACAGAGATCTGCCTTCCTCTGCCTCCCACATGCTGGGATTAAAGGCGTGAGCCACCACTGCCCGGCTTCTAGCCTACTTTCTATCTCTAGATATTTGCCTTTTCTGAACATTTCATACTAGAATCATTAAAATCTGTGGTCTTTTGTGCTGTTTATCCTCACATAGCATGTGCATAAGGCCTAATCATGTACCAGTTTATCTGTTGTATTGTCAAACAGTATTCTACTATATGTATATACCAAATTCTGTTTATCCCTTATATTTAAATGATTTTTTCTCACTAATATGAGTAATGCTGCTACGAACATCTGTGTGCACGTTTTTGTGTGAATCTGTTTTCATTTCTCCTGAATAGGTGCCCATAAGTAAACTTGCTGGCTCATATATTAACACTGTGTTTAACATTTTAAGAATTTTATGGCTTGTGAATTATATTTTAATAGTGCCATTATAAGAGGAAAGGTGGGGGAGAAAGAAAAATTCCTAAAAATGCTGGCAGTCATTTAGAGTAGCTCTGCATTCTTTAAATTCCAGGAATAAACAGATTATTTTCCTAGTAGGAAGTAGTAACTTCATACATTGTTGGAAATACCCGGAAAGCACAGGTCTCACCCCAGCGGCCCCTGCTGACAATCTTCAAAGGCACGTGAACCCACAGGAGGAAATAGCCCACTTAGTTGGTGGATGGCCCTTGTTAAACACTGCAGATTCTGGCAGCAGGCAGATCCAAATCAAAGGATTTTCCAGAAAAGGGCTGCCTCCCATCCCTTGGTGAACTCTTCTGGTACCTTCCTGGACAAATGCAAAGTCGGAGCTGTGCCCCTGGAGAACAGGAAGAGAGAGGGAGAGGAGCAAGTGGGAGCAGAGAGGCTCCTGTGAGCCAGGCTCCCCTCCCGACAGGCTCAGGCTGCGTGCTAGGCCCGGCACTCACAGACAACCGTGAAGCTCCAGCTTCCACCGCCACCAACACAGGATGTGGAAAATCTAGAGTTCTCACATGCTGACGGTGGAACTAGGAAATGGTGTGTTTATACTCTAAAAGTTTGGTAATTTCTTCTTCTAGGGAAGGAGGGATTAGAGGGACGAGACACCCTAGCACCTATCAAAAGCGTCAGGTAGCAGCAGTATTGGGGTGCAGCTTGGGACGCACATGCGCACGTGACGCTGTGGAGCAAGGCTTAGCCTGCTCTGAAATCAAAACCCCATGCAGTCGTCTGCACTGAAGAAGGCAGCCAGAGATCACAGCTCAGCAGAAAAACCCTTCATGTTGACAACCGCGTTGGTGTCTCAGCTGAGACTCACTGTTGCTACTAGACTGTTACGTAATCTCACACACCAATAAGTGTTTGCATCTCAGAGCTGCATTTGACAGACCATTTCCTATATCATGTCTTGCTTGTATCTCTAATTGGAAACAAGACCCAGACACCAACACAAGAGTATGGCCAGAGACCATATGGTGTGGGGGGTCTTCCTGCTGGTTAGGACGATATGAGTCCTCACATTTTCCAAACCTGTCCATCTGCTATTTCAACTGCAATTATGTCCACTGGAGCTCATTTTCAACCAGCTTGCACGTACTTAGAAAAACATATGTCTAAATTTATGGAATGCAATTTAAACGAACTGGTAAACTCGGTCTGCGGGCCTTGAAAGAGGAACTTTGTGCAGAACCAACGCTAGCTACAAAGGATGCTCCCACTGGGACTGCTGGGGGAGACTTGACAGTTACGGGAAGGCCACAGGGAAAGGAACAGCCACACAGTTCGCTGATGAACCACTGGAACAGGAAGTGATAAACCAGTCGCTGTACAGAGTATCAAATATGTAAGCATGCTGAACTTTCTGGTGACGACCATCTATGGTGAACTGGAAGGTACCGAGTATACCGACTGTATACTTTAGGAATCAGTATGCATGTATTTTCCAAGCAACCTCACTAAGCTATACAAAAGGGGTTCTTTGAGGAGCTCTATGTAATTTTTTTTTTTTTTTTTTTTTTTTTGAGACAGGGTTTCCCTTGAAACAGTCCTGGCTGTCCTGGAACTCGCTTTGTAGACCAGCCTGGCCTCAAATTCACAGAGATCTGCGTGTCTCTGTCTCCCGAGCGCTGGGATTAAAGGCGTGCATCACCACCGCCCAGCTTTCAATAAAATTTCTACGAAGTATTTTTACTTGTCAACCAATTCGCTTCCCTTCCTCCCATCTCTCTCTCCCAGTGCTGGGCTCAAATCCAGAATCTTAGAAAAAGCACAGCAAGTGCTCTACCACGGAGCGAGGACCCCAACTCCTAGACTGAGTTTTTATATGAAAAAAAAAAAATACTGTCTTTAAAAAAAAATCATGTATGTGTGTGCATTTGTGGTGTGTGTGTGTGTGTGTGTGTGTGCGTGTGCGCGCGCAACTTCAGTGTTGACTCCTGCTTTCCATTTTATTTCAGACAGGGTCTCTTGTTCACCACTGAGTACACCAGGCTAGCCGGCCTGAGGGCTTCCAAAGAGTCCCCTGTCTCCACCTCCTGTCTTCTCTGCACAGGTGCACAGGAGTACAGATGTGTGCTATTGTGTGCCATTGGTCCGGTTTTACATGGATCTTGAAATGTGACAAGTGCTATACGCAGAGTCACCTCCCCAGTTGTTCATTTATTAATTGATTGGTACAAGGTCTTGTTATATAGCCCAGGCTAGCCTCTAACTCAGTCCTCTTGCCTGAGCCTCCTAGGTGTTGGGATTACCAGATATATACCACCACATCTGACTGGCTTTTTTTTTTAATGTGTATGAGTGTTTTGCCCACATGTATGTATGTGTATCATGTGCATGCCTGGTGTGCACAGATTAGAACAGGGTGTCGGATCCCCTGGAACTGGAGTTACAGATGGTAGTGAGCCATCACGTGGGTGCTGGGAATTAAACCTACATGTTTATTGAGAGAGCAATAAATGCTCTAAATTACTGAATCATCTCTCCAGCCTCTGGCTATCTTTGTTTTAAAGATGACCATAAAATAAAATTGTCTCACTTCCGGGGGAGGGAGCATAAGAGATAATCACTTCATATCCACTAGAATGGCTGCTGTGGGATGGTCTGTATGTCAAATCTGTTGCTCTGATTGGTCAATAAATAAAACACTGATTGGCCAGTGGCCAGGCAGGAAGTAGGTGGGACAAGGAGAGAGGAGAATACTGGGAAGCAGAAGGCTGAGGCAGAGACACTGCCAGCTGCCGCCATGACCAGCAGTATGTGAAGATGCCGGTAAGCCACCAGCCACGTGGCAAGGTATAGATTTATGGAAATGGATTAATTTAAGATATAAGTACAGTTAGCAAAGCCTGCCACGGGCCATACAGTTTGTAAGCAATATAAGTCTCTGTGTTTACTTGGTTGGGTCTGAGCGGCTGTGGGACTGGCGGGTGACAAAGATTTGTCCTGACTGTGGGCAAGGCAGGAAAACTCTAGCTACAAATGGCTACCATCAAAAGAACTGATACTGGTCTACCAGATGGCTCAGTGGGCAAAAGTGCCTGCTGAAGAAGCCCGGTGACTTGAGTTTGGTCATAGAGTCCCACACTGGAAAGAGAACTGACTCCAAAAGTGGTCCGCTGACATACACACGCATACCTACACTCTCTCTCTCACACACAAATAATAAAGAAAATATTCTTTAAAAATTGACATTAGTGGGAGCTGATGAGAGTTTAGAGAAATCTGAGTACTCAGTACTTCTGGAGGGAGCGGAAACCGGTGCAGCCACAGTGAGAACCACTTGGTGACTTTACAAGTGAAATGCAGAACTATCTATCCTAAGACTTGACAGTTCTAGTTAGACACTTAAGAACAACCACCTGAGTTCCATCCCTGAGACCCACATAGTGTAAAGAAACAACTTCTGCAGGATGTGCTCTGACCTCTAGGTATGCACCAAGGCACACCAACAGCTCATACACTAGTAAACGTAATAACAAATGTTGCTGGATGGTGATGGTGCACGCCTTTAATCCTAGCACGTGAGAGACAGGCAGGTGGATCTCTGTGAGTTCGAGGTCAGCCTGGTCTACAGAGCAAATTCCAGGACAGCCAGGGCTACACAGAGAAACCCTGTCTCAAAAAAAAAAAGAAAGAAAGAAAAGTTTGTTGTTGATTGGTCTTTGGTCTTTTGGGGGGGCCTAACACCCAGCTCCTAAATAAATCATACAGAGGTTTATTCTTTTTTTTTTTTTTTTGTTTTTTTGTTTTTTGTTTTTTTGAGACAGGGTTTCTCTGCATAGTCCTGGCTATCCTGGAACTAGCTATGTAGACCAGGCTGGCCTTGAACTCACAGAGATCTGCCCGTCTCTGCCTCCCGAGTGCTGGGATTAAAGGGGTGCACCACCACCGCCCTGCCAGAGGTTTATTCTTAATTGTAAGCATCCAGCCTTAGCTTGGCTTGCTGCTAGCCAGATTTACTTAACTAGCTTTTGCCTTTGGGATTTTACCTTTCTCTATTTCTGTGTACTTTTCATTATTTCTTACTCTGTGGCTTGCTGTGTATCTGGATAGCTGGCCCCTTGTGTCCTCCTCCTTCTCTGGCTCCTTTTCTCCTCCCAGATTTCTCCTATATATTCTCTCTGCCTGCCAGCCCCACCTATCCTTTCTCCTGCCTTGCTATTGGCTATGGTGATATTTTATTTGTATTAAAATGTTATTTGTATGTTAATAAATAAAGTTGCCTGGGGGTCAGAGCTATTAGCAAGCCATAGGAAAGCAGGGCAGTGGTGGCGTACACTTGTGATCCCAGCACTTGGTAGGCAGGGCTAGGTAAGTCTCTGTGTGTTCAGGGATACAGCCAGCATTGGATACACATGCCTTTAATCTCAATACCAACCATAGAAAACCAGGAGGTCTATACAGACAGGCCGTGAGGAGGCGGTCATGTGGTTGGGTTTACAACCAATGAGAAGGCAGAACAGAAAGTCTATATAAAGACTTTAACACAGGAAGTAGCTCTGGTTCGGAGAGGTAGGACCACTGCAGGAGGAAGGGTAAGGTTTTAGCTCTTAGCTCTGACCTCTTGGCTTTCTTTTTTGCATTGGTTCTGTGTTTCTTATTTAATAAGACGGTTGGTTACATCTACAATTGGTTTCTTTTTTGTTTATTTGGTTTTTTTTTTTTTCGAGACAGAGTTTCTCTGTGTGGCCCTGGCTGTCCTGGAACTCACTCGGTAGGCCAGACTGGTGTCAAACTCACAGAGATCTGCCTGGCTCTGCCTCCTGAGTGCTGGAATAAAGGTGTGTGCCACCACCGCCCGGCAGCCATTCAGTTCTTTATCAGACCATCAGGTATTTTAGATAAGCCATAGTAATACAGCTGCACAGAGTTAACAAATGCAACATCAACAAAGTAACACACCTTAAAATATTCTACAACAAAAGCTAAATATACATACTAAGCTGGGCAGTGGTGGCGCACGCCTTTAATCCCAGCAGTCGGAGGCAGAGCCAGGTGGATTTCTGTGAGTTCGAGGCCAGCCTGGTCTACAGAGTGAGTTCCAGGACAGGCTCCAAAGCTACACAGAGAAATCCTGTCTCGAAAAAATGTATATACTAAATAAAATATAACAACATTAAATGTATGTATATATTTACATAAGATAACTTGTGAATGAGCAGTAATACACAAAAAGTGGAAACTCATATATGAAAGACTCCGTATTATATGAGTGCATTAATATGGAATGCCCAAGAGAAATATATTTCTAGACAGGGCATATAGGTCAATGTGGACCGATTTCCTAGCATGCATGAGGTGCTGGGTTTGGTCCCCACACAGCAACTAAGAGATAAGCAGCAAAAGCCAAGTGTGGTGGCCTACACCTATGATGCTAGCACTTAGGAAACTGAGGCAGGAGGGCTGCCATGAGATCAGGCCTAGCATGGGCTACATAGTGAGTTCCAGAATGAGAGTGTCTTGAAAAATAGAATCAGAAAAACACAAAACTTAAATGCAGAGGCCCAACAATAGAGCAAAAGGAACAATGGAGAGTAGAAAACTCTTGAAGAAATAATGATCCAGACTTGGCAGTACCTGTGAAGGACGACTACAAGAACTGTTCTCTCCCCAAACGTCACTAAAATGACAGAACAATGGACTAAGACACTGGCAAGAAGATGAGAACACACAAGAGATGCTATAAAAAAATAGGAAGGTAGAGTCAGCGGAGGTGGTGCATACCTTTAGTCCCAGACTCAGAATGTAGAGGCAGGTGGATCTCTACGAGTTCAAGGCTGGTCTGGGCTACATAGCAAGTTCTAGGCCAGTTGGGCTACATAGTGAGACCCAATCAATCAATCAATCAATGAAATTTGGAAAGTACAGATAGGAGGCCAGAGAGCAAGAAACAAGCTGTTGCGTGAATATGAAATGCCCTCATAGGCTCCCATGTTGAAGGCTTATTTCCCAGGGCGTGGTGCTGCGTGGGGAGGTGATGCAGACTGAGGAGGCAGAGCCTATCTGGAGGAGGTAAGTCACTGGGGGATACCCTGGAAGGATCTACCTTCTTCACAGCCCCTTCCTGTCTGCCCACTTCGGGCCGCCATGAGATGAGCAGCTCTGCTCCGACATGCCGTTCCATCGTGATGCTCTACCCTGCCACAGGCCCACAAGCCACAGCCAGGCAACCATGGGCTACAGCCTGTGACGTCATCAGCCAAGGTCTGTCCCTCTTTTAACCAGTTGTCTCAGGTGTTTTTCACTGTAACAAAACTCTGGCTAACACAATAAACAAGATGCTTAGAGCTGAAAGGCCCTGAAATCAGAGGCATAATGAGCTCTCAGAATGCTAACAATCAAGCTTATATTTAATAAGCAAAGAAAGGACTAGAAGATTGCTCTCTAGAGAATGGAGCAGGCCAAGACAAAAACACACAAATTAGTCATATTGGAGAATCCTCCCTTATGAAACTGCCAGGACCCAGCCTCTTCACCACAACAAAAGCCACTGGCTGACAACCCCCTCTCCCTGGGACTTTCAATTAGCATTTTATTGCTTTCTCTTTTGTTTTTATTGTTGCTGTGTGACGTGTATCTGTGAGTGTTGGCGTGTGCATGCCACAGTGTGCACACAAAGGTGGGTGAGGACTGTGAGTCGGTTCTCTCCTCTCAGGGGTTCTGGGGATCAAACCCAGGTTGTCAGGCTTTCGAAACCATTACTGTCCCTATGATCACCAGCAAATCTCAAGATTTGGTCATGGGCACGGTGGCGCACATCTATAATCTCATCGCTGGGGAAGCTGAAGCAGGAGAATGGCCGAGGAGGGCAGATGGTGAGTTCTAATCCTGGAGTCCACATAACAAGCTAGGTGTTGCTTGGGCACCTGGTATATGAGCACTGGGGGTGCAGAGACCGGCGGATCCCAAGAGCTCACTGGACGGCCAGCCAGGCTTCTGTCCCTGGTCTTATTATTTATGGGCCGGGCATGTTGGTTTTGCACCATTAATTCCAGCACTCGGAAGCAGAGACAGATGGATCTCTATGAGTTCAAGAACAGCCTCAGATGACTATCGCTTATGCCAGGTTAAGATGAAACCAGCCAGCACAGATGGGGTGTAGCTCAATGGCAGAATGCTTAGCGATGTTCCAGGCCGCGGGTTCAAACCTAAGTAACGGAAACCTCCCAGATACAACACCAAACCAACCCACAGAGGAAAAAAATGAGACCACCAAACATCACATATAGTATCTATTAGACTCTCAGCAGATATCCCAACAGCAACAATACAATCCAGAAACCAGCACAAGGCCGGCTGTGGTGAGGACACATGCCTTTCATCCCAGCACTGGGAGGCAGAGGCAGGCCCATTGCTTGCATTCAAGGCCAGCCTGGTCTACAGAGTGAGTTCCAGGATAGCCAGGGCTACACAGAGAAATCCTGTCTTGCCGAGAAAAAAAAAGAGAGAGAGAGAGAAATAAGAGAAAAAGAGAAAGAAAGAAAGAAAGAAAGAAAGAAAGAAAGAAAGAAAGAAAGAAAGAAAGAAAGAAAGAAAGAAAGAAAGAAAGAAACCAGTACAATAATAGTACTGGGAAAATAAATACCAGCTTAGAATCTGATATCCCAGTACCAGTTATTTAAGAAAGAGAGTGGGGAGTCGGGTATGGTGGCACACACTTTCAACCCCAGCACTTAGGAGGCGGAGGCAGGGGGACATCCGAGTTCAAGCCCAGCCTGTTCTACATAGCACCCTGTTTCAATACCACTGCCCTACAAGGCCAGCCTGGGATAGAAGAAAGGTGTAGGCCAGCAGAAAAGCGCTCCAGAACAGAGCATCACTACTCTCCTCTGAAGCTGCACAGGCCTGATGACCTGAGTCTGTCTGATCCCCGGAATCCACGGAGAGGTGGAAGAACTGACTCCAAAGTTCTCCTCTGACCTCCACGTGCGCTCTAGCGATCGCGTCTCCAACTCCACCCCATCACACACATACAATAGTAATAAATTCAGTCAAGTTTTAAATAAAAGAGATAAGAATGGAGAGCCGAGCACGGAGGCTGTCTTGGTTAGGGTTTCTATTGCTGTGAAGAGACACCATGACCACGGCAACTCTTACAAAGGAAATATTTAATTGGGATGGCTCGCTTACAGTTCAGAGGTTCAGCCCATTATCATCGCAGCGGGACATGGCAGCGTGCAGGCAGACGTGGTGCTGGAGGGGTAGCTGCTACAGGTTGATATGCAGGCCACAGGAAGTGAACTGTCTCACTGGGCGTGGCTTGAGCATACAGGAGACCTCAAAGTCCACCTCCACAGTGACACTCGGCCTCCCACAAGACCACACCTACCCCAAAAAAGCCACACCTCCAGATGGTGCTACTCCCTTTGGGGGGCATTTTCTTTCAAACCACCACAGAGGGGCATGCCTGGAATCCCATTACTTGGGAGGCAGAGGTAGAAGTTCAAATCCAGCAAACAAAATGAAATAGTAAGGGACACTGTCACATGCCTGTAATCCTAGTACTTAAGGCTGATGCAGGAGGATGGCTGTGAGTCAAAGATCAATGTAAAACTACATAATGAGACCATCTCAAAAAATGGGGGGAGGGCACACAAAAATGGTTCGGGTGGTGGTGGCACGCACCTTTAATCCCAGCACTCGGGAGGCAGAGGCAGGCGGATCTCTGTGAGTTTGAGGCCAGCCTGGTCTACAGAGCGAGATCCAGGACAGGCACCAAAACTACAAAGAGAAACCCTGTCTCGGAAAAAAAAAAAAAAAAAAACAAGAAAGAAAGAAATGGTTCAATTATCCATGTATAGCTGTTCAAGCATTCTGATAGTGGCTGGTTTGTTTTTGTAAAGATGTATTTACTTATTATGTATACAGAAGAGGGCACCAGATCTCATTACAGATGGTTGTGAGCCACCATGTGGTTGCTGGGAATTGAACTCAGGACCTCTGGAAGAGCAGCCAGTGCTCTTAACCTCTGGGCCATCTCTCCAGCCTGAGTGGATGTTTTTTTAAACCTCATCCTGTTTACTAATCTTATCTGTATTACACGTTTGACATTTACCATAAATTCCAAAATTGCCTAGACACCCCTCCGCACATGTACACACTAAAAGCACTGGTAAGATGTGTCCTTCATGGTTCTCAAGAGACCCTGAGGCAAGGGGAGCAGCTGACCTTCACATCCCCTAGTGAAAACAAGGGTGGCGGTGCACACCTGTGACCCCAGCACAGCGAGTGGGGAGGCAGGAGAGTCAGAGGTTCGAGGTCATCCAGGCCAGCCTGGGCTACATGAGACTGTGTCAAACAAACAAAAAATTAACCACCACCAACAAAACAAACAGTCCCTGGTTCTGACCTGCCGCCCACCTGAGTCCAAAGTCTATTCTCAGTCACGAGCCCTCCAGAGCCGGTTGCCTAGGAGAGGAAGGGCAAATCGGCAGCCCGGCCACCTCCATCAGCTTTGGACTTCCCACCCTCCCCGCCCACCAACCATCTCAATCACCTCCCAACCTCCTAGATGGCTGGAAAATGAGGCTCAGGCAGTCAGCGAGGCCACGCCACGCCTTCTTTCAGGTTCTTTAGTCCCTCGGTCTCTCTGTCTTTGCTCCCTCAACTTCTGTGACTTCTTTTGGGTTTTTTTTTTTTTTATGACATTCATTTATATATGTGTGTGTATGTGTGCTCACTCAGAAGACAACTTGGGGGAGTCGGTTCTCGCCTTCCAGCGTGTGTGTGTGTGTGTGCGTGTGTGCGTGTGTGCGTGTGTGTGTGCGTGCGCGTGCGCTCAGGGATCGAACTCGGGTCTTCAGGCTTGGCTGCTAGCACCTTTACCTGCTTGAGCCACCTCACGGACCTTGCTGAGAAGTCTTCGCTGCTCCTTCCCACCTCCGTTCCCTCAACGCTGGCGATCACCTGCTTCATCACGACACCCCCGCACCCCCAGCCTCTCCCTCACCTCCTACACCCTCTTCCCAGCCCCGAGCTGCCCTCAGCCTCGGGAACCCCACCACCTTATCCCTTCCGGGCATCCGCTCCTTTTCCGGGCTTGCTCATCACACTTCGGCTCCTTCCCGACCTCCGTACTCCCTCCTCAAAGCCTCCGCGAGGCCTTCGCAGGCCCCGGGAGCTCTTCCAGAGTCCGAGTCTCCCCTCATTTCGAGGCTTTGATTTAAATTTCCCGGGGGCTCCGCCCTATGGTGTCCCTGGAAGGACAAGATTAATCAGCAACGCCTCTTTCCGTGCCCACGGACGTTCTGTCGCGTTCGGCTCCGGCTTCTCTAGCCGGGTTTTCATTTTTTGTTTATTCACTGCTCTTTACTGGAAAGTAATACCCAGCAGTGACTCCTCACGTGGAATCTGTTGGAAGTGCCTAGGAAGTCGGTGGGCTAGAGTTGGTAGCGTGCTTGTCTAGCGCGCATGAAGCTGAGTTAGAGCCCCAGCGTCCCGCACCTACCATGCCAACTCAGATACACGCTTCCTGGCAGTCAGTTATGCGGCGCTGGCTGTCCTGGATCTCTGTGTAGATCCATCTGTGGGATTAGGGCTGTGTGACACCACTACCAGACTAACTTCTCTTGGACCCATCTACTTACACTCACAGAGGTCCTCACCCCTCTGGTTCATCTGCACCTGCCCAGTTTTCCATGCTGAAAGAATTGGTAGCGGTTCAGGGTCCCCAAGACCAAGTTCTCAGCACAAAGGAGATTTATTTGCCTCAGAGGGACAAAGAACAGGGAATAAGGAACAAAGACAGGAGGTAGAGGATGAGGGAGAGGGGAAGGGGACAAGGGAGAGGGGGCAGGGGTGTCCCTGGGGGCAGACAAAGGACTGCTTCTGGATAGAGAGGAGACAGACATGGCCCATGAGAAAATGGCAGTTTATAGAGGTAAAAAGGGAAAGCCTGTGATCGAGTGAGGTGTTTAATGCCATTTGGGCATGTTAATTAGGGCAACCAAAGGGGGCTTTTGATAGGAGGGAAGTGGCCAAATAAGGGAATAGACCTTGAAAAAAATAAATAAAGGCTCTTGAGAGATTGCTCAGTGGTTAAGGGTACTTGCTGCCCTTGCAGAGGTCCTGATTCAATTCCTAGAACAGGGCAGCTCACAATCATCCGTAACTCCAGTTCCAGGGCATCCGATGCCCTCTTCTGGCCTCCGTGAGCACTGCATGCACATGGCCCCCAAATATACATGCAGGCAAAACACAGACACACAGTAATAACACTAAAATAGAATGAAAACAACAACAAAGAAAATAGTTGCAAAGTGAGACAGAGACACAGCAGATGACATCACATGAAGAAGAGCCTCCTGGAAGGTCGCAGGAGTTCTTTTCTAACAGCCTCATTTGATGTGTGTGTCATTGGTGGGACGTCTTAGCTGGATATGCAAGTGGCCATCTCACTGTCTTGTTGACAAGACCTTTTCACAGCACCAGTTGTTTTTCTTGAGATTGGGAATTTGGGATAAGGCAGCATGGACAGATTCATTAAGATTTAGGCTCTCTCTCCACACACACACACACACACACACACACACACACACACACACACACCCTGTCTCTAAAAACCAAAAAAGAAAGGAAGGAAGAAAGGAAGGGAGGAAGGAAGGAAAATAAGGTGCTAAGCTTTATTTTGAGAGCTTCACTTAATCCCTGAGTGATATTGGAAATGAAAGCTGGACCATAATCAGGCTGTAGGGATGGGGAAGCCCCAAATGATGAGTAATGTATTCTATGAGGGTGGTGGTTACCAATGAGGCCTTTGCTCTTTTACTAAGGAATTCCTCCATCCACCTGGTAAAGGTGTCTACAGGAACAGCTACAGGAATATCTGAGTCTCTTGCTTGGAAGCATCATGAGTAAAATCTATTTGCCAGTATCCCCCTGACAGAGGTCCGCCACATTGGTCCGGCTGTAGAAAGGGAAAGGGCATGAGATCCACCCCCACCCTAGGATGGCCCTCAATTATATGGGATAAGCTTAGAAATGGAAAACACAGAGAGAGAGAGAGAGAGAGAGAGAGAGAGAGAGAGAGAGAGAGAGAGAGAGAGAGAGAGAGAGAGAGAGAAATGGATCACAGGGTCTGAGGAATGCCTGTGTCTGTGAAGAGGCTCATTTGGAATTTGGTGGGCATCGGATCTCAGATGAGTAACCTTTATGAGAACTGGTAAAGGACACAGGGGCCAGAAGCTTCTTCTTAGGGCTCTGGAACCCACCCCTCTAAGCCTTTTGGGTATCCTCAGGTACACTCTGGATGTGGGAGAGTGTATTCAGGCACTAAAGGCCCCAGGAGCGGAAGCTGAGGGTCTGTTTTGCCTTCTAATCTGCTCGGTTGTTCCCCTGAGAGATGTTAGAATGTTTCTTTCAATGGGCCTTGCAATGTGTAAAGGCCAGATAGTGTTAATCCCAATGGCGAGAATAAGACCACTACCACATTTGAAGCCATATTTGAAGCAAACTTTAATTAAATAAAGCAAGCTTCAATTAAATAAATAAGACCACTACCACATTTGAAGCCAAATTTGAAGCAAATTTTAATTAAATACTGGCCATGTGGATGGGCTTTGCCCATGTCCATAACCAGGTTCCCAGAAAATGGCCTTGAGTCACAGTTTGCTACAGCTGAAAGAAAACCCATAATTCATTGCATTTCCCATCAGATTCAATCAGGGGCAAGCATATATCGTGATGTACCTCCAGCCTACATCCAATCATGGGCAAGCATACATCCTGACATATTTCCTGCCTATGAACCTCCGCCCACCTGTGATCAAGCACACCCAGTACAGATGGGTCAAACAAACTTCTTTAGGGAGTGAAAACATGTGGCTTGTTATCTCCCACAAACAATAGCCTAGCATTTCAGGAATTATCTGTCCTTGGGCAAGGGGCTTGAAGACCAGAGACGTTTTTTGTTTCATGGCTGTCTAAGGCATAGTAATTAAAACTTAAAATGTAACTTTGGCTCTCACAATAGTTTTTGTAGGCCAGAATCTCAGAGCATTGGAATACGATGGGCAGTGATGGAGGCCCTTTGTCTCCAGATGGCTGTAGGGATGTGGGTCACAGGTAAGCGTAGGCCAAATCTGTGTAAATGTTGGGGCTCATTGTTGCTTCCAACTGCAGTGCCCTAGTGGATTATTAGTTATACTTACCAAACTGTCATGAAATTGTCTGGAAGGTGCAGAGTTGATGATCTCCGTGACACTTCCTGTTTCCTATGCTATAAACCATGAGCCAGGCCAGTAGCCAACCACAGGTTAGAAATCTTGTAGATAGCAGGAAGGTCAATACTTTGTATTCTAAAATGTTCTGTACCCTCGGGGAAGGAACTGGTAGTAGGGTAGCAGGATTTAAATGCAATCTTTTACAGTAAGCTGTGGCATTTGTTTTTTGTTTGTTTTTTTTTTTAAAGATTTATTTATTTATTATGTATACAGCATGTATGACTGTAGGCCAGAAGAGGGCACCAGATCTCATTACAGATGGTTGTGAGCCACCATGTGGTTGCTGGGAATTGAACTCAGGGCCTCTGGAAGAGCAGTCAGTGCTCTTAACCTCTGAGCCATCTCTCCAGCCCCAAGCTGTGGCATTTGTAAGAGGAGAGGCTGGTATTTGTTGAATGAGACCCAGTGGGAGACCCTCAAGCTGAGAAGTTCAAGGGCCTGGAGAGGTGTGTGAGCCACCATACTCTGTCCCAGGGTTAATTTAGAGACTTCTCCATCAAAGCTTCCAGGGCCTTGAGTCAAGGGGCCCAGCCCATACACATGTCTAATGAAAGATAATAACTGGGTGCTGGGAGGACCCCAAGGCTTGGGTTTTGCGCACGTACATACAGAGAAAAAAAGGTTTATTAAGGTCCGGGAGGACGAACATTCTGGTGCTGCAGAGTCCAGTAAACTAGCACGTCTCTCTGAGTTTCCCAAGGCCTCATGGGATTTAGCTATCAGGCTGAACTTGGAAATCGATATGCAAAACCCTGCTGTGCTCAGGAATGTCCTCGGTTGTTTCTTGTAGTGGGGTTGCCGCAGTTAAAGAGACTCTGCTGTGACTCAGAGGCTCCTGTGCCTAGGTTAGTGTGAGTTCTAGGAACTGGACTTTTTATTGGGATATTTGGGCCTTTTTGAAAGTGAGATTCTAAATTCATTTGAGGGCAGGTTTTGAGGATTAGGGCAGTATATTGACCCGAAGTGGGTCCATTTAGGCTGCAGATTAACAAACTATTTACATACTGAAAGAGGCTAACACCCAGGGAGGGAGTTTTCAGGGGGAACAGGTCTCAGGCTAGGGCCTGCCTAAAAAGGCAGGAACCCTCAAGAGCCCTGAGGTAAGGCAGTGTGGGTGAGTTGTCAGTGCTGGGGTGGACACAGCCTGCTATACAAAGACAAATAGGGACGCAAGTCTGGGTGGATAGGAAGCAAGCAGAGCATCCTTAATATCTCACATGGAGAACCAGGTGGCATGGGAGGACACCCACCCCCAAAAGGTGTCAGGACTGGGGACCCTTGGCTGGACTGGGCCCACAGCCTCAGTTTCGGCCTCCAAACCTTCGGGTGTCCTTTAGGATGAATCTGATCTCCTCATTGCCAAGAGAGGGCTGTGGCAGGAAGGGTTACGTGGGTGCCGTAGCCCAGTAGCCAGAAAGCTACTGGAAGCTCTCCTCAGGGTTTAAGGGGTATGGAGGCCTTCGGGGAACAGAATCGGGGTCCTTAAGGGCAACTGTATGAGAGTCACAGTTAGTGACCTTTCAGGAATGGGGAGATCCAGACTTTGGGAGGAGTTTGCTGGATGGACAGAGTTGTCTTCAGCAAACCCTGTGGAGAGGGAGTGATTTGTTACAGAGCTGTGGTCCAGCAGCCAAACTGAGCAAACCACCTTTAATCCCAGCTCCGAAGGACATGTGGTGCTAAAGGCACCTGCAGAGAGGTACACATACCTTTTCCTACACACATGCACACACATAACTTAAAAAACAAAATAGCGGGGCTGGAGAGGTGGCTCAGCGGTTAAGAGCACTGGCTGCTCTTCCAGAGGTCCTGAGTTCAATTCCCAGCAACCACATGGTGGCTCACAGCCATCTGTAATGAGATCTGGCGCCATCTTCTGGCATGCAGGTGTATATGCAGGCAGAATACTGTATACATAATAAATAAATAAAATCTTTTAAGAAACCAACAAAACAAAACAAAAACAAAATAGCTTTAAAAAATAAGATGAGATGGCTCAGTGAGTAAAGGTGTTTGACACCAAGCCTGAGTTTAACCCTTAGTACTAGTGCTGTGGGAGAGATGGGAAAGTTGTGTTCTGTCCTCTACACAAGTGCCATGGCATGCGTGGGTACCATGTGGGTACACACACAGATACATGCTAAAGAAAGAAAGAAGCTGGGCAGTGGTGGTGCATGCCTTTAGTCCCACCACTAAGGAGGCAGAGCTAGGCGGATCTCTGTGAGTTCGAGGCCAGCCTGCTCTACAGAGCGAGATCTAAAGCAGGCACCAAAGCTACACGGAGAAATCCTGTCTCAGAAAAACTAAAAAAAAAAAATAAAAAATAAAAAAAGGAAAGAAAGAAAGAAAGAAAGAAAGAAAGAAAGAAAGAAAGAAAGAAAGAAAGAAAGAAAGAAAGAAAGAAAGAAAGACAAACCCTATATTTTTGTTTTTTTTGAGACAGGGTTTCTCTGTCTAGTCCTGGCTGTCCTGGAACTAGCTTGGTAGACCAGGCTAACTTCAAATTCAGAGATCAGCCTAACTTTGCCTCCTGAGTGCTGGGACTAAAGGCATGAATCACTATACTTGACCCCCCCCCCAAAAAAAAAGTATCTTATTTTACTCATTTATTTCTACAGTTCCCAATACTCCCTCCATCTCTCTCTTTCTGCTTTGTTATTTTGAATCCAGGAACTTGCTATGTAGACCAGGCTGGCCTCAGACTCACAGAGATCTGCCTGCCTTTTCCTCCTGAGTACCAAGATTAAAGGCATGCGCCACCACACCCGGCCAGGAGTAAGGTTTTCTGTTAATTTATTTAATGACTTGTATGTTTTAGTGTTTTTCCTGCATGTATGTATGTGTACCCCATGTGTGCCTGGTACCCTTGGAGGTTGGAAGAAGGCTTTGGATCTCCTGGAAGTGGAGCTATGGATGGTTGTGAGGCGCTACATGGTGCTACTAACCAGGGTCCTCTCCAGCCCCAGACGTTTTAAAGACTGAAGATTAGTCAGTGACAAACCAAAGAAAGGAAGAAAATAGGTAGCATTTACTACTTGGTAAAAAAAAAATGTGAGATAATTAAAAATATTTTTCTGGGAGGATCTGGGGGAGGGGGAAACATGGTCAAGATAATATTGCATGTAAGAATTTTTTTTCCTGCTTGGCATGGTGGCACAATGCCTTTAATCTTCAGCACTCAGGAGGCAGAGGCGGGCTGATCCCTGAGTTAAAATTAGCCTGGGCAATACATAGTAAGTTCCAGACCAGCCTCAATAAACAACTAAGTAAGTAATTTCCCTCCCACCATTTTTCCTAATTCCTAAGGAGAAAAGGTGGAGATTTTTTTTTCAGTTCTAGCTCACATCACAAAGCAAGAGCTGATTTTCCCAATACCAATTTTATTCAAACAGATACAGAAAAGACCAAGAATTCAGTCAAAATAGACATGGCAATATTTATAGAAAATGAATACAAACAGTACTCAAATGTACTAAACTTTACTTAAAGATAAATGCAAATTAAGTCTATACCGAAATACCATTTTTCACTTAGCAGACTGACAAAGATCACTTTTGCTTTCGAGTGCCAAGTTGCCTCACTCAGGGGTTGTATCAGATTCCTCTCAAAGGCAATTTGGCACTGGCTTGCACAGTCACAATTACACATGTCTTCCCACCCAGCGGTCCCATTTCTAGGAGTTCCCTGCATATACATTCACACATAAAACAGAATTTATAGTCAGGCAGCGGTGGCGCACGCCTTTATTCCCAGCACTCAGAAGGCAGAGGCAGGCAGATCTCTGAGAGTTCGAGGCCAACCTGGTCTATAGAGTGAGATCCAGCAGGTTCCAAAACTACACAGAGAAACCCTGTCTTGAAAAAAACAAACAAACAAAAACCCCAGACTTTACAGAACAAGGGTATCTATGGCTACATTGTCCAGAATAGCAAAAGATCAAAAGCAACTAAAATACAAACAAGATACAGATTAAGTTATTTCATTATACAGTGCTATAAAAAAGACAATACCTCAAAATATGAATATATTACCAAGTCCTCAAATTGGACTTTTTGTTTTTGTTTTTTGGTTTCTCAAGACAGGGTTTCTCTGTGAGGCCCTGGCCATCCTAGAACTCGCTCTGTAGACCAGGCTGGCCTTGAACTCACAGAGATCTGCCTGCCTCTACCTTAAGTGTTGGGATTAAAGACGTGTACCACCACTGCCTGGCAGACTTTTATTTTTTTAGACAATTTTTCATGCATCCCAGGCTGGCTTCACATTTGCTATGTAGCCAAGGATAACCCAGAACACGATTACATTACTTTTTGCAGAAAACAAAAAACAATAGTTGGGTAATGGTGGTGCCCACCTTTAATCCTAGTAGAGGCAGGCAGATTACTTAAATCCAAGGCCAGCCTGGTCTACAGAGTGAGTTCCAGGACAGACAGGGATACACAGAGAAACCCTGTCTTGAAAAAAAAAAAAAAGGAGAGGGAGCAGGATAGAGTAGTGGAGAGGGAGAGGGGGAAAGAGGGAAAAGGGGAGGGAGGGAGGGAGGGAGGGAGAGGGAGAGAGAGAGAGAGAGAGAGAGAGAGAGAGAGAGAGAGATAAAACTGCAGTGTACCTCAGTGGTCCAGCACACGCTTAGCGTGCACCAGGTCCTGGAGTCCATTCCACACGTACATCCCAAATGAATAAAACAAATATGACAAAACATCCATCTCTAGAAATAGAAAACAGGTTTCTGGGCTGGTGATGTAGCTCGGTGGAAAGACCCTTGCCTTGACATCTGAGGCCCTAAGTTCTTTCTCCAGCAGCACCAAACAAAGACAAAAACTATGAAAAAGATAACGTACCTGGAGCTGCCACAGAGAAAAACCCGAGTGGCTGGAGAGGCAGCTCAGGGGCAGAATGCATGCCTAGAAGCTGTAAGGCCCTGGGTTCAAACCCCAGCACAACCACAAAGCAATACCTACTCCTTGGGTGGGAGCAGTACCTCGGGCAGTGAAGGGCTTCCCACACAAGCCCGAGGACGTGAATTCAACCCTTAGCACCCACATACAAGAAATGAACATGGCTGCCATCTGTAGTCCCAGTGCCGGGGAAGTAGAGGCAGGAGTATCTCTGTTGGCCAACCAGTCTATCCACATTGAGGGTTTCAGTGAGAGACCCTGTCTCAAAAAGTTAAGGTGGAGAGCCTGGCAAGGTGACTCAGTGGATCAATGTGCTTGTTGCACAAGCCTGGTGACCTGAGTCTAATCTCTGGAGCCCCTGTAAAGCTGGGAGGAGAGAACCAACTCCACAGAGTTGTCTGCTGACTGTATCAGGCTTTTATGTTCCTGGGACCAAACACCTAGGAAAAGTAATTTGAGGGAGGAAAGGTCCATTTTGACTCACAGCTTCAGGGGGTTCACTCCAAATGCAGTACATGTGCCATCTTTAAAAACAAAAACTCAGGGTTGGGGATTTAGCTCAGTGGTAGAGCGCTTGCCTAGCAAACGCAAGGCCCTGGGTTTGGTCCTCAGCTCCAAAACAAAGACAAAAACCCCTGGCAGACATGGTGGTACATGTCTGTAATCCTAGCATTTGGGAGACAGAGGCGGAAGGGTCAGGAATTTGAGGTCATTCTTAGCTACAGAGGGAGCTCAAGGACAGCCTGGTAAGGCAAACGGTTATGAGACTCGATCTCAACAGAATGAACAAAACACAAAAACAAGATCCTTAGATTTACATTTAAAAATCTACAATGTAAGCCGAGCCGTGGTGGCTCATGCCTTTATTCCCAGCACTCGGGAGGCAGAGGCAGGTGGATCTCTGTGAGTTCAAGGACAGCCTGGTCTACAGAGTGAGATCCAGGACAGGCACCAAAACTACACCGAGAAACCCTGTCTCGAAAAATCAAAACAAACAAACAAACAAACAAAAAAATCTACAATGTACCAGGCTTTCTTTTGGGCCACCAACCAGCTCCCAAATCATGACATAGAGACTTGTTATTAGTGATGAATGCTTGGCCTAGCTTAGGCTCATTTCTTGCTAGCTCTTATAACTTACCCTGTTTCTCTTCATCTGCATTTTGCCCCAGGGCTTTTTACCTTTCTTCCCTTCTGTATATCTTCCTTTCCTGCTGTCTCTATGGCTGTCTACCTGGTGGCTGCCTGGCCTCTGGCCCCAGGCATCTCCCTTTCTTTCTCCCTCATTTTCTTTTCCTTCTTCTCCCCTCTCCTATGTATTCTTTCTGCCAACCAACTCTGCTGATCCCTCTCCTGCCTAGCTATTGGCCATTCAGCTTTTTATTAGGCCAATCAGGTGCCTTGGGCAGGCAAGGTGAAGCAGCAACACATCTTTACGTAATTAAACGAATGTAGCATAAACAAATGTAACACATCTTCACATAGTTTAAGTAATATTCTGCAGCATAAACAAATGTAACACATCTTTGCCTAATTAAAATAATATTCCACAACACTACAAAACATCTGCAGGAGAGATGGTTCAGTGATTAAGAGCACGGGCTGCTCTTTCACAAGTCCTGGGTTTGATTCCCAGCACCCACATAGTGTTTATAACCATCCATGACTACAGTTCCAGGGGATCAGATGCCCTCTTCTGAACTCCGCTAGCACCAAGCATGCACATGGTGCAGGTAAGACACTCACACACAAAATAAAATAAGTAAATCTAATTTTTAAACCATCTATGAAACAGAATTTCCTAAACCATTAAAAAATGTTCCAAAAAAGTATTCCAGTGGGTTTAGACTCTTCTGGCAAAAATATAAAACACAATACTCTGGGATTATTTTGCAAAAACAACTGATAAACATCAGGGGAGATAGACACTTATTCACCCAGCTTCAGTAAGAAGCCTTCAAATATAGAACTGAAAAATGACTAGTTCTATTGAGTGCGAGGACATAGATTTTTAAAATGGAGATAACAAATATTCATAAAAGTTGACAGATTGTAATAAACCCCTGTGTGTCCATCATTTGGTCCCATTCACATGTCATCCACTGAAAAATCACCCGTCACGACAGTCCCCAAACACAAGAGGTAAAAAAATATATAATTTAGAGCCAAGGACTAAATGGCTGCTATATAAAATGTAAAATCAATTTTTAAAAGAAAGTAATGAATCTTTAGCATGAATAAACTGCACACTTAAAAATGGTTGAGTCAGTAAACATTATCACATCAATCAAAATTTAAAAATAAAGGCTGGGGATGGAAAGATGGCTTGAGTTGGATTCCCAGAGCCCATACAGTGTCTCCCTACTATCTGTAAGTCTAGTTCCAATGATCTGATGCCTTCTTCTGCCCTCCAAAGGCACCAGGCACACACATGGTGCACAGATATATACATGGAGACAGAACACCCATACTCATAAAGAAATAAAAAACAATAATAGTAATAAAGGAGGAGGCTAGGGACGGAGCTCAGCTGGTGAGGAGTCTGTCAGGCAAACATGAGAACCTGAGCTTGGAACTCCAGAATTCACATAAAAAGCCACTGGTGTGGAATGAGGCAACAGAGACAGGGTGATCCCAAATAGCCAGCCACCCTGGCCAACTGGTGTGCACTGGGATCAGGGAGAAATAAACTGGGCAGGCGAAGAGATGGCTCAGTGGTTAAGAGCGTGCACTACTCTCGCAGAGAACCCACATTTGATTCTCAGCATCCACACTGAGAGGCTCATAACTGCCTTTAACTCCAGCTCCAGGGCTCCAATGCCTCTGGGGGCACCTGCACACACAGGCATATACCCACACACAGATACATATAATTCAAAATAAATCCTAAAAAGCAAAACAAGGTGGAAACCCATAGAGAAAGACATACACACTCCACATCAATTTCTGGCCTCCACACACATGTGCACACTCACAAAAATGGGCTTTTGTGTGCACGTGTGAACATGGACTCACATACATCACATACACCTTCAAAAAAAATAAAGGGAGAGAAGTGATAAACATCTTTACTTTTTTTTTTTTTTGAGACAGGGTTTCTCTGTGTAGCTTTGGCGCCTTTTCCTGGAACTCACTCTGTAGCCCAAGCTGGCCTCGAACTCACAGAGGTCCACCTGCCTCTGCCTCCTGAGTGCTGGGATTAAAGGCATGTGCCTCTGCCGCCCGGCTATTTTTGATGTTTTATGTATATGATGTTAAAGATGTTTTGATGTAAAAGTTGGGAAAAATATATTTGACATAATGTGTTTTTGCTGGAGGTTAATGTTGGACGGAGGGAAAAACGTGCTTGTTTTTGAAGTATAAATAAAGATGGCTCAAGCTATTCAGGGCTGGTCGCTTGTGTGAAACAATTCATTTCTTCACGCAGGTGCCCCTTCCCTGTCTCAGGACCTGAACTCAGGCTGGGGTGGTACCATGGCAATCTTCTTCACTTTCAGCGTTACCTTGGTGGCTACGGTGTAATTTTTACTGAGTTTTGGTACCACAAATAAGTACATAAAGATTTATCCTGCATTACACATTTCACCTTTTTGTTGTTTTGTGGGTACCCTGGCTGTATAGATTGGGCTCATCTCGAAATCAAGATTCTCTTCTCAGACTCTTAAATGCTGGGAACATATGTGTATGCCACAATGCCTGGATTCCCAGCTTATTTTAAATTTTTTTTTTTTTTTTTTTTTTGGTTTTTCGAGACAGGGTTTCTCTATGTAGCCTTGCGCCTTTCCTGGAAATCACTTGGTAGCCCAGGCTGGCCTCGAACTCACAGAGATCCGCCTGGCTCTGCCTCCCGAGTGCTGGGATTAAAGGCGTGCGCCACCACCGCCCGGCTCTTAAAATGTTTTTATTTGTTATTATTGTATGCATATGTATTGTATGCCTTCATGCATGTCTGTGCACCACATGCATGCTTGGTGCCTATGGAAGTCAGAAGAAGGTATCAGATTCCTAGATTGAAATTACGGACAGTTGTGCGCTGCCATGTTGGTTCTGGGAATCAAACTTGGGTCCTCTGGAAGAGCAGCCAGTGCTCATAACCTCTGAGCCATATCTCCAGCCCCTGCACTTCTTCTTAAGTGCATGTGTGTGGGGGCACATGTGGGGGCGTGCACACACACACACACACACACACACACACACACACACACATGCATGTGGTATACACATCTATAATAAAGCACTCTGGAGCTCCATGCCAATGAGAGACCCTGTCTCAAAGCAGGTGGATGGCATCCCAGAGTACACTAAGGCTGTCCTCCAGCCTTGACATGTATTCACACATATATGCTCCTCTTCCTATACACATGTACACACACAACGACAATGAATTGGGGTGCTGGGGAGATGGCTCAGTCATTAAAGTGTTTGTTGTGCAAACATGAGGATCTGAGTTTGGACCCCGAGCACCCACGTAAGAAATAAACTGAATAAACTGTGTGGAAGCTCGTGCCTGTGATACCAGAGCTGGGGAAGTGGAGGCAGGAGGATTCCAGGGCTTGCTGGCCAGCTAGTCTGCCCAATTGGTGAGCTCCAGGTCCTTGGCCTTCACACACACACACACACACACACACACACACACACACACACACACACACACGAGCATGTATGTATGTGTTTCCAAACCCATAAAAAATGAACTGAAGCACTGTTTGGAAAATTAGAAAATAATGTTCATCCATCCATGGATTGAATCAACTAGTGTATATCCAAGTGAGAAAATGCTAATGCAGTGGTTTAACTGAGTGGAGAAGGGTGACGTGTTATCAATATAGATATTTTAAATAAACTCACATGGAAAAAAATGACATTGAAGAAGTGTATCCCATTAAACAATGGGATACAGTGTTTATGGATCTATAGCTATAACAGGCATTATGTATACAGTAACAAACTGTTCAGAAACTCTCAGGAGGAAGTACCAAATTCAGAAACACTGGAAGATGGCTTTCGAACAGTTTTGTTTAATTTTGACGTCTGGGTAGAACGCAGGTCTTTATGCATTCTAAGTACAATGAGCTACTGATCTACAACCCTAGGCCCCCAGTAGGACTTTTAAAAAAGATACAAAGTAAAGAAATAGAACTTTCCTCAAAAGTATTTCTGTTCCTGACCTTTTCACGTCCTGGTGGGTCTTCTGGGACAGTCTACTAAGGCACAGAACTAATTCTCCTGGCTGATGTTCCAGAGTTCAGCTCCCAGCACTCATCCTGGCAGGTTCAGGACCTGTAATTCCTTCAGGAGATCCAACTCCCTCTCTGGCCTCCACAGCTACCCACACACAAAGCACAGCTTTTTTTAAATTTTATTTTTACAATGCTGGAGATCACATCTAGAGTCTAGATCCTAGGCAAGCACTCTACCACTGAACTACACTCTTCAGCCTTGATTTTTCTCCTATAAGCTTCTGTTTGTTATTTGTCTGCTTACATGAATATTTTCTGACAGGCACCATTGATACTTCTTTGGTGAACCAGTCAAAGAGGATTGTAGATGAAATTCTAAACGGTCTTATTAAATAAGAAACACAGAGCCAAATGCAGAGTTAAAAGCCCAGAGATCTAGCAGTAGCCAAGAGCTAAGACCACCTTATCTTATTCACTGCTGTCCTTCCCCTGAGAGACCTTCTTCCTGTGTCCTGTCATTTTATTGCCTTTCTTTTTTTTTTTTTTTTTTTTTTGGTTTTTTTTCGAGACAGGGTTTCTCTGTGTAGCTTTGCGCCTTTCCTGGAACTCACTTGGTAGCCCAGGCTGGCCTCGAACTCACAGAGATCCTCCTGGCTCTGCCTCCCGAGTGCTGGGATTAAAGGCGTGCGCCACCACCGCCCGGCATTTTATTGCCTTTCTGTTCTGCCTTCTCATTGGCTCTAAACCCAACCACATGATTTCCTTGTCACTGCCTGTCTATACAGACCTCCAGGTCTCTATGGTTGGTACTGGGATTAAAAGTTCAGGTCACCTTGCTTTGGATGTGTCCTTGACCACAGAGACTCGGCCTGCCATGTGATTGGATTAAGGGCGTGTGCTACCACTGCCTGACTCCTGCTTATGGCTCGCTGTGACTTCTGATCTCCAGGCAACTTTATTAACATACAAATAAAATCACATTTCAGCACAAATAAAAATATCACCATACAGGATATTCTTTTTTTTTTTTTTTGGTTTTTTTGAGACAGGGTTTCTCTGTGTAGCTTTGAGCCTTCCTGGAACTTGCTTTGGAGACCAGGCTGGCCTCGAACTCACAGAGATCCGCCTGCCTCTGCCTCCTGAGTGCTGGGATTAAAGGCGTGTGCCACCACCGCCCGGCAGGATATTCTTGTTTAACACATGGAGAACCTCCATGGTTTGTAAGCTTGTTCAAAAAAAAAAAAAAGATCTTTGCAAGTGGTAATGTATGTACTTAGAATGGGTGAGGTCCTGGGTTCAAATCCTACCACAAAAATAAAGATTATAATATATGGCTAGAGAGATGGCTCAGCAGTTAGGAACACTGGTTGCTGTTCCAGAGGACCTGATTGGTGTTCAATTCTCAAGACCATATGACAGCTTACAGTCATCTGTAACTCCAATTCCAGAGAATCTGTTGACCTCTTCTGGTCTCCATGGGTACCAGGTACATATATGGTATACAGATATAAATGCAGGTAAAATGCCTATACACACAAAATAAGTAAAACATTTTTAAAATCATTCACTTTTATTTTATGTGCACTGATGTTTTGCCTGCATGTATGTCTGTGTGAAGGTGTCAAATCTTGGAGTTACAGACAGTTGTAAACTTCCATGTGGATGCTGGGAATTGAACCTGGGTCCTCTGGAAGAGCAGTCAGTGCTCTTAACCCCTGACGCACCTCTCCGGCACGAGTAATTTTGTTTGTTTGTTTTGGTTTTTTGTTTTTTCAAGAGAAAAAACTACACAGGGTTTCTCTGTGTAGTTTTGGTGCCTGTCCTGGATCTCACTCTGAAGACCAGGCTGGCCTCGAACTCACAGAGATCTGCCTGGCTCTGCCTCCCCAGTGCTGGGATTAAAGGTGTTTGCCACTGCCGCCTGGCAGATTTTTTTTTAAATTAAAATGAATAAGTTTATGCATTGGAGCAATAACAACTTCACAATTTTTTTTCACTTATTTATCTTAAATGTGTACCAAGGTCAGTGTGGAGACCAGAAGACAACTTTCAGGGGTTGATTCCCTCATCCTACCACATGGATTCCGGGGATCCAGCTCTGCTCATCAGGCTTTGAGTCTTTCCCCGCTGTGCCAGCTCCCCGGCCCTGCTTCTTTTCCTGAGATGGGGTCCTGATTGTTCAAGTTGACCTTTAGCGTTGGGGCATGGACTCCCTTGACTCAGCCAACTCAGCATCCTGGACTCTAGGTGACAGCTTACCCAATCTCAACCTGTTGGTTTGGATACTGTATCACAGTTATGAAAGTTGCTGCTGTTGGGGAAACCAGACAAGGTATTCAAGAGTCTGTGTTTGGGGCTGACGGCTCAGTGGTTATGAGTGTGTATTGCCGCTCTTCCAGATGATGTCAGGTCCCAGTACCTACATTAAGTGGCTCACAATGGGAACTCTAGCTTCAAGAGATCCAAAGCCTCTAGATTCCTCAGTTGCTCTAGCACACACTCGTGCACACACACATACCAACAAAAAAAAAAGTTAAAATTAAATGTTTGCTTTTTGAAACTACACCTGACTCTGTGAGGTTTATTTTCCTTTTTTTTTTTAAGTCTTAGGTAGCTCAGGCTGTCCTTGAACTGATTCTCAGATCACCTGCCAAGTACTGCGATTGTAGGTAGGTATCATCATCCCCGGCTTCTGTTTCTTTCTTTTCTTTTTTTTTTTTTAGATGTATTTATTTATTATATATACAGTGTTCTGTCTGCACCAGATCTCATTACAGATGGATGTGAGCCACCATGTGAGTGCTGGGAATTGAACTCAGGACCTCTGAACGATCAGCCTGTGCTCTTAACCTCTGAGCCACCTTTCCAGCCCAATATATTTTATTTTATTTTTATGTGCATTTGTGTTTTTGCCATGGATGTCAGGGTCCCCTGAAACTGGAGTTACAGACAGGTGTGAGCTGCCATGTGGGTGCTGGGAATTGAACTCAGGTCCTTTGGAAGAACAGTCAGTGCTCTTAACCCTTGGGCCATCTCTCCAGTCCCCCAACTTCTGTTTCTTGAAAATAAAATGTTTGTATGTGGTACTTCACTGCAAAGACTTCAGACCAATTATTTGTATTACACTTGGTTTCCTCTTGGCTATATAACTTCTGAGCACAAGTCATCAAAGTCTTGAATGAAGTATTGTAGAAAATAAATCATGATGGATTAAAAAAAAATAGGTAAGTTCTTTGGGACCAACACTTTTTTTTTTTTTAAAGTACACTGGTGTTTTGCCTGCATGTGTGTCTGTACGAAGGTGTCACATCCTCTGCAACTGGAGCTACAACAGTTGTGAGCTGCCATGTGGGTGTTGGAAATTGAACCCGGGTCCACTGGAAGAGCAGTCAGTGCTCTTAACCAATGAGCCATCTCTCCAGCCCAACATCTTTAATGCCATACACTTTTTTGTTTTGTTTTTTATCCTGAAAGAGAGTCTCACTATATAGCCCTGGCTCTCCTGGAACTCACTATGTAGACCAGGCTGGCCTGGAACTCACAGAGATCTGCCTGCATTTGCCTCCCATATGCTGGGATTAAATTCATGCACCACTACATCCAGCTTTAATGCCATATTCTTACTAGCATTCAGAAACCATGAGACTAAAACTTATAAAATTTTGTATTTCTACACTTGTATTTGTGGCATTCCATTTAGTGCCTACTCGTTTATCTCAATACTAATAAGAAGAGCACAGAATTCTTTGAAGAGACCCTTTACATTCCCACCACCCTCTCTCCCCTCTCTCCTGGATATCTCCTGTTTAAGGCCTGTTGTTCCGGCTACAGGGATCTAGAGGCATCCTAGTAAGTCTTTTCATGGCGGACTGTACCATAGTCAGGCTGGTCTGGCCTCGTGGTCCTTGGATTAGAGATGCTACCATGCCTGGCTCTCTTACTCATTTTCCAAGAATGTTAAAGTTCCACCATTGCTGAGAAGTATTCCTGGATTCTTCAATTCTCCCACCCCAGCTTCCAACGCACTTCAACAGGCAAAATTAACCTCATGGCTTAGGGATGCTTTCACAGCCTCCATCAAAACATTTCTCTCAACTAGGGTGTGGTGGTGCTGGCCTATAATCCCAGCACTTGGGAGGCAGAGACATGAAGTTTACAAGTTCAAGACAAAAAAAATAGATGGAGATCCAGGCACGTCTGGACACACAGCAAGACCCTGTCTCAAAACCACTACCACCACACAATCAACCACCCACACTAACTAATTAATAGATAGATAGATAGATAGATAGATAGATAATGAATAAATAAGTATCTCTGGGCTGGCACTTGCTGCTCTTCCAGAGGACCCATATTTGATTTGCAGCATTCACATGGTGGCTCACAAACATCTGTTTCCCGGGATCTGCCCACGTCTGGCCTCCTCAAGGGCATCAGGCACAAAAGATATGCAGCCATACATGCAGGCAAAACACCCATACACATAAAATAAGAATTATGACACTAAAATTGTCATTTTTTTCTAATTAACACCTATTCCCATTGGACTGATTGGCCCCTGAGAACACAGACTTTTGTGACAATCATCTTTGAATTTTCATTCTTGCAACAATGTCACGTGACTGTATTCAGTAAGTATCCAGTGAAGGAAGCAGTTGGACTAAGGCCTCTGCAGTTTAGGTACAGTGGACCCAAGTAATTCATTTCAGGCCAGAGATGGAATTCTGCAGTAAGACGAAGCATTTGGTGATTCTGCTGGTAGGGTTCTGTCCCCTGGTTAGGTTCTCTCTGGCTGTGTATAGTTTCATTATCTTTTTTTGTTTTTGTTTTGGGTTTCTTTTTCGAGACAGGGTCTCTCTGTGTAGTCCTGGAACTTGCTCTGTAGATCAGGCTGGCCTCGAACTCAGAGATCTGCCTGCCTCTACCTCCTGAGTGCTGAGATTAAAGTCATGTGCCACCACCGCCCGAGTTTCCTTATCTTTTAATCAAATATAAAAGCCTCTCCTTGCAGGGTTGTTGGGAAGATCGCAACAGATACTTCATGAAAACCTCTTAGAACAGTGCCTGACAGAGGACAAAATACATTCCTTGTGCTGGCTGGTGTCTGTCAACTTGACACATGCTAGAGTCATTTGGGAAGAGGGAAACTCAATTGAGAAAATGCCCCCTACAAGATTGGCCTGTAGGACATTTTCTTAGTTAGTGATTGACGGGGGGGGGGGGGGGGGGGGGGGGGGGACGGGACGGGGGGGGGGGGACGGGACGGGACGGGACGACGACGAACTATTGTGGGTGGTATCACTCCTGGGAAGGTGTCTCCTGGATGGTATAAGAAAGCGAGCTGAGCCAGGCGGTGGTGGCACACGCCCTTAATCCCAGCACTCGGGAGGCAGAGACAGGCGGATCTCTGTGAGTTCGAGGCCAGCCTGCTCTACAGAGCGAGATCCAGGGCAGGCTCCAAAACAACACAGAGAAACCCTGTCTCGAGAAAAAAAAAAAAAAAAAGCGAGCTGAGCAAAGCACGTGGAACAAACCACTAAGCAGTGCCCATGACTCCTGCTTCCAGGTTCCTGCCTTGAGTTCCTCAGTGATGGGAGTGTGACCCAAGAGTGGAAGCTGAAATAAATCCTTTTCTCCCCAAGCTGCTGTCAGTCACGGTGTCTTATCACAACAATGGAAACTGTAACTAAGGCACTCTTCAAAGATACTCAATGTGGAAATATGGGGGGCAATGAGTGCAAGCAATGACTCTTGAGGGTGCTAAGCAGTTCAACTGTTGAGCATCTACTGTGTGTCTCTGTACGGTGATGAGTCAGAGAACGTCTTCTGGAATGTGGGTTTTCAGGGAGGGAGCCTTGGCATGGTAACGACGGTGGTATTGGGGGCACAAGACTCGAGGGGCACCCTGGCTTCAGAACACCCCACAAGTGCTTGCCGAAGCGCTGGAATCCGTCGTGGTGGGCGCCAGTCCTCTGAGCTCTCCGTCCCGTGGCTGACCATGACACTGAATCTGATCGTTGCCAACTATAACCAGTCCGTTAAAAACTCACCTGCCGGAGCTCCGGGAGGACCACGCGGCCACGGGTAAACCAAGAGCCTCATTGGCCGGCGCACACCCTCCCGGATCTCCGTCCCAGCCCGGCGCGCAGGGGTGGAGGCTGCCTCTCCAGGCATGCGCGCTGGGCCGGTGGCGCGGCCCGTCAGGCACTGCGGTAGGCGCCTCCGGGTCCGGCAGGACCCTGTCCCCAGCATGGCGGCGCCCAGCGAAGTGGCGGCGGCAGTGCTCGGTGAAGGCGATGGCGCGGGCTTTGGATCCTGGCTGGACGGACGGTTGGAGGCGCTGGGAGTGGACCGGGCCGTTTATGGCGCTTACATCCTTGGTGTCCTACAGGAGGAGGAGGAGGAAGAGAAGCTGGACGCCCTGCAGGGTATCCTCTCTGCTTTCCTGGTGAGTAGAGGGGTCCGGACACATTCCATCAGTCTCACGGAGACGTCTGGGAACCCCTGCCGCACTTCACGTCTCTCTCCTCCTGGTGCCGGCACGAAGTCTTAGTGGGTTTATCGGGAAGAAGCCTGCTCTGAGGGGGAAGGGGGTTGCTGCTCCCCAGACAGATTTTGGGAAGCCTGAAGGTTGCAGGTGCATAGAGAGGAGTGGGATCCCCGTGTTCCTGGCAACAAGGCTTCCTGGGGTGCCTTTGGATGTTCTCGATAGTGTTCTGAAGCCATTGAGATGTGTGAACGGCAGTTTGGTCATAAACGTGTAACAATTCCATTCCCATCAGTTTGCAGTGTTCAGAGGGGGAATAAAATGTTCTTGAGATGTCTGCCCATTAGGGGGGAATAGTCTTAGGGCTGTCCCACAACAAAAGCCAGTAGGAAGTTCCCTCTTGGCTCCTAGTTCAGAGATGAGTCTTCAAAAGGTAAGCTGGTGGTGAAGATCTTTTCATGGTAAGCAGTATTTGGAAATTCAGTAATTATTGATGGTGTTGGGTGGGGCGGTGTGATGAGACAGATTGGGAAAACAAGTAAGGTATTTAGCCTCTTAGAAGCAGGTTCATGGGCTGGGCGTAGTGGTGCACGCCTTTAATCCCAGCTCTCAGGAGGACGAGGCAGGCGATCTTTGTGGTCTGCGTAGTGAGTTCAGGACAGCCAGGGCACAGAGAAACCCTGTCTCGAAAACCTAAAAGCAGATTCATGCCACGTGTGCCATGGTGCATGTCTCTTGTCCCGGCTCTGGGGAGGACAGCAAGCTGGAGGCCAACTTTGGGCTTACAAAGTGAGGGCCTAGAAAAACAAAACAGGCAGAATCGCTAATTCAGAAATTTGTACTTTAAAGCTGTATTTATGTATCGCGTGACCAAGATGCCCACTTTTCTAATCTGATCATTTGTATGGAGTTCATCCCAGCTTTACCACTCCCAACAGAGACGTTAAGTAGATTGGATGCATAGATTAGATTCCCCTGCATGTGTTGGTTGTGACTCTCCTGCAGTCTTTCTTTTTAATATAATAATCAACTCCGTGGCTGGAGAGATGGCTCAGTGGTTAAGAGCACTTGACACTCTTACAAAGGGCTTGAGTTCCTTTACCAACACCCACCCACACAGTGGCTCACAATCATCTGTAATTCTAGTTTCAGAGGATCAGACGCCCTCTTCTGACCTCCATGGGTAGCAGGCATGCATGTGGTACACAGGCATACACATTCAGGCAAAACACATAAATACATAAAATAAAAATCTCATAAGTGAATAAATACAATCAGCTCAAAAGTAAAGTTTGCTGTGTCTTCACTAAGTACCATAGAACTCGATGTCCTCACACAAGGTTTAGGGGAGCTCTTGCTGCTATGAAAGTCTCCAGCTCCTCAAAGGCTTTGTTCTTTGATGTCTGTCACGATGATCAGGTTTGGAGAATGGGTTCATCTGTTGTCCTTAAAGCCAATATACAGGGCTGGAGAGATGGCTCAGCAGTTAAGAGGTCCTGAGTTCAATTCCCAGCAACCACATGGTGACTCACAACCATCCATAATGAGATCTGGTGCTCTCTTCTGGCACACAGGCATACATGCAGGCGGAACACTGTATACATAATAAATAAATCTTTTTAAAGAAGCCAATATTCAAGGACTACTAAGAATCAAAAGGTATGGTGAGCACAGATGTAAATATACATGTACATTTTTATAGACAGACAGAAGGCTTTTCCAGTCTAAAAATAATTATTGGATATGGGGCACATGCTAGAGACACACACTAGGGCTCAGTTCGTTGATGAGAACATGCTGGACATAGAACACTGCAGCTTTCCCCGCTCCCACTGGCAAGAAGCCTTGGTCTGTCTGTAAAGGGAAAAGAGCTAATGCAGCTTGGAGGTTCAGTGAGAACACAGCGTGGTAAGTTCTTTCCTTCGACCCTGAATTGCAGATTAGAAGAAGTAAGGATGAAAAGTGAGGATTTGGGGGTATTATTTGCAGTTGTGAGGTTTCTAAGGACTCTGGGAAGAGGTTGAGTTTCATACTTAGTATTTTCCCTGGTGACGGTAATGGAGTCTGTATCTATTGCTAAGGAGAAGCAAGTGCTTGTTCAGACTCTCGGTAGAAGAGGCCACGCTATCAAGACACATTAGGTTCTTAGCTGCCTCGTGTATAAACTACAGGAGACAGAAATCATTTTAAGGATGATTTCCCTGTCTGTCAAATTCACATGTCATGTTTAACTTTCTCATAGTTTTCTGAACCCCATTTATATGTGGTTTACTGTCCCTGGGAAGAACTGCCGGCGATTGTAGTGGGCAGGAGTCCTGTCATGAAGCAACCGAGAGCATCTCTACAGAGCATGTGGTCTCTGCAGAGGATATTTCAGAGTCATGGTTCTGTTTGACTGTAATGCCAAAGGCCCTTGACTTTTGCAGAAAGCTCATTCTTGGAGAAACAAAATGAATTCACTGTTAGGGATTAGGGAGTTTGTTAGTGAGAATTTGAGGTAAGATTCAAGGTAGTATACAATATAAGATGGTATAAATAAAAATATAAGATGGTATAAATAAAAATATAAGATGGTATAAATAAAAATATAAGATGGTATAAATAGCCTGGGGGGGGTGGTGGTGGTGGTGGTGGTGGTGGTGGTGGTGGTGGTGGTGGTGGTGGTGGTGTACGCCTTTAATCCCAGTGCTCAGGAGGTAGAGCCAGGCGGATCTCTGTGAGTTTGAGGCCAGCCTGGTCTATAGAGCGAGATCCAGGACAGGCACCAAAACTACAAGAGAAACCCTGTCTCCAAAAAACAAAACAAAACAAAACAAAAAAAAAAACAAAAAATAAGTGAAGCCTGAGGAGGGTTACCCTAAGTCAGCGGCAGGGCAGAGTGGGCACTCTGGACCCAGCAGGTGTGAGTTCTGGGATTACTCAGATGAGAAGCACACTCTGCTGTGGCCTAGGCCCTCCAGGGTTTCTTCTCTTTTCCAGAGGGGAGAGCGGTGTTCTGCACATGCCTTTCTTGGCTAGCTGTTATTTTTGAAGGCTTTTTAGGAAATTAACTAGTGTGCTTTTCTAACTAGGAAGAAGATTCTCTCCTTGATATCTGTAAGGAAATTGTGGAACGATGGTCAGAAACACAAAATGTCACCACCAAAGTAAAAAAAGAAGGTAGAGTTGGCCTTTCTTTTTGAAAAACATTTATTCTTCTATGTAAGCTGTGGTGTGTGTGTGTGTGTGTGTGTGTGTGTGTGTGTGTGTGTGTGTGTGTAGTATGCATGTGTGTACGTAGCGTGCATCTGTGTGTAGTGTGTATGTAGTGTGAGTGTGTAGTATGCATGTTGTATGTGTGCATGCGTGCATTCGTGAATGTTCCTGAGGTGTATTAGGGTCAGGTCAACTTTCAGGATTTGGATCTGTCTTTCCACCTTGTGGTCCATAGGGATCAAGTTCAGGCCATGAGGATGGTGGAGAGTGCCTCTACTCACTGAGCTTCTCCCTGGTCTCAGTTACTGTTTCAGGTTCAACCTCCAGGGCTTTTTCCTGTACAGCTGTTAGGGAGCGAGAGTTTCATTTTCTCCTTTGGGTACTCACTCGCCCTAAGATGATTTGCATCAGCTCACTTTAAGATTTTACTAACCATGGATTTCCTTTTGTGTCTTTCTAGTCTACTACCCTGACCACAGTCATGTTCATTGTGGTGTAGGTGTGTGTTTCTTTGAAACAAAGTCTCATTGTATATAGCCTAGGCTTGCCTGGAACTTTTTATTTTCCCGGAGTTGTGGACCGAACCCAGGGCTTGCTAGGCAAGCACTCTACCACTGAGCTAAATCCCCAACCCCTTTTTCTGGTTTTTGAGACGGGGTTTATCTGTGTGTGTAGCCCTAGCTGTCCTGGAACTCTCTGTAGACCAGGCTGGCCTCGAACTCAGAGATCTGCCTACCTCTGCCTCCTGAGTGCTAAGACCAAAGGCGACCGCCAGTACCGCCCGGCCTGCCTGGGCCTCTCTGTAGCCCCTGCTCCCCTTGAATTCCTGACCCTTGGCCTCAGCCCCACCCCCACCCCCATGCGCTGCAGGTGTGCATCACAACACCTGCATCATCGTTGTTTGTGCTTTGCTGCCATCCTGTGCCCCTAGTAGAGTTGCATCACACACACAGGGGCAGCGATTGTCTTCTAAACTCACGTTGACAACAGTCCGGAAGGCAGGAGCCTTCGCCCACTGAGCTGTGTCACCAGCTCAGCCGCCTCTCACGGTCTCATCGCAGAGCATAATTATGGTAGAGGTTCTGCTCCATTTGGCTGAATCCTACCCGCCCCGCCCCCCCCCCCCCCCAACATGAGAGAGGAATGCGCTTGTCTGTGAATTAGGATGGTGAATTAGCTAGAGAAAACTCAAAACAAAGAAGTCAAACTTGTGAAGAATCTAACCTAAACTAGACATTATTGAGGCAGGCAGATCGCCATGAGTTCAAGGCCAGCCTGGTCTTCAGAGCAAGTTCTAGGACAGCCAGGACTACATAGAAAAACCCTATCTCGGGGAAAAAAAAGTATACACTGTTAGTTCTGTCTTGAGTATGCAATAGAATCACATGATTTACTGGGTTTGGGGCACAGGCATTTGTATTTGTTTGTCTTTGGTTTGTTTTGCTGGAATTAAAGGCATGGAATTAAAGGCTGGGGAGATGGCTCAGTGGTTAAGAGCACTGGCTGGTCCTCCAGAGGACCCAGGTTCAATTCCCAGCACCCACATGTCAGCTCACAACTGTCTGTAACTCCAGTTCCAGGGGATCTGGCACCCTCATACAGACATACATGCAGGCAAAACCACCAATGCACATGAAATAAGTAATTTTTTAAGGTCATGGAATTA
This sequence comes from Peromyscus maniculatus bairdii, assembly GCF_049852395.1. NCBI lineage: Eukaryota > Metazoa > Chordata > Mammalia > Rodentia > Cricetidae > Peromyscus > Peromyscus maniculatus. The sequence continues at coordinate 89,856,420 of NC_134859.1, read as the reverse complement.
AAAACTGTCTTTTTAAGATCAACTTTTTTATTTTAATGTGTATTTGTTTGTGTGTGGGTTTGTGCATGTAAGTGGAGGTGCTCACAGAGGCGTTGGATCTCCTCAAGCTGCAGTTACAGGTTGCTGTGAGACACCCTCTGTGGGTGATAGGAACTGAACTGAGGTCCTTTGCGAGAAGTCTGTGCTTTCAAACACTGAGCCATCTTTAGCTGCGGTACTGGTGTTTTAAAAAAAGTTCCTCTAGAACAGTGAGATGGCCCAACAAGTGTAGCGCAAGCCTGGGGTCCCCAGTTCCATCCCTGGAACCCCCTAAAGGAGAGAGCTGACTCCAGCTCTCCTGAGTTGTCCTCTGGACTTCAGTGCACACACACACACACACATCCCAATAAGTAAACATAATCAAAACCATTTTTAGGAAGACTTAAAGCCTGCATAGCTTTACCTTGTCTCCCGGATGACTCCTGAGTCCTCGGGGACCAGCACTGACCAGGTGGGTTAGTGATTTGGGTCCTTGTTTTCACCTTCATGCTCTCCTTGTGTCCCCCCACCCCCTCCATCTGCCTGGCAGATGAGGTTCAGGCCATCGCCACCTTGATTGAGAAGCAGGCACAGATCGTGGTGAAGCCCAGGATGGTTTCTGAAGAGGAGAGGCAGAGGAAAGCCGCCCTGCTGGCCCAGTATGCTGATGTGACAGACGAAGAGGAATATCCTTTTTAGAGGCTCAGCACCATTTCCCAAGGCTCAGGCTAGGAATGTTGGACAGTCTACACGCCCCCCAAGAAGTTGCAATCCCTCTCTCTAGCTTCCTTTTCTCCTTCAAAATGACAGTGATCCTGGGCCTTTGTGGATTTAAGAAATGATGTCAGGCCAGGCAATGTCAGCGCAGGCCTTTAATCCTAGCACTCTGGAGGCAGAGGCAGGTGGATCTCTGAGTTTGAGGCTAGCCTGGTCTACACAGTGAGTTCCAGGACAGCCAGAGCTACACAAAGAAACCCTGTGTTGAAAAACAAAAAACAAAACAACAACAACAAAAATGATGTTAAAATAGTTGACATGGGACTTAAATCTTCAACACATAATTGGTATACTCCAGAACAGTTCAGTGTGAAACAAATAATGCCTTTAATGGACTGTTGATGCTATTTCGAGAATAAGAAATTGCTGTGATCCTTGTACTTGTGTGACACTGTATCACTTACTTTTCTTACTGCTATCACCAAATACAAAGGAGAAATGAGAGGATGGTTATTTGGCTTACAGTTTGAACTGACCCCCTCCATCATGGCGGGTAAGGCATGGCGGCAGAGCAGGCGCCCACTGCTCACATTGCATCCACAGTCAGGAGGCGGAGAGGAATCAGCTGCTGTCAACCGGCCTTCCCTTTTGTTCATCCAGACTGCAGCCCAAGGAAGGGTTGCCTCCCATATTCAGGCTTAACCCATCTAGAAACTCTATCACAGACATCCCAGAGGTTTGTGTCCATGGTGACTCCAAGTCCCATCAAGCCGACAGTCGAGGTGAACATCATGAATACTTTTATACACGGTGTAGTACCATACTTCCTCTCTTCTGTAAATAATTTTTTTTTTTTTTTTTTTGGTTTTTCGAGATAGGGTTTCTCTGTGTAGCTTTGCACCTTTCCTGGAACTCACTCTGTAGACCAGGCTGGCCTCGAATTCAGAGATCTGCCTCCTGAGGGCTGGGACTAAAGGCGTGCGCCGCCGCCGCCGCCGCCGCCACCACCACCACCCCCCGGCTAGAAGTGGATCTTAGAGAAGCTTGAGGCATTTCCCCTAAATTAACATTTTCAGAAATGAGTCTCCTGGGTTTACCGTCACACCCATGACCCTGTCCTCACTGCATTCAGCTTGCTTCTCCTAACCATGTCTACTGACTGTTTTTCAAACTCAATTTGAGATGTGTGTGTGGCCTTTTTTCCACCTGGTTTTCCTTAACGTCACTCACCGACACAGATGAGAAAGACGACCCGGGTGCTTCGACAGCAAACGCCGGTTCTGACAAATGTATCCTTCTCTTTGTCCATCCCTTGTTCTCCAAGGCCCTTCTAGAAATCAGTTGTCATTTTGCTCTCACTGCTCTAGGTTCCCTCTTATCTCCAAGGATGTCATGTCATGCCAGTACTGGGAGCCCATGCCTAACATAGCCTGGATAGTCAGCTTAGCATACACCACCCAAAGAAAACAAGTTGACACATACTTGGTGCTAGCCTCCAACTTGCTAGGGTGACTTTGAATTCCTAATCTGCCTCCACTTCCAAGTGCTGTGATTAAAAGCATGTGCCACCCCTAACGAAGGGGGTGGGGAGTTTTGTTCTACTTGTTTGTTTGTTTGTTGTTTGGGAGACAGAATCTTAATGATGTAGTCCTGGCTTGCCTGGAAATCTCTGTATATAGACCAGGCTTGCCTGGACCTCAGAGATCTGCCTGCCTCTGTCTCTTGAGTGCTAGGCTTAAAGGAATGCACTACCACACCTGGCTGGTTGCTTTTTGATTTTGATTTTTGAAACAGGGTTTCTCTATGTAGTCCTGAATGATCTGGAACTTGTTCTGTAGACCAGGCTGGCCGTGAACTCTCAAAGATTGCCTGCCTCTGCCTCCCCGAGTGCTGGAATTAAAGTCATGGGCCACCACACTGGACTTCACCTGGTTTGGTTTTTTGTTTTTTAGAGAGAGGGTTTCTCTGTGTAGCTTTGGAGCCTGCCCTGGAACTCACTCTGTAGTCCAGGCTGGCCTCGAACTCACAGAGATCTGCCTGGCTCTGCCTCCCGAGTACCGGGATTAAAGGTGTGCGCCACCGCCACCCAGCTGGTTTTTGTTTTTTAAAACAACAGTCTCTTTTAGCCCAGGATAAACTTAAAATGGCTATATTGGAGGCTGTCCTTGAATTGCCTTTATCTCCTGTAAGGCATGAGCCACCACACCCAGCTAGAAGGATGCCTAAGAGAAAATAAAAAGTTCTAATCCTTGGAACTCTGATTTACCCAGGACTAGGAAAATTAAAATGTTAAAGTTTTATCTTTATTCTCAAAACCTTGTAATTGCAAAGAGAATACAGATACTAAATGCTTGAAGCTGAAAATACAATCAGTATTGAAATGTGTGTTGAGGAAAGTCTCCACTAACAGGTTACTCTGAGATATTCCTAAGAAGGTAAATCTAGAAATTCACCTCCTAGGTGAGGGCTTATAGTGGGTTATCAGTATCTCAGGACTTCAGTTTTGGTGTGAGGGATTGACCCCAGGGCCTTGGGTATGCTTAGGTAAGTGCTGTGTTGCCGAGCTCTCTCCTCGGCCTGAAACTCATTTATTTTCTAGCCTAATGTAGAAAAAAGTCACATTTCAAGAATGTAGAGGAGATTGCCTGATACATTTTACCTTTTAGTGCCTGTGTGCATATATGTACCATGTGTGTGCTGATGCCCCAGAGGCCAGAAGAGAGAGATCAGATCCCCCAGAACTGGAGTTACAGAGGGTTGTGAGCCACTATGTCGATTCTGGGAATTGAACTCCAGTCCTCTGGAATAGCAGCCAGTGCTCTTAACTGCTGAGCCATCTCTCCAGCCCCTGATATTTTATTTTTAAAGGTGAAAGAAATAAGGAATAAAGTTTTTGACTGTTTTCTAATTTTTGTTAAACTTATGTCTTATAAGTTCAGTGTTGACAAAATAACATTGCTTTTCACTTAAACGCTAGTCTAGAAAAAAAAGCCCAAATTAACAAAATTCAATAAGAATAAACCTTAATTACTTGAAAGCATTTTAATAGTGCCAAGTGCATAAGCATTTTTTCTGCCACAGTGATGTTCTCTTTATTGACTTAACCTAGACTCAGCCCAGCATTCTATAGAATACTGTTTGGACTTAGTTTGGAGCAAGATTTTACTTTTTTAATTGGATCGACTTTATATATAAGTATAAACTTTATTTGTACTTTTTTGGATGTCCTTGTTAATGAAATTCATTTTTATAAAATATTTCAAAGTTCAGGTTTAGTTGTCCAAATGAGGTTTTTTATTGTTTTTGGAGACAGTTTCTGTGTGTGTGTGTGTGTGTGTGTGTGTGTGTGTGTGTGTGTGTGTGTGTGTGTGTGTGTAGCAAAACACTCATACATTAAAAAAAAAATCTTTGGAGTGCCGGGATTAAAAGTTTGTACCACCACTGCCCAGCCCAAATGAGATTTTTTTTCTTTTAATCCAAGGAACATTTTAGGTCTGTACTTGTAATTTTAGGAGTTCCCATCAGACCAATGATTCTTTTTTTTTTTTTTTTAATATGTTTTGCTGCACACACGCACGCACGCACGCACGCACGCACGCGCGCGCGCACGCCTAATGTCTGGTGCCCCCAGAGGCCAGAAGAGGGCACTGGATCCCCTGGAACTAGAGTTCTGCATGGGAGTGAGCCATTGTCTGGAACTCAGCCTCTGCTAGAGCAAGTTTTATGACCACTGAGCAGCCAGCCATCTCTCTAGCCCAAACCAAAGACCCTTTCTTCATCCTAGGAGCCTTAGAGTGCATTTAGGGTTCAGTGTGTGGAGAAGGGGCATCAAGACTGAGGAATGTGTACTCGATCTCTTAACTCTCTAGTAGCTCTCTTCCGAAACACCAATGTGGAAGATGTTCTCAACGCTCGGAAATTGGAGCGAGACTCACTTCGGGATGAGTCCCAAAGGAAGAAGGAACAGGACAAGCTGCAGAGGGAGAAGGACAAACTAGCCAAGCAGGAGCGCAAGGAGAAGGAGAGGAAAAGGACCCAGAAGGGGGAACGCAAGCGATAACCTCGGCCCACTCCCTTCCTCCCGCCCATGAACTGATTGTGCGTCTGTGTATTTAAGAGAACTGAGACTAATGCATTTCCCCAAATTTCCTAAGGCTTTCCCCCTTTGTTTACATGTTCAAAAGGAAAAATCACAATCACTTGTAACAAAATGTGCCATGTTTTGGTGGTGTGAGCAATCAATTATAGTTAGTATCTTTACCAAAGATCTGGAATTAGGGTAACTTTTCTGTTTTAGTACTGAAATCCTGTGTTCTTCTGGCTTGTTTTTTTTAAAAAAGGTCTTCCCTCACTTTGTATAATTAGCCAGATTCAGAAAGCTAACATCCTGAAGGAAACATGACCATTCCTTCTGAGATTTAAAAAAAAAAAAAAAGAAGAAGTATAAATTGCTCCCTTGGCAATATTTGCCTCAAAATGTAGTGGTTTTTGCTTTGAAACAGGGTTTCTTTCATTCTGTAGTCTAGGCTGGCCTTGAACTCGGTGCAGTGTCCTTGGCTAAGTTTCTCAGCCTTAGGATTATGAGCATAAACGGCTACACCTAACTTGTAGTAGCAGTGTTTTATGACTGAAGTAGCTAATGAAGAGCCCTACATAAATCCAGGTTTTATAAGGCATCACATTAGGAAAGCGCAAGATGGCATTTGGGGTGTGATAGATCCAGTCTTTTTTTTTAATGTGTCAGCTTGGGCTCAAGCTGCGGTTGTGTTGAGTGTCCACTTAGCATAAAAGGCCCTGGGGTCGATCCCCAGCAGTGAAGGAGAACTTAACCTATGGAGAGTCAAGTGTCTTTTAAAATAGAGAGCTACATACTTTTCCTGTAGTCTGTGACCTTAAGGAGGATATGTCAGTTTGGGGTATAAGGTTATCATTGTTAGCAAGATAAATCATGAGTTCCCTTGAATCCCCTTTTGATTTTAATCTTGATTTATTCTGCAGGCATGTCCAACCTTTTGACAGTGTGACATGACTTTTTTTAAAACTCGAAAAAAAAATCATGTTTTAAAAGTAAGTTTATGATTTTGTGTTAGACTGGATTTACGCTATCCTAGGCCACAGGTTGGACACACCTGCAACATGAGTATTAAGACCTAATAATTCCTGGTTTAGAGAAACTGAAGGAATTACTTTTTTAGAGAAAAACACTGGAAATTTTGCTAACACAGATACTTAAGTGTGTATATAGTTGGTGGTTAACAAACTTACGGAATGAGTGAGTGGAGTCAAGGGTGAGCAGAAACTCCAGTTCTGCCTCTCTACAGCCACGTCCAGTTGTAAATACAGTCCTTCTGTACTTGACTTTGGGCAACAGCTATCAAAAGCCTCAAGAGAACAATTTCTCTGACAAGATACAATAGATATTTTATACCAGGGGTTAGAAGACTACCACTCACAGGCCATGTTTGGCCCAGTCTTTTTTTGTATGGGGCAAACTAAAATGGTTTTTTACATTTTTAAAAGGTTATAAAAGAAAGACTTTCATGATTGAGACCATATGTGGCCTATAAAACCTAATATTTACTAGTATTTGGAGAAAGTCTTCTGACTTGTTTTTGTATAATTAGCTACCTTTGTGCAGAAGCAAAAAAAAAAAAAAAAACATGGTTAAGGAGATAATGCTGCCTCTTTATCCTACAACCATGACATTGTAAAAATAACCACCTTTTTCTTTTTTTAAATAAACTTTATTTAAGTCAGTGTTGTCTGCCTTGTTTTTTCTGGCTGCTGATGGGAAGGTATGTGTGGCTAGTCCCTTGGGAATGGTCTTTATTGTCTGGTCAGCCCTGTAAGATATACCCTGTGGGGCTGGAGAGATGGCTCAGAGGTTAAGAGCACTGGCTATTGTTGCAGAGGTCATGAGTTCAATTTCCAGCAACCACATGGTGGCTCACAACCATCTGTAAAGAGATCTGGTGCCCTCTTCTGGCATGCTGGCAGAACACTGTCTACATAATAAATAAATCTTAAAAAAAAAAAAAAGATATACTCTGCAAGTGAAATGTCTTCTCTCTTAAATTTGTTTCCAAGTTTCCTGTGAAGGAAAGATTAGCTCAGAGGATTGTTTTTTGGAGCTTGAGTAAGTTGGCTTTGAAATTTATGTGATGGAAGCAGTGAGCCACAGCTCTGAAGAGTATATTCGAGAACCTGTTTTAATTTAGTAATTCTTATTTTAGGACCTCCTTCTCACCTTGATTTTGGCTTCTGAAGGATTCAAGATTATATCCATCCCTTAAGGTATTTGTTTCAATTCGCTAGTTTTTTGTTTGTTTTTGAGGAGGCCTAGGCTGCCTCCTGCTTTGTAACCTAGGTTTCCCTTGAATTCCTGACCTTGCTTCAGCTTTCCAACTGCAGGGATTATAGGCATGTGTCATGGGACTCTATGTTATAGTGTACATCCAACTAATGCTTAAATAAAAAACAATCAGCTCATTGGGCTTTGGTTAGGTTATTCACTTAAGATACTATTTTTTGTTTTTTTTTAATTATATTTTTTTAACATAAAAACAGGTTATAATTTAAAAGTCTAGGGTTATTTTAAACAGTAAAATATTTTCTCTGTAGAAAATAGTATAATTGATAACATTTCCCAATAAGCCCTTTTAAGACAAATGATAGCTGGATTATACATATAAATATTGATTAGATTCTGGGATACAGAAGAAACCTATCTTCATATGTTCAGAGAGCTATGTTTTACTTAAGTTGTGTGAGATTCCTATTCATCTTCCCCTTCACTGATTTATGGCAGACATTTTTCTATAGGCTACTCCATAATCTAAAAAGATTTTAGCCTCCCCTCCTGAAAGTACCAGCATTTTCTTTCATCAGCTTGATATGGTACAGATTCTTATCCTAATAGTGAAATGTTTCACTAAAGCATGCCCAGTGATTGGGTGTTTGTATTTGTTTTTCAAGACAGAGTTTGTTGGAGTAGCCCTGACCTAGCTCTGTAGACCAGGCTGGCTTCAAACTCACAGAAATCCACCTGCCTCTGCCTCCCAAGTGCTGGGATTAAAGGCCACCACAGCCCAGCTAAAAATTAAATTCTTATTTTTATGTGTATGGGTGTTTTGTCTGCATGTGTGCATGTAGTGCCACTGGAAGCCAGAAGAGGGCATGGGATCCCCAGGGACTGGAGGGACTGGTGGTTGTCAGCCACCTTGTGGGTGCTGGAAATCAAACCTGGAATCAAGTCCTCTGAAGAGCAGCCAGTGATCTGAACTCCAGCCATCAATGGAATTTTCATTATAATATTAATTCCTCCAAAACTTTTGTAACCACTTAGTGAAATGGAAGGGGTAATGATAGAATGACTTAAGGTAAGTTTCAAATACCTTTATATATATTTGTGTATGGTGTCTTCCTTGCTTTCTCTATCGAATTTAAAAAGCATTTTTTTGTTTTGTTTTATTTTTGTTTTTCGAGACAGGGTTTCTCTGTGTAGCTTTGGTGCCTGTCCTAGATCTCGCTCTGTAGACCAGGCTGGCCTCGAACTCAGATCTGCCTGCCTCTGCCTCCCGAGTGCTGGGATTAAAGGCCACCACCGCCCGGCCATTTCTTTTATTCTATGTGTTTATGTGTACTTACTAACACACAGACATACATACACTTTTAAAGTAAAATAAAAACATGGGCTATATCAGTTGAGTGGGTAAAGGCATGTGCTGCCAATCCTGATGAGTTCACTCTCCAGGACCCACATGATGTTAGGAGAGACCGACTATAGAAAGTTGTCCTGACCCCCACACCCACTGTGGCATATGTGTATGCATGTACACACAAATTTAAAAAGAAAAATACATTTCTTTGAATTAGAGAACATTTTATGTGGTAATTTTTAATATTTTTGTAAGCTGCAATTTAGAAGCATTTAAGAACCATCTAGCAAGGTGTAGTGGTACATGCCTATAATACCATCACTGGGGAGGCAGGAACAGCAGCATCACCGCAAGCCGGAGGCTCACATAACAAGTTCCAGGACAACTAGGAACCCACGGCAACCTTCCTAATGCCGCAACCCTTTAACATAGTTCCTCATGTCATGCTGACTGACCCCCAACCATAGTTATTTTTGTTGCTATTTCATAACTGTAATTTTGCTACCATTAAGAATAGTAATGTAAGCCGGGCGGTGGTGGGGCACACCTTTAATCCCAGCACTCGGGAGGCAGAGGCAGGCGGATCTCTGTGAGTTCGAGGCCAGCCTGGGCTACCAATTGAGTCCCAGGAAAGGTGCAAAGCTACACAGAGAAATCCTGTCTCGAAAAAACAAAAAAAAAAACAAAACAAAAAACAAAACAAAACAAAAAAACAAAAAAATAGTAATGTAAATACTTTTTGGAGATAGAGGTTTGCCTGTGGGGATCCTGTACTATAGAAAATGACACTAAAGCAACATTTCAAAGATCTTGGTTGTGACAAGAGAGCCACAGCTGGCCTTTATTTAGCCGAGGCTGGGCTTTGCCTTCTGATTCTCCTGCCTCGACCTCCCAACTCTCAAGTGCTAAATCTAGCCTCAAGAACATCGTCATTGATGATAGCTTTGACTTCCTGATTCTCTTGCCCTCCCCTAGCTAATGCTGGATTACAGGCATGCACCACACAAGGTTTATACAGTGCCTAGGAGCAACCCAGGCTCTCTTGCGTACTCTGTAAGCATTCACCCAACTGAGCTTCCTCCCCAGCCCACGGTTTGGTTTTCCTTAACAGACAGGTTTATGACTTATGACCACTGTCCTGTAAAGGTCTCCCTAGAGTTTTTATTAAGCAAGGCAAAGCAAGTTTCATCTTTAAAAGAGGTCAAGTGGAATCTAATCTGAATCACAATCATCTACCAATATTCTTAGGTGTTAGGAATGAAATTGAGGGGGCTGGAGAGATGGCTCAGAGGTTAAGAGCACCGACTGATCTTCCAGAGGTCCTGAGTTCAATTCCCAGCAACCACATGGTGGCTCACTACCATCTGTAATAAGATCTGGTGCCATCTTCTGTATACATAATAAATAAATCAATCTTTTAAAAAAAAAAAAAAAGGAATGAAATTGAAACCAGAAAGGCTCTTTTCAGCTAAATGAAATTCATGTGGTTTTTAGACATAAATAATACAATGTTAGAAATTAACACAAATGTAAAAAATGAAACCAAATATTTTCAACAAAGTAATTTATTTTTTCCTGAGAGACTAAATTCAGTACAATATTTGTTTTCATAACATTCAACATGTTTTATGTCAAACTTAACCACTTTCTATGCAGTGACTGTGGTGGAGTGGTCTATTTTATTTGACTACCCTCAATGTAATTCATTTGGTAGTTCTAGGCATATCAGTGATCAAAATGTTTCTCCCTACAGTTACTCCTGCATTCTCAATCAGTTTCTTCCGCACATCATCTAAGAAAATTTATGTGGTGTGATTACACTCTTTTTTTTTTAATACCAGGATTTCTAAAGCTAAGAAAAAACACTAACATCAAAAACATCAGTGTTTCTAGTCAAGGATATTTCAATTAAATTTCATCAGTACATTATATTATAGTTTAACTCATGCTAGAAACTTTAAAACCCAAGATCTTCTGAGTCACATAATACCAACATTTCATATTAATGAATAAATTATTCAGGTTCTAATACAAAGATATTAAGTGATGAGAAACAGAAAAAGCCAAGCTTTCAATTGTTCTTTTTAAAAAATACAGAAGCAAACAAATGAACATAACTACACAAAATATACACTAACTAATTGGCAAAACTAAACTAGTTAAAGATTAACCTAAAAAATACATTTTAGAACTTCGTGATACCCTCATCAAAGACAGCAAACTAAGGGTATTAAAACAAGAGTCATTATTTTAGTTACTGGGCATCGAGTCTAAAAGATCCAAATAAAGGAATGTTTTATTTTGATTCAATTAAATACTTTGAAATTGGAAATATTTAATAATTGATAGTATAATTAAAATTTAAAGAATATACACTAATGATTTGAACAGGTTTTATATTCAGTAACTTGCATGGTTTTCACACTGGCACTTTTATCACTAATTTAGGAGAATCAGATGCATTTCCCTCCATATACTTAGACACTAAGATTTCAAATTTATAAATATGGTAGTATTTTAAATATTAAATTTTTACATGAATATTGGGTTTATCTTTGTTTTCCTTTGTTTTCTAGGTATTATCCAGTTTTGTAAGGAAAATACTTTTAAATCACAATCAAAACTTGTCTTGTTTACTAAACTGTAACCATAATTGGGTTACAGTCACTTAGACTCATTATTTGGAATTACACTTATTAAGGCAGAACTAAATGAAACTTATCTCCTAGAAGAATTTCACATTTGCATTTACCTGCACTGAAGAATGGATCTAAGCAATTTTTAGCCATAAGGGGATATTTAATTAAATAAACTTGCTATCTTTGACTACTCAGAACTCCTGGAGTAATCATCTTTACCTTTGAGTTCACTTTAAACTGTATCTGATTCATTCCAAGCAGATTTTTAAATAGAAGTTAGACTTCATTGAAGTATGAACTTTAAATCTGAAAGAAAATTAATGTACTGAAAGTTTGACAAGTTCATTAAAAATTTTAGCACATCTTGATACATTTACTTATCAGCTTTTAAACTCTTCCTTCTGCTGGCATTTCCTTAATGTTTATTTGTTTCACCTCTCTGGTTCATTGAATTGCTACTATTTATTTCATGGACTTTATCTTCACAGTTTACTAGATCTTGGAAAGCCTTTTCCATGTCAGCTTGGCCCGATGTACTTGCTGTTTTTGGCAAGGTCATCTGCAGTGCACACCACAGGGTAGTGCGTGCTTTCCGAGTAGCTACACACATCTCTTTAATTGCTGTAGCAAGAGCAAAAACATCTGTAAAATAAATAGGGTTATTTCTTATTATTCACTTAAATACCCCTTACATCTTAAGCAGCTCAGTGCTGTTGCTATTAAATGGTCAAACACTGATTTTTTTACAAAAATGGTGATGGCTAAGCTAATGAAGTACCTTGTTTTTTAAACTACTTAAAAGTATTATTACTTTATCTTTATCTTTAATCTATATAGCAATGACCATGCTTTGGTAAAAGACACTGTATCTTAAGACAGGTATTAAATTCCAATTGAGTTTACACTTTAAAAAATCCAATAATAGCCTGGCGGTGGTGGCGCACGCCTTTAATCCCAGCACTCGGGAGGCAGAGCCAGGCGGATCTCTGTGAGTTCGAGGCCAGCCTGGGCTACCAAGTGAGTTCCAGGAAAGGCGCAAAGCTACACAGAGAAACCCTGTCTCAGGAAAAAAGAAAAAAAAAAAAATCCAATAATAGACACTAAAAATAAAAATTAAAAAAAGACAAGTATTATAATTAAGTGTATAAAATTAACAAAACAGGCCGGGCGGTGGTGGCGCACGCCTTTAATCCCAGCACTTGGGAGGCAGAGGCAGGCGGATCTCCGTGAGTTCGAGGCCAGCCTGGGCTACCAAGTTAGTTCCAGGAAAGGCGCAAAGCTACACAGAGAAACCCTGTCTCGAAAAACCAAAAAAAAAAAAAAAAAAAAAAAAAAAAAATTAACAAAACAGAACAAAATACTTTGGGAATAAGTAATATAGTGATCATTTGCTAATTTGTTATTTAGATAAGTATTAATTTTAGAAACCCAATCTTTTGGGCTGGAGATACAGCTCAGAGGTTAAAAGCACTGGCTGCTCTTCCAGAGACACTGAGTTCAATTCCCAGCAACAACATGGAAGCCCACAACCATCTATAAGAGATCTGGTGCCCTCTTCTGGCCTGCAGGCATACATGCAGAACACAATAAATAGATAAATCAAAAAAAAAAAAATCCAATCTTTTAATTTCAGATCTGATTTTATTAATATTCAAATTATTACACTGCTTTATCAAAAGAGTTTGCATTAACATTTGTACTTCTGGGGTTGGAGAGATGGCTCAGCAGAGCATTGGCTGCTCTTCCAGAGGTCCTGAGTTCAATTCCCAGCAACCACATGATGGCTCAAAACTATATATAACAGAATATAATGCCCTATCTTATGTATGAACACTCATACATAAAACATAAATTAAAGCCAGGTGGCAGTGGCACACGCCTTTAATCCCAGCACTCGGGAGGCAAAGCCAGGTAGATCTCTGTGAGTTTGAGGCCGGCCTGGTCTAGAGAGCAAGCTCCAGAACAGGCACCAAAACTACACAGAGAAACTCTGCCTTGAAAAACCAATAAACAAACAAATAAACATATATATGTATGTATATATATATAAGCAAACAAAACCCCAAAACATTTGTACCTCTGTCATCTTGGCACCTAGGCACTCCTTGTCTTTGCCGATTTGAAGCATTAACAATTTCATCCTTTCTACGTGACTGTACAATGTGAATCGACTCCAAGTGTCTATCAAGAGCAGTAGAGATATTAGCATGAAGGGGAGAGCTTCGAAGACGTTCCATTTTGCCTAGTAAAGTCACAACCTGAGGGAAACAAATTTTGATAAGGCAAACAAGTCTTTAATGAAACATAGCAGGGAGGAGAGCAACAATAATCGTTTGGTAAATAAATGGATGCTTACTGTGTCCTAATACTGTGCTAGGGGAAATAAAAATGGAAAGTTTTATACTTGCTTGTGTATATTAATTCTAAAAGTTGTAGTTGAGTACTGAGAATAAACAATGAAAAAATGAAATATTAAACAGCCATGTCACTGACAGTACAAAGATAAGATCTGATATTGTTTTTGACAAGTCTATAAACAGAAGACTGTTAGTAAGAACCACCTAAAGGAGAATTGAGTTAAAGGGACAAGTACAGCCAGGTGTGATGACACACACCTTAATCCCAGCACCTAGGAGACAGAGGCAGGCAGACCTCTGTAAGTTCGAGGCATGGACCACATAGCAATTTCCAGACCAGCCACAGCTACATAGTGAGATACTGTCTCAAAAAAAATGAAAACAAACAAAGGACAAGAACTATAGATTAATCCTGACCTTTCAATAAGTCCTTTTTCCAGGTCTCCAATGTTTTCTTTTTGGAATGCAGAAACAGATAATTGTAACTAACAGCTTTTTTTTTTTTTTTTGTAAAAGATTTTGCACATGCAAGCACGAGAGAGAGAGAGAGAGAGAGAGAGAGAGAGAGAGAGAGAGAGAGAGTGTGTGTGTGTGCATGCATCTGTCTGTGTGTCTGTGTGTCTATGTGTGCCTGAAGAGACCAGAAGAGATTATGAGAGCTTCTGCAGCCCACTGTGGGTACTAAGAACCAAACTCATGTTCTGTGAAAGAGCAGGAAGCATTCTTAACCTCTGAGATATCTCTCCAGCCACATCTGTAGTTTTAAGGCATCTATAATACAGACGATACAGGTTTAAGTTTACATTGAAATGATACAACAAATTATATGCTAATGAAAATGTGTACTGATTCTAGTGCTGGGACTACAGGTGTGCACCACCATATTTGGCTTATGTTGTGCTAGGGCTTTTTGTGTGTGCTAGACAAGCATTCTATCAACTGAGCTACACTATCTCCAGTCCCAGGAAAGTTCCCAGTCTTTTTGTTAATGAGCTTTAAAAATGGCACCAGGGGCTAGAGAGATGGCTCAGCGGTTAAGAGCACTGGCTGCTCTTCCAGAGGTTTTAAGTTCAATTCCCAGCAACCATATGGTGGCTCACAACCATCCATAATGAGATCTGGTGCCCTCTTCTGGTGGGGTGGGGATACATGCAGACAGAACACTGTATATATAATAAAATAAATAAATACTTAAAAACAAAATTTTATTTAAAAAAAAAAAATGGCACCAGGTAGGCTGGAGAGATGGCTCAGCAGTTAAGAGTAATGACTGCTCTTCACATCCTGAGTTCAATTCCCAGCAACCACATGGTGGATCACAACCATCTATAGTGTGATCTGATACCCTCTTCTGGCATAAAGGTGTACATGCAGATAGAGCACTCATATACATAAAATAAATAAATCTTAAAAAAAAAACTTTAATCTTAGCACTTGGGAGGCAGAGGCAGGTGGATCTCTAAGCTCAAGGACAGCTTGGTCTACAAAGCAAGTCCCAGGACACAGCCAGGCTACACAGAGAAACCCTGTCTGAGCATGGGAGGGGGGCACGACACACATGTGCCACACAACAACAGCAACAACAAAACCCCCCAAAACAAAAAGATGGCACCAGAGCTAGGGAGATGGATTGCTAGATAAAGTGCTTGCCACCCAAATGCAAATACCAGAGTTCAGATTCCCAGCACTCATATGTAGATTTTGGCAGTCTGCCTAGAATACCACAGAGACAGCATCCCCTGGGCAAACTGGCTAGCTAGATTATCCAAACTGATGAGTTATGAGTTCAAGTGAAAGACACTGCCTCAATATATATACGGTGATAGTCAATACTAACCTCTGGCCTCTACAGGTATGTGCACACACATACATATATACCCACACAGGTGTAAAATACACACACACACACACACACACACACATATATCTATATACACACACATACATACTTATATATACATATACACCACACTTTCATGCATGTGCAAAGCTAAAATGTTACTGGGTATATTAAATTAGTATGGGGAATATGTTTAATATGCCTAACATCTGTCAAAATCTAAACAATGTAAATTAAGACCTTTTTGATTAACCGACATGTGAATATCAAGTAAATAAAATAATCATCATTGGGAACTTATTATTATTATTATTATTATTATTATTTTCTGGAGCTGAGGACAAAACCCAGGGCCTTGCATTTGCTAGGCAAGCACTCTACCACTGAGCTAAATCTCCAACCCCGGGAACTAATTATTAATAAGTCTGTTCCAAGTGTTAAATATTTTCCTCCTATTGTACACCAGTTAGATCCTTGAGGGGTGAATAGAATAAAAAAAAAGTATGCAAAAACTCCAGTGAGCTAAAAATCATGTTTCTAAATAGGGAAGGAACAGGAGGGTAATGGAGGCAAGAAAGACACATTTTGTTTTGTTTTCTATCATGTGGAAGCTAGACTGGAATGTGTATGACAAAAGCAGAGAGATTACTTAAAGGGAAAAGGGGACCAGGAAGGCAATGGGCAGGTAATTAGCAATATATAGTGAAAGGTATTATGGGATGTCATAGTTTTCATTTTTTAAAGATTTGTGTGTGTGTATGTGTGTGTATGTGTGCATGCACGCATGCACCTGGGTTATGTGAATGTGAATGCAGGTGTCCTTAGAGACCAGAAAAGGGGCCTGAATTTTCTGTTGCTCGAGTTGGTGGTTGTGCTGCCTGATGAGGGTGCTATAAATTGAACTCGAGTCTTCTACAAGAGCAGTACATGCTCTTAACTAAATCATCTCTCCATCTCCTACACTTACTCATTTTTCTGTGTATGTGTGTGGGTATACATATGCATGACCCATATGTGAAAAACCAGAGGATTAACTTACAGGAGTTGGTTCTCTTCCACCCACCACGTGGGTTCCAGGGATTGAATTTAGGTCATCAGCCTCCACATTAAACACCTTTACACATTGAGCCATCTTTCAGGCTTTTATTTTATTTTATTTTATCTTTGGTTTTTCGAGACAGGGTTTCTCTGTGTAGCTTTGCGCCTTTCCTGAAACTCACTTGGTAGTCCAGGCTGGCCTCGAACTCACAGAGATCTGCCTGGCTGGGATTAAAGGTGTGTGCCACCACCACCTGGCTTCTTTCAGGCTTTTTAAAGCACTTTAAAGTGTTGGATTTCAAAAGCATTCTTTCCGTTGGGTATTAGTTGCCAACATGGGTTTCTTTAGATTACTAAAAATACTATGTTATGGTGCTGGGAATGGAAGTCAGGGCTTCACACATGTTAGGGATAAGTCTACCACTGATTGACAGCTATCTCTAGCCCACTCAAATGACTTACTAAATGATTACAAATTAAAAGACTAAATGGAACTATTCTTGTCTTTCTCTAATATTCATCATAGTTATAAAACAAAGATGAACATATTTGAGGTGTGTTGGGGAGGTAGCTCAGTCAATAAAGTGCTAGCTGAGCAAGCATGAGAACCTGAGTTCAGATCCCCAGAACCTTTGTTTCTTTTTGTTTTTTTTTTTTTTTTTTTTTGTTTTGTTTTGTTTTTGTTTTTGTTTCTCGAGAGACAGGGTTTCTCTGTGTAGCTTTGCATCTTTCCTGAAACTCACTTGGTATCCCAGGCTGGCCTTGAACTCACAGAGATCCGCCTGGCTCTGCCCCACCTCCCACCCCCAGCAAACCTTTGTTTCTTAAAGCCAAACACAGTGGTGTGCACCTGTAATCCCAGTGCTGAGGAAGTGAGCTAGCCTAGATAAATCAGTGAGCTCCAGGTTCAGTTGAGACTGTCTCAAAAAATAAGGTGGAAAGCAATTGAGGAAGATACCTAATGTCAACCTATGGCCTCAATATGTGCGTGCGCACACACTCAAATATACACACAAAAGAACTTTTTGTAAGCTATCTGTAAGTGGTTTTACTGTGTTTTTTTGTTTGTTTTCAGCCCAGGTTGTTATCAAACTCAGTAATACAGCTGAGGCTGGCCTTAAACTCTTGATCCTCCTGCCTCCACCTCCCAAATACAGAGTTTATACATATGCCATCACACCTGGCTGTAAATGTAATAATAAAGTCCTTCACAACTCCAACTTGCTAAAATCCTTTAAATTTTTATCAAGTAATTTAAAAAAGACCACTATTGGATGTTTTTACAGCTTACTCTGGCTTGTTCTCGAAGTTCATCCACAATTAAGCGATCAACTCTAGATGGGTTGGAAGTCAATCTTGGAATTGGAGTATTATTAGTACTGGATACTTTTTTTCCTGGATAATTCTTGGCAAGGGCTAATTCAGTCTGTAAAATATAATTTTTAGATACTAGCTTTTAAAAAGTGAATAATATCTTTCACAGCTCTAAGAAACAGAAAAAATTTCTCTTTAAATAAAATTGTTTTGGTATCAAAATGCAACTAATAAAAACCACAGTTATAGTATAACTTAGAAAATGAAAATCTGAGCTGGGCAGTGATTTTAATCCCAGCACTTGGCGGGGCAGAAGCAGGAGGATCTCTGTGAGTTTGAGGTCACTACAGAGTGAGTTCCTGGACAACCAGGGCTACACAGAGAAACCCTGTCTCCAAAAAAAAAGAAAAAAAAATATAAGCCACAATACCATAATATTTTCTCATACTTATATATACTTTAATACTCTCCAACAATTTAATACTTTAAAAAAGAAAATTTACTTCATAGAAAATTAAAAAGAGAACAACTGTTTCAAAACCCCGATCTTTCAATCTTTAAATAACCTAGCTAAGTCCTTATAGCAATGAATTTAAATACATTACAGAAGAATTCAGCTTAGGAATAAGTACTTAAACCATACTGAAGTTAACAAAGAGAAGCAGATGGAACATACTGTTACTTCTAAATGGGTGGTTACCTTTTTCCTCTCCTTTTCTAATGCTCTCCATTGTTCATAGCACTCTTCTAGACGAATATGAAGCTCACTAGCTGGTCCACTTCGGGTTTTAATTGGTCTTTGAAATCCAAACGTTGGCACAAAGCCAGAAAAGGAATTATCACCATACATCATATCATTAAAATAAGGATATAAATGGCTTAAGTCATCATAAGAAAACAAATCATAGGAATCCAACAGTGGGACAACTGAGTGGCCAAACGGGTGGGTAGATCTTAGGGGAAACCCATTTGAACCAAGTTGTTGAAAACCCTGATTATGTCGTAAATCTCCCATCATATAATTATTAGAAAAGCATGAGGACTGTGTGCGATTCACACGGCTATTAATATTGCTGTCTCCACTTCCTTGTCTGTGGCTATTAAAATGACCCTGTGACTCTAACAGATCTTGGTATGTATTTTGAGGTAACCCATCAAAATGCTTTGGAATGTCTTCAGGATCATAATGTCCACTCTGGGGCTTGGCTTGAAAATTATGTTTGTTTACATTTTCTATTATCCCATATTGTGAAGCTGAATAGCTATCACAAAATCCATTCGGCTGCTTTATTTTCTTCTCTGTAACCGATTCAAAGAGATTGTCTTCTCCAGTCTTTGTTAGTCCTTCCATGTGATTCACGGATTGAATTCTTTCTGCACCGTTGTAACTAAAATCAAAACTAGAAAACGCTGACGGGTTTTCTTGGCAATACTTCTGAAATAAATTGCTGTTTGAGGTTAAATTTGTAGATGATAGTTGGGGGAAATCTGAAGAATGGTTAGAACCTTTTGAAGCTGCACTTAAATGACTATTTAATTTCATCAAGTTACCTTGATTTCGATAAGGAATAGGAAGGTTATTTTTTGTTTGAACATTCATCCAAGTTGGTCTGTTTAAACTGATACCTCCTGAAGATGTTGCTGAATTTGAGAATAAATTCACTGATTTA
Source organism: Peromyscus maniculatus bairdii (assembly GCF_049852395.1). Classification (NCBI taxonomy): domain Eukaryota; kingdom Metazoa; phylum Chordata; class Mammalia; order Rodentia; family Cricetidae; genus Peromyscus; species Peromyscus maniculatus. Next base: position 89,837,169 of record NC_134859.1, on the reverse strand, counting down.
AAATATTCAGAGTTTAGGGGATCAGGCTTAGCAAACTGTTGCTTTTCAGTGACATTAGCAAAATCATTATTAGCTGGACAAGCTGTGTGAGGCTTTAGTCCATATTCTGATTTTAAGCCAAAATCAGCGGTGAATGCTGCTTCCTTTGCAAACTGTTTTTCTGTCAGATGTGGTGTTGTTTTTGGAAATGCAAAATTCTGCTGGTCAGGTATTGTCTCTTCCATTTTTTTCTGATTTGCTGGTTTAACTTGAAATAACTTCGTATAGGCATCTGCTTCCACGGTCGGTGTTTCAGGTGTGCCATTGGCTAATTTTTTACCATCTTGAACACTAAAACTTGAACATTTGTTAAGCTTTGCCTTATTAGGATGAGCATATTCTGGGTATCTACAATAATCAGCATTTTCATTATATCTATTAAATTGGGAAAGAAATATCTCTGCCCTTTTATGCTGTAATGGTGTTTCAAGACCCTTAGCACATATTTTCTCTCTTCCATAAGAGTAAGTATCAATTCCTGATTCTTTCATGATATCAGACAGACCTGTTTGTGGTGTAAAACAGTTTTTAATAAATGGATATTCTTGGAAAGTTGCCTTAACTGTATCATTTGTCTGAATATTGTAACAATTAGAATGATCACTTCTTGAGAGGTACAACCATTGTTCTTCAAGATCTAAACCAGTATATCCATGATAAAGTTCATCTATTTTTTGCTGTGGTGTGAGATTATTATTATGCAAGTATTGCTTTTCCACTGCTGACACAGATTCACCACTATAAAAAGCTTGCTGAGAGATAGTTGTATCTATTGGCCTTTTGGTTTCTGTTAAGAGGTCATGGTGATCTACAAATCTGCTTGTGTTCATTGGCCAAACTGATTTTAAATTGGAGGAGCAGGTCCTAGAACAAGTAAACATATTTAATTACAATTTCAGTCTTGGAGACTTTATTTCCTCTGGAAACATTAGGAAAGATTCAAAAAACAAACAAAAAACCAAAACAAAACAAAAAACCATTTCTCTTACCCAACACTTCACCAATCTTTCCCAACTACCACTGCTTCCAAACAACTCAATCATATGAAATGTGCTATCTGCTGTAAGAGGTGTGGGCCAGGGGCTGGAGAGATGGCTCAGAGGTTAAGAGCACTGGCTGCTCTTCTAGAGGTCCTGAGTTCAATTCCCAGCAACCACATGGTGGCTCACAACCATCTGTAATGAGATCTGGTGCCCTCTTCTGTCGTGCAGGCACACATGCAGGCAGAACACTGTATACATTATAAATAAATCTTAAAAAAAAAAAAAGAGCTGTGTGCCAAATAAATGTGAGATAGCACACACAGTGACATAGCACAAGTCATTACTTATGTTTGTGATGCTGGTGTAAACAAGCTTACTGCACTGCCAGTTTTAATAATATAGTACACAGCTATGTGTACTATATAATATTAGGTGATGATTTGACTATGTTACTAGTTTATGCACTTACTGTAGTATATTTAAAATTTTCAATTTGTTTTCATTATTTTTAATTATGTTTGTGTATGTGTCTACAAGTAGGTATGTCCATGTTTGTTCAGTTTCCTCGGAGGCCAAAGGCATTAAATCCCCTAAAGCTGGATACACAAAAGGTTGTGAACCATCTCACATGGATGCTGAAAAATGAGGTTGGGTTCTTTGGAAGAGTAGCAAGTAGTCTTAACCACTAAGGCATCTTTCCAGCCCCTCTGTGTTTTTATTGCATGCTTTTTTAAAAAAAATAATAAATTAACTGTAAAATGTCATTACACTAGCATCAGCCTTGTGTATTCTATGGTTACACTGCCATATCTCTCTCTGACTTGTCTATTTGTAGACAGCATCTTGTTATAAAGCCAAAGTCAACTCCAAATGCTTAAACCCTTTAGGTAGCCCAGGATGGCCTCCTACTCTGGATTGTACTACCTTAGCCCAAATTGAGATTACAGTCATGTGCACCCACTCAGAGCACTTCACAGTTACTGTGCCTTTTGACTACATCAAGAAGTCACACTGAATGATTGGCCTGTACTATTTAGCTTTGGGTAGGAACTGTTCCCATGACAGTGCAATAGTTTATTGATGCATTTCTTGGAACCTGTCCCCATCATTAAGCAATGAATGACTATATGCATTTTAATTTTAATATCTTCACCACACTTTTCTAAAAGTTGTTAATCAAGGCCTGAGGTAGACTTATGGGTCTTACACGAACTGTTTGTGCTAAGCAGATAGTTTTTTCTTTGAATAGATTATTATATAATTCAAAAGTGTGTTGACCACAATTTTTAATGAAAAAAGATGTTTTGCTTAAAATATTTTTGAAACTAAAGTATTTTAACTGGTTACATGTGTATGGCATATTTTCTTATTTATTAATAGGGCACTTGGGTAATATGGCCTCCACACCCAAATAAAACAATTAAAACATTTTAAACCTCTACTGCACGAATAAAATCCATATGTATTTCTGCAATGAGTAATGAGTTTTATCCTTCGAGGTCTAAGTTTAAAGCTTCTTGGAACTTATGTTCCTTAAGCCAAACTTTAGCTCATGAACTCAAGGGAAATAACTATGAATTATGCAAGAATATTTTTTCAAATCAAAGTTCTTAAGCAAATAAAACCTTAGGCTGAACTTTCAATTGTATGGAAAGTACTTCAGCAAAATCAAGGCTCCTAGAAACAAATATTTAAAAATATCTACTACTATCCTATGATCCACTGTTAAATAAAAATAAATGTTAAACAACAAAGTAACCTAATATATGTCCACTAAAAGGTCCATTATACACTATAAAGTTTATATACTAACCCTTCAGCAAAATAGGGCTGTGACTTATCCTGTTCTTCCAAAATGTTAGACACAAGTCCGTATAAGTCTGTTTCACTGCCATAGTCATTTCTTTCGGTCTGAACCCTAAAAATGAATATCATATATGAACTATATATTTATTAAAATATACCAATTTCTCCTTCTATACATATTCCATTATTTTTCTTTTTTATTCATTTTTCTTTCATGGTGCTAAAGATCAAACCTAGGACCTCATTTATGCTAGACAAGTATTCTAATCTTGAGCTACAGTACCATCCCCTCTAATCATCTTTTCAGTAAGATGTTTAGACTGACTCTCTACAGCATTTCAAACAAGGAAAAGACAAGAACATTTTCTAAGTTCAGTATATTATCTACTATACATAAATATTTCTCCATTTCAAGTCCTATGTCTAGTTTACAAAATATTTCTCATTTCTCTATAACATATGCTATTAATTTTAAGTGACCAAGATACAAATGTCTGAATTAGAGTGTTAGAGAAATGCTTGGTAGCACACCTGAAAGCATGTCTAGTTCAATTATACACCATTCTAAATCTGTTCAGTCTTTTCATTTGTTATTTTAAAACTAAATGAAGCTGGGCATAGTGGCACATTCCTTCAGCACTCTAGAGGAAGAGGCAGGCAGGTATCTATGACTTCAAGGCCAGCCTGGTCTACATAGTGGATTCCAGGACAGCTAGGATTATGTAGAAAGACACTGTCTCAAAAAGAAAACAACAAAAATAAAAACTGAGTTGTTTGAGGCCAGCTTAGTAACCTGCTTGAACCAACAAGAGATTTTTTTTCTTATTTTCTTTCCAACACTTCAGATTGTTGGGATATTTTAGAAATAAAAATATATTTGACTAACACTAAAATATTTAATTGAGAAAGGTAAACATTAATAGTCATCTAGTTATCTGCTGAATAGATAATCATTTGAAATATTAAAATTATATTACAAGGGTATGTGACTTACAAACTATACATTAAACAAAAACTGGTGCCATCAACTCTAATACTTTTCCACTATACAATGTTACTTTATAAAGGTTCAATATGAAATTTTCTTTGTATATAAGATCTAGAACATTCTTTATTTAATATTTGCCAAACCATTAATATTTACAATTGTGGGAAAAAATACAGAGTGGTCAAAGTAAAGTTTTACTTTTCTTTAGCACATATTTTTGTGAAGTTTGAATTTTTTTCTTTTTCTCTCTCTTTTTTTTTTACATAGACAGTCACTTTGTAGCTCTGGCTGTTCTGGAGTTCACTATGTAGACCAGGCTGGCCTTGAACTCACAGAGATCTGCCTGTCTCTGCTTCCCAAGTACTGGCTTTGAAGGAGTGTGCCACCATACCTGGCCCTTGAATTTTTCAATGGCATCTATTAACTTCAATAATTTTTGAAGAATTGTGTATTATATAGTCTAATATTTCATTACCCATAACTTTAAATTTTCAATGTTTTTAATGAGTAGGATTCAACAAATATCTGCTTCCTTATAAAACTAAAGATATATCAAGCCTCCATTAATAGCTCCCTTATATGTAAATTAAAATAATGTAAAACATCACTCCTAAGCTTCTCCTTCTAATAGTTTTCTGTAATGTTATGTGTGTGTGTGTGTGTGTGTGTGTGTGTGTGTGTGTGTGTGTGTACTTATATTTTATTTTTTGGTTGTGAGCCTAGCCTTGAATGGCTGAGCCATCTCTCTAGCCCATACTTACATACATACATATATATACATACACATATACACACACTTATATATGTATTTATATGTATATACACAACCATTATATAGATGGTTATAGATGGTTGTGAGCTGCCATATGTTTGCTAAGAATTGAACTCAGAACCTCTGAAGAGCAGCTAGTGCTTTTAACCACTGAGCCATCTCTCTAGGCCCCTAACCCTAAACATTTTAATTATGGTTAGGGTTGGCAAGATGGCTCTGTGGGAAAAAGTGCTTACCACCAAGCCTAATGACCTGAGCTCCATCCCTGGGACCTACATGGTAAAAGAAGGGAATCAACTCTCTCAAGCTGTCCTCTAACTTCTACGTGCGCGTGCGCATTTCTTAAATTTTAAAAATGTTATCTTTAGAAAGAAGAACTTAAGAAACCTGTGATTTGGGGGTCTGAGAAGTGTTTCAGTGCTTAAGAGCACTTGTTGCTTTTTGTTTGTTTTGTTTTGTTTTTGAGACAGAATTTCTCTGTGTAGTTTTGGTGCCTGTCCTGGATCTCACTCTGTAGACCAGGCTGGCCTAGAACTCATAGAGATCCATCTGGCTCTGCCTCCCGAGTGCTGGGATTAAAGGTGTGCGCCACCACCACCCAGCCACAATTGTTGCTCTTATAGAGGACTCAGGTTCAGTTACCAGTCACCACATGGTGACTCACAACCAACCATAACTACAGTTTCAGGGGATTCAACACCCACCTGACCTCCATGGGCAACAGGCACACACATGGTACACAGACATGCAAGCAAAACACCTATACATAGAAAATAATCTAAAAAAAATTTTAAAGAAATTTGAGACTATGTGTTACTGCAATCCCAGCACTCAAGAGGTAAAGGCAGAAGGATGACAAATAAGAAACCAAACTCTGTCTAAAAACATGAACTAAAAATTATATACAAATAACTGCCTAGTTTAAGCTTTCTTAAAACTTTGATGAACATAAAGTTATAATCCCACAATATTAAAATAGAAGAGCTAGAAATCCAATATACTTTGATCCCTGTGAAATCAGACTTAAAACCAACAACCCATTTGGCCTGATCAATGGACCCATTTACCTGTTCTTTACATTGATCTGAGAACTAGGAGGTTGTTTGATATCGTCTCCGTAAGTAGACCATGGTGCATAGAAGAGTGAGGAGTCTATAGAGTTTGCATACTCTGTTGATGAAGAGAGTGGAGTGCAGGTCTGCCTTAGGTCTACATTGTCTTCATTCTGAAATTTTAAGGAAATATTTTTACATCAGAGAGATCAAAATTTCATTTATTAGAGAGTATTAGCAAAATAATAATGAAACATAATAATGCAAGTGTTAGGAGTTTAGATAATGATATTCAACGCTAGAACATAATTATCTCAAGACTTCTGCCAAAAGCTGGAATGTAAACATTTGCTGGCCATTACAATTTGCTGAAATTCCTCAACTCTGTTACAGTACTGACACTGAAACAAATACAGACAGTACATAAAAAAACATGTTTGTGTTGCAATAAATTTTGATGTACAAAAGTTATTAATTAGATCTAGAGCTTTTGTTAAAACTAAAGATAATCAGATCTCCATTAACAGCTCTCTTACATTAGAAAAAAGGGGATCAGCAAGTGAGATGGTTCAGTGAGTACAGGTGCTTGCCGCCAAGTCTGACGACTTGAGTTTGCATCTCCCGGACCCATGTGGTGGAAGGAGAGTCAACTCGTAACATTCAAGTTGCCCTCTGACTTGCACACATGTGCCATGGGCACAAGTGCCCTTTGTCTCCCACCCCCAAAAATGTTAAGTGTAATCGTTTTTAATTCATAAAGGTAGGAGCAGAGACATGGCTCAGAGGGTAAAAGTGCTTGTCCTTGAAGGTTGACCTGGAACCCACAATGGAAGGACGGAACTCCAAAAGCTGTCCTCTGACCTCTCTATGTGTGCCATGGAATGTGTGCATGTATACTCACATGTCCATATCATACACAATAATAATTTCAATTTAAAGGTTAAGTTAAAATAATGGAAGTAGACATCATTCCTTTAGGTTTTTCTGTGCAACAACTTATTGATAGCTATAACTGCTGTGTTTTAATATTTTAAACACAGAAGACTTTGTGTGGATATTAGTGGTATTATTTTAAGTAAATTATACACAAAATTCACTTTTTTTCCTAAATAGGATCTCGTGTAGTCCAGGCTGGCCTTGAACTCACGAGGAATGGCCTAAAATTTTTTATCTTCTTGCCTCTATCTCTCAAGTTCTGGTATTAGAAGTGCATAACCATGCCCGGCTTTACAAAATTTATTCAACGACAAACATACAACTACGTAAAACTCTAATTTTCATATAAATTCCACACACATTATTTTGGTTAATCAACTTAGGAGACAAATATTATCTCTTTGTTGTTGTTGAGACAGGGTCTTACTCTGTAGCTCAGGCTGGCCTGGAACTCACTTTATAGCCCAAGCTGGCCTTGAACTCACAGCAATCCTCCTGTCTCAGATTCCCAAACACTGGGATTAAAAGCAGAGCACCACCTGGCTTCTGTATTTTCAAAACAAAGAAACTGGGTCTGAGAATATAGCTCAGTGGCAGAATATAGCCCATCATCACACATACACAAAAAACAAAAACAAACACACACAAAAAAACAACAAATTACTCAGCAAATACATGATGAAATTGAGCCAAAACTCAAGATCTTACTCCTAAGCAAGGGCCTTTTTCACAACTTTTAAATTTTGAGCCTACTTTGTATTTCCAAGAGATATTATAAAATAAATTAAAATATAAATATTATCATCTCTTTAGAAATTTTAAAGCTATTACTACCATTAAAAGGAAATCCCAGAAATTGGGTGTGATGGTCCTCATGTGCAATCCCAGCACTTGTGAGATGGAGGCAGGAGGATTAGGTTAGCCTCAGCTATACGATGAGTTCAAGACCAGTCTGGTCAGTATCAGACTCTGTCTCAGAAACTAAAGACCTGAATGTCTGATCTTTCCCCCTCCACCTTCCAGCACTAGGAATACTACTACACTCAGTTCATGCAGTGCTAGGTATCATTCTCAGCACTCTATCAACTAAGCTATATCCCTAGCCCAAGGACATACTTTTTGATTTAAAAAAAAATCAACTAAAATAATGAGCCAATGAAAAACCTTTTCTTGGGGGGCTGGAGAGATGGCTCAGCAGTTAAGAGCACTGGCTGCTCTCCCAGGGGATCCAGGTTTAAGTCCTACAATCCAAGGCCCAAAACTGTGTATACCTAAATTCCAGTGGATCCAACAGTTTCAGACAGATAGACATGCAAGCAAACACATAAAAAGTTCTCTGATCTCCACATGTATGCTATGGCATGTTTCTGCCCTCCCCCCTCCCCGCCCCAATTTAATTTTAAAAATTTGGGTTCATATAGGACAATATAACTACAATAAAAAAATTAAAAGAAAAAAACCTGTTTCCCCAGCTTTCAGATTCTGACTGTGGAGCTTTTTCAACATATATGGGACTAGAGTTGTAGCTCTGATGTACAGCACATAGCAAGTGCCAGGTCCTGGGTTTGAGCTTTTATTTAAAACAAAAAAGAAAAAAAGAATAGAAAAATCTTTTCTTGGCCTGAAAAGATGACTCAGTGGTTAAGAGCACTGTCTGCTCTTCCAGAGGACCCAGGTTCAATGGCGGCTCACATTTCAGAAGATCTGACGCCCTCTTCTGGTTTCCGGAGGTGGTGCCCAGACATACAAGCTGGAAAAACTACCATACATATAAAAACTTTAAAAATTATTTTTATTTCCAAAGCCAAGTGTGTATCATGCGAACTCTATTTAAAATGTTTTCCTCTGGACCAGTGAGATAGCGTGGGGGAGGGGAGGTGCTTGCTGCTAATCCTGAGGACCTAAGTTCAAAGCCCGGGGCCCCCTCTGAAAAGTCCTCTGAACTCCACATGTATGCCACGGCACATTCCCATCCTCTTCCCCCCAAAACATTTAATTTAAAAAATTGGGTTCTCTATAGGATAATACAAATGCAATTTAAAAAAATGTTTCCCCCAGCTTCTGACTGTCCAGCTTTTTCAACGTAGACGGGACTAGAGTCAAGACTCCGCTGTACAGCGCGTAGCGAGTGCCAGGTCCTGGGTTTGAGCTAGAGCACCAACGGGGACGAGAAACGGGGGTGAGGGGTGGGGGCGGGGGGGGGGGGCTGGAGGGGAGTCACGAAGGAAGCTGGCGGGAGGGGGACGGGGACGGGGAAGGCGTTGAACGCGACCATGGACCTGCGCTTTGTAGCAATCGTAGAAGGACGTGGAGCCGGTCAGCATCATGCTGTTGAACACGTCGGACAATCGGCTGCTGGTGTCGACACTGAGGTTCCAGCAGCGGTTCGCGCTTCCACGGAACGCCACCTTCGGCTGCTCGGGGAGGGGGGACACGGAGACGCGAGGTCACCACGGGGCGGCAGCCGGGGCGGCCTCACTGCAGATCCCGGGGGTGGGGGGGCGCGGACTCGGGGTCCCCTGGCTTCGGTCCCCGCTTCCCTCTCTTCCCTCCGCCCCGCCGGCCGCGGCGCGGCGCGACGGCTCTACGAGGCGGCCCTCGACGGCCCTGACGGACGGACGGACGCGGGCTGCGGGCCGCACGGCCTCGGCGCCTCGACAGGCTGACAGCCGACGGAGGAGGCGGCGGCGGCGGCGGCGGCGGCGCCACCCAGGCCTCGGTCGGCCCCGCAAAGCCCCGTCAGGCCCCGCCGACGGCCCCTCTTCCCCGCCCGTCGGGGCTCCCCGCCCGCCGGAGCCCCAGGCGCCGTCAGGACGCGTGCCGACCGACCGACCGACCGACCGACCGACGGACGCGCCCGCTCCTCGGTGGCGGCGGCGGCGGCGTCTCTCCCGGGTCACCACCGTCAAAGCCCCGCCGCCGCCAGTTACCTCAGGTCCCTCCCTCAGGCCTTGGGGGTGACGGGGCCGGCAGGTGTCTCCGCCGCTCACCTCCATGACGGGGCCCCCCCGCCCCCAGCTCCTCCTGGACGAGCTACAGCTCCTGGGGTACGGGGATGAGGGAGGACGTCGAGGCCCGGCTCCCTCAGCCCGCACCCCACCGCTGCCGCGGCCGCCCTCGGCGCTGCCCGGAGCCGGTCTGTGGGTGGGGGGCCGGAGCCGAGAGGGTGCCACAGAGGAGGAGCCGTTACATCGCGACCCGTGGCTCGCGACTGGGCACCGGCCGCCGGCGCCCCGCCCCGCCCACGCCTCGCAGGCCCGGCGCCCCTCATCGCGCACCCCTCATTGGCCGGCTGCCCAGCCAATGGGCGGCCGCCTCCAGCCTGTTACTCCCCGCCCCCCCCCCCTCCAACAAGGCGAAGAGAGGAGCAGTTAGCCGAGCGACGTCGCTCAGGCCACGTCTAGGATTTTCCCGCCCAAAGTAAGCTCGTTCGGGATTGGCCAGAACGGACGAGCCGCGGCCCGCTGATTGGCTGAGAGGGGGGGGCGCCAGCCCGGCGGGCTTGGGAGCGGTGCTCGGAAGATTAGGGAAATTGCACAGCAACTGGCCGAGGACCCCCCCTCCCCCCCCCCGGAGCCCTCCGCCCCGGACGGACGCTGTGCCAACAGCTTCGTTTTGTGTCTGGTTCCCAGAATTCCGCGGAGCCTCCAGCCCCGGAGGCTGCTGCAGCCTCTCCCAGAGGGCGAAGAGACAAAACCCTCGTAGCAACGGCTGGAGGGTGCGAAGCAAGCTGCCCGCGCGTGCGCGGTCCTAGGCTCAGGCTTCCTTTAGGGCGAAGGTATTCCGAGTGCAAAATGTGAATGTGACGTTTTGAACAAACTGCACCCTGAATTTTTTTTGTCGTTTTTATTTATTTATATTTTTGTTGTTGCTGTTGTTTTAAAGCTATTCCAGGGACCTTGCGAGCAGTTGACATAGGCAGGCTGATTAGGGCTATGATGGTCACAGAAAATGCAAGATCCGTCTCAAGGCAAAGCCTCAAAATGTGTGTGTGCGCGCGCGCGTGGGCACACACAGACATGGTAAAGAAGTAAACACGGGTGTCTTAAGGTGTTTGCACTTAAAATCAAAAATCGAGAAGAGCCCGGTTAAGCGGATACGCATTTAGCTCAGGCACGAATGGAAGTGGACCGGGGGACAAGTTTACTGGCCCAAGCAGGCCTGACCGTTATTTCAGATTCACAGCCATCTGTGACTCAAGATGAAGAGTGATAGAGGAAATACGGAACATCCAACGCTGGCCTCCCCACAGACACAGACGCAAGTGGGCAAGCATGCACACACACGCACGTTACACACGAACACAAATTTAAAAAAAAAAGAGAGAGATTTGGGGCCAGGCGGTGGTGGCGCATGCCTTTAAATCCCAGGCAGGAGGATCTCTGGAAGTTTGAGGCCAGCCTGGTCTACCAAGAGGCTTCCAGAGCAGCCAAAGCTACACAGAGAAATCCTGTCTAAAACGAGAGAGAGAGAGAGAGAGAGAGAGAGAGAGAGAGAGAGAGAGAGAGAGAGAGAGAGAGAGAGAGAGAGAGAGAGAGAGAATAAAATAAAAGAGACAAAAAAGATGGGGTGAGAGCTCAGTCAGTACTTGCCTTGAAGTGTGAGAACCCGAGTTCCATCCCCAGAGCCCGTGTCCAAAAACTAGGCCTGATAACTCAGCACTGGGGAGATACCTGCAGGCAGATCTCTGGGCCTCGCCAGCCAGCCGACCTGCTTGGCCAATTCCAGTCAAGTCCAATCGCAAAAGACAAGATGGGGACCAGTTGATGGCTCCATAGGTGAAGGCACTTGTCACCAAGACTGAGGGCCTGCATTTGACCATTATGGAAGAGAGAATCAACTCTGCTAAGCTGTCCTCTGGCAACATGTGTTCTGTTATACATGCATGTCCATACACATACATGCACATATAATAAGTAAACAAATTGATTTTTCTTTTGAGAGTCTTCTGCATAGCCCTGGATGTCCTGGAACTCACTGCATAAACCAGGCTGGCTTTGAACTTACAGAAATTTGCTTACCTCTGCCTCCCCAGTGCTAGGGTTTTCGACTTGCACCACCATGCCTCGCTCTGATTTAATTTTTAATTAATTTATTTTTATTTTATGTGCATTGGTGTTTTGCCTGCACATTTGTCTGTGTGAGGGTGCTGGGTCCCCAGGAAGTAGAGTTACAGACAGTTGTGAGCTGGTCTATGGGTGCTGGGAATTGAACCCTGGATCCTCTGGAAGAGCAGTCAGTGCTCTTAACCACTGAGCCATCTCTCCAGTCCCCTGATTTAATTTTTAATTTAAAAAATGGCGGGTAGGCAAGGACAGTTCTCTGAGTTCGAGGCCAGGCTGGTCCATAGAGCAAGTTCCAGACAGCCAGGGCTACACAGAGAAACCCTGTCTCAAAAGAAAAAAATCCTTGAAAAAGATGGATGGCGCCGGAGTGTTGATACCTGAAGTAGGTGTCTGGCCTCCATCTGTATGCTGTTATGTAGCAGTTTCCTTGGCGATTGAAACATTCTCTGCAGGGAGGCACCTTAAGCAGGAAGGCAAACAATACCAAAGAGTTCAGGGAAGTCCCTGAAACCCACCAGATCCACTAGCCACTCCCTGCCAGATTAAGCAATAAAAACCTATCGTCCCTCTCAGAAGATAAGCCAAAAGCTGCCCAAAAAAACCCAACCAACCAACCAACCAACCAAGCAAGCAAACAAACAAAAAAACCTCTCATGCCAGACCAGCTGCCTGGAAGAGGTTTAGATCAACTGAGACTCTCCAGTTCCTGTTGAACTGCCTGTCAGCCTGCAGTGTGCCCCAGGTCCCCAGGTTCCCAGCTTTGTGAGCTGTCGCCATGCTGGGGTGGGCTTTGGGGATGCAGCTGTCATGAAGTCATTTCTGCTCCTATAAAGTAACCCCAAGAAAACTCACTGGTTCACCAAGTTGGACATTGGTCTGTCATGAGTTCCCTATCTGGAATGAGTAGGTGTGTGTCGTGTCTCCCAGGGAAAAATTTTTATCACACAACATATGCACACTCACATGCTTGTGCACTAGCACATGCATATACAGCTACATACGCACAAACATGTACACACATTATAGTTAGTGTTGTCAGACACTGGCAGAGTGATGCCTTTTTACTTTCTCTCCATCAATAGACAAGAATGGCAGCTGTTGGGGCTGGAGAGATGGCTCAGAGGTTAAGAGCACTAGCTATTCTTCCAGAGGTCATGAGTTCAATTCCCAGCAACCACATGGTGGCTCACAACCATCTGTAAAGAGATCTAGCGCCTTCTTCTGGCCTGTAGGCAGAACATTGTATACATAATAAATAAATCTTTAAAAAAAAAAAAAAAAAAAAGAATGGCAGCTGTTGTACCTCCTCACCAGGATTTGGTATAGTCGATGCTTCAGTTTAAATTTAGCCATCCAGTGAAACATGAGATGGCATCTCATTATCGTTCTATGTTCTTTTGCCATGCTGGGACTTAAACCCAGGGCCTCACACAAGCTACGCAAGTACAAAAGAGCAATGGTGCTGTGGGATGATCCTTCTGTACCCTGTGAATGTGTATTGCTCTCATCGGTTAATAATAAAGCTGTTTTGGCCTATGGCAAGGCAGGATAAGGTTAGGCGAAACCATCAACCTGAGGACTCGGAGGAGGAGGGACAGAGTCGGTGAGAGATGCCGCAAGCCACCCAAGAAGCAGGATGCTGGAGGACTGGTAAGCCATGGATCACGTGGCTTACTAGATTAATTAGGATGAATAGGAATGGGTAAATTTAAATGTAAGAGCAAGTTAGTAATAAGCCTGAGCCTTCGGCCAAGCATTTATAATTACTATGAGCCTCTGTGTGGTAGTTTGGGAAGTGGCTTCCGGGATTTTGAGAACAAGTGGTCTGGAGAGGACCCTGCATTTACACATGTGCTCCTGCTGCGAAACCCAGTGACGCAAGTTTGATCCCCAGGACCCACATGACATTAGGAGAGAACAACCTCCCACAAGTTGTCCTCTGACTTTCATGCTTGTGCCATGGCACACATTTCAGCCCTCACCCCCCCCACACACAATAAATATGTAATAATTTTTAAACACAAGTGCTCTGCCCCTGAGCTCCATACCTAGTCACTATGCTCAGTTACATGTATGCTCAAATATCTCTGGCTTCTGATTGTATCTCCATGTTTTCTCTATGTTTTAGTGCTCCAGTTTCCAGACAAGCATCTCAACATGTGATCTTTAGACCAACAGAGTCAGCACCACATGGGAAATCTCATGTGTTTGGGCCCCACCGAGACTTATTGAATGAGAAACTGTGGAGATGTAGCTCAGTAGTGTATGTGTGTTATTTCGTTGTTGTTGTTGTTGTTTTAATATATTTTCTTTTTTAAATTTTTATTTATGTGCATTGGTGTTTTGCCTGCATATACATCTGTATGAGGGTATCAGACACCCTAGAACTGAAGTTGTGAGCTGCCTTGTGATGCTAGGAATTGAACCCAGGTCCTCTGGAAGAACAGCCAGTGAGTGCTCTTGGCTGCTGAGCCATCTCTCTCTAGCCCCACAGTGTGTTTTAACAGCCTTCCTGTCGATGCAAACTGAAGTTAGGAAGCAGTTTTCTGGGCCAGCGTTGTTGCTATGGCAGCCTCCAAGCATCTGTAGCTACTGAGATCTTGTAACATGACTAAAATAAATATAGACATTGTACTGTCAATGTTAAGTATACCCCAGGATACCAAAGACTCAGCTGGAAAAGGTGAAATACCTCATTAATACTTTTTTATTTTGTTTTGTTTTGTTTGTTTCAAGACAGGTTTCACTCACACTCACAGATCTGCCTGTCTCTTCCTCCTGAGTGCTGGGATTAAATGCCTGCACCACCACCGTCCATTGAATATCTCATGAATACTTTTTGTATTGACATATTGAAACTATATTTTTCTATATAGAATTAAATAAAGCAATGTTGAAGGTAATTTTACCTGTTTCTTTCCAGTTTATTTAAAACACAGAGTAGAAGCTGGGTGTTTGTGGTACATGCTTTTCATGCCAGTACTTGGGAGGCAGAGGCAGGGGGATCTCTGACTTCAAGGCCAGTCTGGTGTTTACAGAGTGAGTTCCAGGACAGCCAGGGCTACACAGAGAAACCCTGTGTCTTAGTTAGGGTTTCTGTTGCTGTAAAAAGACACCATGACCATGGCAACTCTTGTAAAGGAAAGCATTTAATTGAGGCTGGCTTACATTTCAGAGGTTTAGTCCAATTTCCTATTGCAACACCTCCTAATAGTGCCACTTCCTATGAGCTTATGGGAGCCAATTACATTCAGACTACCACATCCTGTTTTAAAAAAACCAAAAAAAATTTAAAAAATAAAAAATAAATAAAACATGAAGTAGGGTCTGGAGAGATGGTTCAGCAGTTGAGAGCAGTTATTGCGTTTCCAGATTGTAACAGGACCCCCAGACCTTAGTAGGCCCCCAAACCATAGCACAACTGACTCCATGATGGAAGTACCAATCAGGCTATAAAACTCAGCACATAGACAACACCACCTGCTAAAAATGAAAACTAAGACCCAATCCATCAAAGTCCATAGTTCTGGGAAAGTCTAAATGCACCAACCTTGTTTTTTAGCTTCTGTAGTTCTGCTTCTGGCTAACTGTTCTTGTTAACTGAAGTGTATCAACCCAGGATATGGTTTTTGTGCTCAAAAGCTCATCCTGAGAAAGGATCAGGGATATACTGGGATTCGGAACATTCTAGCGTGGTTGCTGGCCAGCTAATGAAGACTTTGTAATAACTTAAACCCATGTCTAAGCAGTCTTCTCTGGTGAATACTCCACAACATAGAGGACCCAAGTTCAGTTCCCAGCACCCACATGGCAGCTCACAACTGTTTGTAATTCCAGTTTCAGGGGATGGAACACCCTCTTCTGGCATTCTTGGGTACCAGGCATGCATTTAGTACACAGACATATGTGCAAACAAACCAACCAAACATGAAATAAGTTAATTTAAAAAACCGTAATAAAGTAAATAAAAATAAAACATGGGGTAGTTGGAGAGTTGGCTCAGTGGGTAAAATGTGTGCTGCCTGAGCATGAGAACTGCAGTTAGGGCCTCGGCACCCATAGAAAAGCCAAGCATGCCTCAACCTTGCGAGACCCTTTCTCAAAAATAACATGGAACTCGATTAAAGAAGACATTGACTATCCCCTCACACAGGTACATGAGCGGGCACACACACACACACACACACACACACACACACACACACACACTCAAAAATATGTTTGATAAATAATATAGTTTCCAGAATTGTTTTCTGTTTTTTTTTTTTTTTTTAATGCTGGGTCTCAAGGTATCAAGGGCTACATAGCAGTGAGACATCTGTCTCAAAAAGGGTCAGGGGAGAGGAAGAGGAGGAAGAGGAGGATCTTTTTCATATTTTTTTATATGTACTATACTATACACACAGACACACTCAACACAAATGTAATGGAAAGCACATCTCAACCCGGTCTGCCTCAGTGTGACAAATAGAATAACGTAATATGGTAACAATCATATTTTAATATGGTAATAGTCAACATCTCCATAAGATGGTGCTCAAAGACTAACTTTAATATATTTTTAATGCACTGTATTTGTATGGGCATATGGGCACGCACTGTGTAGAAATCAGAGGCCTCAGCTCTCCCCTCCACTCGGTGGGTTCCCGAGTCATCAAGCTTGGGGGCAAGTGTCTTTCTTACCTGCCAAGCCTTATCTGGCACTCTGCAAAATTTTTATCTTTTTTTGTTTCCTGTGTAGCGCTGGCTGTCTGGCACTCACTCTGTAGCCCAGGCTGGCCTCTGAACCAGTCAGAGATCTGCCTGCCTCTGCCTCCGGAGCGCTGGGATTAAAGGCGTGCACCACACACCCATCTGAAGCATGTGCTTAAACCACAGAGCCATCTCCCCAGCTCCTTATTTGTATTTTTAATTACTAATGAAATTAAACATTTCATATTTATCAACCAATCAATGATTTCTTGATAAATTATCCGTTTGTTCATTTTTCCCAGAAATCATTGGTGTTTTCTTTGTTTTTCTTCTTTGGGTGTGTGTCAGGTGCCAGGGGTCAAAAGCAGGATTTCATAAATGTTAGGCAAGGCCTCCACCACACCCAGAGGCCCAGCTCCTCCATTTTCCTATTGACTGTAGAGATCTCCAAGTATTAGAGAAGTCAGGAAGTCTGTCAGAAGAACTACAAACATGTTCTGGTTTGTCATTTGCCTTCCAACCTTGCTTATAATTTCCGTCATATAGGCAGAGGTTGGTTGGTGTTGTCTTTGTCAAATGTACTAGTCTTTCCATTTTTACCTCTAGAACTCATGTCAAACTTAAAAAAAAATCTTTTGTAACTCAGGATTATACATAGTACTGCCATGTTTCCTTCTAGAACTCTTGTGGCTCCATGTTCTAAATTTAATATGGAATACATGTAAATTTTTAAAAATATGTGATTATTTTATGTGTATGTGTGTGTGTCACATGTGTGCTAGTGCCCTCACAGTTCAGAAGAGGACATCAGATCCCCTAGAGCTGGAGTCACAGGTGGTTGTGAGCCACCAACACGGGTGCTGGGAACTGAACGCAGGTTCCCTGGAAGAGCAGTGTGTGTTCTTAACCCCTGAGCTGCAGCTCCAGCTCTGGAAAATCTGGTTTTATTTATACAGCAAGGTAGAAGTCTCCCTGTCTATGTACACGTGTGTGTGGTACCAGGACTTCCAGCATGCCAGGCAATATTCTGCTACTGAACTATGCCTCCAGCCTGGAGCTTACATTTCTCCCAAGAGCTCTTCATTTATTCCAATATCACTTACTAAGCTATCAATTTTAACTTCCATTGGTTTGAACTGTTTTATTTAGCACATACTAAATTCTTGAAAATTCTTGAATCTACTTCTGACCTCCATTCTGTTTCCTTGGCCTATTTTCTACATCTGTAGCAATAGCACATTGCATAATCGATGCAGAATAAAAATATTTCTTTTATATAGAATATACAAATTCATAGAGACAGAAAGATTAGATGTTATCTCAAGATGGAGAAGAAAGGAATATAGAGCAATGATTTCCTAAGTACAGAATTCTGTTTTGTGTGATGAAAAAACTTCACAAACTGACAGTAGTATCAGGACATAATATCATGAATGTAATAAATCAATACAATTAATGTAATTAATGAATATCATAAATATAGTTATTGAATGAATACTGTGAATGTAATCAATGAATGTAATTAATATCATGAGTGCAATTAATATCTTGAATGTAATTCATGCCACTGAATTGTGAACTTAAAAATGGTTACCATTGCAAAAAAAAGAACAAAAAACAAAAAAAAAATATTTATTTCTTTAAGGGGATGAGGTGGAGAGGATGTGGGTGAGTACAGATGCCCGTCCACCTAGAGCTGAAGTTAGATGTAGAGAACAGCTGTTCTGTCTATGACCTTGAAGCATTGCCCCTAGAGATGTAGCAGGTAACTGCCCTAAGTACCTGCCCCTGGGGTGTGGCTCGGGCACCCTTAAGACCTGAGATGCTTGTAGGTCGCTCTCTTTGCTCCCTCGTGGGACTTGGATGCTGGGGCAGTTTCAGGCAGAAGATCATCGTGGGACTGTGTCTCACCTTTTCCAGGACCCTGAGACAATTCCTCCGTTCTGTCTTGTGAGTTTTCCTTTCTGAATAAATCCCTTTGCCCATTAAGCAGACTCCGTGGATTTCTCGCATTAGTTAGAGTTACAGGCTCTCATGTGAGCTGCCTCATGCAGGGGCTGGAGCCCAGCTCACATCCTCTGCGAGAGCCATACATGACCTTCAACAGCAAAGCTATTTCTTAGGACTGCTCCTTAAAACAGTACTTTCATACTTCCACAGACTTATTAATTGATGTGAAGTTGATATAAATTTATTCATTCAGTATGTTCACAGTGTCACACCCCTTACCTCCATGTGGTTCCAAAGCATTTCATCCCTCCACAAGGAAACCTCATATCCACTAAGTAGTTTTTCTCTCTATTTTACTTTCTCCATATTTCTTTATTTTATGTTTCATTTATATGTAAGGGTGTGCATCTCTGTATCTGCCGTGTGTGTGTGTGTGTGTGTGTGTGTGTGTGTGTGTGTGTGTGTGTCTACAGAAGCCAGAAGAGAGCATCCCCTGGAGCTAGAGTAACAGGCAGTTCTAAGAGGCCAATGTGGGTACTGGGAACCAAACTTGGATCCTCTGGAAGAGCAACAACCATTGAGCCATCTTTCCAGCCTCCTACACAAGTTTTTTGGGGTTTTGTTTGTTTGTTTTGTTTTGTTTTTTCGAGACAGGGTTTCTCTGTAGCTTTGGAGCTTGTCCTGGGACTCTCTCTGTAGACCAGGCTAGCCTCAAACTCACAGAGATCCACCTGGCTCTGCCTCCCGAATGCTGGGATTAAAGGCGTGCACCACCACTGCCCAGCCCCTACACAAGTTTTTAACACACACACACACATACACACACACACACACACACACACACGAGCATGTGTGCATGTGCAAACTTGTATTACTTGTATTATAAAATCTAGAATTGGAGTTCCAGAGGATCTGGCACCTTCCTCTGGCTTGGAGGGCACCAGGCACACATGGTGCACAGACATATATTCACACGAATCATTCATCATTCATACATATAAGATGAATAATAATTTTTTAAGTTAAAAAAGCAAAGCAAAACATAGCTGAGCGGAGCTTGCACACACCTTTAATACCAGCAGGTGGGAGGCAGAGGCAAGTGGATCTCTGAGTTCTAGGACAGCCAGGGCTATACAGAGAAAGCATGTCTGAAAAAAACAAAACAAAACAAATAAAAATAAAACAAACAACAAAAACACAACTAGGCTTGGGGCTGGAGAAATAGATGCCTCAGTGGTTAAGAGCACTGGCTGCTCTTTCAGAGGACCGAGGTTCAATTCCCAGCACCCATATGGCAGCTCACAATCATCTATAACTCCAGTTCCAGGGGATATGATGCTCTTTTCTGGTCTCCATGGGCACCACACACACACATGGTACATAGACATACATGCAGGCTAAACCACCATACACAAAAAAAGAAAAGAAAAAACAAAACACCAGTCAGGTGTGATGACTCATGCCATCCTCTAATCCCAGCACTCGGGAAGCAGAGGCAGGTGGCTCTATAGCCTGATTTACAAAGTGAGTTCAGGCCAGTCAAGGCTAGACAGTGAGACCCTGTCTCAAAAAGCTCAAAACAATGAAGAGTTAATCTAATTAATCTTTATCAATAAAAAACCAGGAGTCAAATATCTAGGTAAGAACCTGAAAGATAGCAGGGCAGTGGTGACTCATGCCTTTAATGTGAGTACTCAGGAGGCAGAGTCAGGTGGATCTCTGTGAGTTTGAGGCCAGCCTGGTCTACAGAGTGAGATCCAGGACAGGCACCAAAACTACACAGAGAAACCCTGTCTGGAAAAACCATACACACACAAAAAGAACCTGAAAGATCAGAGAAGCAGGGAACAGCTGCCAGTTGTTCCCTACCTCTAAGATTCCTCTGTCCAAAAGGCCTCTCTCAGCCTGGTCTTACTACTTCCTGTCTTCTCTGTCTACAGTCCTCCAAACCTCTATGGTTAATTTTGGTCAGCTAGTGGCTGGCTCCACCCTCTGACTCCAAGCAAACTTTATTTGTCAGAACACAATAAAAATATCACACAACATTTCCCCTTTTTTTGTCTAAATAAAAAGTGAAGATTTTGCCGGGCGGTGGTGGCGCACGCCTTTAATCCCAGCACTCGGGAGGCAGAGCCAGGCAGATCTCTGTGAGTTCGAGGCCAGCCTGGTCTATAGAGTGAGTTCTAAGTCAGCCAGAACTGTTTCACAGAGAAAAACCAAAACCAAGAAAAAAAAGCCATATTCTGTAGGTCTTTGAAGTGTTTGAAGACCATCTATCTAAATATATCTGTTTATGACCTTGAAAACACACCTAATATGACTATAAGTTTGCTATTATAGATGACTATTAACCTGTTTTTCTTAATTATATATTACATTTTTAAATGAGATGCATAAACATAATACCCTAAGCAAGAGTAAAAATATACATACAGTATAACAAAATAAACTTTAAATTTGTAGCAAAAAATCAAAATCCATGCCAATTTAAAATATTTAAGATTAATAGTTGTTTTTTGGATTAAAGTAGATTCAATAATCTACCCTTTTATCCTATCATTTTTATATCCCCCCTCTTCTTTTTAGAATGAGATCTCTGAATCTAATCTCCTGTGTTTAGTTTTCCTTTTTTTTTCTTGACCATTACCAATAACAACTTGTAAGCAAGCACCCTTAAATGATAATAAGTATCTGTAACCCACTTTTGGGGAATGTGGACATAGTTCTCTAGACTACTTACTATTGATTGGGGGCGCTAGTAATCTTTGGAGGACCCTGAGGAAATTTAGGATAATTGTTAGGTCTTGGCTGTAGTATTCTGTGAGGCTGGATCATCTCAGTCAGCAATTGGAAGCTGTTCTAGATGCTGGATCACCTAGGCCACTGTTTTCATTGGTGTCTGGTCTCCTTGCTCTGAAAATATATAAACTTTTAAAGGTAACATACATATCTGTATCAGTACAAGCATAGATTGTGCATTGTATATAAATCAGCCAGAGATTTTGTTTGTTTGTTTGAGCAGGTAAAATACACATTACATGTCTTGTTGTTCTTTTAGGTCTATTTCTTTATGTTTGCAGCCAGATATTTCAGGGTCTTCCTCGATCAAACCTGATTTTCCTTAGCCAAGAATGAATCCACAGCCTCTCATTTCCTGTGGTAATAAAAAGCATAACCTCTCCCCCACAGCAACACATCTTTTGACTTAAATTTTGAAGTCAAGATGTTTTAAAATGTTGGTTTAATCCAGCAGTTTCCATAATCCAATGTTTCTTAGCAGCCAAAAAATATAAAGCAAACACAATAACATATAGCATCCGACTCTGTTTATTTTCCATCTTTACAAGGCTTATTTCTTTTATATTACTTTACTCCCTTTTTAAGGACTTTATTTTTTAAAACTATATTTTCAAATCTAAGACTGTATATACTTTCTCTTCTCTCTCAATCCTGCGCATATATTCAAACACACTGTGACCCATTTAAAGCCTCTTTTTGTCTAAATATGCCCTTATTGTGTATCTGTAACCTTTTCTGTCTGCATAAGCAAAACAAACAAACAAACAAACAAAACAAAACAAACAAAAAAGAAAAAAAGAAACTGCTGTGTAACTTACATCACGGCATTTTGGCAACTGGCTTCTCCCTCTTGGTTTCCAAAGAGGTTAGTGTTATGACGGAGCCATGTTTACTGCCCCAACTCTGGGAACTTTCTGGGTCCACGCCACCACCAAGTAGCATGCTACCTGCTGCTCATCAACACCATGTAAGTGTTGGTAGCAGGGCCTCTAAAACGATCCTCCTGTTTTTGTCAGGAAGCTCCTTTAAGAGCCAGGAAGCCATCTCTTAAAGGAGCTGCACTTCTGTCTGCCGCCAGCAGAGGCCGCCAGCAGAGGCCACTGCAGAAACGCAGCTACCAAGAAGCTGCGCTTGATTTCATTTTTTATGCGTCTAGAATCCTTTTCTAAGCTTTGTCAGGTTTTATGTGGAAATTTCAGCCTCATATTGGAATGCCATATGAAGCATTAATCTAATTAATCTTTATCAAGAAAAAATTGCAAGTGAAATATCAGGATAAGAACCTGAACGAGGGCTGGAGAGATGGCTCAGCGGTTAAGAGCACTGACTGCTCTTCCAGAGGTCTTGAGTTCAATTCCCAGCAACCACATGGTGGCTCACAACCATCTGTAATGAGATCTGACGCCCTCTTCTGGCCTGCAGGCAAACATGCTGTATACATAATAAATAAATAAATCTTAAAAAAAAAAAAAAAAAAAAGAAAAAGAACCTGACCGATCAGGGGAGCAGGGAGCAGCCGCCATTGACTTCCTACCTCTACCATTCCTCCGTCCAAAAAGGCTGAGATCCTCTCTCAAGCCTGCCTTACCACCTCCTGTCCCCTCTCTGTCTACAGTCCTCCAAACCTCTATGGTTAATTTTGGTCAGCTAGTGACTAGCTCCACCCTCTGACTCCAAGCAAACTTTATTTGTCAGAACACAATCAAAATATCACACAACAAAACAAACCTAGGCTTTGGGCTCACCATACACTAAGGACTCTTACAATTCAAGTTCAAGTTCAGAATCCTAGTGACGTTTTTGCCAATTGAGGTCATCCTGCAGTATGGCCTCTGCATTGCTGGGCCAAAGTCTCAGCTCTGGGTCTGGTTCATCCACCTCTAAGCTGTGCTGTAATTTTTCTCAAGCACCTCTGACTGGTCTCTCAACAGCTTTGTAAACCTGCAACAACAGGGTGTTTTTTGTTGTTGTTATTTTGTTATGTTTTTATTTTTAAATGTTATTTCAGGAGGGATTGTGCCACCGCATGTGAGTGCCAATCAGAAAGCAACTTGTAGGAAGGAGTTGCTTCTCTGCTACCTTTAGGTGGGTTATGGCAATTGGACTCAGGGCATCAGGTATGGTGACAAGTGTCTTTACCCACTGGACCACCTTGCCAGTCCCTACTACAGTTTTTCATTTTCTCCAGTTCAGCCCTAACCACATCTGCTGATGGCTTTAAACTATCACATTAAACTATCACATTGAGTTTTTGTTGATTTTTGACCTCGAGGGGTATCCGAAGACTACTTGGATCACGGTTTAAATGATAATGAAAAGGGAATTCAACATCCAGAGTTTCATTTTCAGACAAAATGTGATGCTGCTAGCTGTTATTTATTAACTGTTTATCAATTGCCACACCACACACATTGTCTCATTTAATTTTTAGTTTGTTTTTGTTTTGTTTTGTTTTTCAAGACAGGGTTTCTTTTGCTGGCTGTCCTGGGACTAGCTCTGTAGACCAGGCTGGTCTTGAACTCACAGAGATTAAAGGCGTGCGCCGCCGCCGCCGCCGCCGCCGCCGCCGCCGCCGCCGCCGCCGCCACCACCACCACCACCACCACCACCACCACCGCCCCGAGTTTGTTTTGATTTAAACCCTGAGAGCCAGGAAGCACCAAAGAACCGTTGCTTCTTCTCTTACTGCACCCCCAGCCAAGCTTTCAAGGATCCGGCTCATCCTTTGCTTCGTTATATTCTCAGTGCCGGCTGGCCCAGTGTTTGTTATAACTGTCATCGTGGCTGGAGCTGCCACGGAATAAGGAAGTACAGCCAGGCTCAGCATCCACTGTAGGGTCGGGCAACATCATTTTCCTGAACAGGAGAGCCCGATGAGTGCCTGAGGTCTGTTTCTACCCAGTCTCCCCACACTTGGCTCCTCTTTATTTCCTGTCGTTTGAAAATGTGTGAAGCTCGGCATGTCTGCCCCTTTTTTTTTTTTAGAGAGAAATTAAGTTTAAATGAATCAAAAACACATGGATCGGCTCTTCCTCAGAGAGACACTCACATTTTAAAATGGAAAGGAAAATACTCGGGACAAAGACCAGATGGATTTTTAAATATGGAAGCAGGGTTGGAATGTTTTGGCAAAGCCTAATCAGTCGGGCACGCCCAGCCCAGACTTTCCCTCATAGCCGCAGAGAGACCGGCCACCTCTGGAATGAGCGGCCCTTGGTCTGTGGGTGACTGCGGAACTGGAAGGCAGGAGTTCATGATGCATCAGTGCCACTTAGAAGTTCCTGGAATCTCTGTGACCAGACAAGCCACTCGGTCCTTAAAATTTTACTTATCTGTTAAAAGGAAGGAGGCCAGGGCCTAGAGAGATGGCTCAGCAGTTAAAAGCACACACTGCTCTTCCAGAGGACCTGGGTTCAGTTCCCAGCACCCACATCTGGTGGCTTACTACTTCTTGTAACTCCAGCTCGGGGGAACCAACCCCTCTGGCCTCTGCGGGTAGCTGTGCTCATGCGCAAATACCCGTACATAGACACACACATATACGAATAATTAAAAATAAATATGGGGACTGGACAGATGGCTCAGCAGTTATGAGGACTGCCTGCTCTTCCAGAGGACCCAGGTTCAATCCCCAGCACCCAGATGGCCACTCACATCTGTAACTCCAATTCTAGGGGATCTGATCCTGTCTTCTGACCACTGCAGGCACCAGGCATGCATGTGGTGCACAGACATACGTGCAGGCAAAGCACCCATACACATACAATAAAAATAAATCTGAAAAAAAAAAAAGGCTGGAATGAAGTTGAGGCATCTAGTTCTAATTAGACATTTTTTTCTTTCTTTCTTTTTTTTTTTTTTTTTGAGGACACACACTTAAGGGCAAAAAATAAAGCCGAAACCCAGATTTTAATCCATTTACTGTGGAGAGAGAGAGAGTGCACACACAAGCAAACAGAGGCTCAGGAGGTTAAGTCATCCACCAAAGGGTCCTCAGCTAACAAACAGCAACCTTGACTTTCTCTTTGGTCTTCAGCCTGGCGCACAGAAACTCATCCTTGGGGTGTGCATCCTCTTCACCATATTGCCTTCTCTGAGAAACATGTTTTCACAGAGAGGATGCAAATTACCATCATGTTCTCGCCTCTTAAGGCAGTATCTGAAAACTCCCATCCTCTCATCTAAAGTTCTCCCAGAGTACCGGACCCTGCTTCTCACTCTGTTTCCCATTGGCAGCATATAGACACTGGCACGGATGCCAGGGGCTCTCCTGTGTTCTGTACCTCTCCATATTGTCTCCCACTGAAGAGCCTCTTCCTCATGCCTCCATGTCGGCTTCCTCTGTCCATCCTTGATTTCATTCGTGCTGTGGCAATTAATCAATGTATCTCAGGCTGGCAGTGGTGGCACTTGCTTTTAATGGCAGCACTTGAGACAGAGGCAGGCGGATCTCTGTGAGTTCGAGACCAGCCTGGTCTACAGAGTGAGTTCTAGGACAGCCAAGGCTACACAATGAAACCCTGTCTCAAAAAAACAAAACCAAAAAGAAAAGAAAAGAATATATTTCTAGGGGCTGGCAAGATGGCTCAGCAGGTTAAAGCCAATTGCTGCCGACCTGAGTTTGATCCCCCGGAACCCACATAGTAGAAGGAGAGAATCAATTCCACAAAATTGTCCTCTGACTTTCATATGTATGCTACAGCATGTGCACACTCAAAGAAAGGAAGGGAAGGAGGGAGAGAGGGGAAAAGGAGAGGCAGGGAGGGAGGGAGGGAGGGAGGGAAGGAGGGAGGGAGGGTTGGCAGACTGTGGAGATGGTTCTATTTTAAGAGCATATGTACCTTTTGCAGAGGACCTGAGTTCGGCTCACACACCTCTGTAAGTCCAGCTTCTAGGGCATCCAAGACCCTGCCTCCATGGGCACCTGAATACATACACACATACACACACACACACACACACACACACACACACACACACGCACACACACACACGATTAAAAAATAAAAAAATAAATCCTTTAGAAAGGAAGGGAGGAAGGGAGACACTTCTTGAGGACTCTTATACCAGAACCTCAGAAAGGCTCTTTGGAAAGATAATTATTACTTATGCTCTTTTTTTCAGTTGGTTTTTTTTTTTTGAGACAGGGTCTAAGGTAGCCAAGGCTAGCCTTAAACTCCTGATTCTCCTGCCTGCACCTCCTAAGTGCTGGGGTTACAGGGGTGCACCCCCACTCCCAGTTTAGAAGAATTATTACCACTCACTAGTCAGATGGTTTGGACCAAGCCATGTCTTCTCTCCAGGCTTCAGTTTCTGCGCCTGTGAGATGAGCATGCATGCTAGCACCTACCCAACACCTGTCTACACAGTTCACAGACACTGCACATTGAGAAGTCAGCAATGGGAGGCGCTTAGGTAGTACGCAGTGTGGGCCGGATTCAGTCCAGGCGCTTTATAGATCCCTGTTCACTTAATCCCCACCAAAATCCTATGAAAATGTTATTATCAACCCTAGTTTCACGTATGTAAAATAGAGGTCGCCAAATTAAGTAATTTACACTGGCTCCCCTCAGGGGGTGGGTGGTGGAGCTGGACTTCAAATTCTGGCCATTCTGGTCCCCGAGTCTCCACCTTCACCGCAGCCCTACGCTACCTCTTATTACCTCATAAAGTGAGGGGGGATAGTTAAAAATAATCCCTTGGCATTTTAATGGCACTTTTCTCATTCTGAAGCACCGTTCATGTTCATTCCTTATTTGATCTTCACAATAACCCTAAGGGTAGGTATTATTAATCCAATTTATGGGGCAAGAACAGAGACTTCTTAAGAGGGTCACGTGTCCCAAGGCACGCAGCTGGCAAAGGCGGTCCGCACTCTATCCAGGACTGCCCGTTCCCAGTGTGTCCCGGGCGTCCCATCCATCCCTTCCTGCCTACGTCTCCTCTAGCTCCAGCACAGACGACTGCTCTGTTCTCTACAGTTTTCTTTAAAGAGGCCCTGGTATTCCCTCAGGACTCCTTGTCAACCATGAACCTGGCTCAGCTCGAAAGCAGCAACATCCCACAAGCAGGGGGTGCTGTGGACTAACTCATGAGTCAGGCACTTCCGGAGCCCCCGTTGAAGAACACAAGAGAGTCCTCCTGACACTCTCTTTTTGTTTTACTATGTTTTAATGTTTATAAGTATTACTTATGTATAGTGTGTGTCCTTAAAGGTATAAATGAGCACACAACATACCTGCTCCCCAGTTCCCAGGTCCCTTAGCATTGTAGTCTAGAAGTTTTGTACACTTATATAAGCAAACATATTTTTTTCACCCAGATGGTAGCACACCATACATTATCTTTTGTTTTTCATACAAATTATATTATACAATAACCACTATTCTTACTCCAGATATTTCAAGATTATTTACCTTTTTTGCTTTTATTTTTGTTAGTGAGGCAGAGTTTCATGTAGCCCAGATGATCTTCAAATTCACTATGTAGTTGAGGATGACTTTGAAATTCTAGCCAGGAGTTGGTGGCTCATGCCATTGATCCCAGTACTCAGGAGACAGAAGGAAGCAGATCTCTGAGTTCGAGGCCAGCCTGATCTACAGAGTGAGTTACAGGACAGCCAGGGCTACACAAAGAAACTTTGTCTCAAAAAAAAAAATTTTTTTTAAAGAAAGATTCTAATCCTTTCATCTGGTTTCTGTGGTCCTTGGCATCAAACACACACATGTGCTAGGCAAGCACTCTTCCAGCTGAGCGACATGGCCCAGCACAAGGTAGCTATCATGCTGATCAATGCACATCATGATTCACAATACCTAATCAATGGACAAGCTAAAAGCTTTGGCCAACTCGTCTTGTACAGTGACGACTGAAGCCGCAATAAATGCACTGGTGTCTCGGTGTTTTGCACACGTGTGTTTGTGAAGAATGGCTTCCCAAAAGTGAGGTTGTTTCGCTGCAGTTTGTGATGTCGGTCAATATTGCTAAGTTCCATCCACAAATGCCACTTGCAGCTGAATCCGCAGTCACGTGAGGATGTTTCTTACACCCTCACCAAACCAGAGACTTATCACAGGTGGTTCCTGACCTTGGCTTGTCTCATAGGTGGGAAGATGCCTTCTCACTGTGATTTTCATTGAATGACTCTGGTAATGAGTGCTCCCTGACCTCTGAAGTTCATATATATGTATAGTTATTCATATATATAAAATTCATACATATGTCATAGTTATCAGGTACCTCTTCATGCTAGGTTCTGTTGTGGCTTCTTCTCCCCAGTTAGCCCTAGCCCAGTTTCCTTTCTTATTTAAGTACATCTGTCTGTCTGTCTGTCTGTCTGTCTGTCTGTCTGTCTGTCTATCTACCTAACTATCTAACTATTGTGTTGAGGGGAGGTACATGCCATGACCCATGTGTGGAGGTCAAAGGACAACTCTCCAGTCAGTTCTCACCCTCCATCATGTGGATCCCAGGGACTGAACCCAGGTCATCGCGCTTGGCTGCAAACACCTTTACCCACCTTCCCATCTGGCTGACCCCTTTGTAGTCCAACTTTCACTTCGTTTCTTGCCTAATGTGCATCATCCTGCTTTATTATATCGTCTAAAAAGCCATTTTCATTGCCTGACCATCCTCACCAGGTCAAGCAGGGGTGACCTTGCCTTTAGAGGGTTAAATGGGAAGGAAATATGGTGGATTTTTTTTTTTTTTTGGTCTTTTCCTTGTTTCTCAAGATTAATTCCTATAACCTAATGAAGCAGAGCTCAGAGGTGTTGGATGGTTCGAGTTGGCCCTGAGTTCTTGTCTGCCGAGACCCACAGTCCAAGGGGTCTCTACACAGCAGTCTGTGTGGGATGCTTGGAAGGTAGACATGTTGCAGATCTATGGTCAAGAGACACTGTTTACTTCATGACTAGCTGTTTGGAAATTCATCCCTAGAAATTTTGGAGCCAGGTAAACATAAAATATGTCTGGGGCTTGTAGCACAGGCCTAGAATCCCAATTATTTGGGCTGCTAAGACAAGCAGATCATAAATTCAAGGCCAGCCTGGTGAACTTAGATCTGTCCTCAAAATAAAAAAATAACGGGCAGTGGTGGCACACGCCTTTAATCCCAGCACTCGGGAGGCAGAGCCAGGCAGATCTCTGTGAGTTCGAGGCCAGCCTGGACTACCAAGTGAGTTCCAGGAAAGGCGCAAAGCTACACAGAGAAACCCTGTCTTGGAAAACCAAAAAGAAAAAAAAAAAAAGAAAAAAACCAAAAGAATAAAATAAAATATACCTAAACACACATTCAAAATAAAAAAATAAAAATGAGGACAGGATACCACCCAATGGGAGAGTACTTCCCTAGTGTGCATAAAATCCTAGGTTCTGTTCCTTGTACTGCCCCAAACAGACAAAGGCCATGAAACATAAAATGTGTTTGCCTGCAAGACTGTTTTGATTGGTTGGTAGGTTAGGGGGTTTCGTTCTGTTTTGTTTGAGTTAAGATCTCATTACATGGCTTTGGCTGTCCTGGAATTCACTATATACTCAATATGTAGACCAGGCTAGTCTCGAACTTACAGAGTTCTGCCTGCTTCTGCCTCCTGAGCACTAGGATTAGTGCCATTATGTGCCACTATGACCCACTACTCTTTTTTTTAAAAACATGGGTATACATGTCCAAATGTATAGGTACCTGCATGTGAGCATGGATGTGGACACCAGAGGTTGAATGTAGTCCTTGATCATGCCCCACCTAATATACTGAGGCAAAGTCTCTCAGTTGAATACACAGCTCATCAGTTTGGTAAGTCCAGCTCACCATCTTGCCCCTGTCTCCATCTCTTGCGCACCCCGGGGTCACAGGTTACAGGCAGGCCATCTGCGATCATCACCTGCAGCTCTTTCAGATGACCTGAGTTTAGTTCCTAGCATCCACAAGGCAGCTTATATCTAACTCCAGTCCCAGGAAATCTGACACCCTCTTCTGGCCTTCGTGGGCAGGAGGCACAAATGTGGCCTACATGCCTACATGAAGCCAAAATATTCATACACATAAAATAAAATAAATCTAAAAGAAAAATATCTTTAAAAGATTTACTTATTTTTATTTGCATAGGTGTTTTGCCTGCATGCATGTCTGTGGGAGGGTGCCAGATCCCCTGGAACTGGAGTTACAGACAGTTGTGAGCTGTCTTGTGGGTGCTGAGTCCTCTGGAAGAGCAGCCATCTAAACTGCTGAACCATCTCCCTAGCCTCTAAAAGAAAAATTGTAAGTAGAGCTTATCTTTTTTTTTTTTTTTTTTTTTTTTTTTTTTGGTTTTTCGAGACAGGGTTTCTCTGTGTAGCTTTGCGCCTTTTCCTGGAACTCACTTGGTAGTCCAGGCTGGCCTCGAACTCACAGAGATCCGCCTGGCTCTGCCTCCCGAGTGCTGGGATTAAAGGCGTGCGCCACCACCGCCCGGCAGAGCTTATCTTAAAAAAAAAAAGTTAGGCCTGGTGGTGGTGGTGGTGGTGCACTCCTTTAATGCCAACACTGGGAGGCAAAGACAGGCAGATTTCTGTGAGTTCGAGGCAAGCCTGGTCTACAGAGTGAGTTCCAGGACAGCCAGGGCTACACAGAGAAACCGTGTCTTGAAAAACCAAAAAAAGAGGGCGCGTGGGGGGGGGGGCGGAGGGGAGGGGGGACGTGGCGCGGCGCTGGAGAGATGGCTCAGAGGTTAAGAGCACTGGCTGCTCTTCCAGAAGTCCTGAGTTCAATTCCCAGCAACCATATGGGTGCTGGCTCACAACCATCTGTAATGAGATCTGGTGCCCTCTTCTGGTGTGCAGGCATACATGCAGGCAGAACACTGTGTGCATAACCAATAAATCTTAAGAAGGAGAAGGAAGGAAGGAAGGAAGGAAGGAAGGAAGGAAGGAAGGAAGGAAGGAAGGAAGGAAGGAAGGAAGGAAGGAAGGAAGGAAGGAAGGAAGGAAGGAAGGAAGGAAGGAAGGAAGGAAGGAAGGAAGGAAGGAAGGAAGAAAGAAAGAAAGAAAGAAAGAAAGAAAGAAAGAAAGAAAGAAAGAAAGAAAGAAAGAAAGGAAGAAAAGGTTAGGATCCCAATGCCCTTTTCCATGTGAAACTCTGAGCCATTTCCCAAGTCTCTCTCTTTGTGGCCCCAGAACACTTCACCCCACAGGTGAGTCCTACTCCTTAAACTGCCTCCATTTACCTGTGAAGTAACCAAAGGCTCCCCTTTAGTCCCTGTCTCCTCAGACCAAAGTAGGAATCATCATACAGATGTTTGTCTTTATTTTTATTACTTATTTATTTAGATAACATCTTTTGTAGCCCAGGCTACCCAAGCTTATTGAGTACCGAGGATGACCCTGTACTTCTCATCTTCAGGGCTCCAGCTCCTGAAGGCTGGGGTTGCAGGCACGTACGGCCATGCCTGGTCTCGGTAGCAGCTCTCTACCAACTGAGCCACATTCTTGGCCCCCCATGGCACCGTCAAGTGAGTTTTCTTCTGCCTGCCAGTGGCTGAGAACCCGTCCTTCAGGAAGCCCGGCTCCTTCTGTGGTCGCCTAACTAACCAGGCCGCCCATTCACACCGCCTCCGCTGCCCTGCCTCGCTCTCCTAACGCACACTTCTAAATCAGTCTTCTGTGGAGGTTCCCCAAGGCCCGCTAACTGATGTGCAAATTCTTTAGTTTGGAATTTAAGGGCCTTGTGATATGGCTCCCGTCTACTTTTCTGGTCCTCTTTCCACTACCTCATGCTCTAGCCACACTGACTTACTCCGCGCCTCTGACCTCACTCACGCCCGTGCTTGGCCCGCGCGGTGTCGCCGCAGCCCAGAGCACGCTCATCCTCTGTGCTCACACTGCTCTCTGTCTGGCTTTGCCCATCAGGCTCTTGTTTGGAAAGGAGAGGTAGCACGTTGTCTTAGTTATGGTTTCCTGTTGCTGCGACAAAACGCCCTCGTCAAAAAACAAGTCGGGAAGAAAAGGTTTCTTTGGCTTACACTCCCAGATCATATAGTCCATCCTTGGGGGAAGTCGGAACAGGAACTCAAGCAGGGCAGGATCCCGGAGGCAGGAGCTGATGCAGAGGCCATGGAGGGGAGCTGCTTACTGGCTTGCTCCCCATGCTTGCTCAGCCTGCTTTCTTGTAGAGCCCAGGACCAGCAGCCCAGGGATGGCCCCACCCACCATGGGCTGGGTCCTCCCCACTGATGACTAATTGAGAAAATGCCTCACAGTTGGATCTCATGGAGCCATTTTCTCAACTGAGGCCCCTTCCTCTCTGATGACTCCAATTTGTGTCAAGTTGACACATAAGACCGGCCAGTATATTTATTTTGTTTTTTTATTTGGGTTTTGTGAGACAGGATCTTATGTAGTCCTGGCTGGCCTAGACTAGCTATATAGCAGAAGGTAACCTTGAACTCCTAATCTCCTTTAGCCTCTCACGTGCTGGGATTACAGGGAAGTGCACCATGCCTGGCTCAACACTTGAAAAAAAAGGTGTGTGTGTGTGTGTGTGTGTGTGTGTGTACACTTGCAGATGCCTACAAAGGACAGAGACATTGGATTCTCCCTGGAGCCATAAACTACCCGATGTGGGTTCTGGGAACAGAACTCCTGGTGTGTGGAGGAATGGCAAGACAACTGAGCCATTTCTCCAGCCCTTAAGATTGCTTGTTTTGTTTTGTTTCAAGACAGGGTTTCTCTGTGTAGCTTTGCACCGTTTTTGGATCTCGCTCTGTAGACCAAGCGGGCCTCGAACTCACAAAGATCTGCCTGCCTCTGCCTCCCGAGTGCTGGGATTAAAGGCGTGTGCCACCACCACCCCACAAGATTTTTTTTAAGGTTTTATTTTATTATATTTTTATTTGTATGTGTATCTGTATTTTAGCCTGCATTTATGTACCACATGCATGCAATGCCTGCAGAGGCCAGAAGATGGCAGCAGATTACCGGGAACTGGAGTTACAGATGGTTGTGAGCTGCCAAGCGGATACTGGGAACCCACCATGGATCCTCTAGGAGAGCAGCCAATGCTATTAACTATTGAGCCATCTCTCCAGCCCGGTTTGATTTTTAATTTACGAGCGTGCTTGTGTGTCTAGGTGGGGGTATGTGCATGGCAGGCTGGGATCACAGACGCATGCCACTGCACCCAACTTTTATAGAGGTGCTAGGATTCTGAAGTCAGGTCCTCATATTTGCCTGGCGAGCATTTAACTGACTGAGCTCTTTCTTCCTAGGCTCTACCTTTTGGGTTGTTTGTTTGTTTGTTTTTTGTTTGTTTGAAACAGGGTCTCCTTGTGTAATCTGGCTGGCCTAGAACTCTCTATGTAGATCAGGCTGACCTTGAACTCAAAGAGCTTTGCCTGCCTCTGTCTCCCAAGTGCTGGAATTAAAGCCTTGTGCCACCATACCTGGTATTAATATTTTTAATATTCTTAATTAGATGTCTGTGTCTGGGTGTGGGTTTATGCTGGAGAGGCCAGAGGCATCAGATCCCCCCCTGGAGCTGGAAGCACAAGTAGTTTCAACCTGAGACACCTGAAGTGGGTGGTGGGAATCAAACTCTGGTCCTCTGCAAGAACAGTTGCTGATCTTTTATTTATTTATTTATTTATTTATTTATTTATTTATTTATTTATTTATTTATTTATTTAATTTATTTATTTTTGACTGTTTAAGCAGTCTTTAATGAAAGCTGTGTAGGTCACACCCCTACTCTTGCATCTTCTCAATTGTTTCTTCCTTGTATTTGTCCTTTTCCTTTCTGACTTGTCGAGACTTGGCTTTCCTTTCCAGGATCTTTTTGCGGTCTTTGTCCAGCTTTAGCCTGGTGATAACCACCTTGCTGGAGTGGATGCTCATGTGGACAGTTGCGCCATTGGCCTTTTCTCGCTGCACTCATTCGATGTAGATGACGTATTTCTTCCTGGACACTTGGACCACTTTGCCAATCTGCTGGCCTTTGCAGTGTTCTCAGACAACCTGAACTTCATCGTCCTTTCGAATGGGCATAGACCGAACATTGTACTTCTTCCTCAGCTCTTTGGAAAGGGGGAAGACATGATCTTCCTCCGAATGTGAGAAGGTGCATTGAAATGCCGTTTGCGGTTCTTGCTTCGGTCCGAAGTCACAAAGGGATTGAACTTCATTTTGGCGGCTACGACCCAGCGATGGCCGCAAAAGGAAAGAGCCAGTTGCTGATCTTAACCCCTGAACCATCTCTCCAGCCCAGGCCAGCCTGGTCTATCTACATTGTGAGTTCCAGGACAGCCAGCGCTACACAGTGAGACCTTTTTAAGAAAAAAAAAAAAAAAAAAAAAAAAAGACAGCATCTTACTAAATTGCTGAGGCGAGCCTTGAACTTCCTATCCTCCCATCTCAACCTCCCAAATAGTAGCTGGGAGTACAGGCCTGTGCCCCCAAGCCCTGTGTGGTGCTGAGGATGGAACTGAAGGTCTCTTCCGTACTGTAAGAACTCTACCTCTAATCCACACCCTCAATGTCTCTCCTGTGTGAGAAAGATGAACTGTTTGGGGCCTTGTCACTTCCAGGGCTATAGCCACCCCTTCAGATTCTTGGAGAGTCAGGAGATGATGCAACTCTGAGCCCCGCCCCACACTCCCCTGTGGAGCACAGTACAAATCTGCCTAGGCGTGGAGACAGCTCTCCCATGTGTGAGCGGAGGCCCCACGCATATGTGTCTAACTGATTGGGAGGAAGAACATTTGTTTACTTGGAGGGTTTGAAATGCATGCAGATGGAAAAGGAAATGGAAAGCTGTCTTATCCCTCGCCCCCCACCCTCCCCCCAGGCCCCAGTGTCCCTTGAGTGAACAGATGGGCACAGACACTTCTCTGCCACAGACCTGTTGGCATGATGGGTGGTGATGGGTGGTGACCTGTGTGCTGACAAAGTCGGACGGAGCAGAAGCAAGCGCTGGCGCTTTTCCACACTTCCTCCCAGCACATGTGCAGAGGGGACGGTGAGATTCCCCACTTTAGGAGACTTCCTTCTCCCTCCAACGGCCGGCCAGATGATCGTGGTCAGGTCCTTAGTCTCCCTTACCCCAAAATAGAGACAGCTGCACCTTCTCTGCTCTCTGTGTGAGCGTCACAGGAGTGCCTTGCAAATTCGCTTTTAAAGGTATTTATATCTTGCCTTGCTGTGGGATGGATTTCCAGGGAGTTAAAGGGTAATGTAAGATGCAAAGAGAGCATAAATTAAAAACGGACATAAAAAAAAAAAAAAAGGAGCAAGAAGCTAACGAGCTAGAAATGAAGGCAGATGCTCACATTGGTGTATGTAGATCTCCAGGGTTGACGGGATGCTGCAAAGTGTGTTCTGAATCACTGAGAGAGGTCACTTGAGGCGATGGTGTTTTAGGGTATCTGGAATGGAGATTGAGAGCTGCAGAAAAGCTGACTAATTCAGATTAGGCTGTGGATCTGAGAGCAGGAACTGGTTCCGATCTCATCCTCTGCCCAGATGTTACTTCTTTAACCCAAATCCAGATGTATTCAAACCTGGGGGCAGCCAGGTCCTTCCATCCCCCACTCACCCTATACAAGGGACCCTTTGGGGACCAACTTGTCTACCTTCTACTCAGACACTCCAAGGAACAACAGCACACAGCTCTAGGACCTGGGATGTAGCCCAGTTGGCAGAGAGCTTGTCCCGCATGCTCAGAGCCCTGGGGTGGATCCTCAGCACAGTGTAGATAGGGTATGGGGGGCACATACATGTAATCTCAGCATTTGGGAGGTGGAGGCAGGAAGATCAGAAATTCAAGGTTACCCTCAGCTATGTAGTGAGCTTGAAGACCACCTAGGCTGTATGAGACCCCGTTTCAGAACAACAAAGAGTTTTATATTTATACATGTACATATATACATGTATGATAAATGTCATAAAGTTAATTGTCTTGTTTGTTTTGAGATGGCTCTCTCAACTACTGCCAAGGGTGGTCTCAGGCTACAGTTTGGCCTCAGCCTCTTCAGTAGCTGAGACTATAGGAAGGTAGCGTCATCCTTAAAAAGAAAAAAAAGTTTATTTCATTAGTAGGTGCACATGCATGCCTGTGTGAGTGATGTGCACCACGTTCATGCAACTGCCCTCAGAGTCCAGAAAGCATCGGAACCCCCTGGAACTAGTGTTCCAGGCAGTCGTGAGCCTCTTCACGTGGGTGCTGGGAACTGAACACGAGTCCTCTGCAAGAGCAGTAAGCACTCCTTTTTTTGTTTTGGTTTGGTTTGGTTTGGTTTTTCGAGACAGGGTTTCCTCTGTGTAGCTTTGTGCCTGTCCTGGAACTCACTCTGTAGCCCAGGCTGGCCTTGAACTCGCAGAGATCTCCTTGCCTCTGCCTCCTGCATGCTGGGACTGCTGAGCCATCTCTCCAGCCCCGATTCATCCTTTCAAAATGTACACATTAGTGTTTGATTTGTTTTTTTTTTTTTTTTGAGTATGCAAACACACTCCGCATCTGTGTCAACGCCACCTCAGCTCACTCTTTGCCACAGAGACGCAGCCCTTTGTCCTTAGCTTCCCTCCTGTCCTCATTCTTAATCCTTCAAGAATTTTGGACCTAAATTTTGGAACAATTGCCTCATATTTCAGCATTTTCCACCTCTGCTCCCTCTCTTTGGCAGTGTTCCCCTTAGATCAACCATGCTGAAAGTAATGATGATCTGGGACCATGAGGTCTCCAGAGACTGTAAGGTCAAGGGGC
Organism: Peromyscus maniculatus bairdii; assembly: GCF_049852395.1. Classification (NCBI taxonomy): domain Eukaryota; kingdom Metazoa; phylum Chordata; class Mammalia; order Rodentia; family Cricetidae; genus Peromyscus; species Peromyscus maniculatus. The sequence continues at coordinate 89,800,356 of NC_134859.1, read as the reverse complement.
GCCCTCTGAGAATCCAGGCTGCATGAGGCTGTGGGCAAGACCCGCCCCGGGAGCGGCAGCACTTGACAGATAACATCGTTAGACTGTGACTCACTCCTGCGGCGGCGGTCTGGAAGCTCAATCCTCAGCGCTTACAGCCTTCAAAGGACTGCACATGACCCTCTGAGCTCTGTGGCAAGCCGGAGTTCAGGCCGCCTTATTCCTGAGGTGGACACTTCTTCAAACCCCTTTGCTCCATATTGAGAGCCCCACATGTTGATAGGTTGTTGGTTTGGGGGGGTTGGGTGTTTGTTTGTTTGTTTGTTTGTTTGTTTGTTTTTCAAGACAGGGTTTCTCTGTGTAACCACCCTGGTTGTCCTGGAACTCGCTCTGTAGCCCAGGCTAGCCTCAAACTTATAGAGATCCACCTGCCTCTGCCTCCCGAGTGCAGGGATTAAAGGCGTGCACCACCACCGCCCGGCATGTTAACACTTTATGTGTTGGAGCTGGGTGTGGTAGGGTTCCCCTATAATCTCAGTACTCAGGAGGCTGATACAGGAGACTTGGGCCTCTAAACAGTCTAGACTATGAAGTCTTTAAATAAATAAGTAAATAAACAAATAAAAGTGAATATGTTTTGGGAGTCTGAAGAGAAAAAGAAGCCTGTCCCCTTGGTGGGAGAAGAGGGGGCCCTTCTCATCTAACCAGAGATTTGGCACCTGAGATGACCCACTGTAGGGACCCTAACCCGGATTATGGAGTTAGAACCGGGCAGGACTCCCTAAGAGTCGCACAGTTCTGTTCTCCTCACATTCTTGAGCCAGGACCTGAGTGGAACTGTTGAGAAGGTGGCCTAGAACTCCCTCTGTGAGGGGAGACAGAACTCCTCTGTGAGGGGAGACAGAGCTCCCTCTGTGAGGGGAGACAGAATTTAGTCTCTCAGAACTCCCCATCTGGTGGAGCAATTTGAGCAAAAACAATAAGGAAGTCTTTGACAAAGTACTATTGTTTCCAGTCGCAAATCTTATAAAGGCTGAAGTTACAGCGAGTGATTGGCATCGAGGCAGGATCCTCCAGAAGCATGTGTTGAGCCACTCTGGATCACAGAGGGCCCCCACAATGCTTCAAAAACTCCTTTCTGGGGCTGGCGTATAACTCAGTAACAGAACACTTGCCTAGCGATCTGAAGCCACTTCTGTCCTGGGGGATATCTTCCACATTGCCTTTTTGAGAATCCTCACAGCCATCTGGGTCACACACAAAGCCAAGAGTCAATGCTCGACTGGATGGGGAAACACTGTCTCCAGGTTAGCTGTCCCTAGCAAGAAGAAAGGCTCCCACACCCATGTCTTACTACCTCCTGCTACCACACTGACTTCAGATGACGGGAGGACCACTGAGTATTCCTGAGGTGGAGGTAATGATGCAGGGAAGGGAGACAGCTCGGGGAGGGGGGGATGTGGTCTACCTAAGGAGGACACAGGGATAGAGGAGCCAGGTGCACCAAATGGAGCGGGGGGGGGGGGGGGGGGGGGGAGCCTGGAGAGATCAGCCACTCACTTGCCAACCATGGCATCAGCATGACCATCTACTTTCCCAAACTCTCCAGGCATCTGTCCCAAACACAACCACCCTGTGAGGTCTTGGTGCGTCACTCACATTTTCTTCTCTTTCTTCTTCCTCCCCGCCCCGCCCCGCCGCATGCTCCTGTGTGGATGGCCTCCATAGGGGCACTATTCCTTGTATGTAGAGGTATTTTATTGTACTTCGTGGATGTGCTTTGCCTACCTGTATGTTTGTGCATCACTTATATGTCTGGTGCCTGTAGAGGTCAGAAGAGGGCATCAGATCTCCTGGAACTGAAGCTGCAGATGGCTATGAACCACATGGGAGCAGGGAACTGAACTTAGGGCCTCTGGAAGAGCAACAAGTGCTCTTAACCACTGAACCACGCCTCCAGCTACTTTCTTCTCTTTCGTCTTCTTCTTCTTTTTTTCTTATAGTACTGAGGATTGAACCTAAGCCTCCTCCCTTGCTTTTAAAAAAGTATTTTTTTACTTTTATTTGTTTATTTGTTTCTGTTTTCTGAGACAGGGTTTCTTTGTGTAGCTCTGGCTGTCCTGGATCTCTCTTTGTAGATCAGGCTGGTCTCAAGCTCACAGAGATCCTCCTGCTTCTGCCGCCCAAGTACTGAGATTAAAGGTGTGTGCCACCGCTGTTGCTGCCGCTGCCGCTGCCGCCGCCACCGCTGCCGCCACCTGATTTAAGTTGGTGGCTAGCCTGATCTACATAGTAAGTTCCAGGACAGCCAATGCTACATAGTAAAACTTTGTCTTGAGAAAGAGAGAGAGAGAGATCTGGGTTCAAGTCCCAGTACATACATGGCAGTTAACACTCTCTAACTCTAGTCCTTTTCTGTCCTCCATGGGCACAGACATATAGGCAAACAAAACACCCATACAAGTAACAATAAATAATAAATTTAAAAAATAGAGGAGGACTAGAGAGTTGGATCCACAGTTAAGAGCACTGGCTGCTCTTACAGAGGACCCAGACTTGATTCCCAGCACCCACGGGGCTGCTCACAACTGTCTCTAGTTCTAAGGGATCTGACACCCTCTTCTGGCCTCCACAGGCACCAGACACCCAAGTGGTGGACAGACATACATGCAGGCAAAACACCCATACACAGAAAATAATTTTAAAAAATTTGCTTTTGGTTTCATTTTGTTTTGTTTGAGAAAGGGTTTTTCTGTATAGCCTTGGCTGTCCTGGAACTTATTCGGTAGACCAGGTTGGCCTCGAATTCAGAGATCGTCCTGTCTCTGCCTCTGGCATACTGGGATTAAAGGCATGTGCCACCATGCTGAGCAATAAAATTTTGTGTTTAAAGTTTAGAGACAAGGTCTTATTAAGCTGCCCAGCTTGATCTTGCGTTCTCAGCCTCCCACGGCACATCCTCTTGTTTTCAAAGTGAGGTTCCAAGGCCTGAAACTGCAGACACCTAGCTCGCTGTAGACTTGAGATTCAGTCCTATGTTTTCTGCTCTTAGGCCTAGGAACCGAACCCCTGTGTTACCTTGTCACCCCATCAGGCCAGGGTCCCTGGTCATTAGTGACCCTCTGGTCCCCACTCTGTGCCCAAGCAATTTTTCCTGCCCAGTGTTTGGGGCAAAGCAGAAGGGCTCATCCACAGGGCTGCTCCCCGGCTGCACTAGGTACCTCCCTTCCCCTACCCAGCCCAGCTCTACCTGCTTAGCCCCAGCTGAGTGCCAGGCAAGGGAAGTGAGGCGAGGCCAGAGGGTTGTTTTTCCTAGTGAGAAAAAAATGGCTAAAATCCTGCCATCTCTCATAGAAGACAGAGGCCCTTCTGGCTTTCCTGCTGCCCCCAACATGGGCCAGATAATTGGAGACAGATTTGGGGCCTTGGATTGGGAGGTGAGGCTTGAAATACAGTCATCAAGCCTCCTGTGGGCCTCTGTGTGCTTGAGTATTATGGCTTTGTTGGGATTTGTGTGTGTGTGTAAGTGTGGTATGTGTATCTATTGTGTGCATGAGAACCATGCCTGTGTTCCTTGTATTCTTGGTTAGTGTGCTGGACTCTGTATGGTGTGTATGTGGGTGTGGGTGTGTGTACATGTATGTGTTTGTGCATGGTGTGTGTGTGATTTGTGTCAGTGTGGTATATGTATCTACCATGCTCATGAGAACCATGCCTATGTTCCTTGTATTCTTTGTCAGTGTGCTGGACTCAGTGTGGTGTGTGTGTGTGTGTGTGTGTGTGTGTGTGTGTGTGTGTGTGTGTGTATGTAAGAGAGAGACAGACAGACAGACAGACACAGACACAGAGAGAGAGAGACAGAGACAGAAAGAGAGAGAGAGCCTCTGTGAGAAGCTTCTTAGTTTGATTTGTTTTCTTTTGTGAGATTCAGTCCAGCTTGGCAAGACCTCATCAACCCGTTTAGGATCCTATTACCTGAGACCTGATGATTAAATGTAAAACGATAATGAAGATTAACAAAACAAAAAAAGCAGGAAGGCGGATGGCCTTCAGGGAGAGGATGTGAAGGAGACGTCCAAGCAGAGTGAGAATGATAGCGAAGTGAGGACCTTCGTGCAGGGCTACAGGACTCCGTTCATGAAGACGAGGCCCAGTTTCCTTCCCTCTTTGCTGAAGGACCTCACAAACTTCCAGAGTGGTCCAGCAACTCTGAAACACCCCAGGCCACACTGAAGAGGCCCTGTTACCATCCATCCTACCTGAACCTGGGACCCAGAAAGAGAGTCAAGCCTTTCCTCACAGCCTCTCTGCACACATTCATGAATGTAAATGTTGCTAGAAACTGGAGACAGCTGGGTGGTGGTGGCGGTGCACGTGTTTAATCCCAGCACTCGGGAGGCAGAGCCAGGCGGATCTCTGTGAGTTCGAGGCCAGCCTGGGCTACCAAGTGGTGCAAAACTTATATGTATGTATATATATATAGTGTGTCTGTGTGTGTGTCTGTGTGTGTAAAACAGCCATGAATAAGCTAGATACTACTTGTCTGCAGAGAAAATTGAGGCTTATGATATAGCAAGGACCTTAATCTGTAGTTCCTCCAAGTGATTATGTATCTTTTCATTCCACAAGCATGCATGGGGCCTAGGGCTGTAGATCAGCTTGCATGAAACCCGGGGTTAGAACCCTAGCGTCATATAAACCAGACTTGGTGACACATGCCTGAAATCCCAGCACTTAGGAGGTAGAGGCAGGAGGATGAGAATGTCAAGGTTATTTTCAGCTACATAGTGAGGTAGGGACCAGCATGGGATGGACATGAGACTGACTACTGTGGGATGGTCTGTATGTCAAATTACTCTGATTGGTCAATAAATAAAACACTGATTGGCCAGTGGCTAGGCGGGAAGTATAGGCGGGACTAACAGAGAGGAGAAAAGAAAGAACAGGAAGGCGGAAGGAGACACTGCCAGCCACCGCCATGAGAAGAACCATGTGAAGACACCTGTAAGCCACGAGCCTTGTGGCAAGGTATAGATTTATGGAAATGGATTAATTTAAGATATAAGAACAGTTAGCAAAAAGCCTGCCACTGCCATACAGTTTGTAAACAATATAAGTCTCTGTGTTTACTTGGTCGGATCTGAGCAGCTGTGGGACTGGTGGGTGAGAGAGATTTGTCCTAACTGTAGACAAGACAGGAGAACTCTAACTACAAGACACTGCCTTTTTTTTTTTTGGCTTTCAAGGCAGGGTTTCTCTTTGTAGCTTTGCACCTTTCCTGGAACTCACTTGGTAGCCCAGGCTGGCCTTGAACTCACAGAGATCTGCCTGGCTCTGCCTCCCGAGTGCTGGGATTAAAGGCGTGCACCACCACCACTGCCCAGCGAGACACTGTCTTAAAGCAAAACAAAACAAAACAAAAAACCCAAAAGCCTTATCTGCCTTGAGCATGATGTGGGGCACAGAGACAGGTAAAGAGGCAAGCCCTGCCCTCACAGACTCACTCCCCCAGGAGGACTCCATCCATCAGTGATGCCCCAAGAAGGAAGTTCCTGCTTGTTAGCTGGGCTGACAGTTCTCAATACAGGTGCCCTTGTGCCCGGGCTGTGGACTTAAAGCAATGTTACTCCCCAAATCCATGGTTCCTTACCAATAATTTTGCTGGAAGGACTGGGCTGGGAGAAGGCTACATGGTGGGAAATAGATGTGTGTTCTGGGGCTTGAGAAGACACAGTGATGGCCTGACTGTCCACCCTGACTTCTTCGATGCTTGGCCTTTGCTAGGGGCCTTTAGATGCCAGGAGGAAGGAGAGGAGACGAGAACACACACATTTGGTCCCTCTGGGCTGGTCTCTGACGTTCTGAAGTGACTGGCTGGGTGGGGATGGGGGTGAGAATCCCCTCCTCATTTGTAACAGCCTGACTCAATTCCCCGGAGGGGCCGCCAGCCTTCTCCAGCTAAATCGCTTCCAGTTTGTTTCGTCAAGCCCTTGGCCCCAACATCAAAGCTCCTTTGGAGTTTCTGGGGGTTGTTGCTTTTGCATGGTGTTTATTTCAGAGATGGTTTGCCTGTCGCTGGCCGTGTGGAGTGGGACAGGGGAGAGTGCTGGAGCCTTTACATTTTAGAAACACCAGGTTGGGAAGGTGGAAAGATACTTTCCATGACAGCCTCTCAGGACGCTATTTCCTCCATGCCTGCCTCTAGCTGGGGCAGAGGTCCAGGAGATGGAAGACTGCCTCATCCTGTCCAGAGAGAGCCCTGCAGCTGCCCAGCAGGCCCGCCCCAACTCCTTCCATACCTGAATGCCCTTTCTGCCAAGGGTCCTAATAGCTTTCTCTTTGCCCAATTAATTGAACACGCGCTTGGCTACTGGCACTCTTGGTTGGCCTCTTCTAGCTCCGGGCTCTGGCACCTTTTTTTCCCGGGAGCCGCTGCAGGTTCCAGCAGATCTTGTCTTTCCTGTAACCACCCCAGGTGCCTAGCTCAGGGTGAATGCTCAGAGAGAGGACCTCTGTCTAGATACCATGGGTGGGGCAGGGATGCTGTTGACGGTCCAGGTGGAGGCTGAGTTCCTAGGACTCTCTCCAGGAAAAAAAAAAAAAACCCGCCCTGGGTGAAGTGGAGACAATTCTTGGCCTGAACCATTCTTTAGACTAAGAACAAAGGAGAGAATGAGACAGACACAGGGAATGTGTGTGAGCAGAGGAGCCAAGGCTTCATTAACCGACTGAACGTGAAAGGTTACAGCCCTGAGTTGCAGCAGCAGCATGCTCCTGGGCCGACTGCTGGTCCTTGACATAGGATCCATAGAAACTGGGGGGGCTCCAGACTCCCCTCACTCTTCCCCCCCCCTTCCACTAGCTCATCTACTTCTATTTATTCTTCATATTCTGTCTCTTGCCAGGCCACACTCTTCATGGAGCTTATCTTTCTACCTGTTGTATTAGTGTTCCCAGATGAAGGGAATGTCTTGGGTAACCATGGCCACCTTGTAGCATTTCCCAATTTCATAAGAGGTGCTTGCTAATAAATGAGAGAGCAGGGTCTGGAGGGATGGCTGAGCAATTAAGATCATTGGCTGTCCTTCCAGAGGATCCAGGTTCAAGTCCCAGCATGGCAGCTCACTTCACATGGTAACTCTCAACTGTTGTTAATTCTAGTTCCAAGGGATCCAACACCCTCTTCTGGCCTCCATGGACACCAGGCATGCATGTGGTATGCAGACACACACACAGGCGAAACACCCATGTGCGTAATAAAACAATAAAAAAATTAAAAACAAAACAAAAACACAAACCAAGAGACCAGCTGGGAGAGATGAAATTGGAGACTGGATGTGACTTCAGCTATTGTCCCTGATGGGAGACTATGGAAAGGCTCTGAGCACACATTCATGCGGCGAGACGTCGGTCTTTACCAGGAGCTGCCGTCTAGGCACTCGGCTAGGCTAAGGTGGGCTTTTCCTGCTCTGTGTTCGGGCGAGTCTAACTTGGACTCTTCCCCCACGTGACGTGGACATTCAGAAGACCTGAACGTGGACTCTCCGTCTTCAAACCAATTCCTCCTCCTCTTCCTCATCATGCCATCCATCAAACTCAGAACCTCAAGAATGCCAGGCAGGTGCTGTACCACTGAGCTCAGCCCCAAGCCGCTGTCCTGATTAGAGTGAGGGGTCCCTTTGATTCAGTCAAGCGGATGCTTCTGTCGGCACCCACGCCCTCCTTCCATGCCCATCCTACCTTTGCTGACCAGTTATTTGTCAGCTGCGTGAATGTGGTCACAACTGGTGATTAAAACCATTGGTCCGACTGAGGGTGAGCGGCCCACATCCCTGGCATAGTTGCTAATCCCTTAAAAGTATGTTTTTAATAATCATGGGAGAGGAGGTCAGGGTGGGTGGTCCTGAAAGCTGTGATCCAGCCATCTCTCTCCCCCCACCCCCCCACCCCTGTTCCCATGGTTTCTCCTGGGCAGACACTCCAGGGTGTGTTGGGAAGACTGGCCAACTCTACAACAGATGGACATGGTGCCTGGTACACAGCTGCTACCACCATTCAGGGACAGGCCTGTGCCAAGGGCGTGGCTAACTGAAGTGCCCAGGGGTCAAGAGGCTTTTGCCACGTGGAAGGATTAAGTATGCGCCTGCATTGCTCTCACTCGTGAGCCAAGGCCTGAGGAGGAAGTGTGGACTCCAGGAGACCCCTTACCAAGGCAACCCCGTTCCCTTTTCTCCGGCCTCTCTTCTTAGAAGAGCTTCAAGTTGAAGGAGACCACTCCTACTCACTTAGGTTCTTTGAGTCTCCCAATTGTCCCCAACCATTTGATTAATATTACAGCGGCAGGCACATAGTAAACAGAAGCTGTATGTTAATATGATGTGTGTAACGTCATTATTGTGGGGTACATTTTATTGACCGCTTTGGCAGACCAGCCAGGTGTGGCGGGATTCTCTAATCTCAGTACCCAGGAGACCAAGGCAGGGGTGGTAACTGTAAGTTTGAGGCCAGCCTGGTCTATGTAACAAGTTTTAAGCTAGCCAAGGCTACCTAGCAAGACTCTGTCTCCAAAAAAAAAAAAAAAAAGCAAACAATAAATATGATTATTTCTTTTTAATTTTTAATTTTTTTTTTCACAACAAGATGCCAAACAGTCTTTATTATCCTATTTTATCTTCAAAGCTGGGGATGAAAACCAGGACCTCATGCTAGACAGGAGGAGTATTTCTAGCCCTGTTATCTTGTATTGTATATGGGAAATCTGAGACTCAGAAAGACTAACTTACTCAAAAGCACATAACTAGTAAGGTACAGGGTCAACATCAACCCCCCTCTCTGGCCAACTTCAAACTTATACTTTTCTAATTTTGATGTTATACCATAGAGAAGATGAGAAACAAAAATAATACACAGCCGTCACTTCGAAAATTCAGATAATCAGGTTAGGTGTGGTGGCACAAGCTTTTAATCCCAGCACTCTGGAGGCAGAGGCAGGAGGATCTCCTTGAGTCAGAGGCCAGCCTGGTCTATATAATGAGACCCTGTCTCTAGCAAAATAAAACAAAACAAATAAACAAACAAAAAGCAGATGACCTGGCTCCCCAGACGTGAGGCATGTACACATACTAAAGCATCTTTCAAGGGCGCTTCCCAGACATTGTAGTTGAGAGCCTCGAGAGTGGTACATCACAGGTTTAGAGGATGGAGAGGCCGCTAAGAAAGACAGACGTCACCAAAGACTTCAGAGGGATGGGTGTAATGGTAAATATCAAATGCCCCTTCCACACTCCTGTTTTGAACACTTGTTCACCAGCTAGCAGCATTATTTTGGGAGGTTCTAGAATTTCTAGGAGGCTAGTCCTAGCTGGAGGAAGGTCACTAGGGTTGTAGCCTGGCCTTGATTCCCGCTGTGCCCTCCACTTCCTGGTCCACTGTGATGTGAACAGTCTCCACCACACACTCCTGCCGCCACCGCTTTCCCTGCCATGTGGGCTGAAACCAAAACAAATCAAAATAAACGGCCCTAATGAAGCTCTCCTCCCTCAAGCTGCTTCTGTCATGGAGATGAGAAAGGAACAGGGCAGATCGGAATTCAGTGGCGGTGAGTGGCGGGATTCAGCGGGCTGGCTCTCTGCAGCCTGCTGACTTCTGTCTTCCAATATCTTGTAAATAGGCCTCTCTCTCTCTCTCTCTCTTTTTTTTTTTTCAAACTTTTCTTTTTATAGTGTATGGGCGTTTTGCCTCATGTATGTCTGTGTACCACGTTTGTGCCTGATGCCCATAGAGTGGAGAAGAGGGCATCAGATCCCCTGGACCTGAAGTTACAGATGGTTAGGAGCTGCCATGTGGGTGCTGGGGGCTTACCAAGTCCCATCGAAGAGCAGCCAGTGCTCTTAACTGCTGAGCTGTCTCTTCAGCCCTGGCCTCCTTGTAACATTTGCAGGATTTAAGGCAAGAACCCAAGCAAAAGGTCATAGACAAAAAGTTATAAATAAAGATTATAAGTCAAGAAAATCATCCAATAGAACATTCACCTGGAAACTCGTCTCCCCGATGACTTGGGGTTTTGAACTGGAGCGTGGTGGTACTGTCCTGACGTTGGCGTCCCCGCCTTCTCTCCACACTAGCAGTTCCCTTGGGCTCCATTTCCTGTGAGAATTCTTCTCTAGTCTATCTGCACACATCTGCCAACTTCCAGACATCTATCAACAGCTGTTACTGCCCTCAAGAGGATGGACGGGGCAGTGGCTCCATGGGTCTTGGAAATCGGCTCAAGTCACTGGGACAGAGAATTGGAAGGACTGTGAAAGAATCAGAACTAGGTCAGATGAGTTCTTACCTTGGGTGTTTAGTTTAAGGTATGCCAAAAATGTCATATATATATGGTCATCCTTGGCAACACACTCCACTGTGTCAGGCTGGCCTGCCTCATGGGGGGGAAAAGTAAAAATAAAAGTCAGAATTAATAAAAAATGCCATATTAAAAAAAACAAACTTTGGGGACTGGAGAGCTAGCTCAGCAGTTAGGAGTCTGTATTGCTCCTGCAAAGGACCCTAGTTCAGTTCCCAGCACCTCTATTGAAGGCTCACAACCTCCCGTAACTATGACTCCAGGGTAATCCAAAACCTCTGGCCTCCCCAGGTATTCCTGTGTACAAACCCCACACAGACTCACACCCATACACAAAATCAGGAACAATAAAAATAAATCTTTTTTTTTAAGAAAGAAGAAATCCGCTTTTAAGATAACAAAACCAATATTGCTTTCCTTTTCTTTGTTATTGGTTTATTTATGTAGCCTCAGACTCCATGTGATGTCACACACCCCTGGTGCAGGACCCCAGAGCGTAGTGGAAGGGAGAGTCTGAGGACAGAGCTGAGGCTGGACGGTGAAGGGTAGAAGCTCCTAGAACAAGCTCTCTACAGGAATCCTCTTGTCCGGAGCCTCAGGGGTGGAAAATTAAAAGTACACAAGAGCTTCAGCACCCGGCAGAGCGGCCAACGTTTCCTAGGCTCTCTATGCGCAGTTCTTGAATAAACGCACAAAACTAACTTGCCAGGGGTTCTGAGGAAGGTCCCTCTCAGCATAACCTCAGTGTCGTGGTGTTGGCTGGACCAGGGATGGGAGCAGAGGCAGGCAACCTGGTCATGGCTTCGAGAGGCAGGAGCAGCCATGCTGGGACAGACTTGGAGGCCAGGGTGTCCGAGACTCACCCAGAGCAGGGTTAAGAAGACAGAAGGGGGTTGGGGGTGAGTCTCAGAGGTACAGCTCTTGCTTGACTGATGGAGGGCCCTGGGCTCCCTCTGAATAATACCAAAGAAGACAGGAGGAAGGGAAAGGATGCAAGATGGTGGTGAGTGGTGGAGGAGGAGGGAGGAGCTGAGGGCCAAGCCGAGGAACCAGAGAGTAAGCAGGAAAGAGCTGTGGAGCCTGGCAGGAAGAAAGAGCTCAGGGGGCGGGAAGGAGTGAGTGGGTTGTGTTTCTAGTGAATCAGCAGGGGCCTGGAGACAGGGAATTCAAGGCTCTGAGTAGGGCTCCCAGAAGCCCAGAACAGAAGAAGGCAATTCCTCAAGGAACAGGCTCACAGTTCCCTCCCAGCTAACTGGGGATACACATTGACATTTCCTGCTTCAGGCCTAAACCCTCACCCATTGCCCAGCCTCTCATCCCTCTTTCCTCCCCTACCTCCCCAGGGAAGGACAAAGACACTTAATTATGAAGTCTTTCTACCTAAGTGCTTGGGAACCCCACGACATCTCAGAGTGTGGCAGCCCCATCCTCCCGGCTCAGCTCCTTCTCCTTCTGTCTGGATGTCTGGACATGCCTGCCTTCCTGGGATGTCGCAGAGAAGGACACCTGGTGAGTGGGGACATCCCTCGGGCCCTGGGTGAGCTCTGGGGCTCAGGTGATGATCTCTGGGGTTTGGACCGGTTCCCTCTTTGCTGCCCAAGTCCCTCCCATTTGGTCAGAGAGAGGTTTGGACACTGCCCCCACCCCAAAAAAAGATGTGAACCCAAAAGGAAAAGAAATTTGAATTTTCAGTTTTAAAATGGTCCCCCTGTGCCAGGCCCTGGGCGAGGCTGTTACAAAAATAAACTCAATTCCCTGGAAAGTTTTTTGTTCTTCATTTCCCTCCAGTAAAGTGGTTTATTGTTAGTGTTGGGGACATGGCGGAGGGGGGGGGGCGGCGGTGCACATGAGAGCGTGGCAGCCAGAAGTCAATGTCGGGTATCTTCCTCAACCAGGCTTCACTTTCACTCTGTGAGACGGGGTTCCTTGCTGAATGGGGACCGGCTTCCCAGCAAGCCCTAGCCCTAAGATCACAGGCTTAGTCTCATGTGGGTTCTGGGGTTCAAACTCCAGTCTTCCTGTTTTCATGGCAAGCACCTTCCCCCACCCACTCAGACACCTCCTCAGCCCTCTCCTGGAATTTTTTGAGATAGATTTTTTTTTTTCAACGCTGAAGGTGTAAGGAGGAAAAACAAAAAGAGGAGGAAGCCGGATGGCTCGAGTTCAAGTTCAAGACTTGGGTTGCAGCAAACAGACCTAGGACCAAATCCCAGCCCTTGGCTTCCTCGGCTCTGGGAAAGGAACAAGACTCTGCACTCCTCCGGCTAAGCCTGGGTTCCCGCATCTGCTAAGGAGGGCGGAAGACTCTTCACTCAGCAGTTAGAATAGTTAGAGGAATAGAGTACCAGCCTGGAGAGATGGCTCAGTGGTTAAGAGCACTGACTGCTCTTCCAGAGGTCCTGAGTTCAGTTCCCAGCAACCACATGGTGGCTCACAACCATCTGTAATGAGGTCTGGTGCCCTCTTCTGGTGTGCAGGGACACATGCAAGGAGAACACCGTATACATAGTACATAATAAATAAGTACTGTATATATTATACATAGTACATAATAAATAAGCAAATCTTAAAAAAAGGAAATGGAATATCATGCTTGACACATCGGGCAGATGGCACAGTTTAGGTGCTGGGTTTTATTGTTGCCAGTCTTGGTGAGGTCTAAGCACTCACCAGAAGCTTTGTCTTGCAGGAAGGACCCTGGGCCTGTGGCGTGGGCTTCAGTTCAATGGTTACATGTGAACCAGAGGAAGTGTGTGTGCAGGGGAGGGCCCCCACTCCAATTTCCCAGGAGCCTGGTACAGAAGTACAGATGCTGCAAGCTTAACTATGAAAGAGCCTGAAGTCAGGGGCCCTGAGGACACAGACATCCCTCCCACCCACAGGGGTGGGGTAGGGGGACAATCCACTCCACCGCAGTGGGTGGTTTCTCTGGCCCAGAAGCTTTTTCTGTGACTCAGGGAGAAGTTGCTGTCAGCCCTGGGCTGCAGCGGGGACTCACACTTCCAGTCACACCCCATGTCCATCGCTGGCTCTTCTTGCCTCCAATAGCCACACTTAGAGGTTCGGAACAATGTTTCCCGGGTGCACGAGGAGGTTGTACTCTGAATACAAGAGTGTGGGCCCCTGGCACTGTTTGGCTGCCTGCGTACCCTTTCCTAAATGGGTGCGTGTATGTATGTCTGCGCTCACACCACCCCAGGGTCCCTGGGTGCATGTGTGTGCCATGTGCCGGGATATCTGCTGTGTCCACGGGCATGACTGCTTGTCAAACGAAGTCCCTGGGGCTGGGCTCCGCAGGAAGGGTCAGGCAGCAGGCGGAGACACTTTTCTTGTGTCAGGAAAGCCAGGCTCCCTTTTCAGGAAGCCCTCCCAGGGAAAATAAACCAGCAGAGCTGCAGGGCAGAGCAGCGGGGGCCGTGGGGTAAGAAGGAGAGGGGGTGCTGAGCGGAGAAGCCTGTAAAGGAAGGCAGTCAAATGATACCCTTTGACCCTTTGACCCTTTGACCTCCCCATAAATGCATTTCCCCCTTCTTTCTTTTCCCTCTGCTGCATCCTAAGAGGCCTTTGTTCTTCCCCTCTTTAGAGTCTTTGCTTTGTTTTAGGTTTTTGCAGACAGAGACTATGTAGCCCAGGCTGGCCTCAGACCCACAATCCTCCAGCTTCAACTTCCTGGGTGGTGCGTTTACAGGCGTGCACTACTGTGCTTGTGCCTTTATTTGATTTATTTACTTAGTTTGTGACTTTTGTCCTTCGGTGCCAAGTGGGTCCCAGGCCCCTGGCTGTTGACTCCGACTTGCAGTTCTTCCGCTTGGTGATTGGCTGACAGATAAATGATAGCATATGCTTATTAGGTCCCTGGTTAGTGCCAGGCTTGGCGCTTGGCTCTTGACCTTCAATAGTTCAAGAGCAATAATCAGAAGAAGCACTTGCCTTGTGAAATTTATCAGTCTGAAAGGGGAGTCCGAAACCAATCAAAACGACACAGCGCAATATGAAGTTGAAACAACTTGGGCTGGTGGGATGGCTCAGTAGTAAGGGCACTGGTCACCAAACCTGACGACCTGAACTCAATCCCCAGGCCACATATGGCAGAAGAAGAGAACAGACTCCTAAAAGTTGTCCTCTGACCTACACACATGCACACACATACAGCGTGGCGCACATGCACACACACACACACACACACACACATGCACACACACACACACACACACACACACACACACACACGCACACACACACACAGTAAATAGAATTTTTTGAAATGTAGGGGCTGGCGGCGGCGGTGGTGGCGCACGCCTTTAATCCCAGCACTCGGGAGGCAGAGGCAGGCGGATCTCTGCGTGTTTGAGGCCAGCCTGGTCTACAAAGCGAGTTCCAGGACACCCAGAGCTGTTACACAGAGGAACCCTGCCTACAAAAACCAAAAAAGAGAAAAAAGGAAGTGTAGGGGCTAGAGAGACGGCTCAGCAGTTAGCACACTTGCAGCTCTCGCAGAGGACCTGGGTTCAATTCCTAGCACCCACATTGGGCAGTTTACAGCTGATTGTTTTTCCAGTTCCTGGGGGTCTGATGGCCTCTCCTGGGCTGTGGGCACATACATGTACTCGAGTGCACACACATACACATAATATAAAATAATATTTTTAAAGAGAGGGAGAGGCAAATTTTTTTGTTTTGTGTTTTTTTTTTTTTTCTTCCCTCAGTCAGGGTGTCACTATGTAACCCTGGCTGGCCTCTGCCTCCCAAGGGTTTGGATGAAAGGCAAGCAGCACCACACCCAGCAAGGGCCAGGGTTTCACTATATTGCTGCTTAGGTTGCCCTGAGCTCCTGGGACAACAGATGCACAAAGCCACACCCAGCAGAATCATTTATTTCTGATAAAAAACAAAAACAAAGACTGGTTGTTGTTGTTGTCATTGTTATTATTGTTATGTTGGCAGTGTTGAGGCCTAAACCTAGGATGTCAATCATGCTGAACAAGCTCTCTGCCCCCGAGCTATGCGTTCAGCTTCCGGTGTGATTTATATCCGTGATACCCTTTATATATATATGAGTTTTACTGTTGTTTTGTTTTTCGATACAAGATTTGTCTGTGTAACAAACGGCCCTGGCTGGCTGTCCTGGAACTCGCTCTGTAGACCAGGCTGGCCTCGAACTCACAGAGATCCGCCTGGCTCTGCCTCCCGAGTGCTGGGATTACGGGTGTGCACCACCACCACCTGGCTTTGTTGTTTTGTTTTGAAACAGAGATTATCTGTCACCTTGGCTATGCTGGCATTCACTACGGAAAAGAGGCTGGCCGTGAACTCCCCAGTGCTGGGATTACAGGCGTGCGCCACCGTGCCTGCCGGACAATGTTTTTAAAGTTAAGGAAGCATACACTTGTAAATTTTTCAACGCTTTGTAATTTTTTCACAATAATATCCCCCATACATGCTGAAAGAACAGCAGGACACAGACCGGGGAGACATTGGAAAACTGAATGTCCAAGGATGATGCTCAGTCCATTGATAAATCCCCAGAACCCCCCAGAGACTGAGAGTCACTGTGCTGGGGAAAAGAGAAAAGGGGGCCACAATCACCCCACTATGCTCCAGGGGCCTGGGTCCCACAGAAGCAGTCAAGCTGAGCCCAACTCCACACCCTCCCCACTTGGGCTCCCGTGGGGGCACTCACTACCCTCTGCCACCACAGCCATGTGAGCCTTTAACAGCTGGCATGGCTTGTGGAGGGTAGGGTGGGTGGAAAGGGTGAGACAGCTGAGCAGGGAAGCTCCAGGGGACGAGCGTGGCCTCTCAACCCCGAGCCACCCCAGCAGCTGACAACCTGCTGGAAATTCAAATTCTCAGGATCCAGATCAGATCTAATCAAACCCCTAAAGCGAAGCAGTGGATGAGCAGGTGGGCCAGGGGCCACCCAGGATGGGCATGGTACACACCTCTAACCCCAGGACCTGGGAGATGGAGGCAAGAGGGTCAGGAATTCAAGGTCGTCCTTAGCTATGTAGTAAGTTTAAAGCCAGCCTAGGCGACAGGAGACTCTTTGTCTCAAAAACGAAAATAAAATAAAATAAAATAAACAAGCCACTCAGGCAATTCCTCAGCATGGCCTAGCTTGAAATCCGGGACCATAGGATAAAGATTGGTGGGAAACACTCCAGGCTAAACCATAAATGGGAGCCGAGCTCTTCACTCAAGCCGTCTCAAGACCCTGTTGCCACTTAACCCCATCTCTCTGCCACCAGAGAGCTTTTTGTTTGAAAGGGGGTCTGCCTCATGGAGGCTGGCAACAGACTCATGAAGTAGATGAGGCTGGCCTTGAACCCCTGACCCTCCTGCTTCCGACTTCCAAATGCTAGAATTGAAGGTATACACTACCACACATGGCTCTCATGCAAGTCTTCTGGCTGGAACCACGTAGGCCCTGCTTCCGGCTGCTCTCTGTCTAGCCTCAAGCTCGGGTGGGTGAAGAGCCCCTCCATCCCAGCCTCGGGGGCAGGCCCTGTTTCCTGGGCAACCCAGCTGTCCCTTCGGAGCCACACACTACCCTCAGCAACAAGCACACCCACCCAGCAGCTGCAGGAACCACCCAGCCTGGCCCGGCTCACCCCGATGTCCCCCAGCGTGAGGGATGTGGAGTTCAACCTTGGCTTCCATGTCCGCGATCTCACACCTCCCCAAGGGAGACAGACCCACCACAGCCTGAACCATGACCTCTCCGGAGTCCCCTTCTCCTCCCTCACATATTTGCCAACTAGAAGGTACTGACGACAGCCTAAGGTCCCCCCCCCCCGCCCCGAGAGCCTCCAGTCCGTACCCCAAACCCCAGCCGGTACCCTGCCCCCAGCCAGCAGCTCCTCCTTGGGTTACAACCCATTCGTCCTGGGTACCACCCACACCGTGGGTGGAACCTCATCGCTACACAGGCCAAACAGCTGGCTGGACCACCTGCCTCAAGAGAGACCAAATGGAGGAAAAGGGAAGGTCAGCCGTGGGGGAGGCTCTGAGGGAGAGAAAGCGGGGTGAGAGGGCTAGCCAGGAAGTCCAGGGCATTCTGGCTTGAAGGGATTTTAGGACTCAGCTGGTGCCATCTTACCATTTCCCAAGCTCAGAGAGGGTGTGTTTGGCTCAGTGTCACACAGCAAACTGATATCGGAGCCAGCACAGACTGATCCCTCAATCCAACACCTTTTCCACTGACTGCCCTTCCTAGTGACAGGCACCAGGGCACCTGTGTCTAGAAAAAGACGGTTTTTCTGTGCCATGCCGATATGGAGGAGCCTCTAGGGCGTCTCCCTCAGTGAATTCCCCATTTCTCCTTCCCATCACTCATTCTACGCCTTTTCACTGGCCCTCACCGAGAGCTGAGTTCCCTGTGTGCTCTGCCCTCCGCCAGCCCTGTCACATCTCCAACCTGGTGGGGGCCACCCGTCTCAAAGTGGTCACCCTAGAAATGTTCATGGGTGAGTTCTGTCAGGTCTTGGGTGGTTCAGAGGTTGTGACAAAAATCCCTGTACCCTGTTGGGGGAGCAGAGAGGAGGGCACCAAAACCAGCCCTTAAGGAAGGGTCACCTGCGGTGCATCTACATAGCTGAAATCTTGTTTGTTTGTTTTTTTGGTTTTTCGAGACAGGGTTTCTCTGTGTAGCTTTGCGCCTGTCCTGGAACTCACTCTGTAGACCAGGCTGGCCTCGAACTCATAGAGATCCACCTGCCTCTGCCTCCCGAGTGCTGGGATTAAAGGCGTGCGCCACCACCGCCCGGCCCCGCCTTAGTTGAAATCTTGATGACCCGACTGCTCATGGGAGTTGAGGAGGAGAGGGGCTGAAGCTCATAAGAGAGAAAGCGGGGGCTGGAGAGATGGCTCGGAGGTTAAGAGCACCGACTGCTCTTCCAGAGGTCCTGGGTTCAATTCCCAGCAACCACATGGTGGCTCACAACTATCTGTAATGGGATCAGATTCCTTCTTCTGGTATATATGAAGAGAGAGCACTCATATACATAGAACACATGAGTAAATCTTTAAAGATGGGGGGGTTGTGAGGGGCCCTGGGCAGCTCTGGGGAGGGCTCTGCCTCAGTCATCCCAAAACTTTGGCCCTGGCCATAGCTGCAAAGACTTCCTCCCTCCTTGCTGTGGGACTTTGTAGTTCAAAATGTCTCCAGTGTCAATAGGGTCCCTTCAAAATATCAGAGAGTTTCCCCAGGGAGCAGGTGGGACAGGACCCACGGAGCAGGACCCATTGGCTGTTACAGAGACAAAAGTGTTGAGATCCTGGGGATGAAAGAGGAATGGGGAGCTGTGTGAGATTTCCCCAGGCATGCCTCCAAATGCCACCTGCCATCTCAGCCACAGCCTTTGACTGAGTGCTTCTTGTCTAAGGGTCTCCCAACACTTGTGTCCCAGATCATGTGGGCTAGGGATTAATTTCAGGCCTGCTTGTTAAAGAAAACTGGGGTGGCTGGGCAGTGGTGGCACACGCCTTTAATCCCAGCAGAGGCAGAGACAGACAGATCTCTGAGTTTGAGGCCAGCCTGGTCCACAGAGTGAGTTCCAGAAAAGACAGAGCTACACAGAGAAATGCTGTCTTGAAAAATGAATAAGTAAATAAAATAAAATAAAATTGGGGTGATAAGAAGACACCCTACAAAATTCTGGAGGCTCAAGTCCTATCTTGAGAGGTCCCCCAATCTGTATAGGGGACAGGAAGCTTCTCTTTAGAAGGGAAATGGCATGTCTTCCAGACATACCTAGTGTGAAGATAGAGACATCGTAGCCTCTGACCCGAGGACCCCTACCACCATCCCTGGCCTCCCATGCGCGTGTGCGGGTGTACACACACACACACACACACACACACACACACACGAGTGTCTAAGCTGCAGAGTCACATACACTGGGTGACTTTACACTGGACTAATGAGCCAGCCACCTGCAGTCCCCCCAACTGGAGATGTGACAGAGGTGACCGAATGCAGTAACCCCAAGGGAGCCTCCGTTCTGCCCCATGAGATCTGCTGTACTGCCTTCTCCACTGTGCTGGGACTTTCAGGGTACAGGGTGCCTCCCCAAATGTCGTCCTAAGAATGCTCATGTAAACCTGGTGAGTATTCGTCCTCTGCACATTCCACAGCATCAGTCTCAAGCACTTTCCACATTTACACCGTATTTGTGTGTGTAACTGACCCACCCCACACCAACAAGTCTGAACTGCTTGATGGCCAGCAGCCTCAGTAACCACAGAGCATGTGCACGCCAGCATGCTTGACGGATGGCTTGATGCATGGATGCACAAATGGGGAACGAACGTGAATGAGGAACTTAGACGGGCTTAAGAGGTAGCCAGAGGTGGAGCGCTTATCTAGCATGCCCTAGCAATTCAACAAAATGGTGAGCGCGTAGGCCAGAATGTATACAGGGAAGGAGGGCTCAGAGACCCACGGTCTCATAGCTCACCTGTAGAGACGGAACCCATGTCTCGACTGGTTTTGTCTCACAGCTCTCAGCAGTGCCGATTTAGACTCAAACCCGGGCCCCCCAGAATCCCAGCCTATACCCAAGAGCACTGTGTGCGGCTGAGCAGGTCACACCCTGCACAAGCCTTGGATGTCCTCCTTACATCGGAACCCAGGTAGATAGCAGTTCCTGGAGTTACTGCAAGATGTCACCCTCTTGGCTGTGTGCAGACACCCTGCCTCCAGTCTCCTCCCTGAGCTGCTCGGTCAACACATTCGAATACTTGGGACATGAATCCATGCCCCCTTTCTCCACTACCCAGGGTGCCAGCTAGAAAGAGCCCTTGGAAGGCAGGAATCCGTGACCCAGGAATATGCAAGATCCCCCTCAGGACCAGTAATGCCTCCTGCCTCTCCCAGTAAGAACTCTGTCGGACCTGGTCACGTCCCCAAAAGGCCCCTCACACAGTCCCACACCTGGTTCTATGATTATCTCCCTATAGACGTTAATACAGTGGGGTGGGAGGTGCAGATGTCCAGGCTCCTATCTGAGACACAACCAAGCAGGGGCCTGAGGGCTGGGGCCCACCTCTCTCAACAAAGCCCCCTCCCCCTCCACTCGTGTGCGGGGGCCCTGGCCCCACCCGGGGAACAAGGCTGGGATTAATAAGCGGCCCGGCTCCCTCCCCTAATGGGCTCCAGCTGCACAAACATTCCCAGAATTCAGAGCCGGCTCTGTCTGGGGCGGCCCAGGCCTCAGCCCCAGCATTCCTGACCCCCTCCCCCCAGGCTCGAGACAGCTGCTCCGGAACTCAGCAACTGGCTGGGGATCGAATCCCAATTCAGCTTTTCCAGAGGTGGGGGGCACTGGAATGGCGGGGCTGCAGGCTAGGGGTGGGGGCCAGGAGAAGGGGAGAGGGAAGGAACTTTGAGGGATTTCTCTGATCTTGCTCGCAGACCCTCCCCCAGAACCTCGCCCCTCCCCCAGAGCTGAGCGCGCTCTCAGCAGTAGGTACCAGGGGTCTGCTCAGTGTTACCTAATTTGTCTCACCATGCAGTGCCCTTGGCTGGCACGGCCCAGAAGGAGGTAACAGCCTGTTCTGAAAGGAAAGATAAGCATCTGCCCTTGTGTTTAATAAAGAGATCCGGCTGTGTCTTCTCAGTCCCTGTGGCCAGGCGGGAGCTTGTACAAACAGGTTCTTATCAAGAATGAGAAAGGGGCTGGGGACGCAGCTCAGTAAAGCGCTTGCCTAACTGTGCAGAGAGCCCGGGTTTGACACCCCCACCCAAAAGCGGGGTGCAAAGGTGGCACCGGAAGCAGTGAGGTACATTTGGGGACCCAGTGACAGGAGTCCCAAAGGGGACACATTGATAACCTGTCTTTACATTTCCACCTCTGGATCCAGGGCCGGCAGGGATCGGGCATCTGCCCCTGTTGCCCAAAGTCATGCCAGCTGTGGACAGCAGCGAGGGTTCATCTAGGGAACTGGGGGGCCACATAGGGACTAATGGAAATATAGGTATGATTCTGTCTGTCTGTCTGTCTGTCTGTGCGCGCACGCACATGCACGCGCGCGCAGCTGCTTAGACGTTGTGAGTGTCTTACGTTCCTCACACACTTCATAAGTGTTTCAAGCACACGATGACCAGGGAAGGTTGCCCACCATTCATTCCCCCAGTTATAAGAGTCCCCACCACGAAACCTATGCTAGAGAGAAACTGAGGAAGAAAAGATGAGAAGAAAAGGGGTTATCAGGGTGGGAGGTGGGGAGGGGCACTCGCAAGGGGTTGTGGGATGAGCAGGTTGACACGGCCTGGGAGGGCAGAATGGAGCTGGCCTCAGTCCTCTTACCTTAAATATGGGAAAGCTGGACAGGAGTCTCCCCTAAGTCCCTCCTTTGACTCTACTGTGACAAGAGTTTGGTTGGGGACATAGGAAAGATCCTCCATCTCCTCAGATCTTCAAGAAATAGGACTATGAAGGAGCCTCCAACAAGAGCAGTCAACAGGGTCTATGTAGAGGGTCCCAGGTAGCCCCAGTCCTGTAAAGGGGTGAGGTCCCTGCCCAGGGGAGCCCCAGACTGTATGGAAGCCATGTGTCCCATGGCACAGGGACAGACAAGGCTGGTTCCTCTAACTGGCTGAGTTGGCAACAGCCCTGGGTTAGGGGAGGGGGGACACTTGGGTCAAAGAGCCTGAGGTCGGCACCCTCTCCTTCAGGTGCACACAAGCATGCTCACTCCTCTTCAGGCCTCTGCTCAGAAACAAAGAGGAAGAGGAGGAGGAAGAAGCTCTCTGAGTCTCTGTTCCTGCCAGTCACACTCTCCCTGCATGTGACTTCACCTTCCTCGTGGGCTCAGCCTTTAATCCGTGACGACACAGAAGGAGGACTCCGGCAAGCCCCTCACGAATCCCTGTTCCATATCTCCAGCCCCACCTCACCCCTAGCCACGGAACCAGTTCCTGAGCTGGAGAGAGATGGGAGATGGGCCCTTCTTCTCATAGATAGAATGACCAGGGGACTTTGACCGGAAGAGGAACCCAGGAACAGGAGCCCACCCAGGACTCTATCAATGAGCCTCAGTTAACCGTGCGTCTCTGGCGTTTAGTGAACAACAACTTGGTATGTAACCCTGTGCTAGAAATAGGAATCTTCCAGGCATGGCGGCCCACATATTCTTTTTCCTTTCTTTTCTTTTCTTTTTCTTTTTGATTTTTTTGATTTATTATGTATACAGTGCTCTGCCTACATTCGAGAAGAGGGCACCAGATCATATTACAGATGGTTGTAAACCACCATGTGGTCACTGGAAATTGAACTCAGGACCTCTGGAAGAGCAGCTAATGCTCTTAACCTCTGAGCCAGCTCTCCAGCCCACACATTCTTTTTCAACAGAATGTTTTTACTATTTGAGAATTTCACATAATGCACCTTGACCACACTCACCTCTCAGTCATCCCAGATCTACAACCCCACCCTTGTGACAACCCCCCCCCCCAAAAAAGAAGAAGAAGAAAAGAAAAAATAAACTAAGTCCAGTCTGTGTTGTTCATATCCTCACTGGAGCACGGTCAAACTCCCAGTGGCCAGCCCCCTAAAGAAAACCGAGTCCTTCCCCACCCCCAGCCCTGCCAGAAGCCATCAGCTGTGAAGAGCTGCACTTCAGCATCCCTATCACAGTTTTGAAGAGTCCTCTTCAACAGCTTCCTGTCTAGACTGTTTCTCTTGGGGGGGCGTGGAGGTGAAGGAGAGAGGTTGTCACAGAAGCCCCTCCAAGTCTGTCATTTTCAACCGGGAGTCTACAGTCCTAGATACCATTGCAAAAGTAGCTCCCTCACCCTTGACAGTCATGGGTAGCACAGATCATGGACTTTCACACGATTTCCAGCAACAGCATGGACCATGGACCTCAGTGTGGTCTATGATGACAGTACAGACCACAGACATCAACACGGTCCTAGGCCATAGCACAGACCATGGACACCATCCTGCCCCTAACAGCAGCACAGGCCAAGAATGTTAGCATGGCCTTTGGTGGTAACACAGGCCACAGACACCAACATGGCTTCAGGTGCCAACACAGACCACGGACATCCACACAGCCTTTGGTGGTAACACAGACCACAGACATCCACACAGCCTTTGGTGGTAACACAGACCGTGGACATCAACATGGCCTCCAGCAGGAGCACCGCCCGTGAACATCTGCACGGGTGCCCCACATCTTTAACCCTACCCCTGGAGAGACAGAGGCAGACAGATCTCTGTGAGTTAAGAGGCCAGCCTGGTCCACATACTGAGTTTCAGGATAACCAAGACTACACAGTGAGAACTTGTCTCAGAAAAGAAAAGGAAAAAGCAAGAAGAGGAACAGAAATCCAAAGAAAAAGCACATTCCCAGGAGTATGAAGTCAGGAGAAAGAAAATTCCTTCCCCTAAACTGAAGGCAGAGAAGGCTCACCCGAAGCAGCCACAATCCACATGCAGTTGGATCTCAGAGCTGTTTATGGGGCACGAGAGAAACAACAGACCGAGGCTCCTGAACCTCCCGCATGGAAGCTCTGGATTACAGAGGTGCAGCAGCTCACGGGCACCTTGGGGACAGTGGACCTCTCACTTCCCTCCTCTCTCTTCTTTCATTGAGTGACAGTCCACCCCAAGACAGAGAGGCTTAAAACAATAGTTAATTTTTTAAAAATTTGCCTACGGGTCAGCAATATAAGCCTAGTACAGTAGACAGCTCTTGGCATCATGCAGTGTGGCTGGGTTGGCTCCTGTGGTTCTGGGAAATCCAAGATGGCACCACGATTGTTTGGGGAGAGGTTATTCTGGTGGCTGGAAGAAACAGGGCCACGTGGACTTCGCTTTCCCTTCGCATCCTCCAGGGTGGTCTCTCTCCCGGAGTCTATTGCTGCAGCTGGTGTTTCAGGGCTGGGGCTGGAACTCGGGGTCTCCTGCATGTCGGTACACACGCTGCCACTGAGCCACGTCCTCAGCACCTCCCCCCCTTCCTATGTAGCTCTTCCTTCCTTCAGAGCAGTTAGACTTCTCTGTCATCACTGGCCCCCAAGACAGAAGAAGTACTTTAATCCCAGCACCCAGGAGGCAGAGGCAGGTGGATTTCTGTGAGTTCAAGGCCAGTCTGGTCTATAGAGTGAGTTCCAGGACAGCCAGGGCTATAGAGACTTTTCCTCAAAAACAGCAAAATAAAATAAACAACTAATATCTAACTAGAATATGGAATGGGTTGCTGAAAGGTCTCTATTCTGGGGCTTGCTTTCTCTTAGGCCAGAGTGATCATCCTAAATCCTGCACCTGTAGGAAAGCTTGCCGGCTGGAGGCAAGAGAGAAATGGGGATTTATATTTCATTATGTGCTTTCCACCCTTAAAAATATTTATTTATGGGATGGAGAGAGGGTTCAGCAGTTAAGAGCACTGAGTACTCTCCCAGAAGACCTGGGTTCTGTTCCCAGCACCCACAAGGTTTTCCTCCACCAAGTGCTCTTTGCTGTGATGTACCATTTCACCACAGGCCCCCAAACTACAGGGTTGCCAGGTAAAGTGCCACATGACTTTAATCCCAGCACTCGGGAGGCAGAGGCAGGCGGATCTCTGTAAATTCAAGAACAGCTTGGTCTACATAGCAAATTACAGGCCAGCCAGGAATACACAGTGAGACCATCTCAAAATAATAAACAAAACCGGCTGGTGAGACGGCTCTGCAGTTAAAAGCACTTATTACTTACTCTTACAGAGAACTCAGGTTCAGTGGTGGTTCACAGTCATCCATAACTAGTCTTCTCATCTCCATATACACTAGTCACCCAGGTGGTACATATATGTACACATAAATAAAGCACTCATGTGCATAAAATAAAATAGATCCTAAAAACCACATACATACAAGAACAATAGTGCTGATAGATCATGATCTCTCTCTCTCTCTCTCTCTCTCTCTCTCTCTCTCTCTCTCTCTCTCTCTTTGTCTCTCTCTCTCTCATAGTACTGGGGATTGAACCTAGGTCCTTGTACATGCCAACTAGGTAAGTACTCTGCCATCCTATGTTACATCTCCAGTCCTTTGCTTTTTATTTTGAGAAAGGGATTTACTAAGTTACCAGGGCTGGCCTTGAACTCTCCTCTGTGGCCCGTCAGGCCCTACGCTTGTGATCCTTCCGCCTCATCCTCTGAGTTGCTAAGTTAACTGCATGCATCGCTATGCCCAGCTCACCTTTTCTCTTCATAAATTGATTTACAATGACCCAGAGCTGACTAATACAGACACCTTCTTAGAACTCACAAGGTCCTTAAAAATCTGCCCCCCGGCCCTGCAGGCATTTTCCCAACTCTGACCTCGGTGCTCAGCCAAATGGAACTCCTTCGAACTCCTTGCAGTTCCTCGAGAGCACGGCTTTCTCTCCTACCTTGGAGCTTTTGCACAGGCGACTGCACTCACCGTCCTCCCGGTCTCTGTTTAGATGTTATTTCTTCCAGGAAGTCTGCCATGGTCCATAAAGTTGGGATTTGACTCATCTACACATTCCCACAGCACCTTTGACATCCCTGGGGAAGCGCGGGGCGGGGGGTGGGGTGGGGGGTGCCCGTGTGTACACAAATCCTGAGAGGGAGCTACCCAGTTTTTCATATCTACAGGGAATGACAGTGATTGAAGCCAAGACTTTTGGTACGGTGACTCTGGGACATGAAGGGTCAAGAGTCCAAAAGGAAGGAGGTGATAACATCACATGGTCCTTTCTGTCTTCCCTATAAACTGAAAGGGTTAGAAGGAAATGGGGCTGTGGCTTCATAGGGCTCCACAACCCGACCCACATCTCACACAGCATCGTGTCCACCATGTTCAGTTAGTCAGTGGAGTCCAGGTGCAATGCAAGGAGACATAGACCTTCTATATTTCTGTTACATCTTTATTTTGCATGTGGCAGAGGTAGGGAGTGCATATGGATGTCATAGCATATCGGTGAGGGTCAGGGGACAGCCTTCAGGTGGTGGCTTTCTCCGTCACCTGTGTGAGTCCTGGGGATCAAACTCAGGTCATCAGGCTTGATGACAAGTGTCTTTCCCCACTGAGCCATCTTGTCAGCCCTCTCTTGGCTTTTTGACACAGGGACTCATGTGTCCCAGGCTGGCCTCAACTCAGTATGTAGCTGAAGATGACCTTGAACTCCTGGTCCTCCTGTTTCTACCTCCCAAGTTCTGGGATTACAGGCATGTACCATCCTGCCCAGTAACCCTAACTTTTTTTAACCTATAAAAGAAGTTTTTCATGTGACTTCTAGAAGAATGCCAATGAGCTAGGTGGTGGTAGCACCTGCTTTTGATCCCAGCACTCGGGAGGCAGAGGCAGACGGATCTCTGTGAGTTCGAGGCCAGCCTGATCAACAGAGTGAGTTCCAGGACAGCCAGAAGTGTAACCCAGAGAAATCATGTTGAGAAAAAAAAAAAGGATGCCAGTGAAACCATATCCCTCTTTCTTTGAGAAGGGAATAAGATCCTCCTGAGCCTTAGGGATGGATAAGCAATGTCCTCCTTTCCTAGGGTAAGCACATACACACCCACACATCTACAACTATGCTCACTAGGAACACACAGCCATGTGGTGAGATCTGCTTCCTATGCATAACTAAGTCTGCCCTCAGTTCTACCCACATCTCAGGTAAGGAAGCCCAAAGCACTCTTCCAGAGTTCTTTCTCAGGAAGCTAATGTGTTGACCCTTCCTGTTTCTCTTAGTATTAGTACAAGGTTGGTGAGGACGGAATCCAGCCACCCATTGACTGGGAGGGAGGGATCCCAAACTTGCTCATGTATGCCTTTGACATGTGGGGATGTATGCAAATTTCTCCTGGCCATTTTATATTTATATTTTTGGTTTTTTGAGACCGGGTTTCTCTGTGTAGAGACTGTGCTGTCCTGGAAATTATTTTGTAGACCAGGCTGGCCTGGAACTCACAGAGATCCACCTGCCTCTGCCTCCTGAGTGCTGGGATTAAAGGCATGCGCCACCACTGCCTAGCTAAAATTTTACTATTTTTTTTTTTAATTTAACATGTGTATGTGAAGAGCATGTGTGAGGACCCTGGGAAGCCAGAGGGGATAGATGCCCTAGAGCTGGAGTTGCTGGACTTGCAGGTAGTCGTGAACCGCCTGATGTGTGTGTTGGGAACTAGAAGAGAAAATCTTAACTGCAGCCATCTCTCCAGCCCCCCCCCCCTTTTTGAGGCTGGTTTTTGGACTCAAGTCAGTATAGAAATGAGATCTGGGGTTCAGAGCAGGCAGAGATGGCTCAGACATCTGTGGCAGGGCCCAGGAAAGCAGTATGAGATTTGGATTTCTCTGGGGATCAGCTCAAATCCTCATTTCACTTCACCCTACCACAATCGTCTCCACATCCGCCCTGTGTTGCACACATCCTCCTCATGGACCTGTGACACAACCTTCTTTTCCTCAAGGCCTCGGTGGGCTGTTCCCTCTGCATGAATGTTCTCAGTTCTCTTTTTCTCAACAACTCCCAGGTCTGCCTTTGGTATCGCATGAGTTTACGTATGATCTGTTTATATGTCTGCTTTTCCAAAGCGCAGGGAGCAGAGCCTGGGGACGTAGCTCAATGGCAGAATATTTGCCGAGTGTGCACAAGGCCCTGAGTTCAATCCCCAACACTGCCAAAAATGAAGAAGGCACAGCCAGGTGTAGTGAGTCACACTAGTAGTTCTAGCCTGTAGGAGGATCACTGAAAGTTTAAGGACAGCCTGGTCCACAAAGTTGCTGGGTTACACAGAGAAACCTTCTCTTTAAACACAAAGGCACCAGGCGGCAGTGGCACATGCCTTTAATCCCAGCACTCGGGAAGCAGAGGCAGGCGGATCACTGTGAGTTCGAGGCCAGCCTGGGCTACAGAGTGAGTTCCAGGAAAGGTGCAAAGCTACACAGAGAAACCCTGTCTCAAACAAACAAACAAACAAAAAACAACAACAACAACAACAAAAAACCCACAAAGGCACATCCAACGCTATCTATTACCATATCTCCAGTCTTCTCCCCCCCATTCCCCCACCCCACCCCACTCCCCCACCCTCAGGGACACAGAACAGTGCTCGGCAAACTCTGGTTGAACTCAAATTCAGCAAGTGTTTCTCCTTTCTGTCTCTGCACTATCCAGCTCCACCCTACCTCCTAGGTCCCCATGGGAAGGGGTAAAGACCTTCAAGGATATGTGGGAAGTTTTAGCAGGACTCTAGAGACCCCCAAGGCAATTCTGTAGAGTCTCCCAAATAGGAAAGGGGCCCAACGTGCTGTAGAGGCGTGGTCAAAAGATCCACAAACAGATCCTCACACCCTAAGAGAACAGGCCAAAGAATTCCACGAGGCTCCTCCAATGTGGGGCCAAAATGGTTTCAAATCCTCATGCCTCAGCTGAAATAGTCCGTGAACACACCTGTTTCTGATGGGGTAAGAGTCAAGAGTCTGCGGGAAAACTTAGACCTGGGCCTCAGCCAGCACCTTCCCGGAAGATGACCAGCTGCTGAACTGAGGTGGGGCGGGGTCGGCTGAGAATGAGGTGCCCCTGGACCAGCATTCTTCATTCACACTTGAATGTATCAACAAGTCCCTGGAACCTTGTGAAGATGCAGCTTCTGATTCTGTGGGTTGAGGTCAGACCGAAGAAGAGTCTGCTTTTCGTACAGGAGATGTATCCATAGGACGGCAGAGGAGAGGGTAGTTAGACTCACAGTTGGAGTAATAAAAACCTAAAAGCTGATGATGATCCAGGCATTGGGTTTCTCAGGCTTTAAAGAAAAGGCTAAGCCGGGAGTTGGTGGTGCAGGCCTTTAATCCCAGCACTCGGGAAGCAGAGGCAGGTGGATCTCTGTGAGTTCGAGGCCAACCTGGTTTACCTGGGGAGTTCCAGGGCAGCTGGGGGTACGCAGTAAGACCCTGTCAAAGAGAGGAAGGGCCATAAACAATGTTTAAAATTGGTCAGGAGGTGATGGAGGACAGTGTATGGTGTAAGCCAGCCTGACAAATACCCAACAGGCAAGAAAACTATTAGAATCTATGATTCTGTGGCCAAGTTAGACATCACTAATGGATCCCAGCACAGTGGTCTGCAAAACCAAGTGATGCCTAGGGATCTCTCTCAAGACAGTACTCCAGGAGTAGCTACACAATTCATTATGGTTGACATAAGACCTTTCTTTTCTTTTCTTTTTCTTTTTTTTTTTTTTTTGGTTGTTGTTTGTTTTTCCAGACATTGTAGCTCTGGCTGTCCTGGAACTCACTCTGTAGACCAGGCTGGCCTCAGATTCACAGAGATCAGCCTGCCTCTGCCTCCCAAGTGCTAGGATTAAAGGTTTGTGCCACTATGCCCAGTTCAATATCGTTATTAATATTATCAGTGCTATAGATGTATAGTGTGGGGTATAGTGTGGGGTATGTATACACTAAGTGGCGCCTGTGAAGAAAAAACCGTGTTGGTTTCACAGGTCATAGGGAAATGGATGGTGATGTGGGTGAAAGGGTAACGGGGGGGGGGGGGGGCTGGAGCGATGACTCAGAGGTCAGCGCGCTGGCTGCTCTCCCAGAGGCCCCAGGATGAACCCAGAACCCACACGGCAGCTCACCGCTATTTGCAAGTCCTGTTCCAGGGGATCTGAAGCCCTCTTCTGCGCCCACCCCCCCACCCCCCAGGACACCAGGCATGTACACGGTGTACTAACACACGTGCAGGCAGGACACCCATAAACACAAAATAAAAATTAAAAAAAGAAAGAAAGGCAAGGGAGACAGAAACCAGAAATCCAGCATGAGAAAGAATAAGGGTGGACGGCTTTGCCAGCCTGGGGCCGGTGGATGGTTTATCAGCTCTGTCTGAATGGCTCTTAGCTCCCAACCAAAACTAACACCTTTTTTTTTTTTTTTTTTTTTTTTTTGAGACAGGGTTTCTCTGTGTTGTTTTGGTGCCTGTCCTGGATCTTGTTCTGTAGACCAGGCTGGCCTCAAACTCACAGAGATCTGCCTGGCTCTGCCTCCTGAGTGCTTGGATTAAGGGCATGTGCCATTGCCACCTGGCAAAACTAACTCTCTTTGGTAGGAGTGAGTGGCACTTGTTAGGTTTAGATATCTGTGCTCAGAACTTCTAACTGAAGGAAACTATGAAAGACTTAGCAATGGGCAAAAAGGTATTGCATGTCCTTGCACGTTTTATTGACCTTGAATGATTTTACAGCTCAGACAGCTGATAATAATGGAAGCGATTCTTCTCCACAGAAATGCAGATACTCTGGTGGAGATGTAATTGATTATAGCCCATGGATATTACCCAGTCTGGCATCATTCACTACTCATTTCAGCATTCAAGATAGCCCAGACACGTCTCTGCTTTGGGTTCTCCTTTGAAAGGTTATAATAGCTTATTGGTTCCTTCATCAATTAATGAGTTAATTGGAAATTCTGACTTGTTGATTGCATATTTGAATAATTACTCTGGCTGATAGGAAAACTATTTTTTTTTTTTTTTTAACATTCTCATTAGCAGTGAAGATTGTGAAGGTTTCCAGAATTCTCTGTCCTGGTTAAGCTTTGCCAACATATTTTCAGAGTTTTTTTTTTTTTTGTGTGTGTGTGTGTGTGTGTGTGTGTGTGTGTGTGTGTGTGTGTGTGTGTTATAATGTGAGTGGGTGTATGCATAACTCAAGAGGCTAGACATGGATGTCCTCCATCACATTACCTTATTTCTTTTTTGTTTTGTTTTGTTTTTGTTGTTGTTGTTTGTTTGTTTGTTTGAGACAGGGTTTCTCTGTGTAACTATTCTGGCTGTCCTGGAACTCACTCTGTAGACCACACTGGCCTGGAGCTCATTGAGATCTGCCTGGCTCTGCCTCCTGAGTGCTGGGATTAAAGGTGTGCCACACCGCCTGGCTCCACCTTATTTCTTGAGACAGAGCCTCTCACTGAACCTGATGCTTGCTGCCTTTCAACTGAACTGTTGGATCTTCCTGTCTCCCACTCCCAGTGCCTTGGTTATAGGCACTGGCAGTCAAGTTCAACCTTTACCCCATACTGGGGATTCGAACTCGGGTTCTCAAGCTTGTGCGGCCAGCACTCTTACCACTGAGCCGTCACCCTGTACCATACTCTTAGCGCATGCGAGTTTTACGACAGATTACTCCGGTTCATTGCTTGGATGATTTTTTTTTTTTTTTTTTTTTTTTTTTGAGACAAGCTTTCTCTGTGTAGCCCTGGCTGTCCTAGAACTCACTTTGTAGACCAGGCTGGCCTTGAACTCACAGAGATCCACCTGCCTCTGCCCCCCGAGTGCTGGGATCAAAGGCGTCCGCTGGCTTGGATGATGATTCTGTAGAACAGAACAGTGGCTTCCTTCCGCCACACTTGGTATCTTCGCTGGCTTATGAATTAAGCCAACATCATGTGGAAGAGCAGAATAAAATTTGATTAGACATGTCCACAAGGAAGCCCACATCAGGGGATAGAAGATTACACACTACCCTGGGCCAGGAAGGAAGAGGTGCTCAGGACTGCTGGGGAGCAGGGCACAAAGGGGGTCAGAGGAGGGCCGGGGATAGGGCTCCATTGGTAGAGTGCTTGCCTATCATGTGCAAAGCCCTGGGTTCAACCCTGAGCACACACACCTGGAATCCCAGCATTGTAGGGGATGGGTGGGAAGAAGACAAGAAGATTGAGGATTCTGGGCCAGCCTGGTCTACTTGAGACCCTAACAAATCAAAAAAGGCTCAAGAGAGAAATTGTATGAGTAAAGTTGATTCTGTTATGTAGACAAAAACCTCTCATGGAATAAGAGTCCTCTCCATCACACCACACACCACACACACACACACTCACATACACAACACACACACATACATAGCACACACACATCATATACACAGCACACACACACACACACATACACAGCACACACATACTCACACATATACAGCACACACACACACACACACACACACACACACACACACACACACACACACACACCTTAATAGACAGGTTCCCGAGCCTGTGGTCTTGGCCCCTTGCATGGCTCTGGCACACAGAGATAAAGACTCACCCAACACAGCAACCACCATGGGTATCGAGAAGACTGGATGGGATGTGGCTGCCAGCCTGGGGCAGTTCTGAGGACCTTGTGGGCTAAGGGAAGGGAAAGGTAGGGATTGTAAGTTGCAAAGCCAAGAGGCAGGTTGATCTAGGACCATAAGATCCAGTGTATGCATCATAGGCGATAGGAATGAAGGACTTCAGATATTCCTTGGGGATCTGGTAGGATTTTTTTTTTTTCTTTTTTTCAGTGCTGGGGATTGAACTCATGACCTTGCCCACTTACGGTAGCCATGTTCTCTTCTGCTGAGCCGCACTCACAGCCCTTCCTGGCCTGGAAGGATCTAAGCAAAGGAATTGTGAGCTCTGCCTCCACACTGCTCATGGCTCTCCCAGCCCCCTTGGCACAAAACACTGAGTCTTGTAGGTAGAATTCCCTACAAGCCACCTCTACTGGAGAGGCCCTTGGGATGCTTAGACGTGGGGGGGGGGGGGTGAGCGAGGGGGAGGGGCAAACCCCCTGCCACCTGGGAGCAGTAGCTGGGAACTCTCTCTCTAGCACCCACAATTCCTGCTGTCCCCTCAAGCCCCGGCTTTTCTGCCTCAGCCCACACTCTGCTATCACCCAGGAGGCCAGAGATAAGAATAAGCCCCCCTTCTTTCCCACATCCCTTCCCTGACCATACTCTGTCTCCAGCAGCTGCGGAGCCTGGCTAACCCCAGGCCCTTAGGGAGAGGAAGAAGAAGGGCAGCCAGAGCTTCCTGGGGGAGCCGGGCTCTGGCCTGCACCCTTCCCTCCCACTGGGCTGAGAGGTGATTACTTGTGTTAATTATATCCAAGCTATTTCCGACTGGCATGAGCCCACCCACCCACAGAGCCTGCCCTGAGTCAGGATTTGCTGGGGGTCAGCTATCCTGGGAAGGTGTCTTGTCCCCTGCTATGGCCAAAGAGGGGGTGTTTGTTCCCCCCCAGAACCCTCTTACCCCACCTTCTTCCGGGGCTTCTTGTCGTCACCTTCCACCTCCTCCCTCTTTTTCGCTTGCCCCCACACGAGTCCCCTCCCCCTCTCCCCAGGTTTTAAATGAAATCACGGGGCTCTGAGTTCCGCACGAGGCCCCGACATAAACACTCTGATTGGGGCTAATTATAAGGGCCAGATCGGGAAGCTGGAACCTTCAGAAAGCTTTGGCTTTCAAACAAAGGGCTCCGAGCTCAGCCCCCAGCCCAGGTTGGCTCCTCACTAGGTCTCATTGGGAACGAGGAGACAGCCCCGGCAACAGGCAGTCAAGACTCTAAAGGGCAAAGGATGAGTGCGGCTCCTTGTCCTACCTTCTCCTTCTTCATCTTACTTACTTTTTGCCTTAGCCCTTCCGGTTTGCAAAATCTGGTACCTTTGCTGAGGGCTTGGAGGACTAGTGTGCAGGGGCAGGCGAAGCTGGGGAAGGCTCTTGGGCTGGGAAGCTGGGGAAGGAGGTGGGGGGGGGGGGCACAGGGGAAGCCAGCTGTGACAGCCCTAGCCCTAATTAGCTGGCTTCAAAGCCGTTGGAGAGGCAGTCCCGCCCTGGTGTGTGCCCTGCTCACTCAGGCAAGTAAGACATTTGTGTCCTAATCAGAGAGGGAGACAAACGTTGCCCACCACCACCCTGAGGAGCCCCATGACACTAGGCTAGCATTCAGAATCAGAGCTCGAACCTAGGATCCTGGGAAATCATTCTAATCTGTGCAAGGTACTAATACCAATAGGTTATAAGGCTCTCAAGAAACGTGTGTCCTTTGAGGCAGTAATTCTACTTTCAGGAATTTATCCTAAGTAGTTGGGAAAGTGCTAGCGTGTATCTGACATGTGCTCTGGGCTGGCTCTGTCTGTACCACCTAGCTTACCCTCATGGCAGCCTAGCTTGACAGGAACATGGCCTTTCTGCCCATGGGGACACCAGGCAGAGGTGAGAAACCCTGCACAATTGGCCTGCCTCACCCAGGCGTCTCTCCACACATAGATGCAGAGACCTGTCCTTTGTCCCTCCAAACACTCCATATCGTCAGCTCCCCACACTCTGCTGGGTCTGATAATTTGTTACCCGAGAGAAGACTCTCATCATCCTAAGAACCATCTAGTTTGGGGGTTTCTGCTTTTATAGGTCTAGTTAGTTGTGCCCCTGCCTTCCACCCCGTGTGTGTGTGTGTGTGTGTGTGTGTGTGTGTGTGTGTGTGTGTGTGTGTTTACTGTTGTTTTGAGAGAGTTTCATCATAGCCCAGGCTGGCCTAGAATTCACTTTGTGGCCCAAACCATGCTTTCTCTCAGCCTCCCTAGTGCTGGGGTTACAGGCAGGAGCTACCATGTCTATCACACAGATTCCCGTCCCACCACAGAGATGAGTGTAACTAGCTGGGGCTGGGGCAGGGGAGTTGGCCAAATGGTCTGGAATCCTAAACTTAAAATGTAAAATTGTGTGTTCATGTGGGCTGGCCTCTCCCCAGCCCCCCAAAGAACTAAAGAGTGTTCATATTCCGAGTCAGTGTAATCTTCCATCAGAAATTTAACTTTAGGGGTTTGAGGTGATCTGATCCAGTGAGCAGCAAAATCTGCAGAAGGGACAATTCAACTGAAGGGCAGGCGTATGGATGGCTCCATGAGCTCACATGCATGTTCCACAGCACCTAGCCAGTGTAGCCAGAATCCAACCAAAAGCAAGAGTCCCAACGCCTCTTGGAGACTTCCCCCCTTTAATAGTCCAGGAGTTGGTAGTTACAGGTCCTCTAAAAAGAACCCAATACTCAATCTTTGGGAGACAGAGGAATTTGTCTAGGAAAACTTAAGTGGCTTCTTGGAGGCCTGCTTTTTAACTATCTCTTAAAGGAGTAGGAATTTGTAACAATGGGGATGTATTTGACATAAGGCCGGGACTTGGGGGGGGGGGGCGTTAAACAGTCTAAACAGTAAGGAGGGTGTCTCAAGGAGAGATCTGGCCACCGCAGAGCTGTCTCAAGGAGAGATCTGGCCACAGCAGAGCTGTCTCAAGGAGAGACCTGGCCACAGCAGGGCTGCCACGTCACTCTAGGACTTGAGAGAACTGGGAGACATCACCTGTGGCCTGTGACCTACGAAGTTTTCCTTTTCATTTCTACGCTCCATTAAATGCAAGGCCTTCCTCCAGAGGGAAGGAGCAACCCGTTTACAAGACAGAAAGTGGTTCCTCCACATAGGGCCTAGAAGCGGACCTCTGAGCCCATGTTTTAACTGGGTTCTCCAAACAATGGAGACACTGATCCCAGGTGCAGCCTCAAGCTCAGGCAGTCGACGTTGGGGTTCCCTCTAAGGCCTTTTCTAGCCTGCAGTACCCTCACACTTTGCCCTCAAGCTCCCCCCATTTCAGAGGTTTCATTGAAGTGGGAGTGGGATGGAGGGAGGTCTCCCCCACTGTGTTCTCTCAGGCACTTCACTCCTTGGCTACCTCTTTAGGATCTGTGGCTCTCCGAGAAGCTAATTTATCTTTCCTCCCCCGCTCGTCACGAAGCCACTTTGTCTATCGTCCAGGCCCTGTACCCTAGGTTGGCAGGAGACCTTGAGGTGGGGGGAGGGGGTGGGAAGAAAAGGCTAGCGTCACCAGCTCACCTCTCTTTAAGCCATTCCTGTGAGGGCACAGAAGCGGATGTCACAGAAGCGCACAGAGCCAAGACCCTGGCAATCTCGAGGGTGGGGAAGGCTCTCCCCAATTTTTCAGCAGAAACCAGCATCCTCTTCCTGTTGTACTTCATCCCAGGCACTGGTAAACCCCACTGGATTCCTGGAGTCTCACCTTTATTGCCAGGAGAGACACTCATAATTGTGTGGAATTTAACTCTTTCTCATAGCCTTTACCGGGTCCTTTCAGACTGGGAAGAAATGGAGCCCTGGAGTGGTGACATTGCTTCCCCGCCCCCATCACAGGCAAATTTATGCTGAAGACTTGGTGAATTTAGCACAAATAATTTGGAGAAAGACTATATATTTTGGGAAGGGGGTCTCTGCTGAAATGCCCAGGCTTCAATACAATCGCAAACAAAGCCCCACATATGACTTCAATTACCACCCAACATTCCCACTTCCCTTCCCCCAACATAAACTAACACGCACAAACACATGGAAGTCGGGGTTCCAACTTACTTTCTCCCCGGTCCCCACAAGTCTGCCAACAAAAGATGATAAGAAATCAGTTTCCCCGCAACTATTTAGTCAAACAATCGAGGCCCTGGGCAAGGAGCCCGCTCTCCCCGACCCCCAACCAAATAGGTGAAGGGGAGAGGGGAGGGGGTGTGTGGTTTGGTTAAGGGGAGGGGGGGTTACAACCCTGTTAAACACAATTAAAGGGCTAGATCTCTGAAGATAATTAAATGCGCTTTATTAGGATGATTATTAGGTTTAATTTGCACTATTATCGAGAAACAGGAGAGATGGTGAGGGCACAGCTCTGGCGTGCTAGGCTGCAATTCTTCAGCCTCCAAATTCTAAGACTCCGAACAGCGGAGGGGACTGATGTGTGTTGGAGACTGGAATTCTCATACTGGCAAAGATACTTTATATATCATCTCTCAGGCAGCTAACTTAAGAAAAATCTTTACTTTTATTTGTGTGCAGGGGGAAGAAACATGTTAGACACATTCTATCACTCTTATGATATAGAATGTCACGTAGTAAACACGCAACCCCATCCCCACAGCCACAAAGAGCCTGCCCAGAGAGGCCTTCTAAAGCGAACTTAACCCAGTAGTTTCTGTTCTTGTTTTCCTGGACAACTTTTTATTTTTTTAAAAGGCCAGTCTTTGTCAAAAGAAAACTAAAATTCCCACCAGCCCATCCATTCCCCTCCCTCCAACCCAACCATTTTTACTGCTTTTGGAAAACAAAAACAAACAAACAAAACCCCACACATAACACACAACCCAACCCTAAAAACTGCTAACCTGGATACCACTGCGGGGAGCAGACTACCGGGAGAGAAAGGGATCGAAGAGCAAAAGGTCCCAGGGTTGGCAAATACAGACTTCAGAGGCTAGTGGAATCTCTAAAATTCAGGGAAAGAGGGTAGTTCTTAAAATGGTGTGTGTACTGGGCGGGGGTGGGGGGCGAGTGTCAAAACACACTTCACAAAGCGTTTTGTGGCCCACTCTCTGCGCGTGGGCCGGAGCTGAAACCACAGAAGGGTCTCCGTGCCCGCGGGGGAGTGGGCTGGGGGGGGGGGATGGAGGCCATTCCTCCCCACATCTCCGCCCTCTCCCGAAAAGCGGTATGTTTTTCCGCGTCTGCATCTGGATTGGGAGTTTTCCAGATTTCGAGTGAGGGAGACAGAACAAATGAGGAGGGTGAAAAGGGGGGTGGGGGTGGGGGAGAAGAACGGGAAATAAAATATAACAAAACGAATCCAAGTCTCGTAAAAAATATCCAACAGCTTCCCCAGGCCCCGCGTCGGCGAGGAGGCTTGCAAATTTGGCTTTTATAGAACTTGAGTGGAACTAACTTCCAAGTCCTTGAAGCCAACAAAAACAGCGCGCATGCTAGGTGCCTCTCCCAGCAGGCCCAGCCCTGCCAAATCACCAAAAAATTCGAACCAGAGCACAGGGCGGCTTTTAAAAGGGCACTTAGAAGAGGCGAGACCTCCTCCCCCACCCCCACCCCATTCTTCAGCCCTGGCGCCCTGGCGCCCTCGCTGGTCTTTTTTTTTTTTTTTCCCCCATTTTCCTTTTAAATATAAAATATATAATTAAATTTACAAAGACTATTTACAGTTTTAATTACAAACCTGGTAGGGGGGTGTTGGACAGAGTTCTTTTTAAAAAGCGACCTAAAATAAGATGGTTTTTACTGTTCTTTATTTAAAAAAATAAAATAGGAGTCCATAGGGCGCACCCCCTCCCGAGTGAAGGAGGGCACCACGCGGTCCGGCCCTGGGGGAGGGAGGGGGTGCCCACCAGGCGAGGCCGCATCACACGGTGGTCTCACCGTGCCGGCTGTTGGTGAGACGCGTGTAAAACTTCCTCCACGAGTGCAGCGTCTTGCCGGACCAGATCCAGAAGCCCGACGTGATGCCCACGATGAGCGTCATGAGGTATTTGATCATGTAGACTGTGAAGTCGGGCGACATGCGCGGCGTGTAGTGGGCCGGGCACGGGATGGCCAGGCTCTTGCAGTGCTGGCTTACCCACGAGCGCTCCCAGTGCTCGCGGAAGGCCTGCTCGTAGAAGTAGCAGGCGATGACGATGGTGGCCGGGACGGTGTAGAGCACCGAGAAGACGCCGATGCGCACCATGAGCCTCTCCAGCTTCTCCGTCTTGGTGCCGTCGTGCTTCATGATGGTGCGGATGCGGAAGAGCGACACGAAGCCGGCCAGCAGGAAGGAGGTGCCGATGAACAGGTACACGAAGAGCGGCGCCAGCACGAAGCCCCGCAGCGGGTCCAGGCTGTTGAGGCCCACGAAGCACACGCCGCTCAGCAGGTCGCCGTCGATCTGGCCCATGGCCAGGATGGTGATGGTTTTGACGGCCGGCACGGCCCAGGCGGCCAGGTGGAAGTACTGCGAATTGGCCTCGATGGCCTCGTGGCCCCACTTCATACCGGCTGCCAGGAACCAGGTGAGGGAGAGAATCACCCACCAGATGGAGCTGGCCATGCTGAAGAAGTACAGCATCATGAAGAGTATAGTGCAGCCCTCTTTCTTGGTGCCCTGCACCACCGTGCGGTAACCGTCCTCAGAGAAGCGCTCATTGCACACCACGCGCTCCTGGAGCACGAAGCCCGCGATGTAGGCCACCGACACCATGGTGTAGCAGCCGGACAGAAAGATGATGGGCCGCTCTGGGTAGCGGAAGCGCTGCATGTCCACTAAGTAGGTGGTGACCGTGAAGAACGTGGAAGCGCAGCACAGCACCGACCAGGTGAGGATCCAGAGACGGGCAAAACGCGTCTCCTCCTGCGAGAAGAACATGGAGCCGTCGGGCCGTGCGGGCTCGCAGGGCGCTGCACAATCACGCTCACCTAGAAACTTATAGCTGAGATAGGACGGCACCTTGAGGACGCGGGGGCAGTGGAAAGGGTGCTCCAGAGTGGCGTAGCGTGGGGGCACGCCACCGCCGCCAGGGCCGCCCGGGGTGCCACCCGCGCCGGGCTGCAGCCCGGAAGGCGGCGCGGTGGTGAGTAGCGCAGGAGCTCCGTCCTCGGAGTGGTTTTGGCCCACGCAGATCTGCTCCGCGCCATGACGCGGGAAATGCTCGCAGCGGAGGCGCTCGGGCCACTGGAAGCCGAACTTGTTCATGAGCGCCTCGCAGCCTTGGCGCGCTCGCTCGCAGATGGAGCGGCACGGCGGGATGGCCTGCTCCAGCACCGTGCACACCGGAGCGTACATGGAGCACAGGAAGAAGCGCAGCTCGGGCGAGCACTGCACCTTCACCAGCGGGTAGAACTGGTGCACCTCCAGACCCGCGTCCTCCTGGTTCGTGTGGCCCAGAAGGTTGGGCATGATGGTCTGGTTGTAGGCGATGTCCGTGCACAGCGGGATGGAGATGGGCTGGCAGAAGCCGTGGTCCGGGATGGAGATGCCCTTCTCCCCGTGAAACTGGGCCGGCCCGGCGGCTGGCAGCAGCAGCAGTGGCAGCAGCAAGCGGGGCAGGGCGCTGCGGGGCAGGGCGCTGCGGGCCCGCATGCTGGCCGCCGCCGCCCCCCACTCGGCTCCTGGGCTCCCCCCAGCCCCCGCCCCCAACCCCGAGACCGCGCGCCTTCCCGGCTGCCGCCTAGCTGCCCGGCCGCCTCCCGCGCCTCTTTGCAAACTTTGCTCGCGGCCGCAGAGTTGGGGAGGCCGGGCGGGGGAGGGGGCGGCGCACCCGCCTGCTGGCTCGCCGCGGTCGGACTGAGTGGTCGAAGACACCGCGCACAGCTGCCCTCGCTCCTCTTCCTCCTCCTCTAGCCTCTGGGCTTCCCCTCTCCCCACCCTCCTCTACCCAGCGACTCCTTTGTGCCTCCTTCAGCCCTCACCTCGGCCTCTCCGATCCCAATTAGTCGGTTTCAAGGGGGCCCCCGCTGGCGGCCCCGCCCTCTCCTCAGCCCGGCCCCCCCTCAAAGGGATCCTTGAAACCGCCCCGTCGAGCTTTGCGCCGTCCCAAAATGTGCTCTCGGCCAATCAGATTTAAACTCGAGGACCAGCCCCGAGGGCTGGATTGGTCGACCACAACATAATGAGATCAGAAACCAGATGCCAAGAAAACTCTACCCCCCTCCCTTGGCTTTTTTTTAAAGAGACAAGCTATTATTATATTAGGGGCTGTTTGCCCAATCCGCGATTTCTTCGGAGTCGCCGAGGCGAGGTCCAGAGACACGTTTTCCCAGGGTGGCGTCCGATCCAGGCAACTCAAGCCTGATCTGGGGTCCTGGAGCCCAGGCGCTCTCGGGTACACAAGCTCTTGGCTCACCTCCCCGCTCCTCAACCCCGCCTCCCTTTTCCAATGCCATTTATAAAATCAAGTGAAAATAAAATCTCAGGTTAAAAAATATATAAAAATA
This sequence comes from Peromyscus maniculatus bairdii, assembly GCF_049852395.1. Classification (NCBI taxonomy): domain Eukaryota; kingdom Metazoa; phylum Chordata; class Mammalia; order Rodentia; family Cricetidae; genus Peromyscus; species Peromyscus maniculatus. Next base: position 89,759,453 of record NC_134859.1, on the reverse strand, counting down.
TAAAAATGTGTGTGTTTTAAAAGCTCGTAAGCGAACTTTTAAAACTTTTTTGCAAAGACTTCTTTCAAGCCCTTCTCAAACAGTCGTGGTAAAAGTGTAACTCCACCCTAAACAAGGACCCCGAGAAGTTTGCCTCGCCCCTCCCCCTTCACACACCCTTAAGTAACCCTCTGAAAAATGAGAGCCTGTCTCTTTAAGGGGCTCTTAAAGGGGCCGGGACTCCGGGGTGTAATTGCCCCATAGCGAGCACAAAGGAGCCCATTATGGTTCTTTGTGTTCCGTGGCACCTCAAAGTGAGAAAATTCAGGAACTCAGAGGCCAGGCTGCAGGGCTAGGGCAGGGGTGGGGGGGTGAGGTGAAGGAGAAAGGCCCGGAGCTGTGGTTTCAATCCACCCCCCTTCCGAGGAAAATCTTAATTATGCAAAGTAAAGTTTAGTTGCCATAAGGAGGAGGTCTTAATAGAAAGTTAATGGCGGGGGTGATGGGCAGTTTTGAGGGAATAAACTGCTCTCTTAGGTCTGACGAATGTTTTGGGGAATTTGCCTTCTCCCTCCCCATTCCTGCCCCGCCTCCTAAAGGCTTCCAGATTTGATCTCCCGGGAGAAAAGGGAGTTTTACCCAAACTTTAAGTGATTCCACACCCGAGAGATGGTGTGTGTGGCGAGGGTGGAGGCTGGGGTTGTGACAGAGGATTTCTCCTCGCCATCTCTCACCTGGCTGAGGGGTGGCGTGGTCCGTAGAAAGCCCCCCCCCCCAACACCCCAACACACTAGGCTTGTAAATTGGAGGTCTGGAGAGAGGAGGGAATTTGCATGGGAATCTGTGTCTGGTAAGGGATGATGGATCAATTATTTCTGTTGTCTCTCTGGAGAGAAAGAGGAGGAGAACTTAAAAAGAAAGAAGATTGAGTTCAGAAAGCCGCTTTTGTTTCTCAGTGTGGGCCAAATCTTCCCGGCTGTGGGAGCTGCTTCCTGCTCCAATCTAGGATTGGGCTGCGTTTGGAACCGGCCAAACTGCAGCTTAGAGGAGAGAAGAAGACTGTATGATGAACCTGGGCTTCACAGGGTTGAGAAGTGGTCTCTTCCCCACCCTACCCCGGACTAGATGAATGATTGTAAATTTTCAGCAGCTCACAACTGTGATCCCAGAAGTCTGAGGCAGGAGAATTACTAGGAGTTCCAGGCCAGCCTCAACTGCAGAATGAGAATGGAAGAAAAGAAATAAACAAAAGTCAGGTGGTGATGGCAGACAGCTTTAATCCCAGCACTCAGAAGGCAGAGGCAGGCAGGTCTCTGTGAGTTCGAGGCTGCTCTACAGAGTGAGTTCCAGGACAGCCAGTGCTGTTACACAGAGAAACCCTGTCTGGAAAAAAAATAAAAAAAAAAAGAAACAAACAAAAATATTCAAATTCTTTACAACCTGAAAATGCTCCTTTTGGATGATTTTTTTTTTTTTTTAAAGACAGGGCCTCACAGTATAGTCCTGGATGACCTAAAACTCTCTATGTAGACCAGGATGGCCTCGAATTCACAGAGATCTGTCTTCTAAATCTGCTGAGATTAAAGGTATGTACCACCACCCTCAGTATCCTTTTGGAGTCTTGAATAACTTCTCTTTCCCCTGTTTTAAAGAAGAAAGTGTTCTGGGGCTGGAGAGACGGCTCAGCAGTTAAGAACACTGGCTGCTCTACAGAGGACCTGGGTTTGAGTCCCAGCACCCACTTAATGGCTCACACAGGTCTAGAACTCCAGTTGCAGGGCATCGGATGCCCTCTTCTGGCCTCCTTGGGTACTACATGAATGTGATACACATATGGGCTGGCAAAATACCTGTACAGGCAAAATAAATAAATAAATAAGCAAATATATAAATCAAGTTTTTTAAGTAAGACAGGCTCCTGTACCCCATTCAGGAAGTTCACAGTCTAATATAAATTGAGAGCAAATCCAGTGTAAGTGTTGCATCTTCAATTTCCTTCCAGGACAAATCCATTTCCAGGTCAGGGGTAGCCTGGGTGGCGGTTATCCCTTGGACCACTCCAAGACTGAGGGGTGAAGCTGGGAAGTGGAAATGAAGAACCTTTTTCATGCAGTCGGTCAATTTTTCATTCCTTCAACACACTATTCCCCTTCGCTCTCCCTCTGTCCCTCCCTCCCTGCTTTCCTCCCCTGCCCATCCTGCCCATCGCACTCCCACCCACCCCACCCATCACCCACCTTGTCTCTCCCTCCCTCCCTCCCTCCTTCCCTCTCTTCTGAGGCTCAAGCCCAGCACCAGAAGAATACAAACTGGGAGCCCTATACCTGAGTCCCATCCTGGGTCTTGTGCCCGGCCCCCCGACACACACCAGGCCTTGCACACACTAAGGATTCCTGATTCCAAGACTAACGTAATCGCTGCGGGAGCTGACTATCCTGTGTCCTTGTTACCCAGGCTGGTCACAGACTCCTTTTACAGTGTGGGCCATGTACCAGGTAACTCCAGGACGTCAAATGTTTTGATGGGGCTGGTCACAGGCTCCTTTTACAGTGTGGGCCATGTACCAGGTAACTCCAGGACATCAAATGTTTTGAAGGACTGGTAAAGCAGCTCAGTGGGTAAACTTGGCACTTGCTGCCAAGCCTGATGATTGACATCAGTCCTAGGGGCCCACCTCAAGGAAGAAGGGGACTGGAGGCCACAAGTTGTGCTCAGACTTCCACACACATACCCCTACATACAAATTAAGTAGATATAATTTTTAAAATTTAAAGATGGGAGCCGGGCAGTGGTGGCACACGCCTTTAATCCCAGCACTCGGGAGGCAGAGCCAGGCGGATCTCTGTGAGTTCGAGGCCAGCCTGGGCTACAGAGCAAGATCCAAGACAGCTCCAAAACTACACAGAGAAACCCTGTCCCAAAAAATTGAAGAAGGAAAAAAAAGGGGGCTGGAGAGATGTCTCAGTGGTTAAGAGCACTGGTTGCTCTTCCAGAGGTCCCAAGTTCAATTCCCAGCAACCACATGGTGACTCACAACCATCTATAATGAGATCTGGTGCCCTCTTCTGGTGTGCAGACATACACGCAGGCAGAACACTGTATACATAATAAATAAATAAATCTTTAAAAAAGAAAGAAAGAAAGAAAGAAAGAAAGAAAGAAAGAAAGAAAGAAAAGAAAAACTGAAAGAAAAAAAAAGTGGTGGCGAGGTCCAGCACTCAGAAGACAGAGGTAGGTGAATCACTGAGTTTGAGGCCAGCCTAGTCTACAGAGTGAGTTCCAGGACAACCAAGGATACACAGAAAAACCCTGTCTTGAAAAAAAAACAAAGTAATAAATAAAATTACCAAAAAAATTAAGGTGCTGGAGAGATGGCTCAATGGTTAAGAGCAGTTAATCAGGCTGGAGAGATAGCTTACAGGTTAAGAGCACTGACTGCTCTTCCAGAGGTCCTGAGTTCAATTCCCAGCAACCACATGGTGGCTCACAACCACCTATAATGAGATCTGGTGCCCTCTTCTGGCCTGCAGTCATATGTGCTGTATACATAATAAATAAATAAATCTTTTTTTTTTTTTTTTTTTTTTTTTAAAAGGAGCAGTTAATCCTGCCAAGGACCCATCTCAGTTCCCAGCACCCACATTCTGGCTCACAGTCATCTGAAAGCCCAGTTCCAGGGGCTCTGATACCCTCTGCTGACCTTAGTAAACACCAGGCATGCACAGGGCACACAGACATACATGCAGGCAAAACACCCACACACTTAAAATTGAAAAATCTAAAAAGAGAGCGAGGCGTGGTGGCACGGGTCTTTAATCCCAGCACCTGAGAGGCGGAGGCAATGGATCTCTATGAGTTTGAGGCCAGCAAGAGCAAAGAGTGAGACTCTATTTCAAAAAACAAAAAATGAAAAAGCAAAAGTAAAATCAGACCTGCTAGGATATACATACATACATACATACATACATACATACATACACACACACACACACACACACACACACACACACACACACAGACATTGTGGTGCCAGGGACTGAATCCAGGGTCTTGCACATTCTAGGCAAGTGCTCTAACATTAAGCTACATTCCTAGCCATTTTTTAAAAAAGATTTATTTATTTATTATGTATACAGTGTTCTGCCTGCATGTATCCCTGCAGACCAGAAGAAGGAGCCAGATCTCATTACAGATGGTTGTGAGCAGCCATGTGGTTGCTGGGAATTGAACTCAGGACCTCTGGAAGAGCAGCCAGTGCTCTTAACCTCTGAGCCATCTCTCCAGCCCCCTAGCCATTTTTTTTTATTTATTTCTGTGTGTGTGTGTGTGTGTGTGTGTGTGTGTGTGTGTGTGTACAGTCATTATTTTAATTGTTTTTTGTTTGTTTTGTTTTGAGACAGGTTCTTACTATGTAGCACTGGCTAGCCTAGAACTCCTTATGTTGATCATGTCTGCTCTGCCTCATGATTGCCACCATGCCAAGCTATTTTGTTAAAGATTTATTTCTTTATACTTATGTGTAGGAGTGTTTTTCCTGTGTGTATGTAAGTGTAATTCATGCATGCCAGGAGCCCTCAGGTGCCAGAAGAGGGCACTGGATCCCTGGTACTAATTGAGACCTATCATGTGGGTGCAGGAACTGAACTCTGGTCCTCTTACAAGAGCAGCAAGGAATCTTTTTTTTTTTTTTTTGGTTGTTTTTTTTTTTTGGTTTTTCGAGACAGGATTTCTCTGTGTAGCTTTGCGCGTTTCCTGGAACTCACTTGGTAGCCCAGGCTGGCCTCGAACTCACAGAGATCCGCCTGGCTCTGCCTCCCGAGTGCTGGGATTAAAGGCGTGCGCCACCACCGCCCGGCCAGCAGCAAGGATTCTTAATGGCTGAAGCATTTCTCCAGTTCTTTTGACTTTTTATTTTGAGACAAGATCTCATTAACTAGGGTGTCTTGGAACTCACTTGTAGGCAGAGTTTTCCTGTCCTGACCACCTGCTCCCAAATAACTGGCAGCCACTTCCCAAATAACTGACTCAGAGATGTAATGTAAATTATAAATGCTTGGCCAATAGCTCATGCTTGTTACTAACTAGCTCTTACAATGTAAACCATTTATTTTTAAATCTCTTTATTTATTATGTATACAGTGTTCTGTCTGCACATATCCCTGCAAGCCAGAAGAGGGCACCAGGGAATTGAACTCAGGACCTTTAGAAGAACAAGCAGTGCTCTTAACCTCTGAGCCATCTCTCCAGCCCCACAATGTAAACCATTTAAATTAATCTATGTGCTGCCCAAGACTCTTGGCTTTTATCTCTATCCTATTTTGTGTATCTGCCTTATTCTCTGGCTGGCTGGTGACTCTATGACTCCACCCTTCCTCATCCCATCATTCTCTGCCTAAGTTTATCTTGTTCAGCTATTGGCTAGTCATCTTGTTTATTAAACCAGCCATAGTGACATATATTCACACAGTGTACAGAAGGATTATTCCACAGCACTCACTCCTGTGATCTTGCCTCCTCAGCCTCCTGAGTAGCATGAATTTCAAAGCTGTGTCACCCTGGGCTTTTTCTTTTGTTTTGAGACAGGATCTCATGAAGCTTGCTGTGGCCTCAAACTCACTTGCTATGTAGTGGAGTATGACATTGAACTCCTGATCCTCCTGCTTCCACCTCCCAAACCCTGGCATCACAGGTGTGCACCCACACCTGGCCCTTAAAGCTGTGTCTCCTCCACTATACAGTGCCCAGTACCTTTTAAAAAACTGTGCATTTATTCGCTTAACGAATTTATAGCTTAAGCACCAGACCCAGCCGCGTTCCTATGCAGCGTAGGTTCCAATGGAGAGGTTCACATTCATCACACAATCACAAGCATGGATAAATAAAGCCGCTGGGCTTTATCTATCAGCTCTCCGGAGAGAAGGTCTCTGGTGATGCGAAGGCATCATGAGGAGGGTATCTAACTGAGTTAGAGGCATGGTTGGAATGAGTGAATGAGGATGAGGCAAGAAAGGCCAGAAGGATGAGCCCTGCAAGACTCTGGATGCAGAAATATGCATTCACAATCTAATGGAGAGGCAGGCAGGCAGTCCAGAGCGTGGAATGCCAGTACAGGGGCATTCTGGGGGAATAGATGGATTGGGGAATGGGCAGGGTGCCCAGGTACTTGGCCCTGTTAGAGCTCCATGTGCATCTGGGGGACTGAGGCGGGGAGTGGGGGGGGGGAGTGGGGGGTGATGGCACAGGAGGCTTTGACTGAGCACCTTGTACACAGACCAGGCCTGGAAGGGGGCGGGGGGGGGGGGGGGGGGGGACACTGTAGAATCTAGCAGAGGAAAAGAGTTACACTTAAGTTATAGGTCGTATATTTGGGCAGCTTTGAGAAACACAACAGGCATCCAGAGACATAACTCTAGGGTGGATTGCAAGGGACCAGCTAAGGCACAGAAAGACAAATCCAACCTAGTCTCAGTCACACATTAAAAAGTTACAAAGTTCACTTTGAACAGAGCAAAGCCATCCTCAGTTACATAGAGAGTTGGAGACCAACTTGAGCCACATAAAACCCAATCTTAAAAAAAAAAAAAAAAAAACAACGGTAGCAAGAGCGGTGGTGTCGCAGGCCTTTAATCCCAGCACTCAGGAGGCAGAGGCAGGTGGATCTCCCTGAGTTCGAGGCCAGCCTGGTCTACAAAGCCAGTTTCAGGACAGCCAAGGTTGTTTGTTACACAGAGAAACCCTGTCTTGAAAAATAAAAAAGGTAACTCCAGGGCTGATGAGCATTCACCTTCCATAAGAGAGATACTGGATTGTCTAGGGGAAAAAAAAGTTTATTTTCATAGAAGTAGGAAGTATAGGCCAACACAAAGAAATGACCAATGTTTAAGGAAATGGAAATGTCTGCTACCCTTTGATTATTACAGATTCTATTCATGTACCAAATGATCACATCAAATCCAATACGTACAACTGTACCAATCTTTTATTTTAAAGCTTTCAGACAAGAGATGGTAAGGGTGAAAACTGAGGTGAGGGGGTGTGTAAATGTGGAGAGAGGCAGGAAGAAAGGAGATCCACCCCCAGGTTTCTGACCAGATATCCCAGCTATCATTGGCCATGGTCAGAACATCAAGGAAAAACCGAAGCTGAGCGTGGACCAGCTTCATCATGGGTGTATAGGCAGATCGATTTTGAAGCCCAGTGTCCAGCGGGGAGGTCACTAGCCTAAGATGGGGAGCTGCAAGTGGGACCGAGACCATCTAGAGAACCCAGAATGGGAAGGAAGGCTAAAAGCTGTCTGAGATGCCAACCTTTAAGAACCAAGAAGGGAGCCTGAGGAAGAATCAGGCCAGGCCAGATTCTAGACAAGAGAATGCCACACGGCTTGTTTTTCCTGATTCCAGTTCAGAAGTTTTATTTACCTTGCTTCAGTTGTGAAATGGCATGTAGCCCTCCCTTGACCCAGTGCTAAGCTAAAAGCTTGGTTAATATGCGTTGTTATTTCTTAAATTAGATTTATTTATTTATTATTTATTTATTTATTTATTTTGTGGGTGCATGCAGACATCAGAGGACACCTTCTAGGAGTCCTGCCTCTCTTCTTTCACTATGTGAGCTCCCCAGGATCGAACTCAAATCCTTAGGCCTGGCAGTGAGCTCCTTCCACTGTTGAGCCAGGAGTTGTTTCAGTTGTTGTTGTTGTTTCATTTGGTTGTTTGGTTGTTTTTTTTTGAGACAGGGTTTCTCTGTGTAATAGCCCTGGCTGTTCTGAAACTCACACCATAGACCAGGCTGGCCTCAAAATCACAGAGATCCACCTGCCTTTACCTCCCGAGTGCTGGGATTAAAGGTGTGCGCCACCACTGCCTGGCTGTTGTTGTTTTTAATCCAACAAATTATGGGGCACCTGCTTCATGTAAGGCAGTCTAAGTCAGAGGTGGGATGGTGCATACCAGTAACACCAGCACTTGGAAGGTTGGAGACAAGGGCATCAGGAGTTCAAGAGCAGCCTTAACTACATAGCAAGTTGAAGGCCAGCCTGGATTACATGGGACCTTGTTTAAAAAAAAAAAAAAAAAGCCGGGCAGTGGTGGCGCACGCCTTTAATCCCAGCACTCGGATGCAAAGCTACGCAGAGAAACCCTGTCTCAAAAAACCAAAAAAAAAAAAAAAAAAAAAGAAAGAAAGAAAAAAAAGACCAGGTATGATGACACATGCCTTTAAACCACCGAGGACATGGGAGGCAGAGGGTGGGAGATCTCTGAGATTGGAGGCTAGCCTGATCTACAAAGCGAGTTCCAGGTCTAATAATAAGTAAAGTTTTTTAAAAGAGAAAGAATTCTAAAAGCACAGGCTGATGTTGGGGAGGGGGAGGGGGCTGTGAGACGACTGTGTTTGCATTTCTGGAACTTCCTTCACTCAAAGCCTCCCAGACCCAGACAGGCTTAAAGGCTTGTGTGTCACACACAGCTGAGTGAATGACAGCCTGCCAGTGATATCCTGCATGCCACAAGCATGCTCAAAAGACAGCATAGAGAATGCCCAGCGAAGGAAACCGGAGGGGCGCTGCCCAGGGTTCCCTCTTCCCCGCAAGACCTCCATGTCGGCCCCCCACCGTAGGGACAGCTGCCCAAGCACTTGCCCACCCTCTTCTCCCCCAGCCCCAGCTCCTTCTCAGAAGCCAGCTTCTCTGCCTCTCTCTGCTACGTCTACAGAACCTCTAGGGGATCGTGCCTGTTGTGGGGTGCTCCTAAGGGAAAGGTCTCTTCTCTAGGAAGCTCTGGCAGAGAGTGAGCCCCACCTTCCTCCTCCATAATGGATCACTGTTCTTCCTCCCCAAAGCATTACCACCTTCTGCCCTGAAGAGGGAGGGATTGTTGGCATCTGTCTGGGGACTATGAAAGGAGAGCAAAAAAATTTCAGATACTTTCCAATCCTTAAAGGTTTTATTCTCTAATCAAAAATACTCCGTTCTTGGGCTGGGTGTGGTAGAGCATAGCTTTAAGCCCAGCATTTGGGAGACAGAGGCAGGTGGGGATCTGCAAATTTGAGGCCTGCCTGGTGTGTTCTAGTCTAGCCAGGGCTACATAGTGAGACTCTGTCTTTAAAACAACGACAAACAAACACCTGAAACCAAAACCAAACCAAATAAACAAAAAACCTTCTTGGGGCTAGTGACTGAGCTCAGATGGGGCTGGAGAGATGGTTCAGTGGTTAACAGCATTGGCTGCTCTTCCAGGGGACCCAGGTTCAATTCCCAGGACCCACAGGGCAGCTCATAGCTGTCTGTAACTCCAGTTCCAGGGGATCTAGCACCCTCACACAGACGTACATGCAGGAAAAACAGCAAAGCACATTAAATAAGGAAGGAATGGGACCAAAGTCAGCTGGACACCGACCCGTGAGCGGTGGTCATGCCTGTAATCTCCACAGTCAGGAAGCCAATGGAAAAGGATCAATGGAAGTCGCTCTCATCTGCAAAGACCTAGGATTCTGTGACCTCTACTTCCTGCCTTTGCAGGTCCTCAGTACCTGTCACCTGGCCCTGCCAAAATCCACGCCTGTTTAGTTAGCCCCTTCATCCCTCCAGCACCTACACCCATGTTTCTGGAAGGCCAAATGGGCTTTAAAAGGATTAAACAGATATCACAGAGAATGTATTACTTAAGGGCTTTAATTAGCCCAGGCCTTAGCTTGAGCAAGCGTGGGTGGCTCAGGGCAGAGAAGGAGGCTCAGAAATCTATGCTGAGTTTGGTGAGTGACTGACTCTGCTTTTATATTGAAGAAATTAGGGTTCATAGGGATCAATGGATCAAGAACTCTGTCTCCTGTTCTAAAAGGCTAGGGCCTAACACCAAGAAGAAAGGGGAAGCCTGAGTGACATGCAGGTTGAAGTGTGGAGGCTCTGTGAGGGGAACCGTGTGGATACCCGCTGGGAAAGTTGGCTTTTCACTGGGGGCTCCTCTCAGCTGCGGCCACTCCCTTCCATTTGGGAGGGGGCATCTCCTAAGCCCCTCTGTTTCTTCTCTCCCTCCTCTCTCCCAGGATTTCTCTCCTTTGCTTCAAGGCAGGGGGTCACCTCGGTCCCCCCTCCCCTCGCTCGCTCTTTCCTGTAACTTAAGCTGTTGTTGGGAATTGGAGGAGCTGGGCGGGTTTGAGCGGAGGCCCCACTGCTTTTCAGGGTGGAATTGAAACCCTGGAGCTGGGCTTGTGGGGTAACGCAGAGGGGGAGGGGAGAAGGAAGTCAAAGCGGCGGCTGCAGCTCCCTCTGGGAAACCAACTTTGATTTACTAGCGAGGACCTGGCTCTCTCACTACCCCCACCCTTCCCACTCCCCCTCCTTCCCCGGACTCCGCGTTGTGGGGATAACTGGGGGATGGGTAAACCGGCCTCTTCCCCCAACTTGAAAATCAGCTCTTGTGGTGGGAGGACCCGCCAGCAGGAACAGGCCTAGGGAATCCTGGATGTCTGGTCCAGCTGCAGACTCTTAAGGGGGCCCCCCTCGAGTCTCAGGAACTGGATCGGGTGTACCCTTGGAGAGAAGGAAGGCCTTCAGCCTGGTCAGATTCATTCCGGCTCTGGCTAAGCTAACTCCCTCTCTGAGATCTGGGGCTGGGGGATACAAAAGTGAGGAGCTGCGGATATTTTTCTGGTTATTTCTCTATGACCTATGATCCCTTTAAATTGATGATAAGAACTAAGATAAGAAGATATCTGGGGGCTGGAGAGATGGCTCAGCAGTTCAGAGCACTGGCTGCTCTTCCAGAGGACTCGGGTTCCATTCCCAGCCCCCACATAGCGGCCCATAACTGTAATTCCAGTTCCAAGAGATCTGACAATCTCACACAGACACACAGACATACATGTAGGCAAGACACCAATGAACATAAAATTAAAAAAAAAAAAAAGGTATCTGAGAATTGAAATGAAAAATACTATTTTAAGAAGCATGAGTTTGAGCCGGGCGTTGGTGGCGCACGCCTTTAATCCCAGCACTTGGGAGGCAGAGGCAGGCGGATCTCTGTGAGTTCGAGGCCAGCCTGGGCTACCAAGTGAGCTCCAGGAAAGGCGCAAAGCTACACAGAGAAACCCTGTCTCGAAAAACCAAAAAAAAAAAAAAAAAAAAAAAAAAAGAAGCATGAGTTTGGATCCCTAACACACGTGTAAAAAGCTAGATGCAGCCCTGGGCTGAGGAGGGGCAGCCAGTCCAGCTGAATTCATGAGCTCTTGGTTCAGTGAGAGATCGTCTCTCAAAAAAATAAGGTGGCTGGGTTTGGTACTTAGGACCCCACGTGGTAAAGGAGAAAAACAGCTCCTGCAAATATCCTCTGCCTCCGCTTGTGCTCATGCACACAAAGTAAATTAAATATGTATATACATATGTATAATGTATTACATATATTATGTATATATACACATATGTATGTGTATATGTAATTATATGTGTATAAGGTATTATATATTATGTATATATGCACATATATTATGTATATATAATTATATATGTGTATATATAATTAATTTATTTATTTTGAGGTAGGGTCCCTCTACATAGCCCTGCCTGTCCTGGAATTCGATTTGTAGACCAGAATGGCCTTGAACTCAGAAATCTGCCCGCCTCGGCCTCCTGAGTGCCGGGACTAAGGGTATGTGCCACCATACCTGGCTACAAAATAAATTTTAAATGTAATTTTTGATGGTGTTTAAAATATTCATATTACTTTTATTTATTTTTTTGGAGGGGTGGGCACACATTCCCGGTGAAATGGGAACAATGTCTACTCACTCCATGGAACTGACAAGAAACCAAAGGAAGTACAGCATCAAAGTGCGCCTTGGTAAACCAATGGGTTTTATTGGGGTTACTGACAAGGGTGTGAGTGAAGGGTCACTTACAGGACCATAAATGACTTAAAGACAGCTGCATCACCAAAGCCCAAGCCAGCATGAGTGACAGTTACAAAAACTGGGACTAGCACTCGCTGTACAATTTTGAAGGCGGCTTGAGAGGTTGGAGAGTTTCCTCCAGGCTGCACACTATTCTCCTCAGAGTGTCTCTCAGCAGTTTCCATTGCTTATATAACCCCGGAGAAGGCCCGGCCTAGTGAATCTGGTCAGTTTCAGGGACTTCCTAAAGCTTTTGAGTTGCTTCCTTCCCTAGTTTCCAGGGGCTTCCCTGCCGGATGGCATGTTTTGCCTTGGAGGAATTTGCTACTCAGCACACAGCAGGCGGCAAGCCTGTGTAGCTCAGAGGGCAACTTGCAGGGGTTGTCTCTCTCACACCATGTGGTCCTGGGGATGGAACTCAGGATATGAGGTTTGACAGCAGTGTGGCCTGCTGAGCACATAAAGCTCTGTAAAATACATAAATAAAAACGAAAGCTATCACCAGGCGGTGGCGGCTCACGCCTTTAATCCCAGCACTCAGGAGGCAGAGCCAGGCAGATCTCTGTGAGTTCGAGGCCAGCCTGGTCTACAGAGCGAGATCCAGGACAGGCACCAAAATTACACAGAGAAACCCTGTCTCAAAAAAAGAAAGAAAAGAAAGGAAGGAAGGAAGGAAGGAAGGAAGGAAGGAAGGAAGGAAGGAAGGAAGGAAGGAAGGAAGCTATCGAGGAAGGCACTGGACATCCACCTCCTGTTTCTCTATGCGTGCACACACATGCACACACATTGCATGCGGCATAGACATTGATTAGGAGGGAGCTCACACAGAACGTTTACACACATAACCACCACACAATACATGCACCACAGATATTTTCACCGATTCTTTGTGCTGAAGCTCCATGTGAACTGTGGTGGATGCGGGCTTCCAGTGGGGACTCAAGGCCCTTTACGGGGGAGCTGTTCTCCCCTCTCCCTTCTCTTACCACTTCTGACCTCACACTTACCCTTTTCTCATCACACCCTTAAGCCCCACAAGGTTTAAGACACTCTCTGGCAAAGGCCCTCCAGTAGAAATAGGGTCCCGAAGATGCCTGACCCCAGAGTGGAAAGAGAGCCGTGAGTCATAACTTGAGGGGACGTCATGCTGCTGGCTGGCTGCTCCAGCTGGACCTTCTCGGTGGGACGGGGAGGTGTTTCAGTCCCCACACTCTTGGGTTCTAGGCAGAGCCCTCACCTCACCGGTCTTTTTAGGGTTCAGCATCCAGCTTTAGGATGAGTGAGAAGAAAGGACCAAATGAGCACGTGCTCAACCCAAATAGAACTATTATTGAGACAGAGTCTCCTACAGACCAGACAGGCCTCAAACGCACTATGTAGCCAAGGATGGCCTTCAATCTCTCATTCTCCTGCTTTCACCTCCCAAGTGCTAGGATTTGTAGGCATGGACCACCATGTGCAGGTCAAACAGGAGCTCTTTAGAGCTCAACCGTTCCATGAGAACCAGAATCAGCCGGTGTAGTGGTGTATGCTTTTAATCTCAGGCCAGACCCAATAAGATGCTGCACATATGGAGGCCCCAGTCATCCTGTCAAACTCTCCACACGTCAGAGGCCTTCTGTTTGACGATCTTTAGATAACCCCAGTAGTTTATGATGAAATTCTGGTGCTGAAAAGAAATCGGTTACCTTGTGCACCAGGAGAAGACAAACCAACTGTCACCATTTATCCCATTAGTATTTTCTTCCTTTTTTACAAAAAGATTTACTTGCCAAGTGGTGGTGGCGCACACCTTTAATCCCAGCCCTTAGGAGGCAGAGTCAAGCAGATCTCTGTGAGTTCAAGGCTAGCCTGGTCTACATAGGGAGTTCCAGGACAGCCAGGGCTATACACAGAGAAATTCTGACTCAAAAAAACAAACAAACAAAAAACAAAAACAAAACAAAAAAAGATTTAATTTTGTTTATGTGTGTATGTGTATTTCTCTCTGTGTGCATGTAGGTGTCCACAAAGGCCAGAAGAGGGCATCAGATTCCCTAGAGCTGAAGTTAGGGGGGGTTGTGAGCCTCTTAATGTGAGTCATAGATATAAAACTCAGATCCTCTGGAAGAATGACAAGTGTTCTTTTGTTTTGTTTGAGACAGGGTTTCTCTGTGTAGCCTTGGATGTCCTAGATCAGAGATATGCCTGTTTCTGCCTCCCAAGTGCTCAGATTAAAGGCTGTTACCACTGCCTAGCTTTGTTTTTTCCTTTTAGACAGGATCTCCCTTGCTGGTCTGGAACTCATTGTGTAAACCAGGCTGGCCTCAGACTCAAAGTGGTCTCCTTGTCTCTGCCTCCCTTGCACTGGGACTAAGAGCATGTGCCACTATGTCTGGTGACATTATTGTTTTCTTTGTTCTGTAACCATTTAACAACACACACAGCCCTTCCTTGGACAGTATCTTCTCTTGAATCCTCCTGCTTCAAAATTTCTCTTGTACTTTTTTAAAAAATGATTTTTTTTTTATGTATGTAGGTGTTTTGCCTGCATATATGTCCATGTATGGGTATCAGGTCTCTTGGAACTGGCGTTACAGATAGTTGTGAGCTGCTGCATGGATGCTGGGAACTGAACCCAGGTCCTCTGGAAGATCAGCCAGGGCTCTCAGCTGCTGAGCCGTCTCTCCACCCACCTCTCTTTCACTTTCTTTTTTTTTTTTTTTTTTTTTTGTTTGTTTGTTTGTTTGTTTTGGAGCTGAGGATCAAACCCAGGACCTTGCACTTGCTAGGCAAGTGCTCTACCACTGAGCTAAATCCCCAACCCCTCTCTTTAACTTTCTAATAAACATGTTGGCCAAGGGCCAAGTGTTCTGTTTCTTCTATCTGTGGGCTTAATTCCTCATCATCTGGAGGACATGGTATTGGAGTCACAGACCACAACTATAACAACTATTACAGCTTAGGAGCTTGTCCAGGATTCCACAGAACACCACAAAATATAAGCGACCCAGAGTCAAAGTCCACCCTTGTTTCTTCTCCTTTGGAGTGTGTCTTAGAGTTTCTATTGTTGTGAAGAGACACCATGGCCACAGCAACTCTTATAAAGGAAAACATTTAATTGGGTGGCTTACGGTTTCAGAGGTTTAGTCCATTATCGTCTTGGAGGGACTTGGTGGCATGCAGGCGGACATGGTGCTGGAGAAGGAGCTGATAATGGAGAAGGAGCTGCATCTTGAACCTGCAGACAACAGGAAGTGAACCGTGTCACACTGAATGCAGCTTGAGCAAAGGAGACCTCAAAGCCCACCCCACAGTGACACGCTTTGTCCAAAAAGGCCACACCTACTCCAATAAGGTCACGCCTCCTAATAGTGCCACTCTCTTTAGGGGCCATTTTCTTTCAAACCACGACTCAGTGTCCGCTTAAGAGCTCAGACCAGCCGGTTATGGTGGCTCATTCCTTTAATCCCAGCAGAGGCAGGTAGATATCTGAGTTGGAGGCCAGCCTGGTCTACATAGTAAGGTCCAGGACAACCAGGACTATGTAAAGAGACCCTATCTTAAAAGGAAAGAAAAAAAAAACCCAACTTAGACCACTTTTATCTCCAGATCCTAAGGAAAAAATAATAATAATAAAGGATAGTGTTTTTCTGTGTTCAAGCTTGGCCAGAATACCAGATGGGAAGTGGGGGGGGGGGGAATGGCCCCCAGAGGGAAGTATTAATTATCAGTTTATATTTACAACCTGACTTGCTTCTCTGGGAGGAGGGAAATGGTATGAGTATGACCTTCTATATATGCAAGATTTCTCTGCTTTGAGAAAAAAAACAAACAAACAAACCCTGATTTATATTTAAAAAAAAAAAATGACACGAGGGGCTGAAGAGATGACTCAGCACTTAATGTTTTTCACAGGACCTGGGTTCGGTTACCCACACCCACATGGTGGCTCACAACCAGTTCTAGGAGATCTGATGCCCTCTTTTGACCTCTACAGTCACCAGGCATGCACATGGAGCACACATACATGTGCAGGCAAAACACTTATACACACAAAATAAAATAAATCAAAACAATTTTTTAAGCTGCATGGGAGGCTGGCGAGATGGCTCAGTTGGCAAGAGTATTTGCTGCCCTAGCAGAGGGCACCAACATGGAAACTCACAACTGTCTAACTCCAGTTCCAGAGGATGTGCCGCCCTCTTCTGGCCTCCATGAACACCAGGAACACACATGGTACACATACATCCATGCGCACAGAATATTCAGACACAGAAAATAAAAATAATTCTTAAACAAAACAAAACAACCACATGAGTTCATGAATTCTAGCCATGATTTTGACTCAATCCCCAAAGCCTTTAAATACACCACATTGGGAAAGAAACTGTCCCATAGAGGAGAAAAGGCTTCCATCTAGGAAGGAGTACCTACAATGTCTCTTTCCTGCCCTCCCTATCTAGGGGAACCAAAACTCCAGGCTCCCCTCTCCCCTCTCCTTTGCCCTTGAGAGAGGCATACCTAGAACCCCAGAAAAGATCCAACCAGGTCCAAGACTGAAGGCAAATTAAAACTGACCCGAGAGGCTCCTGATTAATAGATATTTTCTGGGAACTAGCCCAGTCCTGTGATTTGACATGGACATGAAAAGGCATACTCATGTTTAACCTTCACCCTCACAGAAGACTACAATCTCACGGGCTGCAAAACTGTGTGGGGATAAAACACACAAGGCAGATTCTGAAGGAGACTGGCACAGGGAGGAAATTGTCCCTCTACTGATGGCAAGCAATCCCCATGAGTGGCCCTGAACGGGACAGTCTCCTGGGGAGACTGAGACAAAAGCATTTCTTACTGCATCTTGGAAGGCTGAAAAAGAACCCACACTAAAAACCCTTCAATTACTCCAAGCTGTCTTGAGTCATTCAAGGAGCTGAGTCTCCCACAGCCTTCCTAGGGAGACGCCATGAGACACTAATCATATCCACTCAGATCCTGGGTCAATAGGCAGACTCCTCCTGATCTTTTTTTTTTTTTTCCTTTTTAAGATTATTTATTTATTTAAGGAGTTGGTTTCAAGACAGGTTTTCTCTGTGTAGTTTTGGTGCCGGTCTTGGATCTCCCTCTGTAGACCAGGCTGGCCTCGAACTCACAGAGATCCACCCGGCTCTGCTGGGATTAAAGGCATGCGCCACCACCACCCGACCCTTTTAAAGATTTATTTATTTGCTATTCTGTGTATGTGTGTGTGCTTACATGAGTTTGTGTGTACCATATACATGCAAGTGCCCCGTGGAGGTCAGAAGAGGTCATCAGCTCCCCAGACACTGGAGTTACAGAGGGCTGTGAGCCACCATGTGGTTGCTGGGAACAACTCCAAGTCTGGTGCAAGAATGCTAAGGTCTCGGAACTATTGAGCCTTCTCTCCAGCCCCAAGGGACTCCTGATTTTGACAGATCACGGTTACAACTTGGACATCCCTGGCCATCAGACAAACATTACAGCAGATCTTCTAGGGCCTAATAACACCCTATAAGATTTAAAAAATGATAAGACTGGGTTTTGTGTGTGTGTGGGTGGGTGTTTTGCCTGCATGTATGTATGTGTATCACATGTGCGCAGTACCCACAGAAGCTGTCAGACCCAGCTGGGACTGGATTCATAGATGGTGGTAAGTGACCACGTGGATGTTGGAAGTCAAAGCTGGTCCTCTGAAAGAACAGCCAGTGCTCTGAACCACTGAGCTCTCTCTCAAGTCCCCTAAAGATTTTCTTTTTTTAACTTTTATTTCATGTGCATTGGTGTTTTGTCTGCATGTATGTCTGTGTGAGGGTATTGGTATTGGATCCTCTGGAACTGGAGTTACAGACAGTTGTGAGCTGCCATGTAGGGGCTGGGAATTGAACCAGGCTCCTCTAGAAGAGCAGTCAGTGCTCTTAACCACTGAGCCATCTCTCCAACCCAAGATTATTTCTTTTTTTTTTTTTTTTTTTGGTTTTTCGAGACAGGGTTTCTCTGTGTAGCTTTGCGCCTTTCCTGGAACTCACTTGGTAGCCCAGGCTGGCCTCGAACTCACAGAGATCCGCCTGCCTCTGCCTCCCGAGTGCTGGGATTAAAGGCGTGCGCCACCAACGCTCGGCTCCCAAGATTATTTCTTAATGTGTATGAGTTATTTAGTCTGCAAATATGTCTGTGCGCCACATGTGTGTATTGCCAGCAGAGGCCAGAAGAGGGCATTAGATCTCTCAGAAATGGAGTTATAGACAACTGTGAGCTGCCATATGGGTGCTGGGAATCGAACCCTGGTCCTTTGGAAGAGCAGCCAGTGCCCTTCAATTGCTGAGCCGTCTCTCCAGCCCCTACCCTAGACAAATTTCTCAACAGTGCCACTAATTTAGTCTACAATCAAGACCAGGAAGAAATCAATGAAAGAGAGTGGAGAGACAAAAGAAAGACTACCTTGTTAGTGTCCTCCCTCCAAGCCGGAGAGCTGCCAGGACATCAAATTGATAAGTTTTGATCCCTGGTTGCTGGGTTCCCGCTGCCACTGATGTAATAAGCCAAATCAAACTGAATTAATAAATCCAGGTTTAATGAGCAAAGCAATCCTGAGTGGCCCTTGGGAAGGCAGGGGAAGAGTCACAGAGGAAGGGTCACATGGGAAATATGGCTACCAGGTCCTAAGTACCCTGTAGGCGTGGTCTTGAGCAGCCCCAGGGAGGGGCTGGCTTTTGGCAGGCTTCCTCAGAGGCAGGGGTCTGGAACTGGAGGGCAGGTCTAGGGGAGGGGCTGCTGTTTCCCCACCCATGACAGTATTCTTTAAACCCTGAGACACAGCAGGGCTTTCCCAAACATCACAGTCCGTCTAAACAGCAACTTTGCTATCCCTGTAACACTCCTATTCTTGGAGTCCAGAATCTAACAAAGTGGAGACTAGTCCAAGACCTCAGACTTATTAATAAAGGTGTAATTCCACTTCATCCCTTGGTCCCCAACTCATCCACTCTTCTGGCCCAGATCTCAAAGGACCCCAGAATGGTTTATTGCCCTAGACTTAAATAGTGCCCTTTTCTGTAAGTCCTTACACCCTGAGTCCCAGGACCAGTTTGTCTTTGAGGACCCAACATCCCAAGTTACCCAGCTCACCTGGAAGATCCTGCCCAGGGATTCAAGGATAGTCCCCACCTCCTTGTCCAGGCCCTGACTAGGGACTTGCATGACTTCTTGAGTTCTCAAGCCAAGGTCCTCCAATATGTGAAGATCTCCTTTGTGGACCCACAGAAGATTCCCAGGAAGAAACTAAGTTACTCCTCATCTGACAGGGGCTGTAAGGCATCCAAAATAAAGCTCAATTGTGCCAGCTGTCAATCAAATACTTAGTATTGGACTTAGTTAACAGGAAAAGGGATTCAATGAGGACTGGGTGTGACCTAGCTCTTCCTTACACACACACACACACACACACACACACACACACACACACGTATATATTGTATATGTATGTGTATAGAAACCCGCCATTAAAAAAGAAACCCAGGCAGGAAAAACAGAAACCCTCATCAAGGGGCCAGAGGGACACAGGCCTTCATAAGCAGGCTTTGAGACTCCCAGCTGGTAAAGACTTGAATCTCCATGTAACTGAAAGGAAAGGGGTGGTTTGGGGGTTCACTCAACAGCCTTTAGGCTACCGTAGCTGAGATTCAGATCTTAGGGGAAAGGTTAGCACTGTGGCCGAAGCTGCTCTGCTAACTCCAGAGACCTTGGGGGATGATCTGAGTGCACTGTCCCCGATCACATGGAAGGAGTATCCAAACCAAAAGGGAGGCTCTGGGCAACTCATAGCAGGCATCACCCTGGGAAGGTCCAGCTGTTCAAGGGAAAATCGGTTCCTTCCTTAACCCTGTAACCTTCATCTCAGAGGAAGAGGAAGATGAGAAAAGTCCAAACAAGGGGCTGGAAAGATGGATCAGCAGTTAAGAGCATGTATTGCTCTTGCAGAGGACTTGGGTTCAGTTCCCAGAATCTGCATGGTGGCTCACAACCATCTGTAATCCAGTCTCAGGACATCTGATGACTTTCCTGACCTCCATAGGCACCAGGTACCCACAGCACGTTGCGCACAAACATATATGCAGGGAAAAGTGTCATACACATAAAATAAAAACAAATAAATCTTTAAGAAAGAACAGGGTGTGGTGCTACAGGCAGAGGCAGGAAGATCTCTGAGTTCAAGACCAGCCTGTTCTACACAACGAATTCCAGGACAACTAGGGCCACATACAGAAACCTTGTCTCGACAAACCAAAATATAAATAAATAAATAGATAACAAACAAACAAACAAAAAAGTCCCAAACATGGGCTGGCAAGATGGCTCAGCAGGTACTTATTGCCACACCTGACTCCCTGAGTTTGATCTCCAGGAATCCCACAGCACAGTAGAGAATCAACTCTCACAAGTTGTCCTGTGACCTTCACATGTGGTTAGTATGCACACACACACACACACACACACACACACACACACACACACACACAATCATACTAAATAAATTAATGTAAAAAAAATACAACAAAAAATTTAAAAGCCCAAATATAACAAATGAACAATTCTATAAACTTTTGTCACTAGGGTGGTCTTAAAGACTCCCCTGGCAAGGGATCTGTCTTGGGAGTTCCTTCAGTAAGCAAGGGATCCCCGGAGCCAGAAAAGATAGAGACCCCCTCGAAGGTAAAGCCCTCCCTCCCTCTAGGGATTAAGACTCAGCTGGCTGAACTGACAGCCATAACCAGAACTCTGGGGTTAACCTGCGAGCGTTACCATCCACACGGATTCCCAATATGCATTTTCAGTCCTCCATGCCCTTGCAGAGACGTGGAATCATAGCCCCTTCCTTACAGCTGCAGGCTCCCCTGCTGGGTACCACCAAGAAAGAGACATGCGGTGACAGTCACCCTTTGTAGAAGACATCAAAGGGAACAGGTGAGTGGTCTGCAGGAAACAGATGACTGACTGTGCAGCCAAGGAAGCAGCTAACCAAATTATGACCATGGCCTCTGGATCTTGGCAGGTCCCTCCACGGGTGAGAGCAACATGAGGATGGAAAAGTGGGGGCCCCACGTGTTGGAGGAGTGGCTTCCATAGGGGTAGCAGTTGTTTTTGTTTTGTTTTGTTTGTTTGTTTCTATTCCCATGGCCTCATAGGAAATCGCTTAGGCTGCTTAGGAACTCACTCACTTCTAAAACAGAGTTGTTGATGGTACTTCCATCACATTAGCTTGATTCTGGAGATTGCTCCTACCTGCCACAGGTGGATGGGACATTTTATTTATTTAATGTGTAGAGGTGTTTTACCTGCATGTATATGTGTGTGTGCTGTGTGTGCGGGGTGTGTGTGTGTGTGTGTGTGTGTGTGTGTGTGTGTGTGCAGTACCTGGAGAGGCCAGAAGAGGGTATCAGATCTCCTGGAACTAGAGTTGCAGGTGGTTGTGAGCCACCATGTCATGGCTGGAAATCGAACCTCAGGTCCTCTGAAAGAGCAGTCAATGCTCTTAACCACTGAGTCAAATCTCCAGCTACAGATGGAAATTTTTAAGGACCTTCTATCAGGCTTTTCATCTGGACAAGGATGGAGGCCTACAGTCTCCAAAATGACTATTTGTATTTCTGAAACTGCCAACCAGGTAGTAATGGTGATATACAAATGCATAATCCTCACATCCATTGGCTCATTCCTCCAGGAATACAAAAGATAAGCTCCTATCCTGGGGAAAGACTAAGAAAGATAGTTCACCATTAACATCCCCTAAAGTTGGGGCATCAAAGTCCTCTTAGTGTGGGTAGACACCATCAGTTGAGTGAAAGCTTTACCCTGTAGGATAGACAGAGATCTTTGAGATGGTCCAAATCTTTTTATTTATTTTTTTTAAAGATTTATTTCTTATGTATGCAGTGTTCTGCCTGCAGGCCAGAAGAAGGCACCAGACCTTGTTATAGATGGTTATGAGTCACCATGTGGTAGCTGGGAATTGAACTCTGCACCTCTGGAAGACCAGCCATTGCTCTTAATCTCTGAGCCATCTCTCCAGCACCCCCCCTTTTTTTATTTTTTTTAAATTATTTTATTTTATGTGTGTGGGTGTTTTGCCTGCTGAATGTCTGTCATATGCATGCAGTGCCCATTGAGGCCACAAGAGGGCATTGGTTCCCCTGGAAATCAAGTTACAGACAGTTGTGAGCTGCCATGTGTGCTGGGAATCCAATTCCAGTCCTCTGAAAGCGGCCAGTGCTCTTAGCCTCCGAGTCACCTCTCCAGTCCAAGGTCCAAATCTCTGTGGTTGTTGTTTGAGACATGGCCTCATTGTGAAGCTGTGCTTGGCCTGGAACTCTTGATTAGACGAGGCTGTTCTCAAACTCACAGATCTCTGCCTGCCTCTGCCTCCCAAGTAGCTGAGATTAAAGTTGTACACCCACTATGCCAAATCTTAGTTCATAAAATCATCCAGAAATTTGGACTACTACAGAGCATCCAAAGGAATAATGGACCAGCCTTCAAGGCCTCAATGACACAAGAGCTACCAACTGCCCCAAGAATTCAGCTGAATCTCCACGGTATCTGGAGGGGAAGGAAGAGGAAGTAATGATTTATTTTTGTTTGGGTTTTTTTGTTTTGTTTTTCGAGACAGGGTTTCTCTGTGTAGTTTTGCATCTTTCCTAGAACTCACTCTATAGACCAGGCTGGCCTCGAACTCACAGAGATCCACCTGCCTCTGCCTCCTGAGTGCTGGGATTAAAGGCATGCACCACCACCACTTGGTGGGAAGTCCTTTTCTTACTAAATATTTCTCTTTAAAAACAATTTATGGCCGGGCAGTTGTGGCACATGCCTTTAATCCCAGAGCTTGGAAGGCAGAGGCAGGTGGATCTCTGTGAGTTTGAGGCCAGCATGGTCTACAGAATGAGTGCCAGAGCAGCCAGGGCTGTTAAATAGAGAAATCCTATATCAAAAAACCAAAAAAATAAAATAAAATAAAATAAAATAATAATTTATGTGTATGGGTCTGTGTCTCTGGGTTTGTATATATGCATGTAGTGCAGGTACCACGGAAGCCAGAAAAAGTTGCCAGATTCCCTGGAAACAGAGTTACAGGTGGTTGTGTGCCACCCAATGTGGGTGCCAGGAATCAAACTGCAAGTGCAGCAAGTGCTCTTAACCACTGAGCCATCTCTCTAGTCTCCACTAATGACATCCTACTGTATAAGAAATGAAGTCAGGCCCAATGGCAGATCTCTACAAGTTTAAGGCCAGACTGATCTGCATACGGAGCTCCAAGCCAGTCAGGGTATAACGGATGACATGACCACGCTAAGGTATGGCTGAAGAGAAGGTTTTTATTCTAGAGAACCAGAGGCATCTGGAAGAATCCGGAGTCAACAGAGAAAGTAGTAGAAGTGGCCGGTAGACTGGACTTGACCATCAGAGGAGAGAGACGGGGGAGAATGAGAGAGGAAGACAAAGGAAAGACCTAGTGTGAGAAGTGAGAGGGGAAAGAGATTGCTCAAACAGAAGGGTTATGAGGAGACGAGAAGCCGGTGGCAGTGAGGCCCCGGGGCTGGAAAAGTTTAGGGTAAGGGCTTGGGTGGGAAGATGGAGAAGATGGGTCGGGATGCTAACATGGAGACTCTGAAGTGTGCAACAGGTACTTGTGATACTGAGGGAGCCTGGGAGCTAACAGATACTTCGGTATACAAATAGGTACCAAAGACAGCCATTTGTCCCTTCTGCCAGTGATGAGAACCGGCTTCACAAGTTCCTAAAGAACGCTGACTTTTGTCTGATGACCAGAATTTGGACCTGACAACAGCAAGACCTTGTCTTTTCTTTCTTTCTTTCTTTTTTTAAAGATTTATTTATTATGTATACAATGTTAGAAGAGGGCACCAGATCTTCTTACAGATGGTTGTGAGTCACCATGTGGTTGCTGGGAATTGAACTCAGGACTTTTGGGAGATCAGTCAATGCTCTTAAGCCCTGAGTCATCTCTTCAGCCCAAGACCTTGTCTTAATAATAATAATAACAATAATGACAATAATAATAAATTAAAGATCAGATGAATTACTCAACCTCGTTGACTCCCATCCTGCTCAGAGACACAACCCTAGACTGTGGGAAAGGCCACTCTTCAAGCCAGGGAACCTAATGATGGTCTGACCATCCTAAGACAGGTCTCATCCCTTTACCCATTTGTCCAGGAGTCTTATCAAGGGGTTCTTTTCATCCCTTCTGCAAAGTCCCTGGAATTGACTTTTGGATTCACCACACTTATCTTGGCCTTGAACTCCGGATCCCTCCTCCCCAAGGGCACCCCAACTCCAGAGGAGCCTTATTCTTATGAACAGACAGAGCCAAGAGTATCTCCACACGAAAACAAGCAAATGTAGGAATGCCGTGGAAGCCACTAAGTCTGGCTAAAGGGGACAAGCCTTGTTGTTTTGTCATCCCGATTTTCCGCCTTTAGGGCTTACCTGACCGTTCTCAGAGCACCTCTGCTTCCCATAATGACCTTTCGTCAACATCTGCCCACGATGGGTGACGCCATAGGTTTCCTTTTCTCCAGTATCCTCGTGTGTGGCTTGCTTCCCTTTTTGGACTCTCTAACCAGGAAGAGGGCTTCTCCTATGCGGGTGTGGCACACGCCTTTGATCCAGCACAGAGATCTACCTACCTGCCTCTGCCTCCGCCTTCCGAGCACTGGCATTAAAGGCTTATGCCACCACCTCCTGGTGACATAAATTGGTTTTAAAGAGAAATATTTAGTAAGAAAAGGACTTCCCGCCAGGCGGCGGTGGCGCATGCCTTTAATCCCAACATTCAGGAGGCAGAGGCAGGTGGATCTCTGTGAGTTTGAGGCCAGCCTGGTCTACAGAGAGAGATCCAGGACAGGCACCAAAACTACACAGAGAAACCCTATCTCCAAAAACCAAACCAAAAAAAAAAAAAAGACTTCTAACTTAGATTCCTTTAGATTCTCTCCTATAAAAACACACTCTAAATGTGATCAGCCTCCCAATTCTCTAGCCCATCTTTAACACATAATGATGACTCAGTTCATCCGTAAGTGTTTCTTCCTGCCTTCCAGTTTCTCTCAACTTCAATTCCGATGGAATATTCACATTCCACCTGGGCCTCCCATTCAGACTACTGAAGCTCATTGGCCCCTGTGGTCCTTCCTGGGGCCGGTCACACGACGATACAATGGAGACGTTAATCTTCTTCCTCAAGAGGTTGAGAAGGTCAGACAAAGCGATGCCTTCACTTGGTGGACACGGCCCGCGCCGGCCCGTGTTTGTTTTTCCTCCGTCCCCTCGGTCAGGAAGAAGCTGTGGGAGAGGGATGTTTCCCGGGGAGAGGGGCAGGTACAAGGACTTCTAAGCGCTGAGGTAAATGGGAAGGGGGGCTGGGGGTCTCAGGTTGCCTTCCCCCAGGGCCAGGTCACCCTGATAACCCCGGAGGAATTCTGTGGCCTAGGGGGTGGCAAGATAGAATGGCAAATCCACTGCTTGGTTAAAGTAAAACTCTGAAGACATCAGTTTGGGGGACTGATGGATAGGATGTGGCTTCTTTGAAGCTGAGCCTGGACCAGTCACTCTCCAGGCGATGCCTCTTTTACTTCTTCTCCTTCTAAATGCATCCTAGCATCCCCAGGAGGAGGCGGGAGGGGGGACTCCAGAGGAAGCAAAGGAAAAGATCTAAGCCCTGAGCATTGTCCCCATATTGAAAGGGTCCTTAAAGGGGCAGATGAGGGTCCAGGGGCTCTGGTTACCATCAGTACAGGCAGGTCCTCGGATCCTACCTATTGTTGGGGGTCAGCTGATGAAAACACATATCCTTCTTCTCGCCAAGGCTGGTGCGCCAAGGATCCTCCACCCCATCACCGCCCTTCCCTTAGAGAGCCTGCTGAGGCTGGAATGAAAAGAATCTGAACTACAAACAGACCTCTTGGCTGCCTCCCCAACTCTTCCCCAGCCTCTCCAAGGCTGCAGGCTTCCAGGCAAGGCTGAAAGGGGGGGCCTAGGTGGGAAGACCCCACACACAGACCCCGGAGGAAAGGGTGCGGAAGTAAGATGAGGAGAGAGAGACACTACACAGCATACTTTTTTAAACAGGGTCTCACTCTAAGATCCAGTTAGCCTGGAACTTACCACATAGTCCAGGCTGGCCTCCAGTTCTTGGCAATCCTCCTGCCTCGGCTTTCTCAAGTCCTGGAATTATAGATGTGAGCCAGTACTTACGGCTTGGGAAAAAAAAATCATACTTTCCAAGCCAAAAATCAAAACCTTTACAAGTCGATTTGCTGGAGTCATGGCATTAGGGATTTGAAACCAAGCTCACTCTAGAATGAGCCAGGCTGCGGAAGTCTCCATCCAACCCAGGGTTGACCTGTGCTCCCAGCCCTTGTCTCCTCTCTGCTTGGCTCTGTTCTCTCAAGGGCTGAGCTCTCCTGGTGCTAGCCGGGCAGCATTACAGCCCGAGAACTCTCTGGATAGCCTGGAAGACTCGGGAAACATGGAGAGTGGTCCCTAAAAGGACAGGAGGCACAGAGCCAAGGGCCACTCCTGCCGCCACACTTCCCCAGAGCCCAGCATCCTGCCCTCTGGAGCCTCCTCTCTACGGCACCTGAACAATGTGGAACGTCGGCGTGATTTAGCCAGGACAATACATGCCGTGAGATACCCAGGCAGTGTCCTAGAAGGGTGACCTCGGGAGAGGACCAGGGAACTAGAGAGAAGAGGCTTCCAACCAGGAGCAGGAAATTGCCTGAGGCAAGATGACCTCTTTCCAAGGGCAGCTCTTTCCAGCTTGTCTAACACAGCTCCTGCCAAGGGTGGTATAGAAAGGCACTGAGCCCACAGCAGGCTGGGGAAGGACATTGAAAAGGCAGCTTAAGGGCTTCCTGCTGGGTGAGATGGATTAGGGGCCTGTGGGGAGTGAGTCCAGCAGCAGAAAGGCACTGGCCCCAAGCCAGAGTCCCTTGGCCAAAGACACTCTGAGACCAAGAATCCCTGGGTATCTGGCAGGCTGGAAGTCAGCATCTTCCACCTGGCTGAATGGCCCAGACAGAGTGACATATGGTGATAAGGGGAGGCCACAGAGCACAAAAACTGAGGAAGGAAAGCGGCCCTGCTTGTGGGAACCAGTGGACATTTCACAGGAAAACAAATGACTTCGCCAGTGATTTTATCCAAGTCTCCCTGAGACCTTGAACTATCTTTGTCCTTCAGGGCTGGTTCCCTCCTGGGCTCTGTTTCTCTAGTCTGTAAAATGGGAGCTCTGAGGCCACATTGGCAGTAGGATAAGTAGGGAATCTTATTTTCTTTTATCTATTATCTATCTGTCTGTCTATTGTCCGTCTATCTATCTGTCTATATCTATCTATCTATCTATCTATCTATCTATCTATCTATCTATCTATCTATCTATCTATCAATTGGTCTTTTGAGACAGGGTTTCTCTGTATAAGACTTGGCTGTCCTGGAACTTGCTTTGTGAACCAGACTGGCCCCGCACTCAGAGATCCACCTGACTCTGCCTCTTGAGTGCTGGGATTAAAGATTTGCACCACCACTGCCCGGTTTTTGTTTTGTTTTGTTTTGAGACAGGGTTTCTCTATGTAGATCAACGTGGCCTGGAACTCGCTCTTTGAGCTCACAGAGATCCACTTGTCTCTACCTCCTGAAGGCTGAGATTAAAGGCGTGCTCCACTATACTTGGTCATATGTGGCGCTGGGGATCAAACTCAGGGCTTTGTGCATGCTAGGCAAGCACTGACCAACTGAGCTACACTGCCAGCCTATTTAAAATGATATGACCTTTCTATCTTGAGAAGACTCTCATTGTGTAGCCCTGGCTGGCCTGGAACTCACAGAGATCCCTCTTCCCTCTATCTCCTGAGTACTGGACCACTCTGCCCATGACTTTAAAAGTGCATGGCCCAGGGCTCTTACAAGGAGCCTGAGACAGGAGAATCACAAGTTAGAAGTTACATAGTGATATCCTAATTCAGAACAAAAATCAGTCTGTCAAAGATAGGTGATGTGGTGCATGCCTTTAATCCCAGCATTCAGGAGGCAAAGGCAGGCAGATCGCCGGGAGTTTGAGGCCACCCAGAGCTACATAGTGAGACTGTTTCGAAAAACAAAAAGCAAAGTAAAAAAAAAAAAAAAAAAAATCAATCCATCAATCATATTGAAGGCTATGTGGCTCCAGGGACCAGAAGCATCATTATCATGTTTTGTTTTGTTTGTGTTTTTGGTTTTGTTTCTGTTTTTTGGAGACAGAGTTTCTCCGTGTAGTTTTGGTGCCTGTCCTGGATCTCGACTCTGTAGACCAGGCTGGCCTAGAACTCTCAGAGATCCGCCTGGCTCTGCCTCCCAAGTGCTGGGATCAAAGACGGCCGCCACCACCGCCCGGCTATGGTTATTCCTTTGAGGCTAGAATCTTACTAAGTTGCCTGCCCAGGTAGGCTTCTATCTTCTGGGTCAAGCGACCCTCTGGCCCCATTCCTCCTAGTATCTAGAACTAGGTGCAAGCACCTCAAGTCCTGTGTTTACAGCAAAGACATCTCTGATAGCTGGAAGCGGGCTAACATCCTCAGGTCCCCACCCCACCTCACGGGACAAACCAGCGGGTGAGAACGTTTCACCCAGCTAAGATGCGGGCAGCCACTGAGGAGAGCCTTTGGGGAGAAGGGGCTTCCGTGCTGGATACTCGAAGCTCAGGATGTGCCGGCATCAGAGCGGCCCTGTCTCCCAACTCACTGGGCCAGTCCTGTTCTTTGTGCTCAGTTCTTTCCCACAGCCCAGCAAGGGGGGTGCTAGGATCCCAGGCCCACCCCCTCCTGCTGGGCAGCACCCCATCAACCCCCACATAAAAAGCTTGAGAGGGGACAAGGAGGTGGGGACGTTCTCACTCCGAGGAGGCCTCGGCACCCTTCTCCCTTGCTGGGGAACAAGAAACTTGCCAAAGGCTTGGGCCCCTTCCTCATCCCCTGGCCCCAGCGCTGGCTCCCCCAGACAAAAAGCTGCTTTACATGAGAAGAGCGGGCTGGCCTGGCCTTACCCGGGCACTCAAAGAGGCGGTAGCCCCTGACAGCCGGGGCTGCCCCTTCCCCCACAACGAGGCCTCGTTTAGTTGCAATTAGCAATTCTTTGCATACGCCCCTTGAGGCTGGAGGGACGCGGGTCCTCGCCCCCCGAAAGTCAGCCTTTCACCTTCCCCGAGTCTCCCCGCTCCTCTTTCTCCTCGGAGCCCCTCTCCACCGCCCTGTCCCAGCTGGGCACTGGGCTTCCTAGGAGTTCTCCATAGAAGGAAGCCCAGCAGAGGAGCGAAACCGAGAACCCCGAGGCTGGGGGGGTGGGGCAGAGGAGGAGGCTGGGCTTGCTCAAGCTGGAGGACCCATCACAAACCCGCCCTGCCGTGACCCTCCTCCCTCCCTAAGCCATCCTCTCTCCAAATCAAGCCTGACTTTTGGATGGCCTAGAAGGACCAAAGGAAAAGAGGTTTCTAGTAAAGAGATCCAAGGGCGAGGTGGTGGGTGGGAGGGGGGGGAGTGGCCAGGACGGAGCTGCATGGGGGAGAAACCAGGGACTCCGTTCTCTGCTGGCAGCTTGGCTGTCCAAGATTCCATGTCTCTCATTTCGAGGGGCTTCGGTGTAGGGCACAGCTAAGTTTTTCCAGGGACCAGACAGGGAGTAGGAGTAGGGTAGGCCAGGCCTGGAGAGTGAAAAGGAGACCACAGGATCCCGGGTCCTTTTTAGGCTCACCCTCAATCTAGAGGGCTGAGGGCGAGGAAGTGGGACTGTCGCTCAAGAGGGGTCTCCAAGCCTTTGAGCCGTATTATTTCCAGGGTCTCCCTCTCCTTCCCTCCAAGACGCTGCTAGGTTTTTCTTGTCTCCACTAGGGGGAGCCTTCGGTACGGTGGAAACTGCAGGCCTGGAGGAGGGCGCCTAATAGCCGCAAGGGCCTTACTTTTCTCCTGGGACAGAAATGAAATGTCCCGCTGGGAAAGGAGATACCATCTTGATCTCTGTGAGGAATGGAGCAGGTAGCAACATTCGGTACTCCAGTGGGGTGATAAACGGGTGTGTCAAGGCAGAGGGAGGCGGGCGCTAAACCTCCCCGAGGTCATCTCCACCTCCAGCACAGCATCATGGGGGAAGTCAGGTTCCCGGTTGAGGCGGCCTGTGAGCCTCTTCCAGAGGGTTTTTAGAATTTATAACAAGAATTGGAGTAGTGTAACACGAATTTCTGAAGGTCTATCATAAAAAACCTGGAGCCTGATATTGGGGTGACAGCTGAAAGATCAAAGTATCAGAACAAGCCATAGCCACCACCTCTGACCTCACCAGCGCCTCAGCTCACCAGCCTGAAAGGGCTCCAGCTGAAAGAGCCGCCAGCTCAAAGGGACCCTTCTGCTGAAAAGCCTTTAGTTCCTGTCTCCTCACGCTTTATATACGTTTCTTTGCCCAGCCATCACTTCCTGGGATTAGAGATGTGTGCTTCCCAGTACTGGGATTCAAGGTGTGAGCCTGGCTCTGTTTTCTCTCCTAGACTGAGTCAATCTCATGTAGTCCAGGGTGGCTTTGAACTCACAGATCCAGACAAATCTCTGCCACCGAGTGCTAGGATTGAAGGTGTGTGCCACCACTGCCTGGCCTCTATGTTTAATCTAGTGGCTTGTTCTGTTCTCTGATCTTCAGATAAATTTTATTAGGGTACACAATCTATCACCACATTTCCCTTTTTTTTTTTGTCTAAAATAGTAAAAGGTTATAACTAATATAAGAAAAATGATATACAATAAGTATATATAATATATACAGTCAAGAATTACATTAACAATGTCCAGTCCATTAGCATTTGACAAATTCAGAGAAAATACTCCATTGTTTATCCTATTTTGGTGAATCCAAAGTGTAGTACCTAATTCACTTTCTTTCTTTTTTTTCTTCCTTCCTTCCTTCCTTCCTTCCTTCCTTCCTTCCTTCCTTCCTTCCTTCCTTCCTTTCTTTCTTTCTTTTTTTCAGAGCTAAGGACCAAACCCAGGGCCTTGTGCAAGCGTCTACCACTGAGCTAAGTCCCAAACCCCCTAATTCACTTTCTATCCTAATGTATTACCAACCGAAAACTATCTTTTGATGTCTTTCAAACTTATACACTTTACACCTCTTTAGTGAGTTTCTGTTCTGAGTTTGTTAACAAGGAAAACTATAACTATAATTATCTAGTCTTCAACTCTATCAGAGACCTGAGAAGGAAATAATATTACCTAAGTAAGCAGGAAGTGCAAATAAGCAACTTGTGAAAAATGTGAGAAATGACAGAAACAGCTGGCTGCCTGGACAGTCACCCAAGGTTCCTCTGCAATGTTGGGGCATCCATCTTCAGCCAACAGGCCTAGCATATCTGACAGACTTTTCTGTGAAGTGGGATTTTCTGAAGGGCTGTCCTACCTTGTCTTGGCAGAGTTCGGCAGTCCTTTCTTTTGTGTCCTGCTTGTCTATTTGGACAGTATACTGTCAGCAGTCGAGGTAAAGGCACTTTCTTGCCCAGTGGCTGACTTTTGCCACAAAGAAAGTAAACTCCATATGGATGATGCCCATCATCTTCTCTGAAGCAGATTGGTGCTGCCAGAAGCAGACATGTCTCATAGTCATAAAAAAAAAAAAAAAGAATCTATGTTATTAAAACATCTTAAATGCCATATTCTGTAGATCTCTGAAGTGTTTGAAGATGACATGTTTATCTAAAATATATCTGTTTGACCATGAAAACATACTTAATATGACTACAAGTTCGATTGTAGTAGGTGACTAACTACTAACCTCATTTCTTTATATCCTAATTAGTTGGTAATAACTTTCAAGGATTAGAAAATTGCATTACATTGTTAAATGAGCTGTATAGGTACAATACCTTGAACAAGATTAAAAATGTATATACAGAATGTTCTAACAAAATTTATCATTTGTATCATTATACAAAATTGGTATACAGCATACAAAATTCCAATCCAATTTAAAACTAGTAGTTGCTTTTTAAAAGCAGATTCAATAATCTATCTTTTTATATCTATATCCTTTTTTTTTTCCAGAGTAGATTCAATAATCTACCCTTTTATCCTATTTTTTTTTAAGAGTAGATGCAATAACTACTTTTTATCCTATCATTTCTATATAATACATTTCTATATCAGGGTAGAGCTGAATTTGAGGCACAGCAGGAACCCCATGGGGATCGGCTGGCCTGTTTGGGTGGGCATGGTGTAGGTCTAGGAAACAGAAAAAAAGAAAGGTCTGGCTGCTTTGGGGGATGTGGCTTATTTTTGACACTGGATCTCATACTCTCCCTCCTGCTGATTTGGAACTCATGATGATCTTCCTGTCTGCTTCCTAATTCCAGAGATCCTGGGTGTGACCCACCATGCTAGGCTCTTTTTGTTTATTTTGAGGCAGGGTCTTTTTTTTTTTTTTTTTTTTTTTGTTTGTTTGTTTGTTTTTTTTGAGACAGGGTTTCTCTGTGTGGCTTTGCGCCTTTCCTGGAACTCACTTGGTAGCCAGGCTGGCCTCAAACTCAGAGATCTGCCTGGCTCTGCCTCCTGAGTGCTGGGATTAAAGGTGTGTGCCACCACTGCCTGCTTGAGCAGGGTCTTGTTTGCTATGTGGACACTTAACTCCACCTACAAAGTGGCGGAGTTACAGAGTGCAGCAATGTGCTCAGCCGAGATCTGCCCCTTTTGTCGACCTCTGATGGGCTCTCAACACTCAGCCTTAAGCTTGAGAGGTGGCCCAGAGGGTAAAGGCACTTGCTGTCACATATGATGACCAGAGTCAGATCCCTTGGGCCTGCATGGTAGGAAGGAGAGACCCAGCTCCCACAAGGTGTCCCCCGACCTCCGTATGTGTGCTGTTGTACCCACATACATACGTACGTACACAACAAAAAATAAAAATAATAAATGAACGAAAGTTTAAAAAAAAATCAAAATCATAACAATAAAACCTTGGGACCCAGTCTCACAGACCAGACGCAGGAGGAAAGTGCACTCTATTCTCAGAGAAGTGGTGTACGAAGCCCCAGGATTCCTTCCTATGGGGTTTAAAGATGCCCTTTCTCCTCAGAGATTCCCAAGCTCAGCTGGGCAGTGATGGCAGGGCACAAGTCTTTAATCCCAGCACTCAGGGGGCACAGGCAGGCGGATCTCTGTGAGTTCGAGGCCAGGCTGGTCTACAGCGCGAGTTCCAGGACAGCCAGGGCTACACAGAGAAACCCTGTCTGCAAAGGAAAAAAAAAGAATTCCCAAGCTCTGGGAAAGAGCTACATCAGTGAAGTAGGGAATATGAGCTCCTAAGCAGAGGTGAGGGAGGGCGGAGGTGAGGGAGGGCAGAGGTGAGGGTGGGCAAAGAGGAAAACCCTGGGAAGGAAGCAAGGCCTGCTGGGGCGGAAGCCATAGTCCCTGGGTGAAGTGAGACCTCCACTCCTTCCCAGGAGCTCCCAATGTCAGTGCCTCAGAAGTCCCCAGGTGGAGTAGACATCTGGGATCCTTCAGCTTGCTGACGACTTGGGGGCCTCTGGGCTTGCGAAGTCTTCATGGCCACCTAACTCTACTTGAAGGAAGGAATTTAATGGGGGTCAAGCGTTGGGAGCTCTGGGCAGGAAGCCATGTAAGGCTGCAGGAAGTTCTCTCTGGAGAGCCTCCTCCCTTGGTCCCTCCTGGATGAGCTCACTCACAGCACCCCTCAGCAAGCGCATTCTCCTCAGGCTGGAAGGAGGACCCGGGAAAAGAAACCTGAGCGGCTGGGCTGCATTAGGAGGCCCGCTCTGTGAGTCACTGACCCTTCTCCAGTATCTACCTCACCTAACCTTGCCCCAGCCTAACCCTCCCTGACCTGGGAGGTCTGGAATTCTATGCTGCCAAGACCCGCAGCCCTGCCTCAGTCACAAGTCTGTGTTAGCCTCGCCAGTGCCCGGGCTTCCTGCCGCCTCTGCCACTGCTTTCCTGCATCTCGTCTCCCCAGAACCATATTTGGACTTGCAGAACTCCCTGGAACCTGCCACAGCAGCACCCTCCCCCCCCAGGAGTTCTCTCTTCTTAGGACACAGACCACATTCCCTCCTCTCAATGTTACAGTTGCCCCAGATCTTCTTACCCACAGATTCCAGACCAAAGCATCCAACCAATCACAGGTCTAAAACAGTATAAAGGGAAAAAAAGGTGTGTGTCTACATCAAACATCTTTTTTCCCCTTCTTATTATTCCATAAACAGTAACAACTTTTCCACAAAGCACTTACAAGACAGGAGGGATTGTTAGTCTCCAAGAAGATGTGTACAGGCTGTACCCAGATACCACGTCATTTTGTATAAAGGATTTCATCACCCGAATATTTTGGTACCCACACGGTTACTGGAAGCAGCTCTTCTGGATACCCAGGGATGCCCATATTTGAATCATCCCATCTGTCTACACTGAGCACACAGCTCCCAGAGTAACTCTGACTCATAGAGAAAGAATCTGAGTCACCCGTGATATTTAAAATATTCTAGTAGCCACATATTTTAACAGGAAAAAAAATTAAGACAAGTGAAATTAACCCCAATAACATTTAATTCAATGCTCTAAATGATTTCCATATGTAATCAATATAAAGTAATTAGTGCTAAGTTTGCCCTTTTTTTTTTTTTTTTTTTTTTCTCTTTCAAACTGTCTTTGGAATTTAGTTTGCACTTACAGTGCTCCTCAGTTTGGATCAGTTGTGTGCTCATGACGCATATACCACAAGTGGTGAAGATACTGGGCAGCCATTGGGTTTCCTGGCACCTGCCTTGATCCTAGTCCTGAGGAGGCAGAGGCAGGTGGATCTCTGAGTTCAAGGCCAACCTGTTTTTCATAGACAGTTCCAGGCCAGTCAGGACTACATGGTGAGATCCTGTCTCAAAACAACAACAACAAAAGATACAGACCCGTGGGGCTTATAAAATGGCACAGCAGGTAAAGGCAATTGGCAGGCAAAACTAAGGACCCAAGTTCAATTCCTAGAACCCACATAAAAGGTGGAAGGAGAGAACTGACTGTACAAGTTGTCCTATAACCTCCACCCACATGCTGTGACATGTACACACCTATGCACATGCATCCCCCCCCCTCTCTCTCTCTCTCACACACACACACACACACACACACACACACACACACACACACACACACACACACACACACACGATAACAGTAAAATTAAGAACTAAGGGCTGGAGAGAAGGCACGGAGGTTAAGAGCACTGACTGCTCTTCCAGAGGTCCTGAGTTCAATTCCCAGCACCCACATGGTGGCTCACAACCATCTGTAATGAGATCTGGTGCCCTCTTCTGGCCTGCAGGCATACATGCTGTATACATAATAAATAAATAAATCTTAAAAAAAAAAATTAAGAACTAAAAAAAGATATTGAACAATGTGTGGAACCTGTTTGGCTCCATCAAAAAGTCCAGGTAATAGCCCATTTAAAAAGTTGTTGGGCCGGGCGGTGGTGGCGCACGCCTTTAATCCCAGCACCCGGGAGGCAGAGGCAGGCGAATCTCTGTGAGTTCGAGGCCAGCCTGGGCTACCAAGTGAGTTCCAGGAAAGGCGCAAAGCTACACAGAGAAACCCTGTCTCGAAAAACAAAACAAAAAAAAACAAAACAAAAAAAAAGTTGTTGGAAGGGCTGGAGAGATGGATCAGTGGTTAAGAGCACTGGCTGTTGCTCCAGAGGACCTGAGTTCAATTCCCAGCACACACATGGCTGTTTACAACCATCTGTAACTTCAGTTCCAGGGGGATGCAATGCCTCTGACCACCAAAGAGACCTGTACTCATGTATGCAGACACACACACAAACACATAATTAAGACCATAAAAATGAAGTCTCTTAAAAAAATGAAATCTCTTTTAAAATGTCTATTTTATTTATTTGTTTGTTTGTTTAAAAGATTTCATTATTTATTTATGTATATGAGTGCTTTATCTGCATGTACAACTTTATGCCAGAAGAGAGTGTCAGATCCCACTAGAGATGGTTGTGAGTCACCATGTGGTTGCTGGGAGTTGAACTCAGGACCTCTGGAAGAGCAGGCAGTGCTCTTAACCCCTGAGCCATCTCTCCAGGCCCCTTATTTATTTTTTAATTGTTGGGCTGGGCCTGGTGGCTCAGGCCTTTGACTCCAACACTCTGGAGGCAGATGCAGACAAATGGCTGTAATTTCTAGGCCAACCTGGTCTACATAGTGAGTCCAGGCTAGTCAAGGCTACATAGTGAGACTCTGCCTCAGTGAAATGAAATAAAATAAAATAAATTGTTAGGGGCTGGAGAGATGGTTAAGCAATTAAGCACACCAGCTGCTCTTCCAGAGGACCAGGTCCTGTGGGATGTTTTGTATGTCCTGTGGGATGTTCCGTATGTCCTGTGGGATGTTCCGTATGTCCTGTGGGATGTTCTGTATGTCCTGTGGGATGTTCTGTATGTCCTGTGGGATGTTCCGTATGTCCTGTGGGATGTTCTGTATGTCCTGTGGGATGTTCCGTATGTCCTGTGGGATGTTCCGTATGTCCTGTGGGATGTTCTGTATGTCCTGTGGGATGTTCCGTATGTCCTGTGGGATGTTCTGTATGTCCTGTGGGATGTTCTGTATGTCCTGTGGGATGTTCTGTATGTCCTGTGGGAGCCCTTCTTGGGTTCCTTGTGGCGTTACCCAGCAGGTTTGCATAGAGGATGATTAGGACCATGGGCCTGAGTGCAGGTGTCTGAGATGGTCTGCACTTGGCTGTACTGGGGGATGGTCTGTATGTCAAGTTGCTCTGATTGGTCAATAAATAAAACCTGATTGGTCGTGGCTGGGCAGGAAGTGTAGGCGGGACTAACAGAGAGGAGAAATAAAAGAACAGGAAGGCAGAAGGAGACGCTGCCAGCCACTGCCAGGACAAGCAGCATGCGAAGACGCCGGTAAGCCACCAGCCGCGTGGCAAGGTATAGATTTGTAGAAATGCGTTACTTTAAGATATAGGAACAGTTAACAGGAGGCCTGCCACGGCCATACAGTTTGTAAGCAATATAAGTCTCTGTGTTTGCTTGGTTGGGTCTGAGCGGCTGTGGGACTGGCGGGTGACAGAGATTTGTCCTGACTGTGGGCAAGGCAGGAAAACTCGAACTACAACCAGGGTTCCATTCTCCTCATCCACATGGTGGCTCTCAACCATCTGTGACTCCAGTTCCAGGGAATCCAATGTCCTCTTCTGGCCTCCATGGGCATTGAAAACACATGGTACACAGACAAAACAAAGTCATACACATAAAATACTTTTGTTGTTGTTTTCAAGACAAGGTTTCTCTGTCTTTGGAGCCTGTCCTAGAACTTGCTCTCTAGACCAGGCTGGCCTCGAACTCACAGAGATCCACCTGCCTCTGTCTCCCAAGTGCTGGGATTAAAGGCATGAGCCACCACCTCCTGGCTAAAGTACTTTTTTTTCTTTTCCAGAGCTGAGGACTGAACCCAGGGCCTTGTGCTTGCTAGGCAGGCGCTCTACCACTGAGCTAAATCCCAACCCCATAAAGTACTTTTTTTATGAAAAAAAAAAAAAATTCCTGGGCTGGTGAGATGGTTCAGTGGCTCACAACCATCTGTGACTCCAGTCACACCAAACCTGATAACGTGCATTCATTCCCTGGGACCCAGACGGTGGAAAAAGAAAACCAATTTTTGCAAGTTGTCCTCTGACCTCCGCATATCCACTGTGGTGTACGCATGCCCCCATCTCACAAATAAATGTAATAAAAAAAACAAAAAACTGTTGGGGGCTGGAGAGATGGCTCAGCGGTTAAGAGCCTTGGCTGCTCTTCCGGAGATCCTGAGTTCGATTCCCAGCACCCACATGGCGGGTCACAACCATCTGTAATGGGATCCAATGCCTTCTTTTGGTGTGTAGACAGAGCATTCATATACATAAAATACATAAATAAATATTTTTTAAAAATGTTATTGAAAGGCTAGGGCTGTGCTCATTGGTATAGTATTTGCCTGAGTTTACTCCACAAAGTACCTGGTGGAAGAATTGAACTGATCCCACAGAATATTGCTCTGAACTCCACAGGAACACCATGATCTATACATGTGTGCACATAATAAATTCATTAATTAAAAATATTAAAGTTTTTTTTTTAAAAAAAACATATGTGAGTGTTCTCCCTACACTCATGTTTGTGTACCATATGTGTACCAAGGAAGCTAGAAGGTGTAAGTTAGACAGTTGTGAGTGTGCTAGGAACCGAACCTCGGTCCTCTGCAAGGGCAACGGGTGCTCTTAACTGCTGAGCCATCTCTCCAGCCTCCTGCCCCTCCAAAAATTATTTTAAATTAAAAAGAAAATGCTTGCGTTTGAATATTAGCTCAACCCTGTGTGATCTTAGGTAGGTCCCTTAACTACTCTGTGCCTTAACTGTCTCACCTAATAAATGGGCCTGAAACTTCTCAGAGTTATCGAGAGGATGATGAGAAGCGCTTGGCACTTAGTGTGCGTTCAATGACGGTTAACTCTCGTCATCTGTGCGAGTTGGTAATCTCGATCCCAAACAACTGTTTGACGAACGCCCGGAAGGAGTGGCCTTTTATCTCGCAGCGGAGTGAAGCGACAAGAGCTGGACAGAGAGTGGATTTTGTTTGGAGGAGCTGGACTTGCGTAAAGATGGCTGCGGGTGGCCAGACGGCTAAGACAGAGGTTGTTGCTGTGGAATTTGGAACAGTAAAAGAGCAGCATGAAGCCGATGATTCACCCCTGGAACGAAGCTTCTAGGGTTTAAAAAAGAAAAAGAAGAAAAAGGGTGCAGAGGGGCTGGGAACTTTCAGCAATCGTAGAGCGAGCGAGGTGATGTTCACACACCAGCGAGCTGCGTGGCTGCGTAAGGTTTGCCGAGTGCTTGGAGAAAGGCGTCGGTCGGGACAAAGGGTCTGATGGGAGTGGAGCCAAAACGCCCCAATGGGTACCCTCCCCCTCGCCCTCTCTCCACATGCCTCGGCCAAAAAAGGGGTTGGGGGTGGAGGTGGAGAACCTGCATTTTGAGGTTACAGCGCCCTCTGCTGGACCATGGGCCTGGAGGGCAGCCGCAAGAGTGACCGTGCGGGGTGAGCTGAGAAGCGGGTGAGCAGATGAGGTTCAGTCAGGGGTTCTTCCCATTCTGCATTCTTTGGGAGACCACGCACTCAAAAAGAAACAAAAAATGTATACAAAATGAGCAGCCCATGAAATTCGTTCACTAGTTGATTATTTTTTTAATTACTCACAGTTGGCGTAAATAAACGCGTGATGTATGACACGCACCTTCCCTCATAGCCCTTTGGAGTTCCGGGCTGTAAGTTAAAAACAATTAACAATCGAAGCTGAAACCTATGGAACTCTACAGCCAGGTACTATCTGTTCCTTTTACATACCAGGAAACTGAGGGACATATTTAGGTCACATGCCTAAAGTCACACACACTAGAAGAGCCAGAATAAACTGAGCAGCATCGAACCACCCAGAGACCCACTGTTCCATTAAAATAGTCACATCTGGTCCAGCAAGATGGCTCTCGGTAGGTGAAGAGAACGAACTCCCAAACCTGACCTCTGCTGGAGCTGTGGCATGTGGGTACCTGCACTCAAACTCATGCATCATACATACATGCAGCATGGAGATAAATAAAATGTCTAAAAATTCGAAAAATGTATTCAAGAGGCCCGTGAGTAAGGAGCCTTCTGCTAAAAACCTAATGACCCGAGCTCAATTCCAGCACCGGGTTGTCGGAAGGAATTCTCAAAACCACTATGAAAACGCCCTCCTGCAGGTTGTCCTCTGACCTCCACATATGTGCCTATCTACACACATGAAATATATATATATATGCATATACATCTACGTATATGTAGATGTATCATATAGGCACATCTGTATGTATATATATTTCATTTATATACTTATACAGACACACATACATATATATATTCAAGACCATTTTCTCTTACCTGAGGTAGGGTGGATCCTGTTGTTCATGAATCTAGACCTTTTTACTTCTAGTTTGACTTTCAAACCATCTTTCTTTCTTTCTGTCTTTCTTTCTTTCTTTCTTTCTTTCTTTCTTCCTTCCTTCCTTCCTTCCTTCCTTCCTTCCTTTTTCTTTCTTTCTTTCTTCCTTTCTTTCTTTCTTTCTTTCTTTCTTTCTTTCTTTCTTTCTTTCTTTCTTTCTTTCTTTCTTTCTTTCTTTCCTTCTTAATTGAGACAGGGTTTCTCTGTAGAACAGTCCTGGCTGTCCTGGAACATTGTTTTTTATTTAAAAAATTTCACTACACTTGTGTGTGTGTGTGTGTGTGTGTGTGTGTGTGTGTGTGTGTGTGTGTGTTGGTGGGTGCTTGCCACAGTGCACCAGTGACAGTCAGAGAACAACTTGTGGGCCTCAGTTCTCTGCTTCTACCATGTGGGTCCTGGGGATTAAACTCTGATCATCAGAGCTGGATGGTGGTGGCGGCCTTTAATCCCAGCACTACAGAGGCAGAGGCAGATGGATCTCTGAGTTCAAGGCCAGCCTGGTCTACAGAGCAAGATCCAGGATAGCCAGGGCTACACAGAGAAACTCTGTCTTGAAAAACAAACAAACAAACAAACAAACGACTTGGTCTACCATTAGCTAAAGGAAACAGAAGTTCTTCTCTCCTCATCCCCTCTACCTGGCATGGATCCTCCTTCCCTTGTTAACCAAATCGAAGCCAAGGGCGGCCTCTGATACTCCTCCTTCCTTCCCTGTGGAACTTCCTGCTCAGAACAGAACGGATTGTCCCACGTCCAGTGGCTACATCTTGGGACTTCTCTTACATTTTGTAGAGACTGATTTATTGTTTTCCACAGTAGATGGCCAGCTCAGAAAAGGCAGGAATGCCCTTATCAATAGCTCAAAATCCTGGCATATCAGGAATTTTGGTGGTATGGTGGAAGGGGGCCTTGCAGGGATGTGTATGGGGAAAAACTGAGGTTCACTAGTAGCTGAAGCTTTTGTGGTGGTTAAGACTTCTCTGCCAGGATCAGAAGTTCAAGGTCATCCCAAGCTGGCCTCTAACTCTGCCTGTCCCACCTCCCAAGTGCTGGATTACAAGCTTGAACTTCCATTTAGTTTCTGTGGTTTGGGGGGTGGAGCAGCTGAGCTCTGACCCTAAAGAGTTATGTTTATATATGTTTATGTGTCTGTGTGAATGTATACCATATGTGTGCAGGCATGGGAGCCACAAAAGGACCCCCTGGAGCTGGAGTTACTGTTGGTTGTGAGCCACCAGGTCACATGGATTCTGGGAATCAAACTCTTGTCCTCTGGAAGAGCAGCAAGCACACGGAAGTGCTGAGCCATCTCCACAGGCTCTGGAAAGCTTGTGGAGGTCCCTGCCAGGGCTCCAGCCAGCAGAGAGCCAAGAAGGGAACTGGTTCAGCACGACTTAGGTGAGCTGGTCCAAACTCTGGAGTCTGACACCAGGCCATTTATTTTAAACATTTTCAAGTACAGTATAATTCGGGGGAAAAAAAAGTTTCCTGGTGACAAGTATCTCAGTCCCATATGCACAATAAAGCTCAAGGCGTGATTATACCGAAACTGTTTTACAAAGTACAGGTGACATCTCCCCGAAGGCTGGGCTTTATTGACTGAGAAGTGATGTTCAAGATAAGGGTCTAAGGAGGAAGAATTTGGGATAAATGGTCTGGATTCTGGTGTGTCCCATCCTTACAGTTTAGCAAAAGATCACCAGGCTATTACACAGCGTCCACTCCCAGCCTCCTGGATGGAAAGTAGGTATGCACATTCCTCCTGTTGAAGAGACAGGCCTGCCTGCTTGACACTTCCGGTTTCTCTCCTGCCTGTCTGTGAGCACAAGGACTTGTGTCCTCTACAAAACCTTATTTATTAACTTATTACTTAATTCAGTTAGTTAGCTTTTGAGGCAACATCTCACTATGCTTATTGGAACTCACTATGTAGCCCAATCAAACTCTGTGCTGGGATTAAAGGCCTGTACCTTGACATCCACCTCGGTAAAAACCAAAAAACGAAAAGAACAAGAAAACAAAACAAAAACAAGAGTCAAGAGGCTGGCGAATTTGTTGTAGGGCACTTGTTCAATGAGAGAAGTTAGAACAGAATCCCTATTTCAGTTTTTTTTGGGGGGGGTTGTTTTATTTTGTTTTTGTTTGTTTGTTTGTTTTTGGTACAGGGTTTCTCTGTGTAAATTTGAACGAAATCTCTATTTCAGACTTCTACCAAGCCAGGAAAGCAGAGGTGAAGGTGACTGCACTGCTTCAGGCTGGCCAGTAGGAGGCAGCATATGCATGCCAGTCTCCTTGGACCCGGAGTTCCGCAAGCACACTTCGAGGTCAGGTCAGACCTTGACTACCCCAAGAACCTTTTGGTTCCCCAAACCCGAAGCAGAACACGTGGAGACTCCCCTCCAACCTTCTCCCTGGATCAGGCACCCTATCAAATCCTAGTTTCCCATCCAATATGGCATTTCTTCGCCACTTTCCTCCACCCAGCGCTGGACCAGTTTCTGAAATGCCCTCTCAGGACAGTGTGCTGGCCATTCTTCGCTCCGAAACATTACAGTAACAAAATAAAGTAAAAATTCAAAAAGGAGGCAGGATCTCAATGACCACATCCACAGGGGGTAGCCTGAGACCCAGGGAGGCTGGCCTGCACCAACCTTGAGTTGCTGGGATTGCAGGCATGAGCCACCGTGTCTGGCTGTTAGTCGGGGCTGATAAAGTCTCCTTCAAGTTTAGACAGGAGCCAGTTATGACTAGTGGTTCCGGAACTGAGTTCCAGACTCTCCATGGACGACATGGGCAGATGGCACAGCGGGTAAGGGCTTGCTGTGAAAGTCAGAGGGAGCGAGTTCGATCCCCGGAGTCCCCTGAGGATTCGCGTTCGATCCTAGGCGCCACAGAGTAGAATGAGAGAACTGGAGGCTACCGGGGCGCCATAACTGCACACCCCCACCCCCACTCTCCGAGGACAGCCCTCGGTGAGTTCACAACCAGCCTAGCCTACATACTTAGTTCCAAGACAAACAGGGTACTGTCCTCAGACCACCACAGGGACATGAGTTCAAGGCTAGCCTAGTCTACATGGCAAGTCCAAGACAGACTGTGATAGTCTCAAAAAAAAAAAAAAGGAATCTTTAAAAATTAATTTAATTAATTAAAAAAGTTTTAAGAGATTTGTTTATTACATATACAGCGTTCTGCCTGCATGTATCCCTCAGGCCAAAAGAAGGCACCAGATCTCACCACAGATGGTTGTGAACCACCTTGTGGTGGCTGGGAATTGAACTCAGGACGAGCAGCCAGTGGTCTTAACCGCTGAGCCGTCTCTCCAGCCCAATTTAGTTAATTTTTAAATGAATCTTTATTTCTTTTTTTAATTAAAAAGAGGCTAAGGTCGGGTGAAGGTGGCATATACCTTTAATCCCAGCACTCTAGAGGAAGTGGTAAGCAGATTTCTGAATTTGAGGCTAGCCTGGTCTACAGAGCAGGAAAGCCAGGGCTACACAGAGAAATTCTGTCTTGAAAAACAAAACAAAATAAAATAAAAAGAGGCTAGATGTGGTTGTACACACCTCATCCCAAGACTCAGGAGGCAGAGGCAGGCAGATCTCTGTGAGCTCAAGGCCAGCCTGGTCTACAGAGTGAGTTCCAGGACAGCCAGGGCTACATAGAGAAACCCTGTCTCGAGGGGGAAAAAAAAAAGATTAAGCAAGCAAAAATAAAAAAATTAATCTACAAAAAAAAATGTTTTGAGACGGGGTTTCACAGTGAGTCACCAGAAGTTAGTGTAGGGATCTAAACTCAAGTCCTCTTGAAGAGCCATCTTCCAGCCATCCAACCACTGGGCCATCTCTAGTGAGACAGGGTCTCACTATGCAGCCCTGGGAGGCCTGGAACTATGTAGATCAAATTGACATCAAATTCATCAGAGACCTACTTGCCTCTGACTCCCAATTTCTGAGATTAAAGCCATGTGCCATCACATCTTGCAATAAAAAGTGAAATAAAAATTAAAAAATAAACTATAGGCTTATTTTTCATTTTGTGAATGTAGGGCTGCGTGGTGTGTGCACTTTAGCGCAGTTGTCCACAAAGGCCAGCAGAGGGCGACAGACTCAACCCATATGGATGCTCTGCCAGCGCAGTCATTGAGCTATTGACCACTGAGCCCCAACCATCTTTCTTTTAGTAAGTGAGATCTTTAAGGGTAGTGCTGGAGGCGCCTTGGGTGAGGTTATACTCTGGTACAGTAAAACCTGGAGCCACCAGAGCTGAAGAAGGAGTTAAGGACACGGCTTGTTCTGCAAATGGGCTTTGTGAGATCCTTAGGAAACTGAATGTTTACAGCTGAGACAGGAGGAAGACATTAAGCAAACGTTTTTAGTTTTGGTTTTGAGACGGGTTCTCTCTATGTAACCCTGGCTTTCCAAGAACTCTCTATGTAGACCAGGCTGGCCTTGAATTCACAGAGATCCACCTGCCTCTACCTTCCAAGTGCTGGAATTAAAGGTGTGCGCCACTAGGCCTGGCTGGCATTAAGCAAACGTTAATAAACTGGAACTATTCATTCACAGCCAGTGTGAGGCTTCAGTTGGGCCAAGAGTGAGAGACTACTATGCCTTTCCAAGTCCCCATAATTTTTCCTACTTTTTTTTTTAATGCCACCATAGACCACCCAGTAGGAGAGTGTGGGACTCAGACCATGATCGCTTAGTGATAAGCAGGACCAGATCTACTTTGTTATACGTACCTCTTGCCCT
Organism: Peromyscus maniculatus bairdii; assembly: GCF_049852395.1. NCBI lineage: Eukaryota > Metazoa > Chordata > Mammalia > Rodentia > Cricetidae > Peromyscus > Peromyscus maniculatus. The sequence continues at coordinate 89,714,704 of NC_134859.1, read as the reverse complement.
CCGTTTAAACTGAAAGCATGCCAGTGTTATGCCCAAGTCATGAGCCCCCCAGAGGTCACTAGGAGTCTGAGTTCATATGCAAAGGCAAAGGGCCTTTATTACAAGCTCTAGCTTGGGCCTCCCACCCATTCCAACACAGCGGTTGGGTCAGGGAAAGCCTCAAGCTCAGTTATGGCAGGGTTTTTTTTTTGTTTGTTTGTTTTTTGTTTTATCCAGAAAAGGTTTCTCTGTGTAGCTTTGTGCCTTTCCTGGAACTCACTCTGTAGCCCAGGCTGGCCTGCCTCTGCCTCCCAAGTGCTGGGATTAAAGGCATGTGCCACCACCGCCCGGCACGGCAGGGTTTTTAAGGAGTAAAGGATGGGGGTAGGGGATTCCAGATTCAGATGGAGGTTCAGCTCCTGATTGGGAGGAGTGAGATAACAGAAGTCTTGTCAAACAGGGATTAGTACTAGCGTTGCTGCAAGGAAATTGGCAACCTATATACAAGTGGTGTAAGCTCTCCTTCATGTCGTGAAGCATCTAGTACTTGTTTGTCTCAATTCTGATTGCCACCACCACCCCAGGCAGGGTACAGTTTGTGGCTTTTCCTGGTTGTTGTAAAGGCGAGGCCTAGTCCCAGTGTTGTTAGTCTGCAGCCTGTCATGGCTGCACTGATGTTAAGGGGGCCTCTTCATTCCCCCCTCTACAAGTAAAGAGAGAGGACACAATCATGCGTGCTGTGTGTCTGGGGGTCCTTGGGGATGATGATTTTGTCCACCTTAAGAGCGGTTGGGGAAGAGCTGAACTATCATACAGCACCCCTTTCCTGAATTTAGAACCATACCATGAATATATTGGGTTAAGTCAGTGTTGTAGGCCCATCATCCAGATGGGACAGTATAATGTGTTTCATTCTGCACAGTCGAGGTTTTTGTTGTTGTTTGTTTTTCAAGACAGGGTATCTCTGTATAGTTTTGGTGCCTGTCCTGGATCTCACTCTGTAGACCAGTCTGGCCTTGAACTCACAGAGATCCGCCTGCCTCTGCCTCCAGATTGCTGGGATTAAAGGCATGCGCCACCACTGCCCAGCTTTGTTATTTTCAACTTGATACAAGCTGGGGGCATCTGGTAAGAAGGGCCCCCAACTGAGAAAACGCCTCCATCATGTTAGGCCACAGATAATCCTGTGGGTCCTTTTCTTGACTGATGATTGATGTGGGAGGGCCCAGCTCACTCTGGGTGGTTCCCCTGTGGGCAGGTGGTCCTGGGTTTTATAAGAAAGCAAGCTAGGGAAGCCACAGGGAGCAAGCCAGTAAGCAGCACTCCTCCAAGGCCTCCACATCAGCTCCTGACTCCAAGTTCCTGCCTTAAGTTCCTGCCCTGACTTCCTTTTCATGAAGTATGCTGTAAACTGAAATGAACCCTTTCCTCCCCAAGTTGCGTCTGGAGGTGGTGTTTATCACAGCAATAGAAACCTAACTAGAACAGATCCCCAGGGACACAAGTGGATACACAGGGCCCTGGCGGACAGAACTTGGATTCCCTGTCTCTGCCTCTGCTCTCCATGATAAAAGAACAAAAGTTTGAGTCCACAGATACTGAGATATTTCTACTCCACTCTCTGCAAAACAGTAAGAAAGTTACCCTTTTTGTCCTGTTGATAAAAGGCTTTTTAAAATGTACATCGGTGTTTTGCCTGCATGTATGTCTGTATGAGGGTGTCGGATGCCCTTGAGCTGGAGTTACAGCTTCCCTGTGGGGCCCAGAAATTGAGCCCAGGTTCTCCGGAAGAGCAGCTAGTGCTCTTAACCACTAAGCTATCTCTCCAGCCCCAGGTTCTACTTTCTTTCTTCTTTTTTTTAAATTTTATTTATTTTTATTTCATGTACATTGGTGTGCATTTGCCTGAGTGTATGTCTGTCATGTACATTTGCCTGCACGTACGTCTGTGTGATCCTCCAGAACTGGAGTTACAGGCAGTTGTGAGCTGCCATGTGGGTGCCGGGAATTGTACCAGGGTCCTCTGGAAGAGCAGCCAGTGCTCTTAACCATTGAGCCATCTCTCCAGCATACCTATGTGGTTGTTTTAAGACCAAGTTTCACTTACGTAGCTGTGCTTGGCCTGAAACTTGCTATGTAGACCAGGCTGGCCCTGAATTCATAGAGATCTGTCTGTCTTTGCTTACTGACTGCTGGGATTAAAGTTGTGTGCTGCCACACCTAGCCTATAGGCTCTATTTCTTTTTTACTAGCAAATTAGAGTCCTAGAAATTTGCTTCCTTACTTGGAAACTGTGTGAAAACAATTGCTGTCCCTACCTCTGGGTAGCCATAACCACTGAGTGGGATAATTCAAGTAAAAATCTTAGCATGGGGGCTGGAGAGGTGGCTCAGTGGTTAAGAGCACTTGCTGCTCTTCCAGAGGACCTGGGTTTGGTTCCCAGTACCCCCATATTAGCTCACAGCTGCCTGTACCTCCTGTTCCAGGGGATCAGAAGCCCTCTTCTGGCCTCTTTCAACACTGTAGGCATGTGGTACACATACATACATGCAGGCCAATAAAATAAAACAAATAAAAATAAATGAGTAATTTCATTTCCTTTAAAAACATAGCGTGGTGTCTGGCATACAGAATATCTTAAGAAAGAGTTGCTTTGAGGGTGGAGGTAGGAGGATCAGGAGTTCAAGTTCACCCTTAGCTCCATACTCCAAGTTCCAAGTTGGAGGTTAGCCACAGACCCCATCTCAAAACAAAAACAAAAACAAGAACCAAACAGCTTTCAGTTACAATAATAATTAGGAATGCAATTTGAAAATGTTTAACAGGTGTTGTCTCAGTCAGGTAGGGGGCAGTCTGAGTATTACAATGAACAGTGATGGTGTTTTAACCCCGGCTTTAATCCCAGGGCTTGGGAGGCAGAAGTAGGAGATCTCTGTGAGTTCGATGTCAGCTTGGTCTATGTAGTGAGTTCCAGGAGAGTCAAGGCTACATAGTGAGACCCTGTTTCAAAGAAAAAAAAAAACAAAAAACCAACCAAAGAAAAAAACAATAATGAGGGCTGGCGAGATGGCTCAGTGGTTAAGAGCACTGGCTGCTCTTCCAGAGGACCCTGGTTCAATTCCCAGCACCCACACGGCAGCTCATTAGCTGTCTGCATCTCCAAGATCTGAGACCCTCACACAGACATTCATGCAAGCAAACACCAATGCAAATAAAATAAAAATGAATAAATTATTTTTAAAGAGATAATGAAAGTGAGCCTGGTGATACATGCCTGTGATCCTAGCATTGAGGAAGCTGAGGAATTTGAGGTCAGATGGGGGTTAATAGAGAGTACAAGGCCAGTCTGGGCTACATAATGAGACTCTTGTCTCAAAAAAACAAAAGCTCACAGTGTATCGATGTCAACCCAAAGAGGACTGACTATCAGCAGTTAGGAGTATGCAGCACCACACTGGTATCCTGAAAGAGTTCCTACTAATAAATGTAGAAATGGTAGGCATCAGGATATTTATTTACCTGCTGATTGAGACAAGGTCTCACTATGCTTCTGAGGCTCCTCTGAAACTTAGTGTGTAGCCCAGCCTGGCCTCTGACTTGCTGTAATGTACCAGGCTTTTTCTTTTGGGCCACCAACCAGTTCCCAAATCATGACATGAGACTTCTTATTAGTTACGAATGCTTGGCCTTATCTTAGCTCTTATTTTAATCTGGTTCTCTTTGTCTATGTTTTGCTTTAGGGCTTTTTACCTTTCTTTCTTTCTGTATGTCTTACCTTCTGGCTTCCATGTCTGGCTGGCGGCTGCCTGGCTCCTGGCCCCACTGTGTCCCTCTCTTTCTCCCTTGTTCTCTATTCCTTCTTCTCTCGCCAGCCTAGATTTCTCCTCCTACTTATTCTCTCTGCCCATGAACCCCACCTATCCTTCTCCTGTCTAGCCTTTGGTCGTTCAGCTTTTTATTAGACCAGTCAGGTACCTTAGGCAGGCAAGGTGCAAGAGCAACACATCCTTACACAGCTAAACAAACGGAGCATAAATAAATGCAATACATCTTTACATAGTTAAACAATTATTCTGCAACTCATCTCTGCATTGCTAACAAAGGCAGCAGAAACGATTGTAACACACTTTCACATAATTAAAGTAATATTCCACAGCATAAACAAGTGTAACACATCTTTACACAGTTAAATATTCCACAACAACACAGTACTCCCACTGGCTGAGACTCATCATTTTACATGCGTTGTTTATAGTAAGTGATTCACACAAAGGTCATCAGTGAATGACAGACGACAGCAAGTGAAAGGAGGCTGAGGGGCTTGGTATGTAGCTCCATCGGTTGGGTGCTTGCCAGCATGCATGGAGGCTTGGGTTTGATTCCAAAAACAGATGTAGTAGAGCATGCCTGTACTCCCAGATCTTGGGCAAGAAGATCAGAAGTTCAATATAAACTCACTACATAATGAGTTGGAGGCCAGCTTAGGGTATATTAGGGTATATGAGACCCTGTCTAAAAAAAAAAAAAAAAAGAGGGGGCTTAAGAGATGCTCATAAGTTAAGAGCACTGGCTCCTTCCTCTGGCAGACAATTCCAGGTCCAATTCCCAGCCCCCACACAGAGGCTCACAGTTGTCTGCAGATCCAATTCCAGGATATCTGATGTCCTCATCTGGCCTCCTCTGGCACCAGGCCTGAACATGGTGCAGAGACATACATGCAGGCAAAACACCCCCACACATAAAATAAAACTAGAAATATCTTTAAAATAAAATGTCGCCGGGCGGTGGTGGTGCAAGCCTTTAATCCCAGCACTCAGGAGGCAGAGGCAGGCAGATCTCTGTGAGTTTGAGGCCAGCCTGGTCTACAAAGTGAGATCCAGAACAGGCACCAAAACTACAGAGAAACACTATCTCAAAAAACAAATAAACAAACAAGAGTGCTTACTTTTACAGAAGTCCAAGGTTCAATTCCCAGCACCCATATGGTAGTTCACAACTGCCTGTAACTCCAGTTTCAGAGAAGCTGATGCCCTCTTTTGGCCTCCCTAGACACCAAGCACATACAAGGTACACATATGTACACGCAGGTAATACAGTCACACACAAGTAAGATGAGTAAGTCTAATAAAGTTAAATAAGCTCCCCCATAAAAACATTAAGAAAATAGGAGCTGGAGAGATGGCTAAGCAATTAAAAGCACTTGCTCCTCTTACAGAGTACCTGGGTTCGTTTCTAGCACCCACATGGTGGTTCATAACTGTCTATAACTCATACATGAGCCTCAAACAAATTTGAAAGGAAAAATGAGAAAGAAAAAAAAAAGCCAAGCTCTTTGCAGACATGTGTTTAATATTCTCTCCTCTCCAAGGCTGTGAATCCCTTGTTATGCCTTGATTTACAGGTAGCTTTAAGATAGGTCATCTTTTTCATTAAAGATGTTCTCCCCCTGCAGTTTCACTTAGATTTTGTTGAGGCAAGGTCTTGTTAGTTTTGAACTCCCTATGTAGCCAAGGATGAGTTTGAACTTCTGATCCTTCTCCCTCAGCTTCAACCGTGGCTGTACCCAGTTTTAGTCTTTGACACTTGCTCATATTTACAACTATTAAGTCATTTTACTGGTTATCTGACTTCCTGCCGGGAATGGAAGCCCTTTGAGAAGAGAGATTTTTTTCCCCCTACCTCTCAAGTAATCCTATTATGTGTCAATTTAAAAAGAACTCTCAGCAGGGTGGTGGTAATCCCAGCCCTCGGGAGGCAGAGGCAGGTGGATCTCTGTGAGTTCGAGGCCAGCCTGGACTACAGAGCAAAGTTCTAAGACAGGCACCAAAACTATACAGAGAAACCCTGTCTCGAAAAAACAAACAAACAAAAAAACCAAAACAAAAGAGGACTCTCCTTGGACTGTGGAGGGGAGCCTCGGCTACATAGCGAGCTCGAGTCCAGCCTGGGCTCCAGGAAACCCTGTCCAAAACCAACAAAAACACTTCAAAGTACTCTGGTTCTAAAGTCCTGTCTCATGCTACTGGATACTATTACTTGGCAAATACAGCCTGGGCTTGAACGTGAACAAGAGCAGGAGAAAGGCTGCTGAACACCAGTAAACTGCAGCAGAGGGGACGCTGCCCAAACCCCGCACACCCGGCCCCGCTGATCTTTCCCTCCGGAAGCGCTTCTGGCGCTCGGGAGGAAGTGCGCATGCGCGGCCCCCTAGGGTCGCTCGGGGCCGTGCGCGAAGCCGGGCGCTGAGCGAAGGTTCCGCCTCCGGGCCCCCAGAGCGCCTGCGCCTCCGGAATTCCCGTCGGGACGCATTCTTGCTCCCTCCCTCCCAGCCCCCTCCCCCCGCAGCCCGCAGCTGCGCGCGCCCGGTGGGCGTGGGAGGAGGCGTGGAAGCAGGGAGGGGGCGGGTGTCGCGGGAGGGAAGGAGCGAACCGGAGAGCGTCGTCCTGAGGAGGAGTGAAGGCGGCAAAATGGCGGACCGCTTCTCCCGCTTCAACGAGGACAGAGACTTTCAGGTAAACACGGGCGGCGCCGAGGACCCCCGCGGCGGGCTCGCCCCGAGCCCGGGGCCGCCTCCCTCCCGGCCTCCCGGCTCCCTGGCCTCCTGCGCTCGGCTCCGCCTTGCACCCGGCTCCCTTTCCTGCCTCCCATTTCTCTAGGGGCCTCCCAGCCTGCGATGAGGCCGCGTCTCCGGCTTCGTCCCCCATTCGCTGCGCCTCTGAGACGCGGGCTTCCTCCTGGCTGGCGCTGGCTCCCGGCTCCCCGGCTGGGTGCTTTGTGGGGCTGCGCCGCGGTCGGCCCGGGGCCCTGTGCAGGCAGGCGCCGGGCTGGCCCTCGGGGGAGAGGGCTGGGCTTGGGAAGGCTGGGGGCCAGTGGTTTTCAGGCCGGGGCTTCCGAACCCTTGGATTCTGCTCGCCCCGATCATCTCGGGAATCTTCTCCCGTTTCTCCTCGGTGTGATAAACAAACCTTTTATCGTCCGTCTAACCTTGTCCTCGCCCCGGGAAGGGGTACTCTTACTTATCAGACGCCTTTTTGTTTAGGCGAGCACTGAGCTTTCTCTGGGTATAAATACTACTGTTGTTTTCAGGCCGTTAATTGGGCTTGGGAAACAGTAAGGTATTAGGACTGTGGACTGGTGTAAACTTAACTTCGAATCCTACCAAGATTTATAAGGAGCATAATAATGGCCTTTCTTTCCAAGCGTGAGATAACGCGTGCCTAAACCTTGATTTTTCTTTCTTCATTTGCAAATGTTGATCTGGAAAAGATGTCCTTGTGATGGCAGGCATTTGAGGTGGGGGGACCCCAGGGCCGAATTAGAATAATTCGTCTTTTAGCTGTTGAAATTGTTACTGCAGAAATAATTGGAACCATAAAGGATTTAGTAGCCTTTGGCTATTTCTAGGTAAAATACATCCTCAGAGTTGCGAATCACTGCATTACCACCGCATCTTCTGGCAACAGCAATTTGGGTCAAGGGATGAGCCTCAGAACTCAAGTTTTTATTCCTTGGAGCTTACTCAAAGCAACACAGGACTAGTGTAGCTGTGTGTCAGAAGGCGATTGGAAGGGTTTGGAGTCTTGGAAATGATTGGGTTGGTAAATAGACAAAACAGTTGAACAGTTTTTTAAATCAACACTGTTGAACAGTCTTGTGCGTAGAGTGCTATGAGAAGTTTGGCAGCGGTAAGGAATTTGGGGGTTGCCGAAAAGCCCTTGTGGTCATGTGCCTGCTGTGTAGGCTGCAGCACAGCATCTCAAGGTGTTTTCAGAATGTGTCGCAGGTCCACAGAAGTTTGATTCGGCTCAGTTCGGATGGTTGATACCAGAGAAGGCTTTATACATATATAGTAAGCCCAGTAAAGCAGGTGCAAAGTACATGAGCTTTATTAATTTCATTACCTTAAGATTACTTAAAGGGACGTACATTACTGATGATGAAAACCTTTGAATGCTTTTCAGAGAAGAGAATTCAAGGTGACCTAGTAAAATTGAAACCCGACAGTGTGGACAATTAAGTTCTGAGGAAAAATGGCCCTCAACTATTTCAGCAGTCTCCCACAGGATTTTGAATGAAGACTATGAAAACTGGGTATCAGGATGTGAGTGCTGTCACTCAGAAACTAAGTAGGAACCCTTTTTGATGCTTTAGCTGAGTTCATCTAAAATCTGATTTCATGGGCCAGTGAGATGACCCAGTGGGTAAAAAGCCCTTGTGCTCCCGGAAAGTCTGACAACCTTGGTGACCCCTGGAAGGTGGAAGGAGAGACCGACCCCAAGAAGATGTCTTCTGACCCCCACATGTGTGTTCCCTCACATACATACACACAAGATCATAACAAATTAAAAATACATTTTCATTTCAAAAGTCACAAAACACCTGATTTTAGATGGCTGAAAAAGGAAGAGGAAATTAAAAGTAAATTTAAAAAAATAGCAGCTATGGAGGTGGTTCAGGGACTTAAGTCTCATGACCTGAGTTAGATTCTTGGGATCCACAAGTGGAAGGGAAAGAACCAAACAGAAAAGGTTGTTTTCTGACACCTCCCATGAAGTAAATATAACAGCTTTTTTAAAAAAATAAAAAAAAGGATGCTTCATAGTTTTATTATTATTATTATTATTTTTAGTTCTTCGATGTTACTATATACATTTTTAGCTGTATTTTCTGTACTTGCTCAGAAATAACCCACTTAAAATTTGAGTCTCCTAGTATTTTGTGTAAAGAGAATATTGGAAGTGGAATATTTATTTATTTATTTATTGAGAACATGTATCATGTATCCCACACTAGCCTTATGTCTGCATTGTAGCCAGGAATGATCTTAATTTGTGATTCCCCCCTGCCTCAACAGTGCTGGGATTACAGGTGTGCTCTTCCACACCTAGAACTCCTGGTACTAGACAAGCACTTTATCCACTGAGTTAAATAACCAATCAGAAATGAAATTTTTTTTTTTTAAATTACATTTTAAAAATTTATTTATTTACTTATGTTTGTGTGTATAATGGGTATGTATGTGTAGTAGATTCTCAACCATTGAGTTAAATTCCCAGTCCCTTTTGTAAATTATGCTATCATTTCTAAAAAAAAAAAAAATTATTTTAAAAATAATTAAGGGCAGAGGCAGGCCAATCTTAAGTTGGAGGCTAACCTGGTCTACAGAGTGAGTTCCAGGACAGCCAAGGCTACACAGAGAAGCCTTGTCTTGAAAAACAAAGAAACAAACAGAAAACTTAAGGGCTCAGGGTATAATAAGTTCAGTGGTAGAGCACTTGCCTAATTTGTGAAGGGCTCTGGATTTGATCCTTAGTACTGTGGTAGTAATAACAGTAACAATAAAATAATAAAATGAGAAAATAGTCAGTACACACACACACACACACACACACATATACACACTTTTTTTTGGTTTTTCGAGACAGGTTTCATGTCTCTGTGTATCTTTGCAGCCTGCCTGGAACTTGCTCTGTAGACTGGGCCAGCCTCAAACTCACGGAGATCTGCCTGCCTCTGCCTACTGAGTGATGGGATTAATGCCAAGGCCATGCCCTGGCCTGGATGTTTTTTTTTTTTTTTTTTTTTTCGAGACAGGGTTTCTCTGTGTAGCTTTGTGCCTTTCCTGGAACTCACTTGGTAGCCCAGGCTGGCCTCGAACTCACAGAGATCCACCTGCCTCTGCCTCCCGAGTGCTGGGATTAAAGGCGTGCGCCATCACCGCCCGGCTCTGGATGTTTTAATAAAAGAAAAAGAAAAAAAAAACATTGATCCACTGTCAGTAGTGTCCTTTGGTTAAAGTCATTGAAGAGGAAATGAAACATAGTAAAATACTCTGAGTAATGTATCTGAAATATGTTTCAAGTTTAGATTACTCACAAGTTAAATGTAGCCTCCTTTTAAGGTTTTAAGCAGTTGAGCAAAATAGTGCATATTTATATGTTTACCACTTGGGAGGTGAGGTAGGAAGATTGTGAGTTTGAGGCCAGCCAGGGATACATAACGAGACCCTGTCTTTTTAAAAAAAAAAAAGAAAGAAAGAAGGAAGGAAAGGAAGAAAGGAAGAAAAAAAAAGGCCAGTTCTGGTGGTGTGCTCCTGTAATTCCAGAATTTTGGAGTTAGAGGTAGGAAAAATTAGGACTTCGATAATATCTTCAGTAAGCTAGTTTGAGGCCAGCCTGGGTTATGTGAAACCCTGTTTCAAAAACTGAATGAGGTGCCAGTAAGATGGTTCAGCTAATAAAGTCACTTTCTACCAAACTTGCCTGAGTTTAATCCCAGGGCACACATGCTTGAAGAAAATCGACTCCTGCAATTTGTCCTCTGACCAGCTCCACGTGTGTGTTCCCACACACAAACGACAAATAAAATTTAGAATGTTAAGAAATGAGAAAAAAGCATTATTCTTTAGGTTTTGTATATATTATCTTCACAATAATCCTTATGAAGTAGCTGCTATTATTATTCCCATTTTTACATGAAGTAATTGCAGCATAAATAGTTCAGTAACATGGTTAATACATCTGTTACGTTGTAGGGCTTGTATTTAGATTGGCTTTTCCAATTTTTATTTTTCAAAAATGAAGTGTGTGTGTTTATCTGTGAGGGGTTTGTGCTTGTGAGTGCAGTACCTGTAGGAGCCAGAAGAGGGCATCAGATCCTGTGAAGGTGCAGTTAGAGGCCGTTGTGAGCTGCCTCACATGGGTGCTAGGAGCCAAATTTGGGTCTTTGAGAGTACTAATGTTCTTACTACCAAGCCACCTCTCTAATATATATATATTATATATTATATATTATATATATTATATATTATATATATATTTAAGATTTATTTATTTGCTATGTATACAATGTTCTGCCTGCATGTATCCCTTCAGGCCAGAAGAGGGCACCAGATCTATTATGGATGGTTGTGAACCACCATGTGGTTGCTGGGAATTGAACTCAGGACCTCTGGAAGAATAGCCAGTGCTCTCAACCCCTGAGCCATCTCTCCAGCCCTTAGATTGGTTTTTTAACTTTTTTTTTCTTAAAGTATTTGTGGGTGTGGGTGTGGTGTATGGGGGCATGCCACAGTTCCTTTGTATGAAAATAAGGTCAGATCACTACTTACAGTTATCTCTTTCTACCTTTTTGGAGACTTTTGGAATTGAACTCTGGTAATCAGGCATGCAAGGCAAGTGTCTACCTGCTGGACCATCTTGTTGCCTGACATTGCTCCTGAACCTGTATTCAAGATCATTTTTTTCCACTAGCAGTTTTATCCATTATCTAAGTGTATTTATTTATTTTAAAGATATGGGCTGCTCACATAGCCCATGCTGGCCTCAAACTTACTAGCTGAGTCTAACATTGAACTTGTAATCTTTCTGCCCCTCTGATTGCCAAATGCTGGGATTATAAGGCATGCTCTGCCATGCCAGTTGTACTGTAGTCCCAGATTGAACCCTGGGTCTTGTGTGCACAGGACTGATACTACCAGCTGAGCCTGACTTTTATATTTTACACAGATATAATTGGATCATCAATTATGGAAGGTAGACTTATAGGTCACACAGGTAATGGAACGAACCTTTTAGACAGTTAACAGGTTTTCTGTTCTGTTTTGTCTGGGATTAAAGGCGTGTGCCACCACTGCCAGCAGTGCATTGAGTTTTTAGGAAAAAAGGATTACAGCAATAAAGAAATGAATACCTCTTTTTTTTTTTTTTTTTTTTTCAAGTCAGGGCCTTACCTTTAGTCTACCCTTGTCTGAGACTCATAGCATTTGTCCCCAAGTGCTGGGATTGCATGCAGGCATGAGCCACCACATTTGTCTCAGGCTGTTTTTGTTTTTTGTTTTTCTTAAGAGTTTCTCGGAGCCGGGCTGTGGTGGTGCACACCTTTAATCCCAGCACTCGGGAGGCAGAGGCAGGTGGATCTCTGTGAGTTCGAGGCCAGCCTGGTCTACAGAGTGAGTTCCAGGAAAGGCTCAAAGCTACACAGAGAAATCCTGTCTCGAAAAACCAAAAAAAAAAAAAAAAAAAAGTTTCTCTGTAGCCCTGCCTGTCCTGGATCTCACTCTGTAGCCCAGGCTGGCCTCAAACTCACAGAGATCCACCTGCCTCTGCCTCCCAAGTGCTGTGATTAAAGGTGATGGTTGGTGTCATCCTTTATTGTTTTACACCTTACTTGTTTACTGGGGGGTATTTTTTCCCTATTTTCACATTTATTAGTCTGTGTGTGTGTGTGTGTATGTGTGTGTACACCCAGGTGCCATGTTGCATGTGTGGAGGTCAGAGGACAGTTGTGCGAGTTCGTTCTCTCCACTGTTTTGGTCTCATGGGTCAAACGCACACAGCAGGTTTGGCAACAAGGGCCTTTGTTTGCTGAGCCGTCTTGTCATCGCTTGATGTTGGATTTCCCTAGGAAGTGAAATTACCTGGCACTGTGTCTGTGTTTCAGTTTGGTGTGGTAGCTGTGCACCTCTCATTTTGTAGGCACTTGAACTGTGACAGCTGAGATCATTAGATAAAATGTGGAAGGCCTGTTGTCAGCAGCCGGATCAGGGCCTAGACTTCCCTCTCCTCCTCAGTGCCAGGCTTAGACAGAAGGGAGTGGTTTGGGAGCCTAGTGTTTACTGAGCAGACCTAGCCTGGGTGCCCTTCTCTGCCTATAAGATACTGAGATCTTATTCTCCAAACAAATGTCCTCTTCTGGCCTCTAAGGACACATACAAATATTAAAACTTTCTTTTTGTTTGTTTTTCTTTTTCTTTTCTTTTCTTTTTTTTTTTTTTCTTCCAAGATAGGGTTTCTCTGTGTAGCCCCGGCTGTCCTGGAACTCACTCATGGGGAAATATTGTAATGAACATAATAAAAATGTAACATTTGCTCAAAGACTTTCTAGAATCCGTTTACATGATCACAGTGTTAAACCGCAGTAAGAAAGCCATCTGTCACTTTTATGTAGTATGTTTATAGGATTCCTTTTTGGGTCCCTTTTCTCCCTTTTCCTCCCCTTATACTGGGGGTCAAAAATCAGGGGCTTGATCATGCTACACAAGTATTCTACCATTGAATTGTGCCTTGCATCTTTTATGTACCATCGGTGATTAACAGAATGGGACTCTCAGAAGAGTTTTACTTGAAAAGAGGCTCATAGTTTTAAGATATTCAGGTCCCAGAAACGGGTTTTGTGTCTATGTATGTGTGCATTGTCTAGTACTATGGAAGAGAGTTGCTATTCTAACGCAAGTTTGCAAGAAATAACAAATGGACAGATTTTATTCTCTTTTTTTTAATTTATTTTTCTATTATCAGCTTGATACAGTATAGATTATTATCCTAATAGTGAAATGTTTCACTGAGGCTTGCCCAGTAATTGAGTAAAATCAAAGCTTATTATAAGCCACAGTCATCCTAGGGTCCCCCCGCTATATATCCTCCCTGGTTCTGTGGGTTGCAGTCTGATTGTTCTTTGCTTTATATCTAGTATCCACTTATGAGTGAGTACATACCATGTTTGTCCTTCTGGGTCTGTGTTACCTCACTCAGGATGATATTTTCTAGTTCCATCCTTGGGCCTGCAAATTTCATGCTGTCATTGTTTTTCTCTGCTGAGTAGTAAGTACTCCATTGTGTATATGTACCACATTTTCTTAATCCATTCTTCAGTTGACAGGCATTTAGGTTGTTTCCAGGTTCTGGCTATTATAAATAGTGCTGCTACGAACATAGCTGAGTATGTATCTTTGTGGTATGATTGAGCATTCCTTGGGTATAGGCCCAAGAGTGGTATGGCTGGGTCTTGAGGTAGTTCGATTCCCAATTTTCTGAGAAACCACCATACTGATATCCACAGTGGTTGTACAAGTTTGCATTCCCACCAACAGTGGAGGAGTGTTCCCTTTGCTCCACATCCTCTCCAACATTGACTGTCATTAGTGTTTTTGATTGTAGCCATTCTGACAGGTGTAAGGTGGTATCTCAGTGTCGTTTTGATTTGCATTTCTCTGATGATTAAGGATGTTGAGCATTTCTTTAAATGTCTTTCAGCCATTTGTGATTCTTCTTTTGAGAATTCTGTTTAGCTCTTAGCCCATTTTTAATTGGATTCTTCAGTATTTTGATGTCTAGTTTCTTGAGTTCTTTATATACTTTGGAGATCATTCCTTTGTCAGATGTGGGGTTGGTGAAGGTCTTTTCCCATTCTGTAGGCTGTCTTTTTGTCTTATTGACCATGTCTTTTGCCCTACAAAAGCTTCTCAGTTTCAAGAGGTCCCATTTATTAATTGTTGTGCTCAGTGTCTGTGCTGCTGGTGTTATATTTAGGAAGTGATCTCCTGTACCAATGCGTTCAAGAGTACTTCCTACTCAGATTTTATTCTTGTTTTTCTTTTTTTTTTTTTCCTTTCAATTGGAACAAATGTCATAAGCTATAAAAGTCAATGTCAGGGCTGGAGAGATGGCTGAGAGGTTAAGAGCACTGGCTGTTCTTCCAGAGGTCCTGAGTTCAATTCCCAGCAACCACATGGTGGCTCACAACCATCTGTAATGAGATCTGACACCCTCTTCTGACATACAGGCAGAACACTGTATACATAATAAATACATCTTTAAAAAAAAAAAAAAGTCAGCCGGGCGGTGGTGGCGCACGCCTTTAATCCCAGCACTCAGGAGGCAGAGCCAGGCGGATTTCTGTGAGTTCGAGGCCAGCCTGGGCTACCAAGTGAGTCCCAGGAAAGGCGCAAAGCTACACAGAGAAACCCTGTCTCGAAAAACCAAAAAAAAAAAAAAGTCAATGTCAGCTATGCTCGGGATACCAAAACTTAGATAAAATCACTACCATTTACATTCCCATGGTATGAGAGATAGAAAGGATTTGATTCAGGGATAAAACTAATAGTGACCAAAGGAATATCAGCTGAAGGTTCTCTAGAAGTATTAAAAAAGTAAAGGATGTCAGGTATGTTGGTGTCCCACCCTGGAATCTCAGTGTTTAGGAGGCTGAGGCAAGTCTGGGCTATAGTTAGAGGCCAACCTGATCCACATACTGAGATCTTATTCTCCAAACAAATGTCCTCTTCTGGCCTCTAAGGACACATACAAATATTAAAACTTTCTTTTTGTTTGTTTTTCTTTTTCTTTTTCTTTTGTTTTTTTTTATTTTTATTTTTTTCCCAAGATAGGGTTTCTCTGTGTAGCCCCGGCTGTCCTGGAACTCACTCTGTAGACCAGGCTGGCCTCAAACACAAAAGATCTGCCTGCCTCTGCCTCCTGAGTTCTGGGATTAAAGGCGTGTACTACCAATGCTTTTTTGAAGGAAAAACAAAAACAAAAACTCCCAAAGGCACAGGATATATAGTGCAAAAACCTTAAAAAAAAAAAAAAAAAGATTTACTTATTATATATACAGTGTTCTGCCTGCATGTATGCCTGCACACCAGAAGAGGGCACCAGATCTCATTACAGATGGTTGTGAGCCACCATGTGGTTGCTGGGAATTGAACTCAGGACCTCTGGAAGAGCAGCCAGTGCCCTTAACCTCTGGGCCATCTCTCCAGCTTCAGCAAAAAACATTTTAAAACATGGCTTATATGAAAGTCATATTTCCAATTCCATATGAATAACAAAGAGAAAGACATTCATTAAAAAAGATCTTTTGGAAAAAAAAATCTTTCGTGCTATTTGATGGTGTGCACACCTTTAATCCCAGCACTGGAGAGGCAAAGGCAAGTGGATCTCTGTGAGTTTGAGGCCAGCCTGGTCTATAGAGCGAGTTCCAGGACAGCCAGGACTGTTACACAGAGAAACCCTGTCTGGAAAAAACAAAATAAATAAGTGAATAAAGATCTTTTGGTGGAAGGATGGTGTTGGAAAGAACTGTGGTTACAAGGCTGCATATGATTGTGCATTTAGTTTTGTTTTTTTTTCCACCATAGTGTAGAGTCCGAGAATGGATTTGGACAACTGTATTATTAATCTGATTCTTATTTCAAGGCTGTTCTTGCATGATCAAAATCAGAGGAAAACAACTGTATTTTTCCCCCTCTCTTTTTGTGTGTGTCTAAGCAAAATGGTTGAGACAAGGGCTTTTATTATCTAGCAGTGTGCTTTTGTTGTCTTGTTACAACATTCTGACTAGAGTACTGTAGAAGAGTTTTTTCTCTCTCTTCTCACAGCTCTGGTCCCTTCCCTCCCCCTTACCTTTTTCTGCTGATTTTGTCTTTCTTGAGATAGGAACTTCTTGTGTAGTCCAGGCTGGTCCTAAACTCTAACTCCCTTTCCTTTGCAACTTGAATTGAGTGCTAGGATTAGAGACAAATGACACCACACCTTGCTTATCTCGCTTCTTAGGCCTTTTTTTTGGGGGGGGGGGTTGTGAGACAGGGTTTCTCTGTGTAGCCCTGACTGTCCTGGAACTTGCTCTGTAGGACCAAGGTGTCCTGGAACTCAGAGATCACCTACCTCTGCTTCCTGAGAGTTGGGATTAAAGAAAGGCATGTACCACCACCAATCATCTTCTGTTAACTTTTAAATTTGCAGTATAAAATGATGCTATTAATATCCAGAATGCCCTGTGATCTGGCTGGGAAAAATTAATTAATTGATTAATTACTTAATAAAAACTATCAAAAGAAAAGTTTTCTTTTTCTTTCTTTCTTTTGTTTTTTGAAACAGGGTTTGTTTCTGTAGCACTGGCTGTCCTGTAAACCAGGCCGACCTTGAACTCATGACATCTGTCTGCCTCTGCCTCCTGAGTGCCCCCAATTAAAAGCGTGTGCTACCATTGACCAGCCTGATTTTCCGTTTCAAGGATAGTTTTTTTTTTCTTCTCTCTCTTGATACATTCCCTTTCAATAGTAAAATTTATTCATTTGGAATGTGTTTGTGTTTGTTAATAGATTAAATAAATAATGACTGTCTTGTATGGTTGTGTCTGCCTCATGCCACTTCTTTCAAAATTTGAAGTTTAGCAGGGTATGGTGGCACATATATATAATCCTAGCTTTTAGGAAGCAAAGGCAGGTGGATCTTTGTGGGTTCAGGGCCAGCCTGTCTAATAATGAGACTGCCCCCCCCCCCCCCAAAAAAAAGGACATTTATTATTTATTGTGTTTGTATGGATGAGTGTGGCCTGTGAGTGCCACAGTGTGCTTGTAGAGGTCAGAGGACAGTTGTGATAGTTTTCTCCTTTACCATGTGATTATAGGAATCACTTACTGCACTTTCCACTTCCTTCCTTCCTTCCTTCCTTCCTTCCTTCCTTCCTTCCTTCCTTCCTTCCTTCCTTCCTTCCTTCCTTCCTTCCATTTATCTATGGAAGGTAGAAACAAAGTCATTTTGTAACTTTTTCTTTTGAGACAGTCTCATATATCCCAGACTGGTCTTGAACTTGCTGTGTAGCCAAGGATGATGTTGAATTTCTGATCCTCCTGCCTCTGTCTCCTAAGTGCTGGCTGGGATGGTGTATGCCACCATACCTGGTCTGTGTGATGTTGGAGATTGAACCCAGAGCTTTGTGCATATTTGGCAAACATTGTTTTCAACTGAGCTATGCCTGTACCCAACATCATTATATGATTTGAATTTAGAAGTCCAAATTGAGGTCAGCAAACAGCTATGGTTAAAGGTGCTTGCTACCAAAAGCCTGAGTTCAATCTGTAGGACCCACATAGTAGGAGGAGAGAACTAACTCCCACAACTTGTCCTCTGACCTCCATCTGTGTGCCGTGGCACAAATGTGTACACACACATGCATACACATAATTGTAATAGTGAAAAAAATCCTTAATTATAGATAAATATGTTATTTGAGTTGTGAGGTAGGGCCACAGTACTAAGTTTGCTCAGAGACATTATTCAGTCTCTAAGGAGTGTTGGTAAATGGAGTAGAAGAGATAAAGCTGGGTGTGGCAGTGTATGTCAGTGTCCTCAGCTCCTTATAGTGAGTCCAAGGACAGCATGGGCTGCCTGAGACAAGAAGCAAACAAATGCCAAGCATGGTGGTGCATGCCTTTAGTCCCCGCCACTAGGAAGGTAAAAACAGGCAGATCTCTCCGAGTTCGAGGCCAGCCTGGCCTACAAAGGGAGTTCTGGGACAGATAAGGCTATTACATAGAGAAACTCTGTCTGGAAAAAACAAAACAAAAAAGGAATTTTAGTTGGTGATGGCAGGGAAAGACAGAGGCGTGTCTTAATATATTTACTAGCCAGAATCAAGTTAAAGGTAGACTAAGAGGCATGTCGAAATTAAAATCAATTTAAACTTGGCTCACACCTCATCTAGATGGAAAAAAGTCACGTTTACAGCTTTGTTAATTGATATGATCATTCATCAGAAACTTAAGACCTGGGCCAGCAATGTGGTTTAAGCCAGTGCTCTTGCTGAGAAGCCTGATGACCTGAGCTGATTCCCCAGAACCTACTATTCCAGATTTTTCACTTTTAGGCCACCAACCAGCTCCCAAATCATGACATGGAGACTTATTATTAGTTTTGAATGCTCGTCCTAGCTTAGGCTCATTTCTTTTCTTTCTTTCTTTTTTTTTTTTTTGTTTTTTGTTTTTCGAGACAGGGTTTCTCTGTGTAGCTTTGTGCCTTTCCTGGAACTCACTTTGGAGACCAGGCTGGCCTTGAACTCACAGAGATCCGCCTGCCTCTGCCTTCCGAGTGCTGGGATTAAAGGCGTGCGCCACCACCACCCGGCTTAGGCTCATTTCTGACTAACTCTTTTCAACTAAATTAACCTGTTTATATACCTTTTGCTTCAGGGCTTTTTACCTTTCTTTCTGTATGTCCTACTCTGTGTCTGCTGGCTTGGTGGCTGCCTGTCTGGCTCCAGACATCTCCCTTGTTCTCTCCTCCTCCTTTCTCGAACCTAGATTTCTCCTTCTATTGATTCTCTCTGCCTGCCAGCCCTGCCTAACCCTCTTCTGTCTAGCTATTGACTGGTCAGCTCTTTATTAAGACCAATTAGGTGCCTTAGGCAGACAAGGCAAAACAGTAACACATCCTTTCATAATTAAACAAATGTAACACATCTTTACATAGTTAAAATATTCTATAGCACCTACAAAAAAGTGGAAAGAGAACCAGCTTCCAGTTATCCTCTGTCTTCCACACAAGGGCCATGAGTATTTGCCCACACACATCATACCTGCAAGTGAATGCAAACACATACATACCCAAATAATAAATAAAGTGAACTAAAATTAAATTACTAAATAAAAACTACAAGGGAGTTCCAGCAATGGTGGCGCATGCCTTTAATCCCAGCACTCAGGAGGCAGAGGCAGGTGGATCTCTGTGAGTTCGAGGCCAGCCTGGTCGACAGAGCGAGTGCCAAGATAGGCTCCAAAAGCTACACAGAGAAACCCTGTCTCGAGAAACCAAGAAAAAGAAAAAAGAAAAACCACATGGGGGGCAGGCATAGTGGCTCATGCCCTTAATAAACCCAGCATTCAGAAAATAAAGGCAAGAGGATCTTTGTGAGTTGGAGCTAGCCTGGTCTATATATCGAGTTTCAGGACAGCCAAGACTAAATAGAAAGACCTTGTTTCAAAAAAAGCAAAAACAAAACAAAAAACCCACTTTGAGCCCACTGACTTTGGTAACTAACTTTTTTTTGTTTGTTTGTTTTTGGTTTTTGAGACATAGTTTTTCTGTATAACAGTCCTGGCTGTCCTAGAACTCACTTTGTAGACCAGGTTGGCCTCAAACTCACAGAGATCTATCTACCTGCCTCTGCCTCTCTCGAGTGCTGGGATTAAAGGCGTGCACTACCACTGCCTGGCATAAGTAACATTTTCATTACTATATTTATTTGTTTATCTATCTATCTCTCTATCTATCTATCTATCTATCTTTTTTTTTTTTTTTTATGAATGAGGCAATTTATTAACCCAACATCCTTTGTTCTAATGCTTCTTGTTGGCAGCTGCCACCTATCCGGCAATTCTGTCCAGATCTCTGTCCCTGAGGTGTTAGCTTGCAGCCCCCATCTTGGTCCTTTTCCACCATTTTTAGCCCCTCTAGGGCTTGGAGGACGCAGTGGGCCACACTCTTGGAGCTTCTGCTGAAGTGACTGGGCCTAACACCGTTTCTCTGCTGTCCTCCATAGATCTTGGTCATGGAGCCAACTCCAGTACCACCTCGGAGGTACAGGTGCCGTGCTGTGGAAGCAGCTCGTGTGTAGAACCAGTTCTCATCAAGAGGCAAGCTCTTTATGCTTGGCTAGCTTGACTGTGTCCACCCATTCGGGGACTTTTAGCTTCCCGGACTTTTTGAGGAAGGCTGCCAGAGCTCTGACGAACTCCTGCTGATTAACATCTTTTACAGTAACTCCAGGCATTGTGTGGCCTCCGCGCTGCCAGCCAGGGGAAGGGGCTATCTGTCTATTTATATGTGGGGGCACATGTGCCACAGCAGATAGTGGAAGTTCAGAGGACAACTTCTTTGGGAGGTGGTTCTCTCTTTCCACCTCATGTTCTGGGGATTGAACTCAGGTTTTCAGTCTTGCTCACCAACTGCTTTTACCATCTAAGCCAGTGGTTCTCAACCTTTTCAATGCTTCAGTCCTCATGTTGTGGTGACCCTCCCATCCATAAAGTTATTTTCGTTGCTACTTCATAACTAGTTTTGCTACTGTTACGAATTGTAATGTAAATATCTGTGTTTTCTGATGGTCTCAGGCAACCCTGTGAAAGGGTTGTTTGACTCTCAAAGGGGTTTGGACCCCACAGGTTGAAAAACACTGCTCTAAGCCATCAAGACAGTCCTCGTAAGTGTTTTTAGGGGTGGAGGTGGAACTGAATAGTAGAGTGCTTGTTTAGAATGTGCAAGGCCTGGGATAGATTTCCCCAGAACCATAACACAACATTCATTCTTTCTTTTTCAAAAACTCTTGTAACATTAGAAATACATATATATCCTCAATACAGGAAAAAGAGGGAACCAACCAGAAAATTAATATTTGATTCAATGCTATTTATGATTTATTCTTTCCTAATGATAGGAAAGATAGGTCTGAAAAAAACTGCAGTTAGAAATAACTTCCTAGAAATCTTAACTGCTTTTGTCTTCTTGTTTCAATGACAATTTGTTTGATTATGCTTACATATAACATTGTACGGGCACATTTATCTCTCAGCAGATCAAATCATCTACAAAAAACAATGTTGGCAACTCAGACAGTATGATGCAACTTTTCTGTATGTTCTTCTAGTGTGACATTTTGTTTTGTTTTGAACAGCATTTTTCTGAGTAGCCCCCTCCAGGATGATGGGGTGGAACTATCAATTCTTCTGCTTCTGTCCTGGAATTACAGATGTGCTCCCCCATACCTCGCTATGACTTACTTTCTAGAGCATAAAGAAACATGAATTAAGACTGGAGAGATTGCCGGGCGGTGGTGGCGCACGCCTTTAATCCCAGCACTCGGGAGGCAGAGCCGGGCGGATCTCTGTGAGTTCGAGGCCAGCCTGGGCTACCAAGTGAGTCCCAGGAAAGGCGCAAAGCTACACAGGGAAACCCTGTCTCGAAAAACCAAAAAAAAAAAAAAAAAAAAAAAAAAAGACTGGAGAGATGGCTCAGTAGTTAAGAGAAAGTTCTGCTCTTGTAGAGAACCTGAGTTCAGTTTCCAGCACCCATATCAGGCAGCTCACAACTCCAAGAAGATCCAGTGCCTCTGGCCTCCTCCTTGGGCACCTGCATTCACACATAATTAAGGGTTTCTCTGTGTACCCTTGGCTGTACTGGAACTCACTTTGTAGACCAGACTGGCCTTGAACTCAGATTCCCACCTGTCTCTGCCTCCTGAGTACTGGGATTATTAAAGACATGCCCCACCATGACCTGGCAATCTTAACAAAAAAGGAATACAGAGCCAATACCACGGCTCTTGCAGACAAACCTGACTACCTGAATTTGATCTGTGGGACCCACATATTGGAATAAAGAACTGACTCCTGGAAGTGGGCTTCTGACCTCCTCATGGTGGATTGGCACATTCATGGAAGCACAAGCACACATATAAATAAGTAAATACAATAAAAATAGTTAAAAAGCAATGCTGTCTTCCTGATGCAGTCAGTTTAAGCATAGATGTCACGTGGATGTTGATAATGTTTTTAGTTAACAATTTAGACATTTGTTGGGGGAAAAAGAGTTCAGAATTTTAGATTTAGTCTTTTTTTTTTTTTTTTTTTTTTTAATTTCCCAGGGCTTGTGATTGAATGTAGGGTCTCTTGCATTCTGGGAAAATACTTTACCTCTGAGCAGCATCTCTAGCTCCCAGACACAGACTCTTTTAAACTCTATTATATATTTATAAAATTTGTTTGAATGTTTTGCCTGCATGCATGTGTGTCTACTGTGTCATGTCTAGTGCCTGAGGCAAGAAGAGGATGCTGGAACTGGGGTTACAGAGGGTTGTGAGCTGCCATGTGGATGCTGTGAACTGAATCCAGATCTTCTGCAAGAGTAGCCAGTGCTCTCTCTTATCTGCCGAGCTATCTTTCCAGGCTCCCAGTCATAGATGTTTTAAAAAAATGTGTATGGGTGTTTTGTCTGCATGTGTACCTGTGCACCACTGTAGCTAGAGTTTTCCTGCCTTGCCCATGGTCAGGACAAATCTTTATCACCCGCCAGTCCCACAGTCACTCAGACCCGACCAAGTAAACACAGAGACTTATATTGCTTGCAAACTGTATGGCTGTGGCAGGCTTTTTGCTAACTGTTCTTATATCTTAAATTAATCCATTTCCATAAATCTATACCTTGCCACGTGGCTCGTGGCTCACTGGCATCTTCACATGCATCTTGTCATGGCGGCTGGCAGTGTCTCCCTCTGTCTTCTTGTTCCCTCCTTTCTCCTGTTAGTCCCGCCTATACTTCCTGCCTGGCCACTGGCCAATCAGTGTTTTATTTATTGACCAATCAGAGCATTTGACATACAGACCATCCCACAGCACACCACATGGATGCTTGGTGCCTTTAGATCCCCTGGGGTTGGAGTTACAGATGGTTTTGAGCCAACATGTCAGCAAAGGGAATCAAACTTGGGTCTTTTGGAAGAGCAGTCAGTACTCTTAGCCACTGAACCGTCTCTCTAGCTCCAGACATAGACACCTAAGCTTTTTCTTTTTGTTTTGCTTGCCTGCCACCTTTCACTATTTCTTCCTTTCTTTTTGTTATTTTCCTGTGCTGGTGATTGAACTTAGAGTCTTGTGCATAGTAAGCAACGTGTCCCTGACCTCATCATCTCCCCCACCCCACCCCCCATCCTTTTTGGTTGTGTGGCACTGCTGTCCTGGAATTTGTTCTGACTTCCAACTCAGAGATCTACCTGCTTCTGCCTCGAAAGTACTGGGATCAAAGGTGTGTGCCAGGCCTGCTAGTCAGCTTGTTTACCAGTGAATTATTATTTTTATCTAAGTTGTTCTATTTACCAATAAAGACTTGGGAGTCAGATGTTGGGATAAAAACCTGCTAGATCAGAGAAGCTGAGAAGCAACCAGCTGACCTTACTTTTTGGTCAGAGACACACAAGAGAGTGTCTCTCCTTCCATCCCAAACCAAAAAGACCTGAGAATCTCCTAAGTCTCTCCCTATTGCTTCCGGTGTGTCTCTATCCATCTTCCTTTGCCCTCTGTTCTCTCTATGATTAATTTTTGTCAACTAGTTGCTGGCTCTGCCCCCCATCCAAGGTTAATTTTATTAACACAGTCTGGGAATTTCATAGTGCGATCAAATAACCCGCAACAAATTATACCTCTAAATTCTCGTGAAGAGTCTGTGTTTGCATGTGTAGACTCACATGGCATATTACATGTGGTGGTCAGAGGATGACTGTATGGAGTTCTTCTCTCTTTCCACTTCTACATTGGTTCTGAGGATCAAACTCAGGTTACCAGGCTTGCATACTTCCCTTCTGAGCCATCTTTCCTATCCTGAACTGATTTTATGGGTGAGTGCATACCTTCTGTCTCCCAGGACTGAACCTAGGACCTCATGTGTGCTGATTAAGAACTCTAACTCTGAGCTGCATCATCTGGTGGCAATTTTTAAGAAAAAAATATTTTTTTACTTAGCAGTATGTGGGGTTTGTGTGTTTTATGGCACACATGAGGCTATCATGGGACAACTTGGCTGAAGTAGGTTCTCTTCCATCATGTGGGTGCCAAGGATCAAACTTGGGTGGTCAGGCTTGGTGGCATGTGCCTTTACAGTACGGAGCCATTTCACTGGGCCTTATAGAATTTTTTCTTTTTAAGAGTCTCAATTTGTGGTACAGTTTTGGTTTTCTGCTGAAAAAGAGTACTAAAAATAATTTGTACTTGGTTGGATTATCAGTCACTTTAATATTAATTACTTTTGAAAAATAACTGCAGGGTTTTTTTTCCAGGGTAATCACTTTGATCAGTATGAAGAAGGACATTTGGAGATTGAGCAAGCATCCCTTGACAAGCCTATAGAATCGGTAAGGTGACCCGTGCTCACTTTGGGTCTTAGTCAGTTAGTTAGGCAGAGCTCGTGTGGCAGTGACGTGAGTGAAGTTAAACTTAGGTAGAAGGAGTAGTACGGTTTGGAGCCAGTACCCTGCATGCCCTGTGCAATTAGGTGAGCTTTGGATGTGGTTTCATAGTGTTGGGAAGTCAGTGGAACACAGAAAAGTCAGGATTTAATGGGAAAAATGTCATTTTGGCCCATATTAAGCTTTGATAAAGACAGAAAGTTGGGTGTAGTGTTTTTATAAATTGAATAAAGGAGTAAAATGTATTTTGATCCTTTAATACCTTTTCTGGGCAGTATAATCATGTGTGAAATGTTCCAGTAGAAACAGTTAAGTAGCAAACTGTTAGACCCTTGGAAGGAGACATGGTAAGCTTAGTCTCTGTAGCTTAAGAAATGTTTGGTGGTTTTTTTTGTTTGTTTGTTTGTTTTTGTTTTTTGTTTCCAGGTCAAAAGTTAGTTATTTTTGTCTTTCGCAGTTCTTAACCTATGACATCAATGATACCAAGTCATAGAAC
The DNA here is from genome assembly GCF_049852395.1 of Peromyscus maniculatus bairdii. Classification (NCBI taxonomy): domain Eukaryota; kingdom Metazoa; phylum Chordata; class Mammalia; order Rodentia; family Cricetidae; genus Peromyscus; species Peromyscus maniculatus. The sequence continues at coordinate 89,689,716 of NC_134859.1, read as the reverse complement.
AAGGAAATTTATTTTCTCTGTCTCTTAATTTAAAAAAAAAAAAAGTCTTATGTTTTGAGCACTTAAAAAAGAAAACATTATTTTTGAATAACTATCCATTGTTAAAGTGTCTAAACTTGTTACTGTCAGTATTAAAACTTTATGCTTATATAAATACATATGCTTTATGCTTATATATATACATACTTCAAAGGATTTCTTTGAAGCATTGGTAAAGCTGGAATGGATAAAAGGTCAGAAAGGGAGTCCTAGTTTTATATCAGTCAAGATAGGTCCCCCTCCATGGAAGAAACACTGGTTGCCTTTTCTTCTGGGAAATAACAAGGAGGCTTAGAAAGTATAGATAGATAATTTAGTTCTTATTTTCAAAACTAACATAGTAAAGGATCAACATATATTTATGTTCCTAATTAGGTTGGTGTTGTGTGTGTTTGTGTGTGTGTTTAGATGTTTACAGAAATTTACACAACTTGGGGTGTTCGACATTTTTCTTCCACAGCAGTTGGCCCATATTAGCTAAGCAGCCATGATCTGGTTTGTATTGCACGGTCTGCCTTTTTTTTAATTTCTTCTCTAGGGTTTCTTTCTCCCCTCCCTCCCCTTCTTATTTCTGTCTTTCTGGTCCAGTGAACACTGCATATAGTACTTTCTGTCTTCATGTGCTGGCATGATGCTAGACTAGGCATGGCAGTAATTGATGACGCATGTGATAATGCTGCAGAGGGAGAGTTCATATCTGATAATGTGCTGAAAGTCCAGTTTTATATTTTAACAGAAGATTAAAATGCCACGCCCATTTTGCTAAGTTAAAAATCACCAAGATATGTGCCTTGTTCTGTTTTGGAGATTATCATCAGGCAGAATTTTATAATGAAATCCATAAGCAAGATACATGGTTTTGTAATAGAAAATGATTTAGTTTTCCCATTTTAATTTAAAAATATTTCTTTGTGTCAGAATTTTAAGAACAAACCACCAGTAACAACTCCCTAGTACCGTATTCTGTGAGGCACATGGATAAGCTATTTCCGTTGAGTACTTTGACTTGTCAGTATCAGGAAGTTTAATTAGTCTGAATCTGGAGCCTGGTTCATTGTCAATGTACTCAATATTTTTTTTTGTAAAGCATTGACATTTAGCACTTTTAAATCCTGTATTAGGTCCACATTATAATTCTTTTAATCCATTCCTGTGACATGAGACTAATGATTCTGTTTCCTCACAGTGCCCAGGACTTTTTTCTTGGACATGTCGTATTCATAAGCAAAGCACTGTGACAAGACAGTCTGCTTGTGTAATCATTGCCCAGTAATCTCAGTGAGTAAGAGTAGAATTGGCTTAAGTCTTCTTTATTAGATAATGTTAATATTCTCCGTTTAAAATAACAAATGATACTGTGCTCAGACCACATCTTTACTTTTTAAAATAAATGTGTGGTCAGAGATAAATATATTATATTAAGTTATATTTCTAATAGAAAATTATTGCTGGAATCCATAAACATACATATTAATTGTGAATTGGTAGTTTAAGTAATAGCAGAAGACCTTTGTAGGATGCATTGTGTTAAATAGAAATAGGACTCAAAAAAAGAAAAGTGGGACCCAGAAAACAAAGGGCTTTAGTTCTGCTATGTAATCATTTGGAAATAAAATTTGAAGTTTTAAAAGAACTCCTACATGATTGATATCAAAGTAGGTAGTGTTCCTTCTTATCCAAAGGCAAAAGTCCCCTATCATCTGAATGTCCACCAGATAATAAGTATATATTTACTTACAGGGCTGGCTGGCTATCTTGAGCTGTTTTGTTCTAAGGGGGAAATGTTGCTTCTAACACAGAAAGAGCCTCTGCTGAATTAAAATCTTTCTCTGCAGCAATATCTTGAGAGGTGCTGACTGTTTTGCTACAGCATGCAACTCAAAAGTGGCTGGAAATACACAGCTTTGGGAGTCTACAGATCATTGCAGGAGCTAAAATTGTAGCCATTTAAATAAATAAGAAGGGTGACCTGCAGCAGCTGATAGCTGTGGAGGTCTGCCCAGGTTTGGGTCAAGAATATGCCTGTATGAAGGGCTGTTACGAGTATGGAATTAAAGCTATTTGATTCATAATAGAGCCTATTTGATACAAACCAGCAATAAGTGAAATGAGACTCAAAGTTGCTAATAAATTATACCTTAAGTGAACTTCTGAAGTCTGTATAGTGAGATGATACAATTGTTCAGTTTTAGTAGGCAAATGTTAAAAACAAAAATCTAAGATTCATAAAGTATTGATAATATTTACTATAAAGTTTTACTTTCCTTTATTTCAACTAACAAAATATCCTTCTGATCAAGAGTAAAACATTTTCTAAGAAAATTACATTAGAATTGGCAGGTAATTTGATTATCTGAATTATGGTGAGAACAAAATCTAACATTTTTTTCTTTACCACAAACAACTTTTTTAGTTTGAACTTTAAAAGTTGTTAGTTTATGAGATTTTGAAGTTCAAGCCACAATTATGACCTCCATACATTTAAAATATTTGGAAAACTAAATATAATCTAAAGCTGTAGCACAATCTTAGATTCTATTATAATTAAAAGAATCGGTTGTTATGGTTTAGGATATGATCTTTTGTGACCTTTATCTTAGTTTGAAGATGATAAATCAGATAGGCTAATAAAAGTTGAACAAAAGACAAAATGCCTACATCATAGATTTGAAAAGATGCTGTCATTGGTCTAGTTGTACTAATGTACCAAGTACAACTGTCCATCAGCCATTAGTTGCTTTTTCATTCTACCTGACTGATTAAAATCCTGACTTTAGGAATTGTCAGGTTGAGTGGGTTTTAAAAATTAGTGTTAAGTTTTCAAACTCTAGTTGTCAGTGTTTAGCTTATTTATCTAAGGATTTAGTAGCACATGTATAGCTGGAGTTTTGTTATATTGCACATCTGTTTAGATCTGTGGACTCCACTAGTTCCAAAATGTAACTCGGTGAGACTGCTGATTTGACTCTTAGCAGTGACTTTATGTGGACTGCACAACAAACAACGTGCTTCTTGGAGCTGAATGGTGTAGCATTACTCTATGGCTTTTCTCTCTAGCCTTCATTTGTCATCTGTAGTGAGCTGTAGATGGTTTTTGTTTGGGGAATTTTTACAAATTTGTTCTTTGCATGGGTTCACCTGGTAGCTTTGGTTCTTGCTTATAGAGTCTCTCTAATACACAATCAGCAAAGCTTACAACCCACTCAAGAGACCATTTTTGTCCTGCTGAAAATGGGCCAAATTTTATAAATTGAATGTGGTTGTCAACTAAAAGAAAATTGAGTCTGGGATTAATATTTATTTAGTCACTGATATATCAGAAGTATAGTTTTCTCTTGAGATATGAGATTCTATTTTCTAGTGTCAAAACTTGTAGCCAGCTTCTTTAGCTAAAATAGTTTTTTATCTAGGTTTTGGTAGGCTCCCATCATACATGATGATGGTGTTGCCAAATGGTCCTTGTTACTGGGGCAGTATATAGTTACATGGAGCAGAGAGTAGTTCCTGGGAAAGTTTTCTACTTAGTGTTTATTAATAGAGAAAAATGTTGAGGACCATCTAAAATAGTTAATGATGTTTTTGTTTTCTTTTTTAATATTGGTATTACATTTTAAGCATTATTGGTGGTTACTTATAAAACACTTCTAGCTTTTGAAGATCTTCTCATTTGAAAACTCCCACATAATAGACAAGAACACATGTTGGTAGTATAGAATTTTTTTTCTTTCTTTTTTTTTTTTTTTTTTTGTGTTTGTGGTTTTTTGAGACAAGATCTCGCTGTGTAACAGCTTTGGCTGTCCTGGAACTCACTTTGTAGACCATGCTGGCCTCTAACTTGCAGAGATCTGCCTGCCTCTATCTCCTGAGTGCTGGTATTAAAGATGCACACCACCATGCTTGGTGGTAATACATGATTTTAATTTATGTTTGAATTTTAGAAAGAGAAAACCAAAACAAGTCAATTGATGTAATTCTACCACCCCCCCCCACCCCCGAAATGGATTTTCAGCTCAGCTTCATTTGAACACAGTAGGATTTCATTTTCAGCTGAAGAACATAGAGCTGCCATTTTGAATTTCAGCTCTGGAAACTGAATAAGGTAGAAAATTATTTTTGTGTATCCTCCTTAAGAAAAATTCCTTTGACTTATTTCTTAGCTTAAAGTAGAAATTCCTTTTTTTTTTTTTTTTTAATGTACATTGGTGTTTTGCCTGCATGTATGTCTCTGTGAGGGTATCAGATCTTGGAGTTACAGACAGTTGTGAGCTGCCATGTGGGTGCTGGGAATTGAACTCAAGTCCTCTGGAAGAGCAGCCAGTGCTCTTAACCTCTGAGCCATCTCTCCAGCCCCTTCCTTGTAATTCTTACATGTACATTTAAATTGTAAACAGCCTAGCCTATTACCACCATACATCTTTGTGATTGTAAATTGCATTATTTGAAAAGACTAACAAAGAAGATTAAAATTTGTTTTTGTAAAATAAATTCAAAACTCGTATGTAAACATTATTAACTTTTTTCTTTTCTTTTCTCTCTTTTTGGACAGTGTCTCCCTGTTGTCCATGCCAGTACAGCTCAAGATGGCTTTTAAATCATGGCAATACTGGTCTAACCTCTCAAGTTCTAGGATTTCAGTGTGAACTATCCCACGTGGCTATCTTGTTGAGACAATTTCTTGTAGCCTATACTGGCTTCAGAGGATGATTTGGATCTCTGATCTTCCTTTCATCTCTCAGTGGGATTATAGACACATGACATTATACCCCATAGCCTTTTCTTTGTTTCTTTTTCTTCTTCTTTCTTTCGTTTTTTGTTTTTTGAAACAAATCTCCCTATTATGTAGCTCTGACTGTCCTGGAACTGATGTCAGGCTGGCCTTGAACTCAGAGATCCACCTGCCTCTGTCTCCAATTCCTGGAATAAAAATGGTGAGCCACCGTGCCTGGCTTTCCTCTTACTTTTTTTTTTTTTTTTTTTTTCCTAGACAGGTTTCTCTGTGTAACCTTGGCTATTTTAGAACTAGCTCTGTAGACCAGGCTGGCCTCAAACTCAGAGATCCTCCTGTCTCTGTTTCCCAAGTGCTGGGACTAAAGGTGTGCGCTGCCACCTCCGGCTCTTATTCTTTTTAAGTCTAATCCATACTGCAGTCCTGGAACTCACTGAGTAGACTAGGTGGGTGTTTGTCTCTCAAGTGCTGGAATTGCAGATATGTGCCACCATGTCTGGCCTTATGTATTTTATTTTTATTACTTAAAAATACTTTTGTAATTATTGTAGTGACAAAATAGTAAAGAGTTGCTGATTTTTTTCCAGTAGTTAACAATTTTAGAATTATATTTAATGCTCATTTTCTATTTTCTGTCACTATTACCTGTTGAAAGTTTAAGTTTTTATGTCAATCTACCATTATAGCCATGAGACTCTATCATGAGAAAACCACAGAATCACAGTCCTAAATAAAATACATTACTTGTTTTCTGCAGGATAGTAATTGAGCCTCTTGTTTATTGATGGTGAAAATTTCTATAGTTCAGAGATGGACAAGTCTTATTTTTTTATAAAAGCGTTTTGTTGTGTTTTCCTTGTATCCATCATTCTCAGGTCCCCTGGGGCTTTTAATTTTTTTTTCCTTCCTTCAATTTGTCTATTACTTTATTTTGTTTTATTGAGACGGGGTCTCCTTATGTAGCCTTGGCTGTCTTTGGAACAGGACATGTCCTGTAGATCAGGCTATACTTGAACTGAAGAGATCTGGGTGCTTTTGCTTCCCAAGTGCTGAGAGAGAATAAGTGTGTGCTACCACACCTGGCCTTACTTCTCTTCCTTCTTTTCTTTTTAAATTTGTTCTGTGGGCTGGAGAAATGACCAAGTGGTTAAGAGTGAGTATTGTTCTTGCAGAGGACCAAGTTGATTCTTCACACCCACATCAGGGAAGCTCTTAGGTGCCTGTTAACTCCAGCTCCTGGGTATCTGACACCCCTGACCTACTCAGGAACATGCGTGCACAGACACGCACGCACGCACGTACGCACGCACCAATTTAAAAAAAAAAAAACTTATTCTTTGTCAATTTCTTACAGGTATAAAATGTTTCTCCATCATAGCCACCACTTGCTTTTTTTCCCCCTCTTCCTTTTTGGTAGGAGATTGTACTGAATCCTGCTGAGCCACACAGCAGCCTTTGTTCCAAAAGCAGGCAGTTTGAAATGATAGGAGAGGCCCAGATTTCTTTATTAGTTACTCATTTACTCGAGGCTGGTGAGGAGGCATGTCTACAGCTTTGTTGTTGCCTATTTTAGTCAGAAGGCCTCAGTGGCATGTTCGATAGTTCATAGCCTCGAACATTCCATTCTCTGCTCCTACTCAGCAAAGTCGAGAAAAGAGTCTTTAGTTAGAGCAGTTTAACATTAGGTTTTAGAAGAGTAATACCACTAGCATTCCATACAGTAGCTTTCCTCAGAGGTGACAGTCAGCCTCTTGAGTGGTGTTGTCAAAGTGCTAATGTGTATGACCTGAACTTTTCTTTTTCTCCCTTTAACATTGGCTTTTCCTTTCACTGTGTCAGTCACAACACACTGCTCTTGAATCTCTCAGCTGCTCTTGACTTGTGATTTTACTTATGCTTTCAGTCTTCTTTAATAAATACATTACTTGCAAGCAGTGAATTGAAAACAATACAAAAAAAAAAAGATAAAAAAAATAAAGCGACCATTAGTGATCGGACAGTTTCTTACTTTGTGTTACATTTAACTGTTCTTTTGACAGCCCAGTTTTTAAAGCCAGGTTCGTATGGAAATGCTTTCACTCCACTTGCACTGCTTTTGGAAATAGCGTACTGCTTCATCTGTCTGTTTATTTTAGTGCATTCATAATATAACCCAGTCAGCATAATGTCTCATCTCACGTGGCCAGAGATTGAAGTAGAAATAAAAACACTAAAACGACAAATGGGGGAGGGACAACAATTTTTGTCAGCATTATTTAATACATAAATCTTTGTGCCAGATACAGTTACAGCATTAGTGCAGCCAGAGAGTAAACAGTGACGAGCTGAAGTGGTTTAGTTATCCAGTGTTTTTGAGATAAGAACTCGCCGTTTAGTCATGGCTGTCATTAGACTCAAGGTGATCCTCCTGCCTTAGACTCCTTGTTGCTAGAATTATGAGTGTGCCACCACCTCAAGCTCAGCAACACACTCTAAGAATCATTTAGCTGTCCTCGTCATTTCTAGGGGTTCACTCATACTTAGATACATTTTTTTGATAGTAGGAAAAATGAGAGCTTTTTTTTTTTTTTTTTTGCTGTGCTCAGCTTTCATATAATTTTGTTTTATTTTTTAATTAAAAATTTTGAAGTAGTGTGGCTCAGACCTGGGCCTCACACTGCTGGGCAAGTATTGTACAGCTACACTAAATCCCTAGGACTTTTTTGTTGTTTTGTCTCATTTAGCCCAGGTTAGTTTCAGATTTGTTATATAGCCAAGGGTGACCTTGAACTCACTATCTACTACTTGAGTTCTGCCTCTACTCCCTGTCTTAGACTTGCTATATAATCCCTGGGATTATAGATGATTCAATGTGATTGGCCCTTTTTTTTAAAAATAATGAAGTTATTTATAAATAGTTAGGCATATTCAGTATTGGGTGAGATGATGCTTTTCTTAGCAGTGTAGGAGAGAAGAACAGAAACAGTGTTCAGTGAAGTTTTGTGATATTTAATAATGTGAGCATCACTTGGGATTGCATACAGCCTTGTGTTTCCTAAATCTTTCAATTTTTAGCAAAAATAATTTCTAGTGACCTTTTAATATACCATATATGTGGGGGGGGTACCATATATCACTGTAGTACCTTTTGTTTTTTCAAAACACCTTGGAGCCCCATAAAATTAAGTACTCCAGGCATGGTGGTGTCCTGGGAAGGCTGAGGCAGGATTATCAGAAGTTCCAGGCTAGCCTGGTAGGCTACATAGGGAGACCTGTCTAGAAAAAGCAAAACCACAAAAGAAGTATTTTTTTTTGGGGGGGGGGGCTACCAACCATTCAGTTGGTGGAGTGTTTGCCTAGTGTGCATGAAGCTTTAGGCTCAGTCTTTCCAGCATTATATAAAGCAGGTATGGTGGTGCATATCTGTAATCTCAGCTCTAGGGAAGTAGAGGCAGGAAGATCAGATGTTTAAGGTCATCCTTGGGTATATAGCAAGTCTAAGACAGGCCTAAGCTGATGAGATCCTGCTGAGAAAGTCTGTTCTCTCACTTCCACCAGTAAAATAGCTATCACTCAACTGCATGTTGTCCTAAACTTGTGGAAGGAAATTGTTCTTGAGGAAAAACAAAAACAAGCTGAGTGGTGGTGGTGCATGCCTTTAATCCCAGCACTTGGGAGACAGAGGCTGGTGGATCTCTGTGAGTTCAGGCCCAGCCTGGTCTACAGAGTGAGTTCTAGGACAGCTAGAGCTACAGAGAGAAACCTTGTCACCAAAAACTGAAGGGAGCAAAAAAAAAAAAAAAAGAAAGAAAAGCAAGTAGATAATTTATGAGTCTTTATTAATTGATTTCAGGTATAGTAAAATTAATTCCAGATGAGAATATTAGATTACTTTTATAAATTACATGAAATACATATTGAAGTTTTTTTTTTTTTTTTGGTTTATTTTAATGTGTGTGTGGTGCTGGGGATTGGGCTCAGCCTGGTGCATGTTAGGCAACTGTTCTTCCTCTGAGCTATAGCTTAGCCTTTAGCTTTTTTCTGGATTGGTAGCATGTTTTTCCTATTCAGTAGTTCTTTAGCTTGGTCTTGTTACTTCACAGTAGTTTTAAAGTAGAGTATTAAACAGAGGGCTATGGAAGTTCTCTCCACACAGTAGCTGACATTTAATTGTTGTTTCTAGTATCTTTCATATTATTTACATTGAAATACTGTTTCCAGATGAGACATTATGTATGTTGACCCCACATGCACTAATGGTTCTTTACTGTTGACTTATTGCTAGGCCTGTTTCATTCTAACATCTTAGCATTTTTGTTAGACTACACGTTGAAATGCATCACTCAGTCTGTGCTTGAGCTCATTTTATTTTTTGTTTTTCAATTTAACTTCTTGTTTTACTAACCTCAATGTTTTCAGTTTAATATTGGCTGCATGCTGGTTATATTTATATGTTATAGATATTAAAGCCAATCAAGCCTAGCCTGGATTTGGTGGTTGTCTCCATTTCTCGTGCTGGGGTAGCCTTACACTTACAACTTACTTTATATCATGAAAGCCTGACACATAAACAAAATAACTAAACACAATGCAGATTTTCTTTTCTTTTCTTTTAAAAAATCTTAAAGTGGTGCTGTCTAGGTGGTGGATATGATTGTATAAATACCTTGATTTTATGCTTTTTAATGTTAGTTTTAAAACTTCATAAGTGGATTCTCCCCCTTTTTCCTCCCCCCCTTTCTCATTTTAAAGTGTTATGTACAGAAGTTGCCCAGCACACTATCAGAAAGGACCCTTTCCCCATATGTTCTTCCCATATAAAATACTAGCCAGCATTTCTTTTTACATTAATGTCCCTTTTACTGGGCACATTTACCCTTTTATTAGCACCTTTTTTGCATGCATATATGTAGAATTATCTCTTGTCATCACCTATTTTAATGTCACTTAGGAAGGGAAGAATATATTATTGGAATATTTTTGGTTTGTCTCTCTGTTCTGTCTGTCAGGATAATATTGGACACCGCTTACTCCAGAAACATGGGTGGAAGCTGGGCCAGGGATTGGGAAAATCTCTTCAGGGTAAGTTTTTTAAATTTACCAAAATGAATGAAACAATGTTTGTGAAACAAATCTTGTTCCTAGATATATTTGTTGTCCTTTAAACAGAATTCCGGCTTTTCCCCATCTTCTTCCCGACTAGAATAGTCTGTTTTTCCTACAACCTTATCTTAAGTCATTATATATATAGCCTCCATATTTGCCAATAATTGGTGAGCATAAGTTGCTGTGTCATTAAAACATAACAAACATCCATAGTGTGGATGGCCCAAGCTGTTTGCATTTTGTGTGTGTGTGGTGATGACTATGCTGGAAGGAAATCTGTCACTCAGAGTGGTCTCTCCATGCCTTCCATGGTGCTTTATGTGCCTACTGAGTGTGAGGTTCTTCAGCAGCAGGTTTAACTTGGGTCCTTCTAAGCTCTCCCAGAAGCCAGTAGTTTTCCTGTGGCTCTTTTGCTTTGTGATCAGAGTGGATGTAGTGGTAGAGAGGAAATTTAACCTGCATGAAATGTAAAATAAAGAAGATATTTCCTAGGACTGTCCAAGCAGAGGCCATTTCTCAGATTTAGATCAAGCTCTGGAAAATACATGATTTAAAGTTCTGTTGTACTTTTCCTTTAAACTGTACCAGTCATTCGATAAAACCCAAAATACTAACATGTCTTCCTCTGAGCTCTTGCTCTTTGGAAAGCAACCAACCGAATTTACATTTTTTTTTTAAAGATTTATTTATTTATGTATACAGTGTTCTGCCTGCATGCCCTGCAGGCCAGAAGAGGGCACCAGATCTCATTACAGATGCTTGTGAGCCACCATGTGGTTGCTGGGAATTGAACTCAGGACCTTTGGAATAACAGCCAGTGCTCTTAACCTCTGAGCCATCTCTCCAGCCCCCGAATTTACATTTTAGTTCTTGCTGGTTTGAAACTATTGATGGTTGCAGATTTGATGTAAATGCTATCTCAGAAGCAGGGGAAACTGCTTTTGACCATAAAGGGCCTTATATAAAGGGAGGTTTAAAGATAATTGTGCCAATAAGAATCTTTTGAAGTTTGGAAATGGCTCTTTACATGAATGCTGAAATCCAATCAGTGTGTTAAGATAAGCAAGAGAACAGGGAGTGCTAGACTCTTCCATTTAGTAAAACTTGCTTTTGCCAGGCACCTGAGGTAGTGCACACTTATAATTCTAGCACTTGGGAGATGGAAGCAGAAATTTGAGGTCATCCTGGGCTACCTGGTGAGACTGTCTCAAAAACTAAACCAAAACACCACTAACAAACAACTATTGGTTTGTTTGTGTTATGGATTAAACTGGAGGCTTCAGGCATGCTGGGCAAACATTCTACCAATGAGCTATATCCCTAGCCCTGCTTTTAAAATTCTTATTTTTATTCCTTTATTTGGGGGGGTGGGGACAAGGTTTCTCTGTGTAGTCCTGGCTATCCTGAAACTTGCTCTGTAGACTAGGCTGTCCTCAAACTCAGAGATCCACCTACCTCTGCCTCCTGAGTGCTGGGATTAAAGGTGTGTACTACCACCACCCTGCAATCTCAGTTTTTAAAAAAGAACTCTATTGAATTTTGATTTTCTTTAAATTATTACTTTCTTGAAAAGAAGGTCTTTGGGGTCTGAGTTTTGTATTTTGTTTATTTTGTTTTGTTGAAATAGGTATTACTCAGGGTAGCTTCAAAATTCCATGGTTCTCTTGCCTCATATCCCCAGGTATTGGGAGTATAGGTGTACAGTACCATACTCAGTGTGGTCTTTGAGAAAAATGAATTAAGTTTTATTGGTGCTATAGTTCCAGCTCCATGGTAACATGCACGTAGTGAACCCACAGGAACTCATAAATACCTTTACTTAAAAGTACAAGGGAAATTGAGAGCTTATTTGCAGTTTAGTTTAGTTATGTTCTATTTTCTTGAGACAGGCCTGAAACTTGAAATGTAGACCAGGCTGGCCTTGATTTTTGTACTGATCCTCCTGCCTCTGTCTCTTGAATTCTGAGATTACAGCTTTTATGTGTTCCTTGTTTGTTTTCTTATTGGGTTGGGGTGAGGATGGACCAGGGCCTCCTTTTAGTCCAGGCTGGCCCTGAACTGTATGACTCCACAGCCTTAGCCTGTTAATTATAGGAATTACATATTTTTGCCACCACGCCTAGCCTCTTTTCTAGTCCAGTTGTGATAAATCATATGACTAATTTATCTTTTCCCTTCTTTCCCCTTCTTTGCTTTGTGTTCTGAATATCTACCCCAGGACTTTGTATATCCTGTGTCTGTGCACTGCTGTAGAGCTACACCCAACGCTTCTCTGTGTAACTTTCTGCTTTTGTTGGTTTGTTCTTTGGAAACAGGGCTCATTATGTAGCCATGGCCTCTGCCTCTGCCTGCTTGGGTGGCTTTACTTGGCTATTTTAAGGGTGTAGTTTAGCAGTGTTAAGTATATTCACATTGTTGACTTTTTAAAAATAGCTAGTAAAAAATCTTTTAAAGATTAAACGTCAAAGCCAGGCAGTGGTGGCACACGCCTTTAATCCCAGTGCTTGGGAATTAGAGGCAGGCGGATCTCTGTGAGGCCAGTCTGGTCTACAGAGCAAGTTTCAGGACAGCCAGAGCTGTTACACAGAGAGACCTTATCTCAAAAAACAAAACAGAAATTAAGGGTCAAGTTAGTTTTATAAATAGCTTTATTTCTTATTATCACATTCAGCATTGTGCAGGTATTATGCTGGATTTTGTCATGTAACTTACTCCAATTAACACATGATTTGACCTAGAATAGACCATAGTAATGGTACTTTTAGGTAATTTGTAACATGTTTTTCACTGTTCTAAGTCTTTGCTATGATTAATTATAGAAGAAAGCCCTTTTACTTTGATAAAAATGATAATGCCTTCTTGGTATCATACTTTTACTGTAGATAATTCTAGGCTCACACGTTATTATAAATTTTCATTCTTATTTGAAATTAGGACTCTTAACATATTGAACATACAACCATTCACTAAATTTTAAACATGATCTCGTTAAGCCTTTTTTTTTTTTTTTTGGGTCAAAAGTTGAAATGTTATTTCAGCCCATGCAAGGCTTTTTACAGGTGACACCATACTCCTTGGGGCTCCAGTGTAGGTAGTGGACACTGGATAGGTTGAGGATAGGGCATGTTGACTCTAAAATAAAGTTCTCTGTGCCAAGATATCAAATTGCATTTTGTAAGCTGGATATTCCTTTTTGTATTTGAGTTTTATTATTAATTTATCTTTCCTTGTGTTCATTATAATATTGTAAATACTTATTAAAAATCTTTATTGTATATGGCAGATAATTGTTACTGTTAAAAATAAAGACCTGCAGAAAAGTAATGTTGATAAAATATCTGTCATCTGAAGGAGAGAGCCCAGCCTGTGAAAAACATTTTGCACCATTATATATCATAGAATCAGAGGATATAATTAATTCAGAACAAAACAATGACTTGATTGTATTTTGTGACCGTTAGACTGGATGCATTTCTGAAAATAATTTTATAACGTTTTATGGCCTTGAAATTGAATTATTATATTGCTGTGAGATGTGTTTCCTTAGTAGGTTTAGCTCAGAAGTGGTGCCTAAACTTCCTTTGTTACATTGTCTACATTATTTGTTGGTTTGGCTGTTTTGTTTTGATTGTAAACTAAAAGTTCCAGTCTTGGGAAATATGAATGGAGTCTGATACTATTTCAGAACTCATCCTGTTTAGAAAGATAAAACAGTAGAATTAGACAGCTAACATATTTACTGAGTTACTAGGATATTATTTTTGGCTCTGCATGGTGGCCCATGTCTATAATCTCAGAATTCAGGAAGCTGCAGCTGAAGCTGGTAAATTACCTTTAGTTCATAATGAGACTCTGTCTCAAAAGGACATTGTTTCTGCCTTTTAAGCTTATTTCCCAACACAAACCTCCCCCCCCCCAAAAAAAAAAAAAAAAAAAAAAACTAAAAACTTGCTCCTTTTAACTGCTTGAGACCTTTAGGCCAGGGACCATACTGTGCCTTATATTTTTTGTGACTTTCTGTCTTAGGTAATTTTTATTATTATTATTTAAAATTTACTATTACTTATTTTATGTGTTAAGTCTTTTGCCTGCACGCATGTCAGTGCCCCACATGCATGCATGGTGCCCACAGAGACCAGAAGAGGGCATTGGATCCTCTGAGACTGGAGTTACGGGTGGTTGTGAGCTCATCTGTGGGGGCAGGGAATTGAAGCTGTGTCTTTTGGAAGAGCAGCCAGTGTTCTTAACTGCTGAGTAATCTCTCTAGACCCTTATTTATTTATTTATTTATTTATTTATTTATTTATTTATTTATTTATTTATTTTTAAAGATTTACTTTTATTTATGTGCATATATATGTGTGTGTGATTGTTTGGTGGTACATGTATGCCACAGTGTACATGTGAAGGTCAGAGGACAACTTTTGGGAGGCAGTTCTCTTCTTCTATGTGGGTTTTGAAAACTGAACTCCCAGGAAAGGCTCCAAAGCTACACAGAGAAACCCTGTCTCAGAAAACCAAAAAAAAAAAGGGGGGGGCAGGCAGGGGGAGGAAGAAAGAAAACTGAACTCAGGCCATCAGGCTTAGTGGCCAGTGCCTTTACCCACTAAGCCATGTCACTGGGCCTTTTTGAAGGGTGGCAGAGGGAAGGGTTTCTTTTACTAACTCACACCAGTCATCCTGGTTCAGCCAGCCAAGTTCTGTGTTGGGATTGCAGGAGTTAGCTACTATACCTGGCATTGTACACTCCCTTCTTGAACAAAATCAAGAACGTGACTGTCCTGAATATTGCTTTGGTCTTCTTGAGAATAAGGATTTTCAGTTACTTTTGTGTAAAAGTACTTCATTTGGGTTGTGTTCCGTTATGTTTGGTTTTGTGATTGGGTCTTGCCCTGTAGCTCAGACTGGCTTTAGATGTGGCAATCCTCCTGTCCTTGCTTCCTGAGTGCTGGTATTACAAGCACACATCGATGCTCCTGCCTGGATCCATCTTTAGATACGTTAAATGTTTAAAAAAGTACATTTATCTATTACAGTGTGGGGGGGTACGTATGCATATGGAGGTCAGAGGACAACTTGTGGGAGTTGGTTCTCTCTACCATGTGGGCCATAGGGACTAGACTCAGTGTCAGGCTTGGCCTTGGGCCTATCCTCACAGGCCCATCTTGCCAGACTTTTTTTTTCTTTTACTTATGTATGTATTTTTTTTTTTTTTTTTTTTTGGTTTTTCGAGACAGGGTTTCTCTGTGTAGCTTTGCGCCTTTCCTGGAACTCGCTATGGAGACCAGACTGGCCTCGAACTCACAGAGATCCGCCTGCCTCTGCCTCCCGAGTGCTGGGATTAAAGGCGTGCGCCACCACCGCCCGGCTACTTATGTATGTATTTTATGAGTGCTTTATCTGCATGTATGCGTGCATGCCAGAAGAGAGCATCAGACCCCATTATAAGTGGTTGTGAGCTGCCATATGGTTGCTGGGAATTGAACTCACTCAGAACCTCTGGAAGAGCAGGTAGTGCTCTTAACCGCTGAGCCGTCTCTCCAGCCCCTAGACTTTTTTTTAATTATATTTGTTTATTGCACTGTGTGCCTGCATGCATGTGTGTTAGGGCATAGCTTGCTAGAGTAGGTTCTCTCCTTCCACTCCATGGATCCCAGAGATCAGACTCAGGTCACCAGGCTAGTGGCAAGCACTTTTTTCACCAAACCATCTCTAGCTCCATATTTAGATGTTTTAACTGAATTAGAGGTAATCAATTTCAGGCCTGTTATAAACATTATAAACTGGGTTACGTTCATCTTACTAATCTGTTTTCCAGTATAGGACACTAGCATCTAATACGCATTGTATATATTAGTACTACTAGACTCTAGTGTCTGTGCTTTTTAATCTTCTTCTATGGGTTTTAATCTTAAAGTTTTTATCATTTTTTTAAAGATTTATTTATTTATTTATTATGTATACAACATGTATGACCAGAAGAGGGCACCAGATCTCATTACAGATGGTTGTGAGCCATCATGTGGTTGCTGGGAATTGAACTCAGGAACTCTGGAAGAGCAGTCAGTGTTCTTAACCTCTGAGTCTCACTTTATAGTCAAGGCTAGCCTGGAATTCACTGTGTAGTACATACTGACCTGAAACCTGGGGTAGTCTTCCTGCCTCAGCCTCCCAAAGTGCTGGGATTACAGATGAGTACCAGCATGCCCGGCTTGTTTTAGAGCTTCACCAGCCTGAGGATTCCTGTGTTTAAGTCAGGAATGGTGGTGCATGCCTTAGTTGCAGCACTGGAAGGGAAGTGTTGGAATTTCATGGTTCCTGAAACCTTGTCAAAGGGAACATTGTACACAGTTTAGGTATTAAACAGAGACATTCTACATTTTATGGTAACACATGGCTATCCTCTAAATTTGTGTTTGTGAAGGAGACTCTGAAGAGGTTGTAGATTGCTCTTTTATGCATCTTTTAAAAGTTTTAAAAGTTGAAACACTTGTGCTGGTGTGCATGCACATACATGTAATTTTTAATTTATTTTGGCAGTGTTGGTGGTTGAATCCAGATCTTTATGCTAGCTAGTTAAAAATTCTAAAGTAGGGCTGGAAAGATGGCTCAGTGGTTAAGAGCGTTGGCTTCTCTTCCTGGGGTCCTGAGTTCAATTCCCAGCAACCACATCGTGGCTCAGAACCATCTGTAATGAGATCTGGTGCCCTCTTCTGGCCTCCAGACAGAACACTCTATACATAATACATAAATCTAAAAAAAAAGAAAAAAGAAAGAAAAGAAAAAGAAAAAAAAATTCTAAAGTAATTAATAGTGAGATTGGATCTTACTGTGTTGCCCAGGCTGGTCTTGAACTCCTGGTCCAGATGATCCTCCTTCCTTAGCTTCCTGGATAGTTAGCAATACTGGCACAGGCACTAGAGAACTTTTTTCCACACATGTGCATATTCAGTTTTGTTGTACAAGGCACACCCGTGGAGGTTAGGGAATAACTTTCTGTAATTAGTTCTTTGTTTCCTTCTTTTTAAGGCAGGGTCTTTTTTGTCCTAGCTGTCCTGGAACTCACTATGTAGGCCAAGCTGGCCTCGAACTCATAGAGATCTGCTTGCCTCTGCTAGGATTAAGGACAAGTGCTAAGAACAAATGCTGTGATTAAAGGTGGGTGCCATCACGCCTGGCTCCTTCCACTTTGTTAATCATTTATTTTTAATTCATGGGAATTTGTGTTTTGCCTGCATGTTTTGTCTGCATGAAGGTGTTGTATCCCCTGGAACTGGAGTTAGAGGCAGTTATGAGCTGTGATGTAGATGCTGGGAATTGAACCCGGTTCCTCTGGAAGAGCAGCCAGTGCTTTTAACCGTTGAGCCATCTCTCCAGCTCCTTCCTTCCACTTTTTTGAGACAAGGTATCATAGAGGCTGGTCTCAAACTCATTATGTAGCCAAGGATGATGAATTCCTGATAATCCTTCTACATCCAGAGTACTGAGATTATGGGTTTTATAGGTGCTAGGGATTGAATGAACCCAGGACTTCTTGTATGCTAGACTAGCACTTCACCAGTTCTACAAGTCCCCAGCCCTATCGATCAGTTTTCTTTACATATTCTTGTGACAGATACAGTTTTTTTGAGTGGCATATTTGTAAAAGTACAGTCTCTATTTTCCCCTGTGAAGTTTAGGAAAATGGAAGTAATATTAAGTACGTATTATAGGCCAAATATTGATCTAGGATCTAGATGTTTCTCATTGTCCTGTTTAATAAAATATATAGTTTCTGGGGGGAGAGGGGGTAAGTTGAGACAGTGTCTCTCATAGCTAGGGCTGGCCTTGAACTCCTGATCTTTCTGGGCCAGCCTCTTGAATGCTGGGATCCTAGGTAAGCATCATCATGCTTGGCTCATTTGTTTTGAGATAAGGTTTCACCGTGTGGCCTGTGCTGGCCTCCAGCTCTCAGTGATCCTCCTGCCCTATCTTCCTAGTGCTGGCATTATAGATATGAGTGACCAGGCCAAGTTAAGTATGCTCATTTTATAAATTGAAACAGTTTTAGAAAAGTCCCACAGCTACTGAGTATCTGCCATTTAAGTATAAGCATGACTTTAAATCTACTTTATACCCTTTTTCCTTTCAGAAAAAGCTGATACTGAAAATAGGAATGGAATGGGGGAGGTCAGGAAACATAGCTCCTGAATCACAAAGCAAGGTATGGATTGTCAGGAAGGCTTGTGCCTAGTGTGGGGTGTGTTTGTGACCCAAGCTTCTGGAAGTAAGAGTCAAGATCCCCAGTATGAGGTCTATAGTTTGAGACCAGTGTTGTCTCCATACATTAGTTTACACAGAGCTCATATAGTTTAGGAAGCACCAATTCTCCCTAATGATTAAGTAAGTCTGTTTTAGTACATTTGTCAAAGACAAGCCTAATCTTAGTAGTTTCTGAGTTACGTTTAGTAAGGTCTCTGGTTCTGAGAGCCTTAAACTTTTTTTTAATCAAAGTCTTGCAATATCATCCAGGCTGGCTTTGAACTTGTAGCCTTTTGCCATAGCCTTTGGAGTGCTAAGATTATAGTTGAAAAACAAAACATCTGGCTATCTTTAATCTTCTTAGTAGAAATTAGTTAATACAGATATTGTACTTAATTTATAAAATTAGATTAAAAAGATAAATCCCAGAAAGTAAATAAAAATTAGAATTCAGTCTTGAGTAAGAGGTCAATTTTTTGTTGTTGTTTTGTGTGTGTGCAGGGTTTTTTGTTTGTTTGGTTGGTTGGTTTTTTTTAGATTTATTTTTAGAGACAAGAAAGATAGCTGAGTGATTAGGAGCACTCATTGCTCTTGTGGAGGACCTGGAATCACTTTCCAGCATCTATCTACATGGTGGTAAAAACCATCAGTAACTTCACATCCGAGTAGTCAAACGCCTTTGACCTCAGGCACGAGGCACACATGTGGTGCACATGCATGTTCAGGCAAAACACTGATACATATAAAATAAAGAAATTCTTTCCAGACAGGGTTTCCTGGATCTCACTCTGTAGACCAGGCTGTCCTTGAACTAACAGAGATCCTCCTGCCTCTGCCTCCTGAGTGCTGGGATTAAAGGCATGGGCCACCACCACCTGGCCTATATGTGTGTGTGTCTTTCTTTCTTTTCTTTCTTTCTTTCTTTCTTTCTTTCTTTCTTTCTTTCTTTCTTTCTTTCTTTCTTTCTTTCTCTCTCTCTCTCTCTCTCTCTCTCTCTCTCTTTCTTTCCTTCTTTCCTCCTTTCTTTCTTTCTTTCTTTTTCTTTTTTTTTTTTTGAGACAGGGTTTCTCTGTGTAGCTTTGCGCCTTTCCTGGAACTCACTCTGTAGACCAGGCTGGCCTGGAACTCAGAGATCCGCCTAGCTCTGCCTGCCGAGTGCTGGGATTAAAGGCATGCACCACCACCACCACCACCACCACCACCACCACCACCACCACCACCGCCGCCGCCCGGCTGTATGTGTGTTTCTTTGAGACTATATGTCACATGTGTAGGGCTCCCAGTAGAAGCCAGAAGAGGGTGTTGGATCCTTTGGAGCTAGAATTATAGCCTCCAGTCCTCTGGAAGAAATGTATGCACCTTTAACACTGAACCATTTTTCCAGTCCCAAGAGGTCTAAATTTTAGAGCTAAAAGGGTGAGGGGAGGCTATAGTGATAGCTCAGCAGTTAAAGCATTTGTTGCCCATGCAAAGGACCAGGGTTCAGTTCACAGCACCCAATGACTGTCTGTTACTCCAGTTCCAGGGACCCAGCACCCTCTTCTGACTTGTGCAGACACCGGTACACATAGGTACATTCAGGCAGAGCACTCATACACATAAAATCTTAAAAATATATAAATTTAAAAAAGAAAGGGTCCGTCCTAGTGGCACACACCTTTAATCCCAGCACTTGGGAGACAGAGGCAGGTGGATCACTGTGAATTCCAGGACAGCCAGAACTACATAGTCAGACCTTGTCTCAAAAAACAACAGCAAAAAATAATAATAAAATTAAGAAAGAAAGGGATTGGAGAAGAATAGAAAGGAGTGGTGAACTGTAGAGAAAAAGAATATAATGGAAAAGATTGGTTTTTGTTTTGGTTTGGTTTGGTTTGGTTTTTCGAAACAGTGTTTCTCTGCATAGCTTTGCACCTTTCCTGGAGCTTACTTGGTAGCCCAGGCTGGCCTCGAACTCACAGAGATCTGCCTGCCTCTGCCTCCCGAGTGCTGGGATTAAAGGCGTG
Source organism: Peromyscus maniculatus bairdii (assembly GCF_049852395.1). Lineage (NCBI taxonomy): Eukaryota > Metazoa > Chordata > Mammalia > Rodentia > Cricetidae > Peromyscus > Peromyscus maniculatus. Next base: position 89,669,619 of record NC_134859.1, on the reverse strand, counting down.
CGCCACCACTGCCCGGCTTTGGTTTTTGTTATAAGAGCATCATATTTAAAGAGTACATCTCGGGACTAAGGAGATGACTCATCAGTTAACAGAATACATATACTGCTTATACAGAAGACTGGTTTTGGATCCCAGAACTCCTGTCAGGTGGCTCACAACTGCTTGTAACTCCAGCTCCAGGGGATTTAGACACTGCTGGCCTCATGTGCACATAACCCCACACTGATAGAAGTAACCAAAAGTAGTAAAATTTAAAGAATATGCCAGGCAGTGGTAGAGCATGCCTTTAATCCTAGCACAATTTCAGATTAAAATTGAGAACAAGTGAAAGTTGAAGGCAATTTTTCCTTTTATCATTTTACTTTCTATTTTTTAGTTATGAAAAGAATGTGGAGCTGGGGAGGTAGCTTAGTCAGTAAAGTGTTTGTCATGCAAGTGTGACGATCTCAGTTTGATCCCTAGAGCCCATGAAAAAAGCTAGTCATGGTGGTGCATACCTGTAACCCCATCTTAGGAGACAGAAACCAGCAGCCTCCAGGCCAAAGAGACCCAGACCCTGTCTATCAAAACAAGGCAGGTGGTACCTGAGGAACAACTGGGGCTTACCTCTGATGCCTGTGAGACGCGCACGCAAGTGCTGGGGGTGGGGTGGGGGTGATGCAGGGTCTCACACAGCTCAGATTGGCCTCAAAGCTTGTGTGGTAGATGATGACCTTCGGTTCCTGATCCCCAAGCCTCTACCTCCAAATGCTGAAATTACAGGTGTGCACCAATGTACTGGCTAACTAAATGAAAAACATCTTTTCTGTTTGTTTGTTTGTTCATTCATTGTTTTAGAGGTGGGGGTCTTACTATGCAGGCCTGGTTGCCCTGTGTAGACCATACTAGTCTCAAACTGAAAGAAATCCATCCACCTCTGCCTGTCAAGTGCTGGGAATAAAGGTGTATGCACAATGCCCAACATAAATGAAATATTTTTTTAGAGATCGTTTTTTTTATTGATTAGTTTAATTTTAGAAAAATCTTGGATGATAATGATGTTGTATGTGTGCGTTATGTATCATGTATTGGGCTTGTGTATGGAGGTCAGAGATAGTTTGCCTCTGTATACGCCAGGCTAGCTAGCCTGTAGTTGTCGTACAATTTTCATGTCTCTGAGATAAAATTTCCATTTTTCAGATCAAAAAATTGACTCTTATTTTTTTGAGATAAGGTTTTCCTATGGCTCAATGTTAACCATGCTGGCCCTGAACTGGGAGTCTTCTGCCTCCACCTCCTGGGTGCTTGCTTTACAGGCATGCACCACCATACTTGACAGGAAGTTCCCATTCCAAACAACAATTTGTCCAAAATCCTTTAGCAAATAAGTAGTAGAATTGTGCTAAAATGTGTATGTTTTATTTCTGTTTTAGCAGAATCTTCATAAGTATGTTTTTGTTTGTTTGTTTTTTGGGTTTTTTTTTTTTGTTTGTGTGTGTGTGTGTGTGTGTGTGTGTGTGTGTGTGTGTGTGTGTGTGTGTGTGTAATCTGAGCCTTTAATCAGTGTGCTGTATGGTATGCCTAAACAGTTTACTGGATCCTTCGATTTTGATAGAATTATAATACAGGACAGTTGTCTACCTTGCTCTCCAACAATTTGGAAATGGCTCTGAATATGATATATTTTCTTTAGAAACTTGAAGTAATCATATATAGTCTTCATACTCTTCATACTTAATATAAATTCACTAGAAACTAGAAGCTAAGTTAGGTAGTAAAAACTTTTCATAGACTTTTTTCTTTTGGTTTTTTGAGACAGGGTTTCTCTGTGAAACAGAGACCTTTTTGAAAGTTAGTTCTCTTCCTACCATGTAGGTCCTCCTGGAGATCACATTCAGATTGTCAGATTGGCTGTGTAGACAGGTGGGCCTCAAATTTGAGCTGTTTTTCTGCCTTATCTTCTGAGTGTTGAGGTTATAGGTATGGGCCACTGTGCCTAGTTTCCCCCTTGATTTTTTTTTCTTACGTTTTATTTTTTGTGGAATTTTTAGTTTTCTACCATGTATAATTTTTATTGTGTATTTTGTTTGCCCTTCTTAAACTATGCGTTTCTAAAGACTAGTAATTAATGTTTTTTTGCATATTCTTTGTTATTACTTTTCGTGTTTTTTATTGTATATATATTTACTGACAGAATACCCCAGAACTACACTAAGTTTTCAAGAAAGATAGGGACTAGTGAGATGTCTCAGTAGGTAAATGTGCTTGCTGTCAAGCCTAACTGAGTTTGATATCCATGACCCACATAGTAGAAGGAGAGAACTGACTCCTCTGACCTCTGATCTCCACATGCACACACCACGACATTCACCACCACCGCCACCACCAAATAAATAAATACATGTAGATTGGAGGGGGAAATAGGAGGATGAGTTAGGAGCTGGGCAGGTGGGGGTGGTCCTGTGATCCCAGCACTTCAGAGGCTGGGGCAGGAGGTTCATAAGCAGGCTGGCCTGGGCTATATAACAAAACCTGGGGGTGCATAGAATAAAACTATAAATTATAACCCATGCCTACTTAGGACTAATGGGGAAACATAGAACAAATATGAGTATTATAATGGTAATACTAGGTTGGGGATTTAGTTCAGTGCTTGCAAGCACAAGGCCCTGGGTTCGTTCCTCAGTTCTGGGGGGGAAAATGGTAATACTAGAGAATTGAACAATTTAACTTAGAATTTTGTTGTTTGAATGTTAGATGGTCTTATATTAAAAAACCCAGAGCCAGATATCAAGTTGAAAACTGAAAGAGCCGAGAAGCAGAGCAGCCAGACATTAGTTCTTAACCTCTACGAAATCCTCCGGCTAAAGAGATTGAGTTCCTATTTCCTTGTGCCTTATAGACCTTTCTCTGCCCAGACATTCCTGGGATGAAAGGTGTGTACTACCATTGCCTGGCTCTGTTTCCAGCGTGGCCTTGAACTCACAGACATCCAGACAGATCTCTGCCTCCCCAGTGATAGGATTAAGGGTGTGTGCCACCACTGCCTGACCTCTATGTCTAATCTAGGGGCTGGCTCTGTCCTCTGATCCTCATGCAAGTTTATTAGGATACACAATGTATCACCACATTTCCCCTTTTTTGTCTAAAATAATAAAAGAAGGTTATAACTAATATAAGAAAAACTATATACAATATATACAACCAAGAGTTGCATTAATAATGTCTAGTCCATAAACATTTAACAAATTCAGAGAAAATACTCCATTGTCTATTCTAGTTTTGTGCATCCAAAGTGTTGTACCCAATTTACTTTCTATCCTAACTTGTATTACCAACCGAAAACTATTTCTTGATGTCTTTCAAACTTATACATTTTACACATCTTTAGTGAGTTTCTTTTCTGAATTTGTTAACAAGGAAAACTGTAACTATAACTGTTTAATCTTCAACTCCCTCAGAGACCTGAGAAGGAAATAATATTACCTAAGTAAGCAGGAAGTGCAAACAAGCTACTTCCGAAAAATTTGTGAGAAATGACAGAAACAGCTGGCTGCCTGGACAGTCACCCAAGATTTCTCTGCAATATTGGGCCATCCACCTTTGGCCTACAGGCCTAGCATATCTGACAGACTTATCTGTGAAGCAAGATTTTGTGAAGGGCTTTCCTACCTTGTCTGAAAGATTCAGCAATCCTTTCATGTTCTGCTTGTCCATTTTGGACAGCATACTGTCAGCAGTTGAGGTAAAGGGCACTTTCTTGCCCAGTGACTAACTTGCCACAATGAAAGTAAACTCCGTATGGAGTTTCTTCGATGCATATCATCTTCTCTGAAGTATATTTGAGCTGCCTGGAGCAGACATGTCTCATTATCATAAAAAAAGAATCTATGTTAATAAAATATCTTGAATGCTATATTCTGTAGATCTCTAAAGTGTTTGAAGATGATCTGTCTATCTAAAATATATTTCTGTTTGACCTTGAAAACATACCTAATATGGCTACAAGTTTGATTGTGATAGGTGACTAAATATTAACTTGCATTTCTTTATATCCTAATTAATTGGTAATAATAGCTTTCAGGGACTAGCAATTTGCTTTACATTGTTAAATGAACTGTATAGGTACAATACCTTGAACAAGATTAGAAATATATGTGTAATATTTTCTAACAAAGTCTCAAATTTGTATCAATATACTTAACTTATATACAATATACAAAAATCCAATCCAATGTGAAATACTTAAAACTAGTAGTTGTGGGGCCTGCATACTGTCAGCAGTTGAGGTAAAGGACATTTTCAAGGGTGACGGGTCCTTCCAAGGGTGACATTCAGCTGGCAGTTCGAGGAGACGGACCTTCCACCCTAGACCATGGCCAAGTTCATCCGTAACTTCGTGGAGAAGGCCCCGGGACTAATAACCGCTGCCATGACTAACTCGAAGCCTCAATTGGCCACATTTTGCGGTACACCAAGTTTGAGCTAGTTCCCCCAACTCCTACTGAATTCCCTGCAACTATTCAGAGTGCAAAAAAAAAAAAAAAAAAAAATTCAAAGTGCTAAAACTGGTAGCTTTAAGCACCTTACAGTTAAGGAAGCTATGCTGAATGATTTGGTGGCCACTGAGGTATGGATGTGGTTTTATATCGGAGAGATCTAGGCAAACGTGGCATTGTTGGCTATGTTTGAAGACTGATCTTTAACATCTCATTTTATTTGAGTTCCTATTTGAATGTTCTTTGACCACATATAATGAAACTGCTATCTGAATAAAATATTAGCTGTCGGGGGAAAAAAAAACAAAACAAACTAGTAGTTGCTTTCTAAAAGTAGATTCAAGACCTTTTTATCTTATCATCTCTAGTGTTAAGTTAATAATAAACTGCAATCTAGATAATCAATTAGATAATCAATCCCAGGGCTTTGTGTGTGCTAGGCAAGTGCTCTACCAGCTGAACCATACCCCCAACTTAAGGAAGATTATAAGAACACCAAGTAAAAAGTATATTTCAGCTGGGGAAGTGGTAACACATCTCAGCACTGGGGAGGCAGAAGCAGGCAGCTCTCTGAGTTCCAGGCTTGCCTGGTCTGCAGAGTGAGATCCAGGACATGGGGGGTGGGGGGGGTGGGAGTTACACAGAAAAACCCTGTGTGGAAGAAAAAAAAAAAGAGAGCTTATTTATTTAGTAGCTGTTTTATAAAGAAGCTAAAAGCAAACATAACCTCAGTACTTGGGAAACTGAGACATGGAGAATCAAAGACTCAGAACCAGTATGGGTCACATAGCAAAACTGTCTCCAACCACAGAGAACGAAGAGATTACCACCAACATAAACAGCAGGGGGTATTATTTAGAAAAGAAAACATATCTCCCATGGTAATATCTCCCATGTACATAGGAATTTTTTTTTTTTCCTTTTGAAGGGGTGAACAGTGTCACTATGTACTCTGGAATAGCCTCAAAATCAAAATCCTCCTGCCCCAGCCTCCAGAGTGTTGAGATTTTAAGCATATGCCACCATACCCTGCAAATCCAATTTATTTATTTATTTATTTTTGAGTAGGGTCTTTCCATGTAGTCCTTGCTGTCCTGGAACTCACTAAATATACCAGGCTGGCCTTGAACTTACAGACATCCACCTGCCTCTGCCTCCCAAGTGATATATAATTTTTATTTTATTTTTCCCCCCTTAACACTGTGTAGACCTGACTGGCCTGGACTCTGACTGCCTCTGCCTCCTGAGTGCTGGGATTAAGGCTGCACATCTGATTTTTTTTTTTGTTTTTGTTTTTGTTTTGTCTTTTGAGACAGGGTTTCTCTGTGTAGCTTTGGAGCCTGTCCAGGAACTCACTCTGTAGCCCAGGCTGGCCTCAAACTCACAGAGATTCGCCTGCCTCTGCCTCCGAGTGCTGGGATTAAAGGCATGCGCCACCACCGCCCAGCCAATCTGAATTTTTAAACGTCTAGAAATCCACTTTTTGTGTTTGTTTGTTTGTGTCTCTACCTCCTGAGTGATGGGACTAAAGGCCTGCACCACCATTATGCCTGACCAGGAGTGTGATGTGTATGTTTGAATGCCGTGGCATGTGTGTGGTCAGAGGACAACTTGGTGTAGTTAGTTTTCTCCCTTCACTTTGACATAGGTCAGGCTTCACAGTAAGCATTTTACCTTCTGAATGAACTATTTTGTCCAACCACAACCACATCACTTCAGATCATAACATTCCACCTTGGTTCCTAAAGACTCATAATCAAAGGTGTATTTAGTTCATCTCTTAAAAGTCCCCATAGTCTTTAACAGTCTCACCACAGTTCAAAAGTCCAAAGGCGGTCTCTGCACAGAAACCCCATGAAACAAAGTCAGATTTGTATACTTCCGTAGGCAGTGGCACAGAGTAAACAGTTCTGTTCCAAACCATTCCAAACTAAGAAATGCAGGCATAGCACAGAAAGACTGGAAGAAATGATGCAGCTCCAGGTCCAGTGTCTGGGGCTTATGACAGAATCATCTGGGCTTCAGAGTGCTCGAGTAACCTGTTGCTTGCTGTAGGTCTGCCTCTTAGAGAACACACACAGCCCTTCTGGGCCAGCTCCATTCCATACCTGCAGTTTTCCTCTAGGGATTTCCTGTGGTTTCCATTGCAACTTAGACTTCACCTTCATGTGGTGGCTTCTTAGAGACTCTTTGCAAGGGCTCTGAATCTGCCACACCTTGCCTGGTGTCAGCAGCTCTCTCCATGAAACCTTGACACAGGACTGTTACTTACCCAACATATTATCTTTCATGCCTGCACAGCATGTACTGTGTGGTTGATATTGACAAGGTCGGCTGCTACCTTGGGAAGCAGCCTGTCCCCTTGGACCACAGTTGTAGTATTCACTGTATGCTGACCCTGGGAAAACACTTCCTAGATGATTGTGCCTATTATGGTTTTTGGGTTTTTGTTAGTTTTTGAGATAAGGTTTCATTGTATAGCCCTGGACAACTTTAAACTTATTATGTTTAGACCTAGCTGACTTGTAATTCTTGGCTGACCTCCTGCCTCTGCTTCCCAGGTATTATAAACATGTGCCACCATATCTGGAGAAGGATCAGTTTTCAGAAATATTTCTGAGCATGGGATATAGCTGATTCAGTAAAGTACTTGAAGGACCCGAGTTGGATCCCTAGAACCCAGCTTACAGAAAACTGGTTTGGGTATCCTTGTAGTCCCAGTGCTGGGGAAGCAAACATGTAGATCCTTTGGATTGAATAGCTAGGTAGGCTGCATGGTAAGCTCCATAAGAGACTTTTTCTCAAAAACCAAGTTGAATAGTACCTGAGGAACAATACCAGCAGGTGTCCTGTGGCCGCTTTAGACATGTGCACCTGCACATAACACATGCAGCCTTGGACTTGCACACACAGATGGTTTTGAAGCCTTGCAATGACTGTGTTGAGTTCAGCAGTCTTCTGTATAGTGATTTAAATTCATAAAGTTTGCTTTGTTTGTGACCACTTTCGATCTGTATGACCATTCTGAAAATAGAGAATAGCCATCTGCTCATAATCTCCTGTGGTTGTAAAAAGGCGCTAACTGTTTAGTTATCAGAGGAAAGGAGATATAGCCCAGCCTTGGGAGACAGAGGCAGGTGGATCTCTGTGAGTTTGAGGCCACCTTGGGCTACAGAGTGAGTTCCAGGACAGGCGCAAAGCTACACAGGGAAACCCTGTATCAAAAAGCAAAACAATAATTGAAGTGATGCATACAGACTGTTGAAATCTTTATAATGCCTTTATTTTGGATTGTGAGCTAATCATGTACTGTGCTCAATGCTGAATTAATTATAGAACTATAGTTCTGATCCATGGAGTTTAAGGTTGTCACTGTGTATGCACATTCTTTGTTGTAGTGATGGTGATTCTCATCACTTTCGTTTTTTGACATCAGGTCTCACTCTCCAACTCTGACTGACCTAGCACTCACTGTGTAGCCCAGGCTGGTCTCAGGTTTGCTGCACTTCTCATCCCACAGCCTCCACGGTGCTTCCTGGCGTGAGTCACCATGCCTGGCTGTTTTGCAGTTCTTTGATTAAAGATAGTCACATAAGGCCAGCTTGCAGGGCAAATAAGCCAGCTAACTGCCCAACAGCTCATCTCCGTAAGTTGGGCCTAGTGAAAGACATAATAAAAATGTTCTTAATAGTTTAGTAGAAATTAAATAAAAATTTCCATGCTTCGAATATAAGGAAGTGACTTGACTTTAGCTCAGTGTTGTATAAAGAAGTTGGCTGTTTGAGGGAATACACACTTTAACTACTGCTGCTTGTCTTAAAATTTTTTTTTGATCATTTCAAATTGTTACTTATTCTAAGTTATTCTTTTTATGGTTTATTTTTATTTTATGTGCATTGGTGTTTTGCATGTGTGTCTGTGTGAGAGACTCAAATCCCCTGGAACTGAAGTTACAGACAGGTGTGTGTATAGACAACTGCCATCTGGGAATTGAACCCAGGTCCTCTGGAAGAGCAGTCAGTGCTCTTAACTGCTGAGCCATCTCTCCAGCCCCCTCTAAGTGATATTCTTTATGATAGGATCAATCATTGATTGGAAATGAATAAGTAAGGGGATTTTTTAGAAAACATGGTACAATCTCTTCCTGCATATATTCTTTCCTTCTGTGATTTTTTTCCTTGGTTGTATAGTCACTTTAATAATAAGAAATTATTGCTTCATGTAAGCAGTGATTTCATCTTCAGATTGTTTTGTAATTTGGATCTTTTCTGTGAGTTAACTCTGCAGAAATTATAAATGATACTTCTTTTGAGGTTTTTTTTTCCTGAATTCTTTTTCAAAGATTGATCTAGTTATGTACAGAAGCATAAATGTTGGTGACAAAGTATTTTAATAGGAAGCAAAGATTGAGTAGAGCTGCTTAGTTTTACTCATTCTTAACAGAACATAGTTCTTTAAACACTGACTATCTAAAGTTGTTTTCTAGACTTCTGATTATTAACTATTTTAAAAAGGTCTTGAAACCCTGTCAGCCAGGCTCCTTATACTTCTTTTGTGAAAAGAAATGACTTGGTCAGTGTCTGGTTGATCCCATCCAGTCTTTACTGTGATTTATTTAAGGAGTCCCATCTTGGACCTGAATACTGATTTGCCAGAACGAATAAGTTAGATGAAAGACTGGAAGCTAGAGTAAGTTTTCTCCCTTTCAACAGACTGACATCCCAGCCCATCCCCCATCCCTGCCTTGTTGAAGAGGAGATTAGAGTGTTCATGTTCTCAAGTAGCATTACAAAAATCTCACACCCCATCCTGACCAGTACAGAAACAGCTGCTCTAGCACAAAATGTCCTTCCTCTGTCCTCACTGATATTGGGGGAGGGACAAAGCCCAATGGTACTTCACCCTGGTCCTGACTGCCTGCTAGAAGGCCTGTTTCCTCCCCTGATGGTCTCTGCCTAACAAACGGTGTTTCTTTTTTACAGCGTTATGACCCTGGACTTGTTGTGGTGATGGTAAACTTAGCAGTGGTAATTGCGTATTTTCAGATGAATTACTCCTCTGTCATCAGCGCACCAATGTTAGGCTTCCTCTCTCTGTTGTAGCCTCATCCTTCTGCTTGGTCTTTTCATTTTCCTTTCCTTTCCTTATGCAACTTGTCTGATACCTGTTCATTAAAGGGTACTGTTAAGAAGGGATGTATCCATGTTAGAACCGCCAAGAATCAGCTAGAATATTAAATTCTAATACTGTCAAAAAACTTGATTTCCCCACCCCCAGTGTAATGGGCACTAGCACTTGCTACTGCAATTTACAAATAAGTTAAAACAAACTTTGACTGCCTTAGAAGGCAAAAGCACTAACGCAGAATTTATAAACAGGGGTTTACAGAGGTAATCAATCTGTACCAAACTTTGTTGATTCCTCCAAAATAAATTCTGACCAATCCAAAAAAAAATTCTAAAATAAATTTCTTTGATGTTTCTTTTCAATTGTTTCATTGGACTATTTGTTTTTACCAGTAAATCCCTGAATGAGACGTTATGAAAGTGATATTGCACCTAGGAAGTCATTTTTATAACCTGTCTTCTTTACCTTGGTCCTTTTGCTAAAGATTGCAGTCACTGCTTATTTATTATACCATTGGGCAGAAGAGAACACTACATTTTCATCTTGTTTGACTGGCAGCCTCGGGAATATCTAGTAGAAGACTTCTAGAAGGGGTTTTTGTTTTCCTGGCAAAAGATTTTCATTAATATTGGGTGGGGTTTTTGTTTTGTTTTTAACTTTGATGACAATTGCTTTTTTCTATCTACTTATTGTTTAAAAACAATAATGGGATCTTGTTGATAAGCAGTTAAACTTCTGCGTTTGTTTTTCAGTATGATTTAAAGATAAAAAGTACAAATCTTTCTTTGATAATACCTAAGATTTAACCTGACAAAACTAAAATTTCTTGCCCAAAGGTATAATAATATATATGTGTGTGTGTATGTGTGTGTGTGTGTGTGTATAACAACAACAAAAACAAGACGAAAAACAATTGTTTACACCAGCCTGAGTGAAATGATGAGGGAAGTAAACATTGTGTTTTTTCACTAAAGGTGTACCCTGGGTAAGGTAAGTCCTTCTCAGTTACATCACAATGAACAGCGCAAGTTGTGATGTAAACCAGCTGTGGTAGTCAAGTGCTTGTCTGCCCCATTTGCTTTGTTTGGCTGGTTATGAGTGGATTAAATATAAATTTATTTCCAAAAAAATCTCCAGTATAGATCAATTAGTTGAAAGTCAATTTTCTTCGCAACTAGTCCTTTTCACAGCTTACCAGTTACCATCCAAAGCCAGTGGCAAATTCATTCTAGGAAATGAGACCTTAGGCACCAGTTTTAAAATAAAACCAGTCTTGTCCCTAAGGGCAAGTAGCTGTTGTTTTTTCATTTCAAGTTTTCCTTTGATTGAAAGTGGTCTTTTGAAAAACAAAAATTTAAGCATACTGATTTATAATTGTATCAATTTCCTCTGTTTGAAATGCACTCTTTTCTTCCCCCTATTCAAGCGGTTAGTTAAGATATATCCATCACCAGTTTTAAGGGATGACATCCATTCCCTTTGCTTTGCCATAGTTACCTGGAGTTCTCTCCTGCTAGGAGGTCAACCAACATGATTTGTTGAGTTTAATCCAGGGAAGGAAGGCTTGGATGGAAGCTGTGAGAATGGCTTTTGTTTGGTTCACTGTAGCTTTCTGGTCTCTGCACTCCAAGGCAAGATCTAACCACCCAAACCTAGTGTTAAAGTGACTGTTGGTCTAATTGTGTGTCTCAACTTGATTCTGTGTTCCTGTTACAGGGAGAACAGACCCTATTCCAATCGTTGTCAAGTATGATGTCATGGGCATGGGTCGTATGGAAATGGAGGTAAATTGGTCTCATTAAGCATTTTATGGGATGTATAAAATTGGCATTAACTTCAAACTTAGATATCAGTGTAAGCATTTATTTATCAGATGAACATAATTTTAATTTTTCTTTGGTCAATTAAAAATATATTTTATTAGCCGGGCAGTGGTGGTGCACGCCTTTAATCCCAGCACTCGGGAGGCAGAGCCAGGCGGATCTCTGTGAGTTCGAGGCCAGCCTGGGCTACCAAGTGAGCTCCAGGAAAGGCGCAAAGCTACGCAGAGAAACCCTGTCTCAAAAAACCAAAATATATATATATTTTATGTTTTCATTTTGTGCTATTTTTGAAGCACAGAAGATATAAATACTGCCCCTGTTTTAACTGGGTTGTAAACATTGAGTTTTCCCAGTATTATACAGAAAGACCAGGTCAGGCTCTGGTACTTGTTTTAATTTAATAGACAGTGTTGTTCTGTGCTTAAAACACTAGAAACTCTGCCCATGTACAGTTATATACAGCTATTATCCGAGATACCTTCTTTCTGTTGTCTGAAATGTTGGTGATGAATATTGAACTGAAGCCTTGTTATCAACAGTTGGGTCTATTAGGACTGTCAGGAGAGAGATTAAGGAACTTACTTGGCTTGCTGTTTTCTGTGACAGGACAGTGAAGCAAAAACTAGCAGAAAAAAACACAAGCTTCTTGCTTTCCAACAGCAATACACTAATTCTGGGGTACTTTAGGAAATAAGAATAAATATGTCTTATTTTTGTCAAGCTGGATTATGCCGAAGATGCTACCGAACGGCGTCGTGTCCTAGAAGTAGAAAAAGAAGACACAGAAGAGCTGAGACAAAAGTACAAGGTACCTTAAACACAGGCACTGCTGTTTGAGAATGTCATACAGAGAAGAGGTGGTCTTTTTTGATGAAAAGGGTCTCCTTGACTGACAGCATTTATTTACATTTGGTGGTGATTTGTGTTAATCTCAATTTGCAGTTACTTTTTATTTACTACTATAGTAAAAATTATGTGTGTTGGACAAATGACATTATGTTTGAAAATATTAGTCCCAGACAATACATAGAAAATCAAATAGTAGCAGCAGAAAAATGATGAAGAGTCCCTGAATGCTTTCCTTTAAAAAAAAAAGAAAAAGAAAAATGGATGATGGTATTTTTGCGGGGCTGGCATTCATTTTATGTAATGCCACAGTGTACATGGCAATCAGAGAACAACTATCAAGAGTTGGTTTTTTCCACCCAAAGATCAACCTCAGATCTCTGGCTTAGCAGCAGGTGGCCTTACCTGCTGAGCTGTCTTCACCAACCCTGAATGAGGTATTTTATTGTAACAAATTAAGAATTTTCTTTTTCATTGTTAATTATACTCACTACTAAAGCATAGATTTATCTCTCCATGTGGACATCAAGTTGAATTATTTTTCCTTTTTTTCTTTTTGTTTGTTTTTGTTTTTCAAGATAGGGTTTCTCTGTGTGACAGCCCTAACTGTCCTGGAACTCACTTTGTAGACCAGGCTAGCCTTGAACTCACAGAGAACCACCTACCTCTGCCTTCCCAGCACTTGGGAGGCAGAGGCAGGCGGATCTCTGTGAGTTGGAGGCCAGCCTGGGCTACAGAGTGAGTTCCAGGACAGGCTCCAAAAGAGGCCAGGCAAGGTACTAGACATGACAGCACACACTTATAATCCCAAGCAACACCTAGGATCACTCACAGGAGGAGATTGTCTCAGAAAAGAAAAAAAAGGGGAGGGGGGCTTAGGAGATGGTTCAGTGTGTGAAGCGCTTACCAATGCCAGATGTGCAGATGTGGCAGCGCATGTCTGTGATCTCAGTGCCCCTGTGGGGAAATAGGAAACAGTGACAAGATAATGCCTGGAAGCTTGTGGACCGTCTAGCCTGGTACATTTGGCAAGTGTGACACCTGTCCCAAACAAGGTGGAAGGTAAGGATAGACATCCAAGGTTGTTCTCTGACCTCCTTGCATTCAACATACTTAAACATGTTCCACATATATGCAAACAAAACATATGGTTTGATGTTTTGGTTTTTTGAGACAGGGTTTCTCTGTGTAGCTTTGGAGCGTGTCCTGGATCTCACTCTGTAGCTTAGGTTGGCCTCGAACTCACAGAGATCCGCCTGCCTCTGCCTCCTGAGTGCTGGGATTAAAGGTGTGTGCTACCACACCTGGCTAGGTTCATTTTTATTTTTATTTATTTATTTGTTTATTTTTTAATTCGGAGCTGAGGACCGAACCCAGGGCCTTGTGCTTGTGCACTGTACCCCTGAGCTAAATCCCCAACCTCACTAGGTTCATTTTTAAATGAATAGAAACTGCAGAAGAATTACAGATCTACAGTTTATTTTATCTGTTGTAAAATTCTAAAATGATTGTTCTTAAAGAACTTGGGATTTTCACTGCTCACTATTAGAACCTAATCAGTCATGAATAAAAATTGTAGTACACATCTATGTAGTACGGTTTATTTATTTAACAAAATGATTGGGCAGTTGCCTTTCTCTTCCCTCCAAATTATATGTCTTGCCTATCTGATCCTCTTTATAGCTCGTTCTGTTTTTCATGCCTTTAAATATTTTTAGAGATTTTTAAATTACATGTACTTGCTCTGTGTGTGTCTGTGTCTGTCTTTCTGTCCCTGTCCAAGTCCAATTCCATGTCTGTCCATGTGCATGCCCTGACATACCTGTGAAGGTCAGAGCGCAGCCATAAAATGATTGATACTGTGTAGGTCCTCTGGGTGTCACACTCAGGTCTGGTGGCAACTGTCCCTTTTCCTGTCTTCAGATACTGAACCAGGCATGGTGACATGTACCTGTAATCCAAAAATTTGGATTACCTCAAGGATGATTGCCTCAAGGTCAAAGCCAGCTTTAGCTACACAATTTTAGGCCAGACTGGGCTATCGTGTGAATGGCAATCTCAAAACAATAATAGCACACACACACACACACACACCAATTAATTAATTAATTGAAAAAGATATTAAATATGTCTTGGTTTTTTTTTTTTTTTTTATTTTGATTTTTTTTTTTTTTTTTTTTGATTTTGATTTTTTGTTTTTCGAGACAGAGTTTCTCTGTGTAGTTTTGGTGCCTACCCTGGATCTCACTCTGTAGACCAGGCTGGCCTTGAACTCACAGAGATCCATCTGCCTCTGCCTCCCGAGTGCTGGGATTAAAGGTATGTGCCACTGCTCTCCGGGGGTTGGTTGGTTGGTTTGTTTGTTTGTTTGTTTGTTTTTAATGTTGAACCTAACCTTGAGTCCTTTGGATAGACCTCACTCTTGGTGTGTAATCTTGTTTAGTATGTGTTCTATTCCAGCTGCTGGTTTAAAAGTAAAAAATAGTGGCATAATGGGGCTGGAGAGAGATGGCTTAACAGTTAAGGGCACCTGATATTCTCAAAAAGGACCTGGATTCAGTTTCCCTGTACCTACATGGCAACTCACAATTGCCTGTAACTTCATTTCCAGGGATCTGAACTCACTCTCTAGGCCCTGGCCCTGTGTACTAGGGATAGCTTTGAACTCAAGGCAACCTTGTCAGTCTGAGGTGTATTATGAGCATGACCAACACTATGCCTGGTTAAAATTGTGCCTTATATTGAATCTAGTTGGTTTTTGGTCAAGGACAAAATGGGGAATGGTCTTGTTTACTGTTGCCAAAAGGGAAATAAAATTACACACGCTTGAACACTTGCTAGTGCATATATAAATTGTTAACTCTACCAAATTGCCCTTTGTGTTTTATCCAGTGTCATTGAATTTTATGGAAAGTTATTTTTCTCTCTACTTGAGCAATAACTGTCTAAATCCCACTGAGTTTATTTCTTGTTTGTATTTTGTGATTCTTAACAGGATTATGTTGATAAAGAAAAGGCGATCGCAAAAGCCTTAGAAGATCTTAGAGCGAACTTTTACTGTGAACTCTGTGATAAACAGTATCAGAAACATCAGGAATTTGACAACCACATTAACTCTTATGATCACGCACACAAGCAGGTAAGGGATAACTACTTGGTACCAAGAAAAAATATTCTTAATGGTTATAACTTGATGCTTATGAGTGTGACTGGTTTCTTGTGTCAGCCAGTCCTTATTTTTGGCCACCTGATTCACTAGGTTTTTTTCCCATGGGAACTATCCCAACCTAGACTCTCTCTTCTCCCTGCCACTCCATCACCCTTTTCAGTAGAATAATCAAGTGTGAGTTTCTTAAACCTTAGGTAATATTTGTGACTTTGATCAGTTTCAGATTTTTTTTTTTTTTTTTTGGTTTTTCGAGACAGGGTTTCTCTGTGTAGCTTTGCGCCTTTCCTGGAACTCACTTGGTAGCCCAGGCTGGCCTCGAACTCACAGAGATCCGCCTGGCTCTGCCTCCCGAGTGCTGGGATTAAAGGCGTGTGCCACCACCGCCCGGCCAGATTTTTTTTTAATAAGGCGGTTGAGCTACGGACCACTAAAAGAGCTTTATGTCAGTTTCTCTCCTTTTCTCAACATGTTAAACTGGTGGTCTTCTGAACCTCTGAATGTAAGAGTTCAAGTTTGAGAGCTGGAGAGATGGCTCAGTGGTTAAGAGCATGGACTGCTATTCCAGAGGACCTGAGTTCAATTCCCAGCACCCATATGACAGCTCACAGCTGTCTGTGACTCTAGTTCCAGTTCCATAATCAAAAACACCAATGCACATAAAATATAAATAAACAAACAAATAAATAAATAAATAGTTCAAGTTTTAATGGCTACTATTTCCTGTCAGTAAGTCATTTTGTTATTCCATATACCTTGGAAAGTGACTAAATCCTGAAGAATAATAAAATTAGATAGCAAACCCTCCTTGTCTTAATTAGAGTTTCTGTTATGAGGAAACACCATGGCCAAAAGCAATTTAGGGAAGAAAGGGCTTATTTCCTAGGTAACAGTTCATCACTTGAAGCGAGGGCAGGAACCTGGAGCAGGAGCTGGTGCAGAGGCCATGGGGGAGTGCTGCTCACTGACTTGTTCCTCAGGGTTACCCAGTTTGCTTTCTTAGAACACCCAGGACCACCTTCTTAGGCTCTTGGTAGTTACTTCAATTCAAGTGCTTTTAAACGAGTAAGGTCTTGCTAAATGGCTCAGGAACTCCCTATGTAGACCGAGCTGGTCTTGAGCTTATGGTGGCCCTCCTGCCTACCCCACACATGCCCACCCAGTGTTAGAATTGCTGGGCTATCTCCCTAGCTTTCAAAGTTGATTTTTAAGAGGAAAGACTTTCTATGCAAAATATTTAGGAAAAGTGCCAAACTAATAAAATTTATATTGACATTAATACCTCAATGATACAGCTCTCAATTTAAGTGTAATAGAAATTGTTATAACTTTAATTCTTAGATTTTGACATTCTCATTCATTCTCCTACATATTTTATTGGCAGATTTGCTTTACTACTCTTAATAATTACAGGAGTTATCATCTTGGAGATAACTCCCTCAGGGGGCGCTTAGCAGTTTTTATCTGGACACATTTCAGGCTGCCTTAACTAGGAGGTGATACTTCTTGCGATCAAGTTGAGTGGAATTCAAAGATACTGTTAAATATCCTACAGTGCACAACACCTTAAAATAAAGACTTACCTGGCTCAGAATTGCAATCACTAGTGCTGAGGTCAACTATTGAAAACCTTCAAATATATGATTATTATTTCACACTCGCTTAGCACAAATTATAATCATTTTACATTTCTGGTTATCATACACATTTATAAAGAGCTCATCTCAATTCAAAGTGTTTACTTATAATTGTTTTTAGATCAAAAAATATATATATAAAATTAAGAATGTGGGGATCTGGGGAGATGGTTCAGATGGTAAGGCACCTGCTGTGCAAAGCATGAGGACTGGATTGGATTTTTACACCCATGTAAAAGGCAGGCAGGTGTAGTAGCATGTGCATAATCCCAGGAGACAGGGAGTCCCAGGAGCAAGTTGACTAGCCAGACTAGCCAAAATGGTGAGACCCCCTCCCTAAGCATGTAAGGTGGGGAGTGACTAAGGAAGACATCCTCCGTCAACCTGGAGTCTCCACGTGTCCTACACCATGGACACATAACACTTCTCTCAATTCTTTATCTGAGGATTGGCAGATTGCTCATCGAGTAAGTGCTTATAGCACAAGCACGATACTATGGATTCTGATCCCCAGCACCCATGTACAAAGTAGGCATGGCAGCCTGCACCTATAATTTCTGTGCTGAAGAGGCAGACAGTTTTATCCCAGGGTTTCAACCAGCCTCACTAATTAGCAGGTTCAATGACAGATCATGTCTCACAAAATAAGATAGGAGGTGATAAAGACAACTTACACTAACCTCTAGTATCTATATGTGCATACATACACATACATATATAATACATAAAATTAGGAATTTCTTACAGAGAATTCATTAATACTGTCTACTAATATATAATATGTTTGAGAGCCCTGATTTGGAAAGATCTTTAGCTGTATGATTCACAAATGCATATTAGTTCATTCCTTCACCTAAATTAGAAGTACACTTTACATATTAAAAGGCCTGAGACCTGTTTTCAGTAGGTGAAGGCAGGAACATTTTGAATTTGAAGCCAGCCTGGGCTACATAGAAAGAAGTTTCTAGCCGGGCGGTGGTGGCGCACGCCTTTAATCCCAGCACTCGGGAGGCAGAGCCAGACGGATCTCTGTGAGTTCGAGGCCAGCCTGGGCTACCAAGTGAGCTCCAGGAAAGGCGCAAAGCTACGCAGAGAAACCCTGTCTTGAAAAACCAAAAAAAAAAAAAAAAGAAAGAAAGAAAGAAAGAAGTTTCTGTCTCTAAATACAAAGCAAAACAAAAGAACCGTTGTAGTATATATGAATTTGATTTTTTTTGTTTTATTTTTATTAAAATGTTACTCATTTTGCTGAAAAGTAGACCATGTCATCTTTCTTCATATTCTTGTCTTTCTACAAATTGTAAAATCTCAAAAGAGCATATTATATAGCAACAAAAAAGTCATAAATTTTTATTTTATAATTCCAGCTGTTCTCTACTCAAGTTCGTCCTTCCTTCTTTCCTTCCTTCCTTCCTTCCTTCCTTCCTTCCTTCCTTCCTTCCTTCCTTCCTTCCTTCCTTCCTTCCTTCCTTCATTTTCTCTCTTTTTGAGAGAGGGTGTTAACTGTGTAAAACAATGCTGGCCTTGAACTTGTGATCCTCTTGTTTCAGCCTCTAGAGTGCTGTGGTTAAAGGCTTACCTTGCCTTGCCTGACCTGTATTTAAAGTTTGTAAAGAACTATTAGTTGACTTTGGTACAGCCCAGGTAAATAACCCCTGATAGGAGATAGGATCTTGTATTCTGTTCCTCCTCAGTGGGCATGAGCTTACAACTGGGCCTGCATTTTTACAAATTGGTGCTCTAAAATTATAAAGGCACCCTTTGTTGCCTTCCAGCAAGACACAGGATTGTTATAACGCTGAGGTCAAAGGTAAGTACTTTACTCCATATTAATTTTTCCTAGCTTGCATCTCCTATCAAATTTTCACTATTAAAACTTTGGAGAAAAGCTTTATTCGTGGTGAACTAAAATAGGCAGGTCCTGGGAAATACTTTTACCTTTTTTTTTCCCCCTCGGAGCTGAGGACCAAACCTAGGGCCTTGACCTTGCTAGGCAAGCACTCTACCACTGAGCTAAATCCTCAACCCCGCTTTTACCTTTCGTAAGGTCCAATTTCTAAAAAAAGAAAAGGCATGATTACTCTCATTTGTGATCTTTTTTTAAGGAATGGGAGAGGAAGGTGTTAAATGCTTCTGTTGGCTAGCTCTTCTCAAATTATCTAAGATTTTGTGATGTACATAAATGTTGAGACTCTGCTTAAAATTTCTACATGTAAAAGTTAGGCATTGTGATTCTAATTCTCGTGCTCTGTTTTATCACCTTTGAAATCTCCAGTGATGAAGCCAGCCATCCTTGAAGAAATAACCCAATATATGATTACTTATTAAGTTCTGACATGTGGGGCTGGAGAGATGGCTCAGAGGTTAAGAGCACTGACTGCTCTTCCAGAGGTTCTGAGTTAATTCCCAGCAACCACATGGTGACTCACAACCATCTGTAATGAGATTTGGTGCCCTCTTCTGGCGTGCAGGCAGGCAGAACACTGTATACATAATAAATAAATAAATCTTAAAAAAAAAAAAGAGGAGGAGGAGAAAAGAAAAAAAAGTTCTGGCATGCTTGAGTGCTCAATAAACATCAACACTGATCATGTCTGAGCCTCGATGTTTTAGTTGCAAGCTACAGTTAAATTCAAAACTAGAGATTTTTCCAGCCCCCCTTCCTTGCCCTTTTAATTATTTTACATATCTTTTAAAAATGTTTGTCTCTGGGGCTGGAGAGATGGCTCAGAGGTTAAGAGCACCGACTGCTCTTCCAGAGGTCCTGAGTTCAATTCCCAGCAACCACATGGTGGCTCACAACCATCTGTAGTGAGATCTGGTGCCCTCTTCTGTATACATAATAAATAAATTTAAAAAAAAACCTATAAAAAAATGCTTGCTGATAGATGTAAAACCTCAAATTTGGACTGCAAGGGATCTTCTTCCCAGAGTGAGTCTGTAGCAGCGCCTTACTAGTGATCAGTGGGGTGGAGGGGCAGCCCAGTGCAAGTGTTGTGTCCAGAGCCCTCTGTCTGCTCTTCAGTACTGCCAACAAACAACAAAAGTCAAGTCTCTCACTGTCACACGTTTCTCCTCAACCTGCTTGGGACTCCCCATCTTACCCTCTATTTGTGTCACCAGGTGCCTTAGAATACAGTGAGCCGAAGATTACAACTTAATCTCCACAGACTGTTTGGCTTAGTCTTTCTGGTGTAGGTTTTTCTCAACTGAAAAAAGTCTGAGTCACGTGCACACACTTGTAGTTACTGATGCAGAAACTTGGGGCCAGCAGCCTGGCAGTAAGGCCTCTTCCAGGTTTCTGTTTGATTTGTTTATTAGTTCTGTTGTTGCTGTTATTTAATTAGACAGAGTTCTGACTATGTAGTTGAACTTCTGATCCATCTGCTGGGGTTACAGATAGGAACCTACCATGCTTTAAAGCCCACCTCTTAAAATACCTACAACTGCTCAGTAAGTCAACTGTTGGCTTGTCTTGGACTATCTGAGGACATTGAGTTTATATTTCAACAAACCTTGATTACAGCCAAGTAGTTGGTGTCTCTTGCTCACTCTCCAGTAGCTGTGGGCTTCACATCATCTTTTACAGTCTGTGAGTCATGTTACTCAGACTTCTTGAAACACTTGAGGTTGTGACTCAGGCTTCCTCGCTTCCTTCCTATGTTTCCAAGTTCTGACTGACACCAGGCATACTGAAGCAGCAGCCTCCACACCTTCAGACAGAATAGGGTTTTCTCTGAAGCTTCTTTGTAAGGACTATAGTAGCGTTTTCATTAGAAAAGCCTTTAACCCAGAGAAGTACAGTTAATTTAGTTGGTCTTCAACTACTGGCTCATCATTGAGGGCTTCCCTGCACAGGTGTTTCAGGAAGTTTAAGGGAAAGGCCAGCCATGTAATAGTCAACAGAAAATGTCTCTTGTGTTCTGTACTGTGCTGCAAATGCACACTTTGAAAAATTACTACCAGTGTTTTAGGAAAACAAGATCTTCAAATCATCCTTCCCTCCCTCCCTTCTTCCTTCTTCCTGTCTCCTTCCCCTTCCTTACTTTCTTTCCATCATTTTGTTCTTTTTATTACTCTTGCTGAACTCTAGAGAGCTGGGGCTGTAGACACATACCACTGTACATGAACCTTTTCTTTTGAGAACTAATGTAGCATTCAGTTGTTGGGTTTTTTCTTTCTTTCATTCAATTAAAATATTTTTCACTAAATAAGGAATGTGGCTTGAATTTCTGTGAATATTAGTAGTTCAGCAAAATAACCTACCTTATTTTCAGTTCTTCAGAAGATATACTTTATAATTTTGAGAGGTAAAGCATGCTTTTGAGTCACTTTAAATGATCCAGTATATCCATGTGGTTACACTGTATCTCCCAGCTGGGAGTCTATATTGGATTTTTGTGCAGCGTAGACTTTGCACAGTCCTTGACAAGAGTTTTGCAGTGAAGGTCTATCTGCATTTTCTTGGTTTTCTCACAAAAACTCTTTTTTTTTTCTTCTGAGTTTCAGGTATGTTGCTCCTTTATTTATTTATTTATTTATTTGTAAAATTGTGCTCCTCTTTAGAATTTAAGGGAAAGGAACAAATAAAGTTCACAAAGAGAATTTCATATGAGCATGTAGTGGCAAATGAGCCAAGCCTGATAATCCATTGGGTAATAGCTGAGTTTTGGAAAACCTGACTGATGAAGGCCTGTGTCTTTATAAAAATTACTGTTTTGCCAGACTTGGTAGCATGGTAGAAGCAGTGGATCTCTGTGAGTACAAGGCTAGCTTGTTCAACTTCATAGTGTGTTCCAGGCCAGCCAAGACTGCATAGTGAGACCCTGTTTTGAGGGGGTGGTGGGCTGGGGAATGAGGCTGGAGAGATGGTTCAGCAGTTAAGAATTCCCTGCCCCCACATGGCAGCTTACAACCGTCTGTAACTCCAGTTTCAGGGGACTCAACACCCTCACTTATACATTCATGCAGGAAAAACATCAACAGGCATAAAATAAAAATAAATTTTTTAAAAAAAAGAAAGAAAATTGTTTGAGACAGTATCTTATTTTATAGCCCAGACTCGCCTCAAACTCAGAACAACCTTGCATGGGACCCAGCTTTGCTTTCTAGCACCCTCATCAGGCAGTTGACAACCACACACAACTCCAGTTTTAGGGGACCCAGAGCCCTCTTCTGGCCTCCAAGTTTCCACTGCACACACATGGTGCACATACACAGGCAAAAACACGTTCATATAAAATAGAATAATTTTTTTTAAAGGTAAGCAGAAGAGAAGCAGTATAAACAGTTGTGACCTACTAGATGCTTCTTTGTGACTGAGAAAGTAGTGAGTGAATTCAAAGCCAGCCTGGTTTTGATCCTCTCTCAAAAAGCAAAAAGAAGGCCGCAGACACTACTCAATTGTAGAGCACTTAACCCATCATGAGTGAAGCCTTAAGGTCGAATACTGAAAGGGAAAAGGTTATTTTGGCAATTAATCTCATAAACCTGTTGATACGTCATTGTAATTTTATAATGATGACAGCTGAGGCTCTGAGATAGAAACTCAGTTGACTAGTGATTCGTGGATTGACCTAGGTTTTCCTGACTGAAGTTTTACACTTGCGCCTTTCTGAAAGACAGGAGCAGCTGTATTGAGAACAGCATCTGACAGTCACAGATGAGAACTAGGGCAGGGTGCTGGCAGTGGGGAGGGCTGGTCTGGGTCTCAGGAGGGGAGGGGCCAGCAGAGACTCGGGGAAAGGAGTTCTTTGACCTCAAGTGGGGAAGAGAGTCTTGGAGTCATGTAAGGAAAATATGAGTCTTAACCGACGTCTTGGAGCCAGTGAGGTGACTCAGAGCAGATAAGGGGCTGCTGCCCAGCGTTATGACACAGTCAGTCCCTGGGACCCCATAGGAGGAAGGGCAGAGCCAAGTCATGCCGAGGCCTATACACACAAAGGCATAATAAATACATACATACATAAACGTTTGTCCGTTTCTGTCAGAATGTCACCATCTGAAAGGTAGCTCTGTGTGTGCTAGGTTTGGGGTGGTTATACACTGTCTCTCAGGTGTGTCTTAGACTTGTGAAGGTCTAATTTCTACCCTAAGACTCCAGGCTTCACTGAAGTTGGTAAGGGTATGAAGGAACATTTGCTGGACTTTATAGAGTACCCAGGTAGGTTTTACGTAGAAGGACGCTTGCAATTTAGATTTGTTGCCTTGACAACATTTTGTTGTGTCTTTCTCTGTCTTTACACCTGTGGCGAGACTTTTGAGTAGACTGTGTTGAGAATGCTGTGGGCTTGATTCTGTTCCTTCATCTTCCAAGAATGGACAGAAACAAGAGTCCTGGCGCACGCCTTTAGTCCCAGCACTCAGGAGGCAGAGGCAGTGGATCTCTTAGTTCTAGGCCAGCCAAGGCTACATAATGATACTTTGTTTCAAAAAACAACAAAAGAGCGGGGAAGAAAACCTAATCCTTATCTGAGGCAGTGAGGAGGCTCCAGGCTTTGATAAAAATGATCATTGTTTTGAACAATGTCCTGTAGTTCTGAAAGACTCCCGAAGGCAGTCTTCCCTCTGGAGAGACCCTCGCCCAGAGATCACACGAGACCACAAGTCAGATGCAAACAGCAAGAGGCTTTATTCAGGAACACGGGTACCCGGGGCAACACAGTCCCTCAAGAAGCTCAAGAGACTGGCGCGCCCACGGGCTGGAGCGGAGGGTTTTTATAGGGTCGGGCAGCAGGAGCACGAGGAGGGCGGGTTCAAACTCAGGGCAACTCATGGTTTACAGGGCTCTGATTGGACGATTCAAATGAGGCCGGGTTCAAACTCAGGGCAGCTCGTGGTTTTTCCCCGAGCTTGACACGCCTGCTTCCTGGCTCCAAGTTGTTTTTCTGACCTTTAGTACCCTTTTCTGGGGCCAGGAGGCCGGCTGTAGACACCCTGCGCTTTTCAGACCTTACTTGAAATGGCGTTAGGCTAAGCTAGTATGCTGGGATCTTTCATTCCCCCATTTTCTTATCTCAGGGAATGGAATCCTCCATTCATGGGGAAGAATAAGGATGTGGCTCCATTTCCACCTGGTTGAGTCGTTGGTATTGTTGGGTCAATACCAAGGTCTGAACAATAGAAACACGTTCCCTGATAAATTGGACAAGTCTGTTTAGGATGCAGGGCCCGAGAGTCAGAAGGAGGAATAAAATCAGAAGGGGCCCAATAAGGGTGGAGATGAGGGTGGTGAGCCAGGGGGACCTTCCAAACCATCCTTCAAACCACCCCTGCTGTTCTTTAAAGAGTTTTTGTCTCTGTTCTAGTCTCTTTCTTAACTTAGCCATGCTATCTCTCACCACCCCAGTATGATCCGCATAGAAGCAACATTCTTCTCTAAGGGCAGCACATAACCCCCCTTCCTGCAGGAAGAGGAGGTCTAATCCCCTCCGGTTCTGCAGAACTACCTCCGACAGGGAGGTGAGTGACTTTTCCAAGGCACTCACGGATTCCTCCAGTGCCTGGATATCGGTATGCATGGCAACCTGGAGTTGTCGGAACTGGTTGGTTTCCATGAGGGCAGTGGTACCTGTGCCTATTCCGGTGGCGATCCCTCCCATTGTTAATCCACCTAGTATCAGGGCCAGGGTTAGTGAGACTGGCTCTCTTTTTATACGGGGGACCCCTGTTTCATATCGGGCATAGATATCTTCAGGTGTATGATAGACTATCCTGGGGTACAGTTCTATGAGCACGCAATAATCGGCCGTATTAGCTAGTATTGAGGGGGAGAGGCATGGTGTAAGTCCAGTGCTACAGGCCCAGTAAGTTCCGTTGGGAGCCACGAGATAATGGGGTCCTGGTACAAGTACCTGGGTGCGATTACACAGGTGTTGGTAGGTGTAGGGTACTGTCCCCAGACATAGTCCTTGTCCTGACACCTCGGAGATTGTGAGCTTATGCTGAGGTGTTGAGGCACATCCTGATGGGGGTGAAGAGGAATTGGTGAAGCTTCCGACTACGGCCACCCCCTCATAATAGGGAGGTGTGGAAACTAGGCATAACCAGCACTCCTGAGTAAGCGCCCTCTATAAGATTCAATAGCCTGTCTCCCGTACCGGGTCTGGGTGGTTGGAGGGTGACTGGGGTTACAGCGGCATTCGGAGCCGTGCTTGGGCGAATGGCCGAATTGGGTCGGGTGGTAGCCCTCGGGGGTGCTGGAGCAGGTAAAGAGGGGCGCCTTTGGTCAGAGAGAACCTGGTTGGGGCCTATAGAGGCGGAGGGCTCCTCAATTTTAAGTTTAATCATAAAGGTAAATCCCTGGTCCTGTCCTGTCATGAAAAATCTAAGTCCCCATGTTTTTCCTTTAATCCAATCTTGTGCCGTCCCCCTTCCTTTCTGAGTAAAGGATATGTTTAGGGGGTTGCAGGTGAAGTTTATACAGGGGCCCTCCCCCTCCCAGTATGTACTAAGCTCGCCTGGGAAACCCCAACAATGTGCTCGGGTGAGTGGGCGCCATGTGCGGCTTTCCCCTTGGGTAGTCCTTTTTACCCTAATGAGGTCCCAAGTGGATGAAGGCTTCCAATAGGTATTGCCAGTTGTTTCACATCCCCATGCTTTACAGAAGTAACTTTCATAACCCCCACATTGGCTAATCAGCTTTCTGTCCCTACCATCCCGGGGGCAGACGTAGAAGGATAGTTGTGACAGGGCTGCCCTAGCTTCAGGGTGGCCACATCCGTATCTCCCGTCACTACATTTGCAAGTACCCTTACCATCCTGACAGACGTCTGGTGCTCTGGGGTTCATGGGGTCAGTGGTAGGGATGTCCCAGTCCTCTGACCCTGCTGCTAATTGGCAGAGATCTGGATGTAAGTTAGGCCACCATGTAAAGGGGGTGTGAAAGGCGGTCGTTTGCCAGACCGTCTCCCCATTTTGTGAAATGACCTGCCAAGTGAGCCTCTTAGCTAGGTGCGGGCTCTCTGCCGCCCTAGTCCCCTGGGGATAGGTAGAGATTAAGAGGAGGGGGAGGAAGAGGAGTCGTGGGTCAACCTTATTTTTAAGGGGTTTTGTGTATGGCGCACTGTCCATGTTGACTTTCTGGATCCTGCTGGGTCGGGTTCCCTGGCAGCCTTCACGTGAGAGGCGTGGATCCATGCAGCAATCCCGTCGACCTTGAGTGCAGTGGGGGTGGTCAGCAAGACAGTGTAGGGCCCCTTCCACCGTGATTCCAGGCTCTTGGTCTGGTGTCGTCGGACCCAAACGGAGTCCCCGATCTGGAAGGGGTGGGGCACCACCGGCTTGTCTAGCTGCTCCTGATAAGCCTTGGCCAGGGGCTTCCAGACCTCCCTCTGCACCAACTGGAGGGCTTGAAGATGTGCTTCTAAAGTAGGGGTGGTGGCAAGAGAGGAAATATCAGGATGGAGAAAGTCTACAACAGGAGGTGGGGCCCCATATATGATCTCAAAAGGGGTTAGGCCGTGTGGGCCGGGGGTATTTCGGGCTCGATAGAGAGCTAAGGGAAGTAGGAGCACCCAATCTCTAGTGCCAGTTGCAAGCGTTAATTTGGTTAGAGTCTCCTTAATTGTTCTATTAGCTCGTTCTACCTGTCCTGAGCTCTGGGGGCGGTATGCACAATGGAGTTTCCAATCAACCCCCAATAGTTTGGCCACCTTCTGACTTACCTGGGAGACGAAGGCAGGCCCGTTATCCGACCCCAATATTTGAGGCATCCCATACCTGGGGAAGATTTCTTCCAACAGTTTCTTTGTTACCACGTTAGCCGTCTCATTCTTGGTTGGAAATGCTTCGATCCATCCAGAAAAGGTGTCCACGAAGACCAGGAGATACCGGTACCCGTAAAGTCCAGGTTTTACTTCTGTAAAGTCTATTTCCCAATGAACACCAGGACGATGGCCTCTTTGTCGGGCCCCCTTGTTTAGACGCACCTTTCCTGCATTGACTTGAGCACAGGCTGGGCAGGTAGAAGTTACCTGCTGGAGTACCTGATCCTGGTTCAGCAGCACTGCCCAGGTGTTTTCTCTGTCTAATAAGGTCTTCATCTTGTTTTTGCTCAAATGGGTCAATGCATGGAGTAATCTCAGCATATATCGGGTATGGGAAGTTGGCACGACCATCCGGTCCCCTAGTATATATGCCTGTCTTCTTTGTTCCCAGTCCGCCCCCATTTTCTTTGCTAGCTCATGGTCTTCTGGGCTATAGGGCACGGGGTCTCCCTCAGGCTGTGGTTCTTGTATAGCCATCAACTGGCTGTTTCCTGCTGGCTGGGAAGCCACTGTTCGGGCAGTCAGATCTGCCAGCCGATTCCCTCTGGCTACCGCAGAGTCATCCTTTTGATGCCCTGGGCAGTGGACAATACTGAGTTGGAGCGGGAGGAACAGGGCCTTTAGGAGGTCTAGGATCTCTTTTTTGTTTTTGATTTCCTTACCCGCGGACGTCAGCAGGCCTCTCCGTCTGTAAATTTCCCCGTGGACATGCGCAGTGGCGAAGGCATATCTGCTGTCAGTATAAACTGTGAGCTTCTTACCTTCTGCCATCCGGAGGGCTTGGGTGAGCGCAATCAGTTCTGCGCGCTGGGCCGATGTCCCGGGCGGGAGCGGCGATGCCCATACCACTTCCGATTCGGTGGTTATAGCTGCTCCGGCTCTGCGCTCCCCCTCTTCCAGGAAACTGCTCCCGTCGGTGTACCAGACAGCGTCTGGATCCTTGAGCGGCTGATCTGTCAGATCAGGACGGGTGCCATGTGCTTCGGCTAGAATCTGGAGGCAGTCATGCTCCTCGGAGGGGCTAGGCAGTGGCAGCAAAGTGGCAGGGTTAAGGGAAACTGTCGGCCCGAAATTTACCCGGTCTGAGTCCAGTAGTAAGGCCTGATAATAAGTCATTCTGGCGTTAGAAAGCCATCTGTCCGGTGGTTGTCGGACCAAGGCCTCCACTGCATGAGAGGCCAGCACAGTCAATGGTTGTCCCAGAGTCAGTTTTCCCGCATCTTTGAGTAATACGGCAATGGCTGCCACCATGCGGAGGCATGGAGGCCATCCTGTAGCCACCGGGTCCAATTTCTTGGATAAGTACGCTACAGGTCTCCTCCAAGGTCCCAGTCTTTGCACCAGTACCCCCTTGGCAACACCTGAGTTCTCATCCACAAACAGCTCAAAGGGCTTGGTTAGATCTGGCAGACCCAGAGCCGGGGCCTCGAGTAAGGCCTTCTTGATCTGTTGAAACGCTTTCTGATGTTTCTCCTCCCATTGGAACATGGTCCCTGGTTTAGTGAGGGGGTATAATGGGGCTGCCAGTTCAGCAAAGCCAGGAATCCAAAGGCGGCAATACCCAGCCGTACCCAGGAATTCTCGAACTTGGCGGGGGTTCCGAGGAGGGGGGATGGAGATTATCGTCTCCTTTCTTGCTTCTGTTAACCATCTTTGCCCCCCGCTCAGGGTGTAGCCTAGGTAAGTGACCTTGTCTCGGCATATTTGGGCCTTTTTGGCTGAGGCTCTATAGCCCTTCTGCCCAAGTCTGGCCAGTAAAGCTCGAGTGCCCTCCATGCACTCGGTTCGACTCCTGGCCGCCAGGAGTAGATCATCCACATACTGGAGCAGAGTCAGGGTTGGGTGTTCAACCCGGAATCCGGCCAGATCTGCATGTAGGGCCTCATCAAAGAGGGTTGGGCTATTTTTGAAGCCCTGCGGGAGCCTGGTCCAGGTTAATTGTCCCGAGAGCCCTTTTTCTGGGTCTCTCCATTCAAAAGCGAATAGTAGTTGGCTCTGGGGGTGCAGTTTTAAACAAAAGAAGGCATCCTTCAGGTCTAGCACAGTGTACCAGACGTGGGTCGGTGGTAGGGTGCTCAGAAGGTTATAGGGGTTAGGCACCGTGGGGTGTATGTCCTCCACCCGCTTATTGACCTCTCTCAAGTCCTGGACCGGCCTGTAGTCTCCTGTCCCCGGTTTCTTAACAGGCAAGAGAGGGGTGTTCCAAGGTGACTGGCAGGGCTTTAACACCCCTTGGTCCAGGAGCCTCCGAATATGGGGCTTGATCCCCTCATGAGCTTCCCGTGACATTGGGTATTGTCTGATTGAAACGGGAGTCGCGGAGGCCTTTAGTGGGATCATCAGCGGTGGCTGGTCGCGTGCCAGCCCCAAGCCCCCGGTCTCTGCCCAGGCCTGAGGAAACTCTCTCAGCCAAGTCTGTAGCTCCTCAGGTGACTTCTCCGTGGGTTCTGCCTCAAACAAACGGTATTCTTCCTCTAAACTGAGGGTAAGGATTTGTAGGGGTTCTCCTTTAGGGCCTGTGACTCTTGGTCCCTTCTCATCAAAATAGATTTGTGCCTTCAATTTGGTTAATAGGTCCCGTCCTAACAGCGGATGGGGGCATTCAGGTATATGCAGGAAGGAGTGAGTTACTTGCCCTGATGCCAGTTGGACCTTTCTCTCGGCAGTCCAGTGATACCTCTTGTTTCCAGTTGCCCCCTGCACCAGTGCAGAATGCCGGCTAAGAGGCACTCCGGCGTGGGTTAGGACTGAATGTTCGGCACCAGTATCAACCAGGAAGGTCACAGGCTGCCCCCCGATCTTGAGGGTTATCCTAGGCTCAGGGGGGGGCTCCTGGCCTCGACTCCCCTAGTCCTCTAGATTAAGGAGGTCCACGGTTTTGGGCTTGGGTCGGTGGGGTCCTTGTGGCTTCTTGGGGCAGTCTCGGGCCCAGTGTCCCTTCTTCTTACAGTAAGCACATTGATCTTTGTCAAGGGGTGACCTCCTTCGCTCTCCCGACCTATCTCCCTCTCTCCGCTGTCCCTGAGACACAACGGCGGCCAAAACCTTTTTCATCTCCCTATGTTGTTTCTTGTCCCTTTCCTCACGTTTCTGCCATCTCCTTTCCTCACGCTCCTCAGGAGTTTCTCTCTTATTAAACACTTTCTCTGCTTCCTTCAATAAATCTGGCAAACCTAGCGCTTGCAAACTTTCCAACCGCTGCAATTTGGTTCGGATATCTGAGCTAGACTGGTATATAAATGACAGGATGACACCTGGTGCTTGCCCTGGGTCTTCTGGATCATACGGAGTGTACATCCTATAAGCCTCCTTCAGCCTCTCTAAAAATGCAGCGGGTGTCTCTTCCTTTCCCTGTATCACATTCCTTACCTGAGCCAAATTGGTAGGCCTTCTGGCGGCCGCTCGGAGACCCGCTAAGAGCAACTGGCGATAGAGACGTAGATGCTCCCTACCTTCAGGTGTATTGAAGTCCCAGTCTGGGCGGGTCAAGGGAAAGGCTGCATCGATGATATTTGGGAGTTGGGTTGGCCTCCCGTCATCGCCCGGAACCTGCTTCCGGGCCTCCAGGAAAACTCTCTGCTTTTCCTCTACTGTTAAGAGGGTCTGCAGGAGCTGCTGACAGTCGTCCCAAGTCGGCCTGTGAGTTACTAGGATGGACTCAATTAGACTGGTTAAGGCAACAGGATCCCTGGAGAAAGGGGGATTATGTTGTTTCCAATTATAAAGGTCTGAGGCAGAGAAGGGCCAATATTGTAACTGATGGTTGAGGCCTTCCCGAAGCGGGAAGGCTTTGGACTCAGTGGGGGGGCCGGCTCGGCGGCTCCTGAGGCGGCCCGCGATGGGGGACTGGACTGCTTCCTCTTCTTCCTCCAAGTCCCCAGCGAGCGGGGTCATCACGACAGGAGCCGCCGCGAGCGCAGCCGCCGGGGTCGCGGCCGGCGCCATGACAGGAGCCGCCGCGAGCGCAGCCGCTGGGATCGCGGCCGGTGCCATGACAGGAGCCGCCGCGAGCGCAGCCGCTGAGGTGGTCGCGGCCGGCGCGATGACAGGAGCCGCCACGAGCGCAGCCGCTGAGGTGGTCGCGGCCGGCGCCATGACAGGAGCCGCCGCGAGCGCAGCCGCTGAGGTGGTCGCGGCCGGCGCGATGACAGGAGCCGCCGCGAGCGCAGCCGCTGAGGTGGTCGCGGCCGGCGCCATGACAGGAGGCGCCGCGAGCGCAGCCGCCGGGATCGCGGCCGGCGCCGTGACAGGAGGCGCCGCGAGCGCAGCCGCCGGGATCGCGGCCGGCGCCATGACAGGAGGCGCCGCGAGCGCAGCCGCTGAGGTGGTCGCGGCCGGCGCGATGACAGGAGCCGCTGCGAGCGCAGCCGCCGGGATCGCGGCCGGCGCCATGACAGGAGGCGCCGCGAGCGCAGCCGCCGGGATCGCGGCCGGCGCCATGACAGGAGGCGCCGCGAGCGCAGCCGCCGGGGTCACGGCCATGACAGGAGGCGCCGCGAGCGCAGCCGCTGAGGTGGTCGCGGCCGGCGCGATGACAGGAGGCGCCGCGAGCGCAGCCGCTGAGGTGGTCGCGGCCGGCGCCGTGACAGGAGGCGCCGCGAGCGCAGCCGCCGGGATCGCGGCTGGCGCCATGACAGGAGGCGCCGCGAGCGCAGCCGCTGAGGTGGTCGCGGCCGGCGCGATGACAGGAGCCGCCGCGAGCGCAGCCGCCGGGGTCGCGGCTGGCGCCATGACAGGAGGCGCCGCGAGCGCAGCCGCTGAGGTGGTCGCGGCTGGCGCCGTGACAGGAGGCGCCGCGAGCGCAGCCGCCGGGGTCGCGGCCATGACAGGAGGCGCCGCGAGCGCAGCCGCCGGGGTCGCGGCTGGCGCCATGACAGGAGGCGCCGCGAGCGCAGCCGCCGGGGTCGCGGCTGGCGCCATGACAGGAGGCGCCGCGAGCGCAGCCGCCGGGGTCGCGGCCGGCGCCATGACAGGAGGCGCCGCGAGCGCAGCCGCTGAGGTGGTCGCGGCCGGCGCCATGACAGGAGGCGCCGCGAGCGCAGCCGCTGAGGTGGTCGCGGCCGGCGCCGTGACAGGAGGCGCCGCGAGCGCAGCCGCTGAGGTGGTCGCGGCCGGCGCCGTGACAGGAGGCGCCGCGAGCGCAGCCGCTGAGGTGGTCGCGGCCAGCGCCATGACAGGAGGCGCCGCGAGCGCAGCCGCTGAGGTGGTCGCGGCCGGCGCCATGACAGGAGGCGCCGCGAGCGCAGCCGCTGAGGTGGTCGCGGCTGGCGCCGTGACAGGAGGCGCCGCGAGCGCAGCCGCCGGGGTCGCGGCCATGACAGGAGGCGCCGCGAGCGCAGCCGCCGGGGTCGCGGCTGGCGCCATGACAGGAGGCGCCGCGAGCGCAGCCGCTGAGGTGGTCGCGGCTGGCGTCATGACAGGAGGCGCCGCGAGCGCAGCTGCTGAGGTCGGCTGGTAGGGCGGCGGTTCATTTACCAGCAGATCTACAAGAGGGGAGTTAGGGTCAGGGGGAAGGACAGGGGGCTTGGAAGGCTCCCTGTGGGGAAGGACTGGGTAGAGAGAAGAAAGGGAGTTAGGAGGCGTCGAAGGTTGGGGAGTGAGAGGGGGTTGTGGGAGGAAGGGCTTGACCCAGGGGAATGGGTTTTCAACCAGGGATCTCCAAATGGTGATGTAGGGAACCTGGTCTGGATGCCCATGGGGGCTAGGGGCAAACACCTTCCTCTCAACCTGTGAAATGAGAGAGAGATTAAATGACCCTTCCCGTGGCCATCCTACATCCATCATGACCCATTCGGCCTCACAGAGGGTCATCCATCTATTTTTTTTGATAACTACACCTTCATTTCTCCCCCGGCCTTTGACGTCCGACCAATGGTCAGTAGTTAGGCTCAAGGGGGTAACGACATTCTGTCCCATATTAATTCCTGGATGGAGAAGGATTAGACAAAGAACACAAAACAAACCGACACCACAAACAAGAGACAGTTTCGCTGCGCGGCTCCGGTGTAAAACCGAAAGCAAAAACTCAGATGGGGACACGGAGTGTTTGAATTCTCCGTCCCCTGCCAGCACCACGTATCCTTCTGATACGGGGGTGGCCCCGAAAAACCGTGCCCCTGAGGGGACTTCCCGTGCCCCCGAAGGGGACTTCCCGTGCCCCCGAAGGGGACTTCCCGTGCCCCAGAAGGGGACTTCAGAAACCCGTGGAACGTCTTCCAGGGTCGCAGTGGCGAAGTCCGAGCTCGTCAGCTCCTTCAGCCCCACTGACTCCAGACCGATTCAGGCGCGCAAACAGATAACATTTAACATTCAGACAAACCGACAACAGTTCCCGTGCCCCCGAAGGGGACTTCCCGTGCCCCAGAAGGGGACTTCAGAGACCCGTGGAACGTCTTCCAGGGTCGCAGTGGCGAAGTCCGAGCTCGTCAGCTCCTTCAGCCCCACTGACTCCAGACCGATTCAGGCGCGCAAACAGACAACACTCTGACAGGACAGAAACGACATACACCAAGGCCGGCTTACCTCCTGACAGTGGGTCGGTGGTCCCGAGGTGGGGGTCTCAGATCCCGGAACGAGCCCCCAAATGAAAGACTCCCGAAGGCAGTCTTCCCTCTGGAGAGACCCTCGCCCAGAGATCACACGAGACCACAAGTCAGATGCAAACAGCAAGAGGCTTTATTCAGGAACACGGGTACCCGGGGCAACACAGTCCCTCAAGAAGCTCAAGAGACTGGCGCGCCCACGGGCTGGAGCGGAGGGTTTTTATAGGGTCGGGCAGCAGGAGCACGAGGAGGGCGGGTTCAAACTCAGGGCAACTCATGGTTTACAGGGCTCTGATTGGACGATTCAAATGAGGCCGGGTTCAAACTCAGGGCAGCTCGTGGTTTTTCCCCGAGCTTGACACGCCTGCTGCCTGGCTCCAAGTTGTTTTTCTGACCTTTAGTACCCTTTTCTGGGGCCAGGAGGCCGGCTGTAGACACCCTGCGCTTTTCAGACCTTACTTGAAATGGCGTTAGGCTAAGCTAGTATGCTGGGATCTTTCAGTTCAACAAATGTCTGCTGAAAGTGATGAAATATTTATAAGAAGTAAAGAGATGACTGTGCATGGAAGAACTTAATGAGGTGTATAGGGAAAAGATGGCAGATTTGGGGGGGGGGGAATCACATTCTTTTTAGATTTGGCAAGAGAGCCTATTACGTGTTTAGAAGGAAAAAAGATTTATCCATTAAAAATGGTGTAATGGTCATAGTGGATCCTTTCTGCCCACTTGCTCTCAAAAGGAAAAAGTTGGAATTTATATTTGCTTAAAATAGTTGATCCTCGACGAGCCTGGTGGTGCAGGCATGTAATACTATTTGGAAGGCTGCAGCAGGAGTTCAAGGCTTGCTTGGGCCACATACTAAGGTGAGTCCAGGCAGGTTACTGAAAATAGAAGAGGGTTGGGATATACAGATAGCTCAGTGGTATAGCACCGATTTGCTTTTTGTGAGACCCTAAGTTGAAGCTAGAAAGAAAAGTTTAGCACTGAAGAGAGAATTTATAAAAATGTGTGCAGGACCTACACCAGCAATAGTGTTGTTAGCTGCTGATTAATTGAAGTTCTCCAAAGTAAAGATAACTGAGCACAGACCCTACTTTTAGGCCGTGCAGTCGTCCCCGAAGTTCTACGATCATTTCTCTTGAGGAAATGGAAATGATTACAGAAAAACAGAAGGATGGTTTCATTTATCTAGAAGTGATTACTATGTTTGTCTGTGTGTGTACACACGTGTGTTTTCAGGCTCTTTGCTTCTCCCCAGTCCTAGTAGAGTGTATGGTTTTGTCCCTGATTGTTCAGTATAATCGTTTGTAGATTCACTGAGAGCTTATGTAGTAATGCTTGCCTTATTTTTTTTTCTCTTCCACTCTTGTTTATTTTTTACTTTTTTTTTTCCTCTTTGTGATGTGACATTTTCAGCTGATGTTTTGAAAGCAAATCCTTCTAATTTGGGAGCCCAGATCACAAGAGTGAGTTTTTCTATAGTGTCTTTAGCTGTCTATCTTTTTTGTGTGTATGTCTTTTCTTCCCTTCCCCTCCCAATTCTAAAAGATTTGAAACACATTTCATAAATATTAGGTAAGAAAATTCCTGTCTGTTGAACACCATGCCTTTCTAAAGCAATGTCCACTTTATATTGGGTCAACTCCCTTTTCCTAAACTGTTGGAAAAGCACAGGCTAATGGGTAGGCCTTGCTTCACTTTTTATATTATTATGTCACACTGTCTTCATTGCAGATGGGTATGTCTGGACTCTGTCACCAGCCTGTCTCATGACAAGCCTTTCTTTAGTGTTTGTTTCTTTTGTTTTGAGGAAAATTACGCAGTAGCATCTGGAAACAAAAGACCCATTCTGTTACTTGAAGTTTAAGTAACAAAATCTTTCTTTCCTTTGTTCTCCTTCTTCATCCCTGGTGTTCCTCTCAGGGCTGCGAAGGAATGAAATTCGTTTCAGCAGACTGGCTTGGTGAAAGTGGTCAGGCTGAGTTCTGAGCATGCTATGGTTAGAAACCTCCCTTGGCTTTAAGAGTTACAGGAAACCTGTTAGTGCTGAAACCAAACAAAACCCACACCTTTTATTTTATGGTGGGGAAAAAAGTATTTATTTTGTTCTGATTTTGATTTACTCACCTCCCCCCATGTAAGCTGTACATTGCTTTTTAAAATCTTACACCTTGGGTGATTTTCTGTACCAGCCTAACCCCTTTCTGGTCTCTTCGGCCTGTGTTGCTACAATGTATCTCACATTTGTTTGTCTGGTTCTGCATCCTGGAAGAGCAGGTGATTGGTCTCTCTTCTTTCTTCCCAATACTCTAAAATTTGCCTGTTGCTTCTGAAATCATTTTGTTTTGTACAATAAGACAAATGCCATGCTATATCCTAATTACAAATGCTCATATTCAAGTGTCATACTCAAAGTAATTAGCCATTTTGTTTCTGGGTACCATATAAATATAATAGTGTATTCCACACTAGTATTATAACATTAGTTGAGGGTAAATATTTTAAAGGTGTTTCCTTCACATCTGTATGTCATTTAAAATTACTCACCCTCTGTTTCTTCCTTTCTGTTAACTCAGAGATTAAAAGATCTCAAGCAGAGAGAGTTTGCTCGAAATGTCTCTTCAAGATCCCGCAAAGATGAAAAGAAGCAAGAAAAAGCCCTTCGGAGGCTCCACGAGTTGGCAGAGCAGAGAAAACAAGCTGAATGGTAGGGAAGTTTCATGTTGAGTGTTTTGTGGTTAAATAGAATCCTTAGGCCGGGTGGTGGTGGTGGTGGTGGTGGTGGTGGTGGCTCAAGCCTTTGATCCCAGTACTGGGGAGGCAGAGGCAGGCAGATCTCTGTGAGTTCAAGGCCAGCCTGGTCTATAGAGTGAGATCCAGGACAGCTAGGGCTGTTACACAGAAACCCTATCTGGAAAAACCAAACAACAACAAAATCCTTAAGATTTAAGTTTATAGATTTAAAATTATAATTCAAACACTGGATGTGGTAGCTCATGCTTATAATCCTAGCACTTGGGAGCCCCAGGCAAGAGAATTACTGTAAGATTGAAACCGACCTGAACTACAGTGTGAGACCGTCTCAAAAAAAAATATTTAAATTAGGGGCACTTACTGCTCTTCCAGAGGTCTCGAGTTCACTTCCCAGGACTCATGTCAGTGGCTCACAACCATCTGCTACTCCAGGGGACCCAGTGTCCTTATCAGGCCTCCAGGGGCACTGGCACTTACATGGCGTACACTCACACAGACACATAGATAAAAAAAATCTTTAAAACAATTTTTAAATTGGACTTGGTGTGTACCTCAATGCTTACCTAAGAATGTATAAAGCCCTAGGTTTGATCCCCAGTACCATATAAGCATGTTGACACATAGCTGTAATCCTAGCACTCAGGAAATACAGGGCTATCCATGGTTGAGTAATGAGTCTGAAATCAGCCTGATACACCTGAGAACTTGTATTTAAAAACAAAAAAGGAGAACCAGGTGGTGGTGGCACACACCTATAATCCCAGCTCTCAGAGAGGCAGAGGCAGGCAGATCTCCGTGAGTTCGAGGACAGCCAGGACTATGGAGAAATCCTTTTCCAAAACGTCAAAAGAGGAAACAATATGAGGAGAGAGGACAGAGCCTTGGCTTGTGAACGTCCACTCTTACCTTCAGAAGTGTGACAGTCCTGGCACAGGAGATAGGTGTGCATCTGAGTGTTTGATCACTCCCCAGAGGAGGGGACAGTTGCTCTTGCCATCCTGCCCCCATACACCCTCGGTTTGCTGTTGTCCTAGACTTGAAATTTCTACTTTGTGTTTATTTTGTTTGGCTTTTCTTTTTCTGTACTGAAAAGGAGCCAAAAATAAGTGAGAATTGGGAAAGAAAAAAAGCACTTAAAGAACCCATGAGCGCTAATGTTGAATTAAACTACTTATAAAATGATTGAAATTACTTATCTGATAGAGTTTTAAATTTTATTTGCTGTGTGAGTGTGTGCGCGCGCGCGCGCGTGCGCACATGTGAATGCACATGCCATGACATATGGAAGACAGAGGGCAGTTCTGTGGGGTCTGTTCTCTTCATCCTCCTTTACGTGGGTTCACTAGGCTTGCAAGGCAAACCTTTACCCACTGAACCACCTCACCAACCCAGCTTGCAACTCTTCATAGTGTCAACATCTCTCTCTTGGGCATGTTCCAAGAATATCTCCTTGGAAGATACACATCAGGCTACTTTCTGTTTCAGGACATATTATAATAACATCTTTTTCTTCAGAAGTGTCTTTTAGTTATCATTTTATAAATTACCAGTTAAGAGATGACCAAGTAGGGATGATCGTTGTGTAGGGCACTGGTTTGGCACTCACCCTGACAAGCACCATCATTTGTTAGTGTTAGGTAGACGAACACAATATTAATATGTCTTACTCTCCATATCTGCTTAGATTCCATCTTTGAACAGCAGCAGCATGCGCAGCAAAATCTAGATACCATGGTATCTGGGTTTTTTGACTCCCAAGTTCAGAACAGCTTACAGCTAGTGAATATATAATTAAGTGTCTTTAGTTATTGAGTTCAGAATTCAAGAAATGCCCCACACTGAAAATTGTTGACAAGGGTATGTAGTAAACACAGGCTTTAAAGCTCTTCTCTAGTCCTGTTGTGGGAGCTGGAAGGTTGCTTGTCACAGGTATTGTTCTGGGCACCCAGAAAGTATAATAGTTCCTGTGGATTTATTTTCTGTGCCTTCACTTACTCAATTAGCTGTGATATGAAAATATTAAAAGGGGGCCAGAGGGTGCTTCAGCAGAGTCCCCAGAACCCACACAGTGGAAGGAGAGAACCAGTTCTACAGTTGTTCTCTGACTGTGACACATGTGCCATGGCTTGTATGTATATACACACACAATAAAATGGAACAAGAAATACATTAAAAAGAAAATTATAGTTGGGTGTGGTGGCACATGCCTTTAATCCAATCACTTGAGAGGCAGAGGCAGGTGGATCTCTGTGAGTTCGAGGCCAGCCTGGTCTACAGAAAAAATTCTAGGACAGCCAGGGCTACACAGAGAAACCCTCTCTTGAAAAAGAAAACAAACAAAAATTATGGAAGTAATTAGTAAGTTTTAAGTTGTATGCTAGATGTGTGTTATAATGCCTGAAACCTGAATCATCCCTTTATTTAGTATGTCCATGCTCCCCATCCATTTTAAGGGCAGAAGGAATATATATTCCCATAACTTGCATTATAGTACATTGTAATAACTCCTCTGTTCTTGTGGTTAATCTCTTGGTGTGTCAATTTATAAATTAATTATAAATTTATAAATTAATCATAATGTGCTAGGGGTGGGGTGGGGTGGGGGGGTGGGAGTTTCAGTACAATCTACAATATCATGTATCCACTTGTGGTCTATAAATATCTACCATGTGACTAAAGAGAGTGCTAACACATCACAGAAACAAAGCATGAATTTAGATGTGGTGCCCAAGACATAAGGCAGACTTTTTAATTTCTAAGACAGCTATAACCACAGAGTAATCCAATGGAGGTTTCCGGCTATGTCTAATTTAGAATATATACTACTGCATATATTTGTAATACCAGCCTTCTGGAGGCCAAGGAACTAGAATTGCCACATAGGTTCAAGGCCAGCCTGGACTACATAACTAGATTCTCAAAACAAACAACAAACCAATATGTCCATTTTTTTAATGAAATTTGAGCCAAGTATGGTGGTATATACCTTTAATCCTAACGTTCAGGCAGATCTCTTAGTTGAAGGCCAGCCTAGTATACATAATGAGTTCTAGGCCAGTGATGCTACATAGTGAGACCCTGTCTCAAAAAATAAAATAAATTTGAGATACTTGGCCACCAACTCTACATGGAAGGAAATAACCCACTCTCTCAGGTTCTGACCCCTACATGGCACAAATAAACACACACATACATGTGTGCACATGCATGCAAAAGATAATTTTTTCATGTAAATTTGAAAGTACAGAGGAAATGAAAGCTTTTTCCTTCTTTTTCTAAATTTATTTTTTTTAAATGTGCATTGGTGTTTTGTCTGCGTGTATGTCTCTGTGAGGGTGTCAGATCTTGGAATTGCAGATGGTTGTGAGCTGCCATGTGGGTGCTGGGAATTGAACTCAGATCCTCTGGAAGAACAGCCAATGCTCTTAACTGATGAGCCATCTCTCCAGTCCTAAAGCTTTTTCTACAACTAAATGAAATATAGTCCCTTTTTTTTCTGTGGTGAGAGGTAAAACAAGGTCTTACTTCGTTTCCTCGTGTGGCCTTGAACTCCCTGAATAGCTCAGGCCAACCTTGAATTCAGTAGTAATTCTCCTGTCTCTCTCCCCTAAGTACTGTGCTTACAGGCTTAAGCCACCGTGCCCTGTGGAATAACCCTTTGGGATAGTTGTACATTCATATATTTGATTGTATGCCAGTTGGTAGGAAGATACATTAAGAAATATGTTTGGGGCTGGAGAGATGGCTCGGTGGTTAAGAGTACCGACTGCTCTTCCGGAGGTCCTGAGTTCAATTCCCAGCAACCACATGGTGGCTCACAACCACCCATAGTGAGATCTAGTGCCCTCTTCTGGACTGCAAGGACACATGCATGCAGAACACTGTATACATAATAAATAAATCTTTAAAAAAAAAAAAAAGAAAAGAAATATGTTTGGAACGGGAGGTAATCCCAGCACTTGAGAGGCAGAGGCAGGCAGATCTCTGAGTTCCAGGACAGCCAGTGATAGACAGAGAGACCCTGTCTAGAAGAAAGAAAGGAAGAGGGCGGGGAGGAAGATTGGAAGGACCAGTGAGATGGCTCAGTGGGTAAAGTTTGTTCTTGCCACTGGGACTAATGACTTAAGTTCAAACCCCAGAATCTACATGGTAGATAGAGAGCACCAGCTCCAACTTCTCTTTACAGGCCATTGGCATGCACCTCCCCCACCCCCTACAGTAAATAAATAATCGTAATCTTAAAAGTAGAGGGGCTAAAAAGGTTGCTCAGTGGTTAAAAGCACTAGATGCTCTTCCATAGGACCTGGATTCAGTTTCCAGCTCCCACATGATGGCTCACAATCTTCTATAACTCTAATCCCAGGACATTCTGATGCCCTCTTCTGACCTTCAAAGGCACTGTACACATACAGTTCGCAGGCATACACATACAAGCAAAATATACACATAAAATGAAAATAAAAATTATAATTAAAAAAAAAAGGTTGGTAACAGGTTAAAGCGGAATCTGTGAGAAGGTATTGGTAAAGAATTTGAGTTGGGGGCACTGGAGAGATGCCTCAGAGATTAAGAACACTGGTTGCTTTTCCAGAGGACTTGGGTTCAATTCCCAACACCCACATGGCAGCTCACAACTACCTATATTTCCAGCTCTAGGGGATGGAGCACCCTCCCAGACATACATGTAGGCAAAACAATAACGCACATAAAATTAAATTGTTTTAAAAAGAATTTGAGTTGTGAGATAAGCCTTCTTGTAGGGCTGATAGCTTAAGAGATGAAAATAACTAACTGGCCGTGGTAATTTAGTGTGGTACTTTAATCAACCAGCTGTGCTCAACAGGTTCCATTCGTCAGCACATTGGTAGGGACCAGCTACTCTGAATCTTTGAGACCTACCTATGATGAATGGGAGGACAAAGAAGATGACTATTTTACAAGATATATCATAACTCTTGTTTTTTCACTTTCTGAACCACTGTATAGTGCACCTGGAAGCGGCCCCATGTTCAGACCAACCACAGTGGCCGTAGATGAAGATGGTGGTGATGAGGATAAAGACGAGTCGTCCGCAAACAGTGGCGCAAGTGCTGTCTCTTCTTGTGGCCTTGGACCTGACTTCCCCACAGACAAAGGGGGCTCCTTTACTGCAGTACAGATCACCAGTAGCACTGGACTGGCACAGGCTTCTGGGTCGGCCTCCCAAGGTATCAGCTTTGGCATTAAGAATAATCTGGGGCCCCCACTGCAGAAATTGGGAGTTTCGTTTTCCTTTGCCAAAAAGGCTCCCGTCAAACTTGAATCGATAGCATCTGTTTTCAAGGACCATGCAGAGGAAGGGACCTCTGAAGATGGAACAAAAGCTGATGAGAAGAGTTCTGACCAAGGGGTGCAGAAGGTGGGAGATACTGAAGGGAGTGGAAATCTTGATGGAAAGAAAGAAGATGAAGATCCTCCAGATGGAGGGTCCCTTGCCTCAACACTGTCCAAGTTAAAAAGGATGAAGCGGGAAGAAGGAACCGGAGCTACAGAGCCAGAATATTACCACTACATCCCCCCAGCACACTGCAAAGTCAAACCTAATTTTCCCTTCTTACTCTTTATGAGAGCCAGTGAACAAATGGAAGGTGATCATAGTACACACTCAAAGAATGTTGCAGACAACAAAAAAAGCAATTCTCCCAAGCCTAAAGGTTGCAGTAAGGCAGCAGCAAGCCATGGAGCAGAAAAGACAGTTAGTGAAGTCTCTGAGCCACAAAAGGAAACCACTGTGGCTGAGCCTTCAGAACCTGGAGACAAAACTGAGACGAAGAAGGGCTCAGGAGGGGTTATAGGTGAGCAAAGTATGGAGAGTCAGGAGACTTCAGAGAGCCAGATGCATGAATCCAATCCGAAAGAAGTTTCTCAGGCCACCTCTGCAGCAATAGCAGGCCAAGGACCCAAACATCCCACTGGTCCGTTCTTTCCTGTGTTGAGCAAGGATGAGAGCACTGCCCTCCAGTGGCCATCGGAACTATTAATTTTCACCAAAGCAGAACCCTCCGTCTCCTACAGTTGTAACCCCTTATACTTTGACTTTAAACTTTCCAGAAACAGAGATGCCAGAGCTAAAGGGACAGAAAAACCAAAAGATGGTGCAGGCTCCTCAAAGGATCTCCTCCAGGGCCTTGATCCTAGAGAGCCGAGTAGAAGCAAGGACGGGGACCAGGATGTAGTGCCCTCCTCAGAAGGCAGAGGGGATGAACCTGCTTCAGGGGCTGCCTGTAGCAGCCTGAACAAGCAGGAGCCTGGTGGTAGCCATGGGTCAGAGACTGAAGACACAGGAAGAAGCCATCCTAGCAAGAAAGAACCATCAGGCAAGTCCCACAGACACAAAAAGAAAAAGAAACACAAAAAATCCAGTAAACACAAACGGAAACACAAGGCAGACCTGGAAGAGAAAAGTTCTAAGGCAGAGTCTGGAGAGAAATCTAAGAAGCGCAAAAAACGAAAACGAAAGAAGAACAAGTCATCAGCCCCACCTGATTCTGAACGAGGACCCAAACCGGAACCCCCTGGGAGTGGTAGCCCTGCACCACCAAGAAGACGCCGCCGTGCTCAAGATGATTCCCAGCGACGGTCCCTTCCTGCTGAAGAAGGAAACAGCGGCAGGAAGGATGATGGGGGAGGTGGGAGCAGTTCCCAAGAGCACAGTGGAAGGAAACACAAAGGGGAGCCTCCGGCCTCCTCCTGCCACCGGAGAGCTGGCGGCAAACATAGCGGCCGCTCCAGCCATCGGAGCCAGCCCAGCAGTGGGGATGAGGAGAGTGATGAGGCCTCTTCTCACAGGCTGCACCAGCCGTCTCCATCTCAGTACAGTGAGGAGGAGGAGGAAGAGGAGGAGGAGGAGGAAGAGGAAGACTCGGGCAGCGAGCATTCTCGTAGCCGCTCTCGATCTGGCCGTCGCCATTCCTCACACCGATCCTCCCGGCGTTCTTACTCGAGCAGCTCGGATGCTTCCTCAGACCAGAGCTGCTACAGTCGACAGCACAGCTACTCTGACGACAGCTACAGTGACTATAGCGACCGATCCCGAAGGCACTCCAAGCGCTCTCATGATTCAGATGATTCAGACTATGCCAGCTCCAAACACAGGTCCAAACGACACAAATACTCATCCTCCGATGATGACTATAGCCTCAGTTGCAGCCAGTCCCGGAGCCGATCTCGGAGTCACACTAGGGAGCGCTCAAGATCCCGGGGCCGAAGCCGCAGCAGCAGCTGTAGTCGCAGCCGAAGCAAGAGGAGAAGTCGCAGCACCACAGCCCACAGCTGGCAGCGGAGCCGGAGCTACAGCCGGGACCGCAGCCGCAGCACCAGGAGTCCTTCCCAGAGGTCAGGCTCCAGGAAGGGGTCGTGGGGTCATGAGAGCCCGGAGGAGAGGCGCTCTGGCCGACGGGACTTCATTCGCTCAAAGATCTACCGCTCTCAGTCTCCCCACTATTTCCGATCAGGTCGGGGGGAAGGACCTGGGAAGAAAGATGATGGCCGAGGAGATGACAGTAAGGGAGCAGGCCTGCCCTCCCAGAACAGCAGTACCGGCACAGGAAGTGACTGCAGCCCTGAAGATAAGAACTCTGTCACTGCCCGGCTGCTGCTAGAGAAGATCCAGTCCAGGAGAGTGGAGAGGAAACCCAATATGTGTGAGGAGGTGCTGGCCACCCCTAATAAGGCTGGGCTCAAATACAAGAACCCCCCACAAGGTTACTTTGGGCCTAAGCTCCCCCCTTCTCTTGGTAATAAGCCTGTCCTTCCACTGATAGGGAAGCTTCCAGCTACCCGGAAGCCCAGTAAGAAATGTGAAGAGTCTAGCTTGGAAAGGGGTGAAGAGCAGGAGCAGTCTGAGCCAGAAGAAGAGTCCCCAGGGAGTAGTGATGCTCCATTTGGGCATCAGTTCTCAGAGGCAACAGGTGGTCCCTTATCAGACCCTCCTCCGGAAGAGCCAAAGTCTGAAGAAGCTACTGCTGATCACTCTGCGGCTCCGCTAGGCACCCCAGCACACACTGACTGCTACCC
The DNA here is from genome assembly GCF_049852395.1 of Peromyscus maniculatus bairdii. NCBI lineage: Eukaryota > Metazoa > Chordata > Mammalia > Rodentia > Cricetidae > Peromyscus > Peromyscus maniculatus. The sequence continues at coordinate 89,625,424 of NC_134859.1, read as the reverse complement.
TGGGGATCCAGCCATCTCCCATAACTACCTCCCTGACCCCAGTGATGGAGATACCCTGGAGTCTCTGGATAGTGGCAGTCAACCAGGCCCTGTGGAATCCAGCTTGCTACCTATAGCCCCAGACCTTGAGCACTTCCCCAGTTACGCACCTCCCAGTGGAGAACCTAGTGTTGAGTCGACAGATGGGACTGAGGATGCTTCCTTGGCTCCTCTCGAGAGCCAGCCCATCACCTTCACCCCTGAGGAGATGGAGAAGTACAGCAAGCTCCAGCAGGCTGCACAGCAGCACATCCAGCAGCAGCTTCTGGCCAAACAAGTAAAGGCCTTTCCAACCTCAGCAGCCCTGGCCCCAGCCACACCAGCCCTGCAGCCGATTCACATTCAGCAGCCAGCCACAGCCTCTGCCACCTCCATCACAACTGTTCAGCATGCCATCCTACAGCACCATGCTGCGGCTGCTGCCGCTGCCATTGGCATTCACCCTCATCCTCACCCCCAGCCACTTGCCCAAGTACATCATATTCCCCAGCCCCATCTGACCCCTATTTCCTTGTCCCATCTCACTCACTCGATCATCCCTGGCCACCCTGCCACCTTTCTTGCTAGCCACCCTATCCATATAATCCCTGCTTCAGCCATCCATCCCGGGCCCTTCACTTTCCACCCTGTCCCACACGCTGCCCTCTACCCTACCCTGCTTGCACCACGGCCTGCTGCAGCAGCTGCCACTGCCCTCCATCTTCACCCTCTTCTTCACCCCATCTTCTCAGGTCAGGACCTGCAGCACCCTCCCAGCCATGGTACTTGAGTTGGAATTTGTAAGCTTCAGTTGGGCTAGGGAAGGTGACCTATTCTTCCCTGGGGGTGTTGAGCCATTTATTCCAGCAAGTCAAAGCTGGAATGGGCAGTGTCTTGACAGCCAAAGAAATGAGTTTTGGCTTGCAGGGATGGCTTTAGATTCGAGGTTTGCTTTGGGTTTACTATCAGGGATATTTTCCCCTTTCTATTAGTTCCTCCCTCCCTTGTTTCTACGCGAGGGAACACCAGTAAGTGCTACCCACACTCCTCTGCAGCAGACTGTCAAGTATAGATACTTCCTGCCTCCCTCTACTTTCTAGTCCTCTGCTCTTCCCTCTGTAAGTTTAAAACATTTTCCTCCTCTGATGGGTTGTCACCAAAGCACCTGCCTGCCCTGGGCCCATCTGGCCTTGCCCTCCTCAGTGCCATGAGGAAAGCCAGGCTGTCTCTTCAGCGGTGGAAACTCCGCCACTTTGGGCAGTGTCTTTGAACAGCATTTGGTGACATCATCCCAGGTGAGGTGGAAGAGGGAGTCTAACCTAGAACCAAAAGCAACTCAGGCTGCAATTTAATTACTTTCCTTACAAACGGAGCCGCGCATTGGGCACTACTGTCCTCATTGCCCCTCGTCTCAGAAGAGGCATCTACATATCCCAGAAAAGAAGATCCTATCATGAGTAGAAGCTATGCGGAACAGAGAGTCACCATGTGCTTCCCAGAAAGGAGCTCATGTCCGGAGGGTATATTTTCTTCTGTTATGTTGATGTTTTTCTTCTTAATTTATAGGATTTTTTAATGTAAAATTGCACTGAACTCTATAAACGTAAATGCTGCTTTTTGTAGCCCATATTAAAAAGGTTCCGTATTTGTAGTATACTGCAATAATATTTTTTACATCCAGCTCTTTAAGTGATCCTTGTTCTGGTGGCTTTCTGTAAATATGTTTGCCCTAGTTGAATTAAGAAACTTTAAAGGTTATAAAGTTAAAAAAAAAAATAAAGTATTTGTTTTCTGCTAGATGCAAAAATGACTAAGCATGTATATTTTATCAAGCTCCTGTATTTTTTGAAGTTATGAACTATAAAAATGTTATGTTTTGTTTTTGTTTTTTTTTGCTGGGACAAGTGTTAAGTAATTTGCAGTAATTGGTTCATCCTGCACTGGGATTTTTGAGATAATGGGCAGCAAGCAGCTGCAGGCATCAGGAGGATGCTCAGTTTCAGTGGTCTCCCTGATATGCTTTGTTATACAGAGAAACAGTGGACTCCGTGAGAAGGGGAAGATTGATTCAACAGCTTTATTCTCTGGCAGCAGTGACACTCGGTGATTGTCTGAGAGAGGTCCCTGGGTTCCCCTTGGGACCTGGTTCCGGACAGTCTGTTTGCCTTCCTAGTATTTAGCCCCCTCTGACAATTTTTTTAATGTGCCTTTTGGGTTGGCTAGAAACTAAAATAGAAGTAGACCAGAGGATAATACATAGAGTTGGGACAGTTTTCTCCTCCTGTTGGGAGGTGAGCGCGTTTACAGGGACTTGGAGGTCTTTGGCTTCGCGGTTGTGTGCCGTCTGCCCAGCTCGGTTTCAGCAGTAGAGGCTCCTTTTTCTTTTCTCCCGTGACACTGACCAGAAGTGCATCAGTCCCTCTTCCCTCTTGCCTTCCCTTCACCCAGGCTCTCAGCCCTAGGTACCACTCTGACCCAAAGGTGCTTGTCATGCAGGTCTCATCTCCTCTGTTGTTAGTGTTCTTCTTGGGACTAGAACTGGGTAAGCAGTCAGCTGACAAGGTGAACAACCCGACTTGCCTCGGCCAAGCTTCTCTAGTCATGCTCTCTAGAGTCCCCAGAAGGGAGAGGTTTTGAGTTTGTGAGAAGCAGGTGCTGGGCGAACGAGGCGCTTGGCTGGGCCCTCCTGCCTGCTCGGGCCTCGCCTGGTTCAGAAGTCTCACTTTTTGGATAACCAGCCCTGGAACAATGAAATCATGGATTTGAAGTGAAGGGACTCACTTTCCTTGCTTTCAGCCCATGTAAATATTGAAACAAACAATACAGTGTTAACATTTTTGTGCTGCTTCCCGTTAGGTTGTAGATGGCGCTGCACTCTGGCCGCCTCTGCCTTCCTGGAGGCAGTTCTCTTTAACTTCCAGAATAGTAGTTTTAAAACTTCAGAAAAAGGAAAAACAAAATAACCTATCCTTACTTACAAGCATAACAGATTGTATTTAACTTTATCACATATGATAGAGATATATATGCTGTAAAATGAGGGAAGGAACTTTCTAATAAACCAATGCTTTGTGGAAAATTAGCAGAGTCCGTTGTCATTGTTCCCACTTCCACTCAGGCTGGGGCAGGTTGGAGATGTGGGTTATAAACAGTGTCTTGTTGGAAGTAATTAAATAATAGATCCTTCTAAACCAGGTGGAGATACTTGGCATTGTGCTTCTGTGAGCTTGGGTTGCCTGAGGGTCTGGAGAGTTGACCTCCAGGGGAAGACGGGCGTGTTCTGCCCAGTCGTAGCCAGATGACTGCCATGTGCACTTCTTTAAGAGGAACAGAATTACAAGATTCCTCTGGCCTTTGCCCTCCAGGTATAACTGAATTACCAGGCTTGAATTACTGTCCTCAGCCCCTGACCACCTCACACCAGGAAGTCACCTCAGGAGAGCCTGGGAAGCTGGCTTGGAAGGTGTGCGCAGTGACAGTTTTCCTCTTCCTCAGCCTTTCAGAGTTGGGTGGTGGCTGTCTCCTCCCTTTTATGTAGTTGTGTGATCTCTGCCGCAGAAAAGCTGAGTGCTCAGAACTGTTTGAAATGGTGAAGCTCTGTGTTCTGAGAAAGGACGTTAGAGTGAAAAGGGCCGGGGAGTTAGCTCGGTGGTTAAGAGCGCCTGTTGTTACAGAGGACCGGCTTCAGTTCCTAGCACCCACATGGAGGCTCACCACCGCCTCGGGCTTCAGGCATACACCCATGTGGTACACGGACATACTTGCATGCAGAACACTCATACACATAAAAACTGTAAATATAAATCTTTTTTTTTTTTTAATGAAGTGAATTTCTGAGAGCAAGGAAGGCAGCAAGCAGAAGAGACGGCTGCATAGCCTGTGCTGTGTGAAGTCTGCCTGCCTGGGTAGCCTGTGCTGTGTGAAGTCAGTCTGCCTGCCTGGGTAGCCTGCGCTGTGTAAAGTCAGTCTGCCTGCCTGGGTAGCCTGTGCTGTGTGAAGTCAGTCTGCCTAGGTAGCCTGTGCTGTGTGAAGTCAGTCTGCCTAGGTAGCCTGTGCTGTGTGAAGTCAGTCTGCCTAGGTAGCCTGTGCTGTGTGAAGTCTGCCTGCCTGCCTGGGTAGCCTGTGCTGTGTGAAGTCAGTCTGCCTGCCTGGGTAGCCTGTGCTGTGTGAAGTCTGCCTGCCTGGGTAGCCTGTGCTGTGTGAAGTCAGTCTGCCTGGGTAGCCTGTGCTGTGTGAAGTCTGCCTGCCTGGGTAGCCTGTGCTGTGTGAAGTCTGCCTGCCTGGGTAGCCTGTGCTGTGTGAAGTCAGTCTGCCTGCCTGGGTAGCCTGTGCTGTGTGAAGTCTGCCTCCCTGGGTAGCCTGCGCTGTGTGAAGTCAACTGTTTTGTTCTGATCAGGGCTCAGCCATCTAGGCTTGAGACATGGAAGTACTCCCTCTTTTACTCCCTCGATGACTAATCCAGACCTTGTCAACCATTTCTATTCTTGTTGCCACAGAAAATTCCACCTCACCCATACCAGCTCCTATCTGATGATTGCAGCATTTTCCTGGCTGACTTCCCTGACTAGGATCTAACACTGCCCCAAGTACGTTTATCAGCTTTTCAGAACCCAAGTACCATTCATTTTATATTCACTGTGTCCAGTATAATTGTGAGCTCTGAGAAGATAAGCTAATTCTTATAGCTCCTTTAAAACAAACAAAACTTCAGGCATTCTCTGTTACCTTGCTCAATGCCAAACCATGATAGAAGCTTGACGGTTGCTGACTAAATGAAGCCGAAACAGAGGTAGGTTTATTGAGGGATTTTGGGACCTCAGACTGATAGAATAAGAAAGTGAGAATATTACCAGTCCTCAATCCACTTTCAGCAGGGAGATAACCCAGTTCTGACACCAAAGGAAGGCAGTCTGCAGTCCTCTCCCTGGCCCAGATCTTACCTTCCCTCCTCGGGCTTCTGCTTTTAATGACTGTCATAGTCCACCAGCTAACTAACTGGGGACCAAACCTTTGGATTACCTTTGGCCACTTCAACTCCTGATTCTGTCCTTAGCTCCTGTTTCTTTCTTGGTTTTTGGAGACAGAGCGTTGCTGTGTAGCCTTGGATGGCCTTGGTGACTTGCTGTATGGCCCAAGCTAACCTCAGACTTGATGTATCTGTCTTCTTCCTGCCTCATCCTGCTGGGTTATAGTCTTGTGTCACTGTGCCCATCTCTGCTGTCTCTTTCTTCCCACCAGTACCTGGTTCAGGCATCACCACCTTTAACCCAGAATGCTGACCCACTCAGCTGGTCTTTCCACAATGCCCCTTCTCCAGTCTGTTGTGGCCACAGGCAGCCAGTGTCATATTCTAAATTGGAGCACAGTTCATCATTGACTCTCTGTCTTAGGGTTTCTACTCCTTCAATGAAACACCATGACGAAAGCAACTTGGGGAGGAATGGGGTTTTTAAGTTTAGACATCACAGTTCATCATCAAAGGAAGTCAGAGCAGGGACCTGGAGGCAGGAGCTGATGCAGAGGCCATGGAGGGGTGCTGTTTACTGGCTTGCTCAACCTGCTTTCTTAGAGAACCCAGGACCACAAGCCCAGGGATGGCACCGCCCACAATGGGCTGGGCCCTTCCTCGTCAATCACTATTAAGAAAAAGCCTTACAGGCCTTCCTGCAACCTGATCTTATAGATGCATATTATATTCTTTTGTTTGGTTGGTGTTTTGGTTTGTTTGTTTTTCAAGACAGGGTTTCTCCATATAGCCCTGTGTAGCAAGAATCTTAGAAGGTCTTATTAATAAAATCAAAGCTGAGCCAGGTATTGGGGTGAATGCTGGAAAATCAGAGAGACAGAACAAGCCACAGCTAACGTCACCTGGCCAACTTCTCAGCTGATCCTGTTTCCTCAGACTGGAAGCCTCTGTGTCCTCATATCCGAATGGCTCTCAGCTGAACTGTGCTGCTCAAAACCTAAAAGCTTGAATGCTTAACCAGCCAAATGCTTCTAGTTTCTGGTCCTCACACCTTATATATACCTTTCTGCTTTCTACCATCACTCGCTTTCTGGGATTAAAGGCGTGAGTCACCATGCTTGGCTGTATCCATGAACAGATGGATTTCTGCCTCTGGAATGCTAGGATTAAAGGCATGTGCTACCACTGCCTATCCTAAGTATCTAGTGGCTTTTCTGTTCTCTGACCCCAGATAAGTTTATTTATTAGGGTACACAATATTCTGGGGAACACAATACCACCACAGCCCTGGCTGTTCTGGAATTGGCTGTGTAGACCAGGCTGGACTCTGCCTGGTTCTGCCTCCCCAGTACTGGGGTTAAAGGTGTGTACCACCACCACCTGGCTTGGAGGCATTTTCTCAGTTGAGGTTCCCTCCTCTTAGATGACTTTAGTCTATGTAAAGTTGACATAAAACTAGCCATCACAATCTCTTCTTAATTTATTTTGTGTTTGAATGCTAGCAAGCATGTGGAGGTCAGAGGAGTTGGTCTCTTAGGACCTTGTACAACCTGAGGATGGGATGCACATCGTTAAGCTTGAAAGCAATTGCCTCTTCCCCTATTGAGCTAACTTGCTAAAACTGACGATTTGATCTCTTACTAACTTTTAAAATCTTTAGACAGCTGGACATGTTGACACACACCTTTAATCCTAGCACAAGGAGACAAAGGCAGGCAGATCTCTTGAATTCCAGACCAAACTGGTCTACACATCAAGACCCTGTCTCAAAACCAAAATGAAAAATCTTTAGGATTCTCCACCTCCGATGGGCCAAAGTTCAAATTCCTTTAGTGTGGCATTCAAGTACCCTCCAGTGATCTGAGTCCCTGCCTGCCTTTCCTGCCCTCATGCCCACCTGCCCCTTTACCCTTCAATAGACACCCTTCACTTAGCCCTCTACGAACCTTTCCTCATTCCTGACCTCTCTCCTGCCCTGGTTGCTTGCACTGTTGCCAGCATCAGCAGGACAAGGGAACCTGGGTTTGAATCCTACTTGTATTGCCCGTTGACATTCTCCATTTTACCCAGAACTCTGCCCTTATGGCATAGTCCTAGTATATCCGTTTCATAGAGTTGCTTCCTCATTTCTGTTTCCCAAGGTCACTTGCTGTCACCCGGTGGCAGTCCTGAGTGTCCTGGGCTTTGCTGTCTCTGGACTAAGTTGAGGATCCTTGACTGTTGTCTTTGTAGCTTCTATACATCAAACAGGAAGGAAGCACTTTTTTAAAACTAGTGCGTGGGAGCTGGATGTGGTGGCACACATCTTTAATCGAAGCACTCAGGAGAAAGAAGTAAGTGGATCTCTTGGGAGTTTGAGGCCAGCCTGGTCTACAGAGCTATTTCCAGGACAGCCAGGGCTACATGGTGAAAAAAACAAGACAAAACTCCTGTGCATGGGACTAGAGAAACGGTTCAGCAGTTAAGAGCATTTACCACCTTTGCAGAGGACCCAGGTTCAGTTGCCTACATCCATGTCACAACTGCTTGTAACTCCAGTTCCAGGAGTTCCAAAACCCTCTTGCCTTCATGGGCACTTGACACACTGATGAAGATAAGCACACACACATGAAGAACACAGTTAACAATAACAAAAAAAAAAAAAAATCTTGGTGGTGCATGATTTTTTAATTCCAGCACTTGGGAAGCAGAGGCTGGCAGATCTCTTGAGTTGAGATTAACCTGGTCTACACAGTAAGTTCCAGGTTTACACAAAGAAATCCTGTCCTTTTTGTTTGTTTGTTTGTTTTGTTTTTCAAGACAGGGTTTCTCTGTATAGTTTTGTGCCTTTCCTGGAACTCACCTTGTAGCCCCACAGAGATCTGCCTGGCTCTGCCTCCCGAGTGCTGGGATTAAAGGCGTGAGCCACCACCGCCCGGCGAAATCCTGTCTTGAAAAACAAAACAGGCTGGAGAGACGGCTCAGAGGTTAAGAGCACTGACTGCTCTTCCAGAGGTCCTGGGTTCAATTCCCAGCACCCACAAGGTGGCTCACAACTATCTATGATATCTATATGAGATCTGATGCCCTCTTCTGGCATGCAGGCAGAACACTATACATAATAAATCTTTTTTGAAAAAGTTTTTTTAAAAAGCCAGGCAGTGGCGCACGTCTTTAATCCCAGCACTTGGGAGGCAGAGCCAGGCAGCTCTCTGAGTTCAAGGCCAGCCTGGTCTACATAGTGAGATCCAAGACAGGCACCAAAAACTACACAGAGAAACCCTGTCTCAGAAAAAAAAAAAAAGTTTGAAAAAAAAAAAAACTATTCTAGCACATAAACTAGGGTTAGTGATGGAATTCCTGTAATATCAGCACTCCAGAAATGGGGGCAGGAAGACCAAAAGTTTAAGGGCAGCCTGGGCTGAATGAGACCCTGATTTAAAAAGAGGCCCAAGAAGGGATGTCGTGGGTGGAAAATAAGCCCAGTGAGAAGGCCCAATGCGCAAAGGCATTTGGCTGCCAAACCCGATGCCTGGAGGTCAGTTCCTGAGACCCACATGGTAGAAGAAAAGTCCTACTCCCTACCTCCACACTCATGCTTCAGTACACAAGCCCACACTCACACACACAGTAGATTTTAGACTGTTTTTGAAGAAGAAAAAAGCAGGTGGTAATGCAGGCCTTTAATCCCAGCACTCGGGAGGCAGAGGCAGCCAGACGTCTGTGAGTTCAAGGCCAGCCTGGTCTACAGAGTGAATTCCAGGACAGCCAGGGCTACACAGAGAAACCCTGTCTCGAAAAACCAAAACAAAACAAAATTAAAGCAAAACAACTACAATGTGATGTGAGTTGATATAATTAGGCTACCCCGAATACAACAGCAATGCAGGAACTACTCAGTTGGGAACAGTGGGAAGGCAGAGCATCAGCACAGAGAGGCCTTGTTAAGGATTCATTCTGATGTGTGCATTGCATACTTACCATGAATTTGGCACTGAGAACACACCAGTGAAGAAAGCCCTGAATAAAATCCAAGGAGCTTTTTGCTTAGTGAAGGATAAAAATTTTAGCTATTTGCTGAGGTAATGAAGTATGAGAGGAAGGGGGGGGATTAAAAGGACTTCAAAAGTGGGGTAGGGTGGCCAAGTAAGATAAGGCAGTGGTTAATTTAATCAGAAATAAAGATCAAGCCCGGGGTACATGGCTCAGTAATAGAGCACTTGTCTTATATGTGTGAGGCTATTCCTAGTACTGCGAGCGGGGGGGGGGGGGGGGGGGGGGGGGGGGGGGGGGTTGGGGGGAAGTGAGGGAATACAGACTAAAAGGGGGGTGTGGCTATGATCCTTTACTCCTTTGCTTTGGGGCCAAGGCATGCAAGACCACAGGGCGTGGTGCCCTTCTGCTTCCCTGGTCCACAGAAAAGGACCCTTCTACCAGAATCGGGCCCTTCCCGCTCTCGCTCTTCACTTCTTCCACTCTTCAGGAAGACTTCAGCACCACCACACACTGGGCCTCTAGCTAGGCCCTGGGACGGCAGAAAGGACCCTTGCTCTCAAAGGATTCAAATACTCAATCCAGTAAAAGGATTGTCGCGGCCATCCAGTGCTGTACCCGTGTGTGTGGCAAGATGCCAACCGGAGGACACCATCCAGAATCAATTCTTCTTTTGCTTGTCTCTTTGTTTTTCAAGACAGGGTTTCTCTGTGTAGCCCTGACTGTCCTGGAGCTTGATTTGTAGACCAGGCTGGCCCGGAACTCACAGAGATCCTCCGGTCTCTGCCTCCTGAGAGCTGGGACTAAAGGCATGTGACGCCACCACTCGGCTCAGAATCAGTTGTTTATGTTTAGATACCAGCTGTCACCCGAGAAGGAGTGACGCTGTCCACTTGAACAGCTGGTGCTTCATTTCAGGGCTGTGAACAGCACACCCTGGGATGATGTCATTTTAGCCCCATCTCCTCCCCACTTAGGCCAAGATCCATTCACCACCTTTCCCCGATATTGAAGGCTCCGTGTGGCCACACAAAGACTTGATTCGAGGTGAAGAAGTCGGGAACTGATGGACCCCAATACTGCTGGCTGAGGCTGTCCAAAGGCTGCGGGAGGAGGAAGTGGATAAACACCATACTCAGAATGATGGCCACCTCAGGTCTTATCAGGAGACAGCAGCTTCCTCAATCCTTCCTCCATCTCTGGCCAAGTCATAGTGTTCAAGGGCAGGACAGTTAAGTGGGGGAGGAAAGAGCTGTTCAGCTCTGGGCCGTGGTGAAGTAGAACAGACCAGTTCACAGTCGCACTGTCCCAGGCAGCAGGGGACAGGGGTTGGCCTGGCATGGTGACATGGAGACTGTGACGGGGAGATGGAAAGGGTTTTCAAAGACGGGCAGTGGTGGCGCACACCTTTAATCCCAGAGCTCGGGAGGCAGAAGCAGGTGGGTCTCTCAGTTCAAGGCCAGCCTTGGTCTACAGAGTGAGTTCCAGGACAGCCAAGGCTAAATGGAGAAACCCTGTCTCCAAAACCAAAAACAAGGCCAGGTAGTGGTGGTGCACACCTTTAATCCCAGCACTCAGGAGGCAAAGCCAGGCAGATCTCTGTGAGTTTGAGGCCAGCCTGGTCTACAGAGTGAGTTCCAGGACAGGCTCCAAAGCTACACAGAGAAACCCTGTCTCGAAAAACCAAAATAAATGAATAAATAAACAAATAAACAAATAAATAAATAAATAAGAAGAAAAACAGGATTTCAAGGGGTGCATCCATGAAGCAGGCTTGGAGATGAGCTATTCTAGAAAAAAAAGGGTGAGCAATGGCTTTCAGCACTAAGATCCATCCCCAGAGTGGCCCCTCCCCCTTTCTGGTAATCCTACAGACCATGCCAGTTAGGGGTTATTGCCCTCCACCATGCCTGCTGCTCAGCAGTTACTTTGGGTTCCAGTTTGATAAGCCGAAACTTCCTGTGGTGGGAACTTTAGGGAAGAGGAAAGAGCTGACCCATTCCTGTTTAGGAGGTTTGGGGAGGAGGATGGCTAGAGCTTCGTGTACATGGCATGCCCTGTGGCTCCTGCAGTGGACACCACTGTTCTTGGGACCTAGTCCTGCTCCTCCAGCCTGGGCCTTGAACCTGGACCCTGTGACGCTCACCATCTATGCAGGCCCCAATGGCAGCCACTTTGGATTTTCTGTGGACTTTCACAAGGACAACCATGGGAGGTGAGTACCAGGGGAAAAACAGGTGTTGAGAGAAGACTGCCTCCGATCATTGCCTCTGTGGCCTCTCCTTCCCTAGCTGAGCCAGGTGCAGTCTAGTGTCTGTTTGGGTCCAGCTCTTGTCAGGAATGCTGGGGAGGGACAGGTTCCAGTGAGGGTGCCGAGGAAGAATACCAATGGGAAGATGAACATTGAACAGAAAAGGTAAAAGCTTACGTCTTCTTTGTCCCCAAGGGTCAGTGATATGACTCACTTTACCCTCAGCCAGTCATCCAAAACTGACTGACCAGGATACAAGTGCCCACTTTTCTCCATTTTGAACCTCATCTCCTTCCAAATTATAGATATTTGAAAAGAAGTAATAAATCACTAACAGTCAGCATTGATCAGGCTTTGAGATCAAACTGCTAAAATTCCTGGCTCATCTTCACAGCTGTGTTTAGCCTCAGTGACTTATTGTGATGGACACTGGAATGCCCAGTGTCTGGGGAATAGTAATGACTGTTCTCAAGGACAGGTGTAAGGAATCATCTCCTCTGCCTAAAAGAGCCATTTCAACAAAAGCCAGGCCCCCTTCCCAACCAAGATGGCTTGCATCCAGAGACTGTCCATGAAGGGAAAGGGATCTGGGGTTGCCTCAACTCTGACGATTCTGTAGCTGAGTGTGGTGGCACATGCTTGTGAACCCAGGGAGGCTGAAGCAGGGCTGTTACCACAAGTTAAATAGCCAGGGACACATAACAAGAACCTGTCAAATAAAGAAAGAAAAACTCCCGAGCTGGGTGTGGTGGCACAGGCCTTTATTCCCCTTTAATGGGAGGCAGAGGCAGGCAGATCCCTGTGAGTTCAAGGCCAACCTCATCTACATAGTGAGTTCCAGGACAGCCAGAGCTACATAGCGAGACCCTGTCTCAAAAAAAACCAAAACCAACGAACCAACCAAATAAACAAATCCTCCTGTCTTCGGAGCTGTTGAGTGTTCACGCAGGGCCTGACACTCAGTTCAACTCCTTTCCCCAAGCTTGGGTCCTATGGGCACAATTTAATAAGCATCCTGTTGTTTATTAACACACACACTTTCACAAAAGCATGTGGCTGAGGGCGTACTGAATACCTCTCATACATTTATTGCATCTACTCTTCCAACGGCATAATTGCTTGATACTATCCCTACTCTACAAATGGCAGAACTGACTTAAACTTAGGTCTGCTAGGATCCTCAACACTGTCAGCACCACACACACATCCCCACCTGAGGTTGCAGCATCCTTCACCATTCAAAACAGTTCTCACTAAGGGATCCATTAAGTTAGACAAGGCAAACGGTTTGTCTGGTTCTTGCTGGGAGGGAGTGGGGGCATCAGTGTATGAGGCATAGCGGGTGTTTTCAGTAAGGATTTTGTTGTTGTTGTTTGGTTTTTTGAGACAGGGTTTCTCTGTGCAGCTTTGGTGCCTGTCCTGGATCTCGCTCTGTAGATCAGGCTGGCCTCGAACTCACAGAGATCCGCCTGCCTCTGCCTCCCGAGTGCTGGGATTAAAGTTGTGCCCCACCACCACCCGGCTTCAGTAAGGATTATTCAACCCTTCCTGTCCAAAATAAACCAACCGGTTTAGTCCTAGGTGAATTTCCTAAGAATACAGTTTCAGCTGCCCCTAAAAGGAAGAGGTTGGCCTTAAAGGGGTATCTGTGAGGAAAGATGGTCCATAGGAGACCTATGCCACACCTCTTTCCTGGTGGTACTGGGGTGGTGGGTGGCGGGCACCGGGCAGGATAGAAAGACCCTGAGCCCTGCTCACCCAGCTTGCCTACACAGCGTGTCCATCGTGGTGGGCGCCCCCAGGGCGCTAAGCGCAAGTCAGGAGGAGACTGGTGGCGTGTTCCTGTGCCCCTGGAAGGCCAGTGGCGGCGAGTGCACCTCGCTGGCCTTCGAACTGAGTGAGTCTCCGGCATGGAAGGGAAAGGGGGAGCCAGGTGGGAGTGGATGGCGGGGCTCCAGAAATCCACCCTTTCTGTGTCCTCCAGGGGATGAGACCCGTCACGTAGGCTTGCAGTCTTTGCAAACCTTCAGGACCGGGCAAGGACTTGGGGCATCGGTCGTCAGCTGGAATGACGTCATTGTGGTAGGCACTGTGGACAGGTCACAGGGAGCAAATCCAGGCCAGCGACACGATGGGGGAAGCCCGAATATCGCGCCCTTCCCCATTCTCCTGTGACTCTGCTCTAGGCCTGCGCCCCCTGGCAGCACTGGAATGTCCTAGAAAAGAACGACGAGGCAGAGAAGACGCCAGTGGGTGGCTGCTTCGTGGCTCAGCTACAAAACGGCGGCCGCGCAGAGTACTCGCCCTGTCGCACCAACATCATGAGCTCGGCTTACGCGGAAATTTATGGTAAGCGCTGTTCCGCCTCTGGCTCCACCCTCTGATAGCTGCAAACCCCGCCCCGCCGCCGACCTCGCGCCCTGGGAGCCCGGCCCTCGGCTACGCCCCGCCCCCTGGGGTCCCGCCTCCAGGCCCGCCCCGCACCCGCCCCGCATAGTTTTGCTTGCCCACGCGGGATTCCTGGCTCAAGCGCGAGCTCCCGGAGCCGACCCTTGGCTGACCCCCACTTGCCTCTTGTAGGCCCAGACAAGCGATACTGTGAGGCCGGCTTCAGCTCTGCGGTGACCCAGGCAAGTCGCAGGCAAGAGCAATAGAGAGCTCGGCCTGGAGGCTGAGGCAGGGGGATCGCGAGTTTGAAGCCAGCCTGAGCTACAAAGTGAGACTCCTCTTAAAAGGAGACGGGGTGGCAGGGAGAATGAGAATGGATGAATATGAGAATATCGTGCAGTCCGGCAGGCGATGGTGGCGCACACCTTCCGTCCCAACACTCAGAAGGCAGTCAGGTGGATCTCTTAAGTTTGAGGGCAGTCTAGTCTACAGAGTGAGTTTCAGGACAGCTACGGCTACACAGAGAAACTGTGTCTCGAAAAACAAACAAAAGAACGTCGTGCAGGCAAAGTGATTTAGGGTTGTTCCAGAATAGGGGGTTCTCTCACAACCAGGACTTCCCTTTCAGGATGGCGAGCTAGTGCTTGGGGCCCCTGGCGGCTACTATTTTTTAGGTACGTGCCCAGTAATCTAACCCACTCTCGTCTCGTGATTTGGGGAGACCCAGGTGTCTGGGGCCCCACACCTCCTGTCCCTGTCCCCTTGCCAGGTCTCCTGGTTCGAGTTCCAATTGCGAATATCATCTCTAGTTACCAACCGGGTACCCTTTTGTGGCATGTTCCCAACCAGCGCTTCACCTTTGACTCTGGCAGCTCGGTGTACTTCGACGGCTACCGGGGTAACCTTGGCATCTCCTTTCTAGGCTTCCCAGAACCCTAAAAGTCAGGTCCCACCCCTGTCCGAGGTGTTTTGCCAATCTTGACTAGTCCCCAGCGCAAAAAGCACCACGCCCCCGGTTCCCGCCTCTTCCCCCACACCTGTCCAGCTCCCATCCACATTGGCTCGCCCTTCTCTCCTTGGACTCAAGTAAGACCTCCAGCACGCCTGTTTTCCCACCTGCACAAAGCAGTTTGTACTCATGACCCTCCTTTCCTGACCGAGGTCTTCCTCCTTGCTTTAAACGCTACACTGCTGTTTTCAGGGTACTCGGTGGCCGTGGGCGAATTCGATGGGGATCTGAGCACTACAGGCAAGGAATTCAGTTCGGGGCGGGTGGGGAGCCCTGGGGCAGGAGCACCTCCGCACAATTTCCCCTGGGTCCCTATGTGAGGATGGAGTAAGTGGTTTCTGAGGATCTGATTTGCCGAGCCTTGCTCTTCCCAGAGTACGTATTCGGGGCCCCCACTTGGAGCTGGACCTTGGGAGCGGTGAGTGACGGCTCTCCCACCGCTTGACATTCAGAACCCCCGACACCAGAACTCTTGCTTACCCCACACACTCGCCAAGGCCCTGCCCTTTCTCAGTGAGAGTGGGAAGTCACAGAGGGAGCGTGAGTGACGCACTTGGGTATGTTTCTCCGTGCAGGTGGAAATTCTGGACTCCTACTACCAGAAGCTGCACCGGCTGCTTGGAGAGCAGGTGGGGGCAGCGGTGGCCCCATGGGAGTGGCCAAAGTCAGGGAATTAAGACACACCCCTAAAATAGTTCACCGGATCTGAGGGTGATGTCTAACAGAGGACGCTGAGCTCAGAAGCCCAGATTAAAATTCTCTTCATCTTATAGGTGGCTTCGTATTTCGGGCATTCAGTGGCAGTCACTGATGTCAACGGGGACGGGTGAGAAGAGGGAATGCCCCTTACCCAGTTGGGTCCTCGATTGCCAGCAGCAGGAGTTACCCTCGTCTTGTGCCAAGGGTAGCCCAGGACTGCCCTCGTTCCTAGAACCTTCCTAGCTCAGCGGCACCTAACCTTGCCCGTCTGGTCCACAGGAGGCACGACCTGCTGGTGGGGGCTCCATTGTATATGGACCACAGGGCGGATCGCAAGCTGGCCGAGGTGGGCCGTGTGTATTTGTTTCTGCAGCCTCAGGGCCCCTATGTTCTGGGCACACCCACTCTCCTGCTGACTGGCACTCAGCTCTATGGGAGATTTGGATCTGCCATTGCACCCTTGGGTGACCTCAACCGGGATGGCTATAATGGTGAGTGGAAGAGCCGCTGTGTCTGGCCTTAAGAGGGTCAGAAGCCCTAACAAAAAGATGAATTTAAGGCGGAGTACACCTGTAATCCCAGTACAAGAGAGGCTGAGACCTTGGGCAGCAGGAGCCAGGAAAGGCTTGACTGCTGATTGGAAAGTGGATACCAGGGCTCAAGGAATCCAATTAGGCCGGTTTGTCTAGGTCCCAACACGATGACCCCTGCATGCAGGTTTGGAGAATGGAGTTAGAGATGAGGTGACTTCACAGATATTCAGGGCTTGGACTATTAGGGCTGGATGGGAAATGGAATATGGAGTCAGGGTGAGAAGGGAGGTGAGTGGAAATGGGGAGCAAGGCAGTCCGTGGTTCCGTTCTGGCTTAGCTGGCTTTGAAGGGCTTGGGACTACTGGGCGGAAATATGGTGAGAACCGAGAACTGTCGCAATTGACTTTGCACACTTCC
Organism: Peromyscus maniculatus bairdii; assembly: GCF_049852395.1. Taxonomy (NCBI): domain Eukaryota; kingdom Metazoa; phylum Chordata; class Mammalia; order Rodentia; family Cricetidae; genus Peromyscus; species Peromyscus maniculatus. The sequence continues at coordinate 89,609,171 of NC_134859.1, read as the reverse complement.
GCTCCAGAGGGCTGAGGGCGAGATGGAGACCCGGGAAGCGTGGATAGGATCCGGAGCCTGGGAGTTAAGAGGAGGCCCAGTGTAGAAGCCTGGGAAGCGAAAGAGCATTCAGGGAACACCCCGAGAAGGTGGCTCTGGGAAACAGTGTTCAGACAGGTGGGAGAGAAATCAGGAGATTGGTGGCCCAAGACTCTGAGAGAGTGCTTTAAGCAGGAGGGAGGGATGGACCGAGTGGCCCCCTCACTCCTGAAAGGTACAGTTAGATGGGACTGGGAAAACATCATGGGCTTTAGCAAAGGATGAGCTCCTTGGTGGCGGTGTCAAGGACCAAACCAGGCAAGTATGGTGGTGTGTACCAGTAATCCTACCACCCAGGGAGTGGAGGCAGGAGAAACAGAGGTCACCCTCTGCTACCTAAGAGACTGGAGAGCAGGCAGCCTGGGATACATAAAACTCTCTGTCAAAAAAAAAAAAAAAAACAGGGCTGGAGAGATGGCTCAGTGGTTAAGAGCACCGACTGTTCTTCCAGAGGTCCTGAGTTCAATTCCCAGCAACCACATGGTGGCTCACAACCATCTGTAATGAGATCTGGTGCCCTCTTCTGGCCTGCAGGGACACATGCAGGCAGAATACTGTATACATAATAAATAAATAAATCTTAAAAAAAAAAAAACATGAAGAAGGGCAGCGTAGGGCCCAGAAGATCGCTGGGGCCAGGTCCGGGGCATGAACAGCAGTAAAGCACTCAGCAGGCAATACAGACAACTCTCTCACCAATTTGGCTGTGGAAAGGGGAGCCATCATGGACTGAGGATGGGGACCATGGGAAGATCATTTTATTTAGGAAGAGCTGGGAGTGTAATAATACAAAGGAAAAAGAGTCATGTTGGGAACTGGAGGGGTCAGCCAGCTGAGGGTCCCTGTGATGCCTGGGGATGCAGACACTCCATCCAGAGGCAGGAGATACCAATTCGAAGGTCCCCTGGAGAAAGCAGGAAGACAGTGGGTCCCTTACTGAAGGAAACGGGGCTGACAGCCAGGCAGCAAACAGGAGACAAGACAGGTGCTGTGGGGAAATCCACAAGATGGTTGAGAGGCCCCAAGGGTCCCAAGGAAGGCTGGGGATTCAGAGGCCACAGTGCCCTCCTGCTCTGTCTCCTACAACCCTGAGCTGAATTAGCTCCGGATAGAATCTGGCCAGGAGAACCCAAAACTGGCCATGGGACAATAAGGCTGCAAAAATTAACAGTGAATCAAATGGTCAGTAAATCCATGAAGACCAAGACCAGGACAGAGACAGGGCCCTGGACTCCAGGACACCATTGTGGTCAGAGGCCTCTGTTTGCTTTTTGAGACAAGGTCTCACTGTGTAACCTTGGCTGGCCTGGAACTCTCCATGTAGATCAGGCTGGCCTCAAACTCACAGAGATCCACCTGCCTCTGTGTCCTGAAGGCTGGAGTTAAACACTTTTGTTTGAATTATAATTCTGGTGATCAAGACCTTGATTTTGTAAACAAAATCAGAAGATAAAGGGGAGACGGTTAAAACACACAGACGTGTGATCTAAGTTAGTTATAGATGAAAAGAGCTCATAAAGTCATGAGGCTGCTAGCAGATACACTCTCAAGGAGGGTCTTAAAGGCACTGGTGTTGATAAACTATGATGTGGCTGTGAGTTTGTTTGCATGGTGAAGGTGAAACAGAGTTACCGTCTGGAAAACAGGTTTCAGCTAGTTTTTATTTGTTTTTCAGTTTGGTTTTGTGTTTTGAGATGGGGTCTCACTATGTAGCCCTAGTTGGCTTGAAACTCAGTATGTATATCAAGCTGGCCTTGAACTCAGAGAGATCTGCCTACCTCTGCCTCGTGAATGTTGATATTAAAAGTGTGCGCTAGTACACCAGGCCTGCTTTTTTTCCCCCTTCTATTACTGGGAATTAAATCTAGGACCTCACACAAACTAAGAAGTTTGCTGGCCTGGTCTGGGCTCAGTTATTTAATCTTCTTCTAGAATGGGAATTAAGGGCAGGGTTGTGGCTGAGCTAATAGCTTGCCTCACAGCCATGAGGCCTCAACCCAGCATAAACCAGGTGTGGTGGCACCAGTACCAGTCCTCCCAGCACGGAGGAGGTGGAGGCAGGAGGACCAGAAGTTCAAGGTCATCCTCAGCTACGTGAATAATTAGAGGCCATTTTGTGACACATACCACCCTGTCTCACGGGCATGCTATCAAACACCTTTAATCCCAGCACAGGGAGGCAGAGGCAGGCAGATCTCTGTGGGTTTAAGGCCAGCCTGGTCTTCATAGCAAGGTTCAGAACAGCCAGGGATACACAGAGAGACCCTATCTCAGAAAAACCAACGAAACAAACAAACAAAAACCAAACCTGTCTCAAATTAACAATAATAATACTCCTAATTGTCAGGAGTAAATGGAGTCTTAGTGAGTTTCCTTCATGTGGGGACAGTGAGGAGTGTGTTGGAGCTTTAATACCAATTGTTAACACTTGACTGATCTCTCTCCTGCCTCCTCCATACGGACTTTGTACCCTCCTGGTCTCCCCGGGCCTCCCTAGAGAAGACTCAAGAGAGGCTGGCAGCATCCCCTGGGGAGACCCGATCACAAACAGCCACACTCTTTCTCTCCTTCCAGATGTTGCTGTGGCTGCCCCCTATGGGGGTCCCAGTGGTCAGGGCCAAGTGCTGGTGTTCCTGGGTCAGAGCGAGGGGCTGAGTCCACGCCCCTCCCAGGTCCTGGACAGCCCCTTCCCCACAGGCTCCGGCTTTGGTTTCTCCCTCCGCGGCACCGTAGACGTCGATGACAATGGATACCCAGGTGTGTTGCATCCAGCCAGTCAAGACAGGCCTTTGAGCACTTGCTGGGAATGTGGAGAGACCAGCAGCTGGAGCTTCATGTCTGACCTGACACCAGCTGTGGGCTCTAACTTGTCTGTGTGGCTGGGATGCTGGGGTTTGGGGGCAGAACCTCCGGGGGCGGGGCGGGGCGGGGGCGGTGATGGTGTGGAGAACTTTTTGGAAGATAAAGACTCTATGCCTGCTCTAATGGCCACTTCTAACCCTTCTTCCTATGTCTATAGACTTGATAGTGGGAGCCTATGGGGCTAGCAAAGTTGCTGTGTACAGGTGAGCACTGGCTAGGGGGAAGGACCACACACATCGTCAGAGGAGGCTGGGTCAGGAGGGACACAGTGGTGAGCCTCCTCTGGTCCCATCAGAGCTCAGGCTGTGGTGATGGCCACTGTCCAGCTGCTGGTTCAAGACTCCCTGAATCCCACCGTGAAGAACTGCGTGCTGGAACAGACCCAGACGCCAGTCAGCTGGTGAGGAGGTGGAAGTCACAGACTTGGCAGGGTTTGGGGCCTCAGAGAGGCCCCACCCCACCCCCAAACCCGCTCTCGTCTTTTACAGCTTCAACATCCAGATGTGTGTGGGCGCCACCGGGCACAACATTCCTCAGAAGCTGCGTGAGTGGCCCGGAGGGAGGGTTGGAGGAAGCAAGGTCTGGCTGTCCCCACTAGAGGGAGACCTAGATCCTCCCTGCTCTCCTGCCCTGCAGAGCTGAAGGCAGAGTTGCAGCTGGACCTGAACAAGCCCCGCCAGGCCCGCCGAGTCCTGCTGCTGGCCTCTCAGCAGGCGAGCCTCACCCTGAGCCTGGACCTGGGTGGAAAAAACAGAACTATCTGCCACACCACCACGGCTTTCCTTCGAGTATGCTCAGGCTAGAACGGGCGGAGCTGGGTGTGCAGGGTTCTCCCCGCAGGCAGTTCAAACAGTCCTAGGACTCAAGCAGAGGGTGTGGGCGGGCGCAGGAGCAGGCTAGCCTGACTCTTGCCGTCTGCTAGGATGAGGCCGACTTCCGGGACAAGCTGAGTCCCATTGTGCTGAGCCTCAACGTGTCGCTGCCCCCGGGAGAGACTGGAGTAGCCCCTGCCCTGGTGCTGCATGGAGAAACCTATGTCCAGGAGCAGGTAGGGTCAGCGGGGCAAGCAAGAACGGGCAGGGCAAGATCCCTGGTAGGGGGATTGAGATTAGGGAAGAGGTTGTAACCACGAATCCCAAACCTTGAAGTCACCCCCAAATCCTGATGTAATTCTCCGAATCTCAGTGACCCCCAAACATTGTCGTAGATTGGCAAACCCTGCTATCCCAGAACGTGGTCATCGTCCCAAACCTTTATACACACTCCATCCCATACTCCCTAAAGTCTGAAGGGACCCCTGGAACCACTGCTGTTCTCTGAGCTCTGAGGGGATCCCTAAACCCACAAGCCCTCCGCTTACCCACACAGCCCATTATGTCCCCTAGACCCGGATCATCCTGGACTGTGGGGAAGACGACCTGTGTGTGCCGCAGCTCCAGCTCACAGCCACTGTGTGAGAGGGTCTCCCACTCTACCCACCCTGTCCCTCCATGCCCCAGGGGACCCACGCCTTCCCTGAGTCCCCTCTCCTCCTCCTGGCCTCTAGTCCTAAACCAGGCACTCCCTCACACACAGGGGGGACTCCCCACTTCTGATTGGTGCTGAGAACGTGTTGGAGCTGAAGATTGATGCCGCCAATGAGGGTGAGGGAGCCTATGAGGCAGAGCTGGCTGTGCACCTACCTCCCGGTGCCCACTACATGCAGGCTCTCAGCAACATTGAGGTGAGGTGCTGCCCCGGGGCACAGCCAGCAGGCAGCCAGCGTGAGAGCCTTGACTCCGGCCTCCCACCCAAATCCTCACTGCTCCTCTGCTCGCCTATAAAGATGTTTTCAGCTTTTAGATGCAATGCGTGTCGGTGTGACGACGGGCAGATGAGAAATGCTGGCTAATGGTACACATTTGAAGAACCCAGTTACAAAGCCACCCAAAGGCTCAGGAAGCCAGTGTTAATTAGAACCCCTTTAACATCCACTGGGGAGATGGGGTGATGGCTCAGTTGGGAAGGTTCCAGCCACCCAAGCAGAGAACCTAGGTTTGGATTCCCATGGGGAAGCCAGGTATGGCAGTGTGGTCCTGGAACCCTAGTGCTGGGGATTTAATGATGGGTGTAACCCTAAAGCTCATTGGCCAGGCAGGCTAGCCACATCCCTGAGACCCTGTCTCAATAAATAAACATAGAGAACTACTGGGGGGAAATACCAATATCAAACTCTGGTTTCCTCATACACACACACACACACACACACACACACACACACACACACACTTGATGACTTACTCTTTTCCCATAATGTTGGCAGGTACTTACACAGAAATTGTTAAAATTAAGTTAAATTCAATGTTTGTGCATGCATGTGTGTGCACAGTGTGCAAGAGGATGTGTGATGTGTGTGCACGTGCCTGTGGAAGCCAGAGGTTGGCCTTCTGTGTCATTCACTTTGTTTTTGTTTGCTTGCTTGCTTGCTGGTTTTTTGAGACAAGTCTCTCACCGTCTGCACCCAAAACTCCCAGATTCAGCTAGACTGGCTGGTCAGGAGCCCAGGGACCCTCCCCTCTCCACCACCCTGGCGCAGAGATGACAGGCATGTGCCCCCACACCCGCTTTTCCCGTGGGTTCTGGGGACCAGACTCAGGTCCCATTGCTCACGCAGCAGGGACTTACCCACTGAGCCAGCTCCTCAGCCCAGGGTTTTCATCTTCTGAGAAAGAGTCTCACTCTGAAACCAAGACTGGTCTGGAACTCACTACTTAGTCCAGGACAGCCTTGAACTCTTGATACTTCTGCCTCAGCCTTCCCAGTATTGGAATTGTAGGCATGAGCCACCACACACACACATGTATAATGTATATGTGTGTGTGTACTATGTATGTATATATACATATACATTTATTATATATATACACACATTGTGTGTGTGTGTGTGTGTGTGTGTGTGTGTGTGTGTGTGCGCGCGCGCGCGCGCGTGTGCATGCACGCACGCTTTCACCACAGTGAGCATGTAGAGGGGTCAGAGGACAACCCACGGGAGTCAGTTGTCTTCTTCTATCACGTGGGTTCCAGGAATTGAACTGAGGTGGTCAGGGTTGGTGGTGAAGCCCCTTTAACCAGCTGAGCCATCTTGACAGCCCTGGACAGATTTTTGTTTGGTTTGTTTTGATTTGGTTTGTTTTGAGACAGGGTTTTCTCTGTGTAGCTCTGGCTGTCCTAGAACTTGCTCTGTAGACCAGGCTGGCCTCGAACTCAAGAGATCCACCTGCCTCTGCCTCCCAAGTGGTAATGAAAGGCTGTGTGTCGCCATGCCTGGTTTGATTTTGTTAATGTCATCTATAGCAGACATATTGGGCACCCCGCCCCCATGGCTATTCTCATGTCTGTGAAACTCTTCCCCAGGGCTTTGAGAGGCTCACCTGCACCCAGAAGAAGGAGAATGAAACCAGGGTGACACTGTGTGAGCTGGGCAACCCCATGAAGAAGGACACCCGGGTAAGGCCTCCATGATGTGGGCCTGGGGACAGCCTGGTGTGTGTGGGGGGGCTCTCAGGAGGGAGTCGGGAGGTCTTCCAACTCTAGCTACCTCCTAGGGTAGGTGGGCTCCTGGGGCTGTGGAGGGGGATAATAATGGTGGCTCTGGTGGGGGAGGACTAGACCCAGAGTGGACACTGGGGTAGTGACTTCAGTGCTTCCCTCTTCCAGATAGGGATCACCATGTTGGTGAGTGTGGAGAACCTGGAAGAGGCCGGACAGTATGTGTCCTTCCAGCTCCAGATCAGGAGGTACTGAGCTGGGCAGCATGGCTGTCCACCACCCTTCCAGCTGCCCCTCGTGCGGAAACCCTTCCAAACGGAAAGGCCTTCCCAAGTCTGTCCCCTTTCTTCCTCCGTGACTTGTTTCCGAGTCTCGGGGTCCTAGAGGACATTCTTTCTCGATCTAACTTCAGTATAGCATGCTGTTGGGGGTGGAATTAACTCCCCCTGAGCTGTCGAAAATTCTGGCTCCACTTCAAAGGGCTGGTGTCCCTCAATTTCTTCTTCTCCCCTTCTCCCCTCCAGCAAGAACAGCCAGAATCCAAACAGTCAGGCTCTGCTGCTTCCTGTGGCAGTCCAAGCAGAGGCCACCGTGGAGCTTCGAGGGTGAGAGACCATGCATGGGAAGGGGACAGGGCAGAGGGGGCGATGTTGCTCCCAGGAAGTGGTGGGGTGTAGTTTGTGGGTACAGTTCAAGATTAGCACATGGAAGACCCTGGGTCCCACCCCCAGGATCTTGTAAAACAAAAGGGTAAAGTTTGAGGGGTCCTGGAGGATCACCCCACTCTGGGGGCTTGGGCACTTGCAGGAATTCCATCCCTGCCTCCCTGGTGGTGGCAGCAGAAGAAGATGACAGGGAGCAGTCTGGCTTGGACAGCTGGATCCCCAGGGTGGAACACACCTATGAGGTAAGGAGGAGCCTCTGGGTAAGAGTGGGGTGAGGGAGGTCCTGGGAGCTGCAGGCTGGATGCCGAGCCACCAGCACCCCACTGTCTCCACACCCCCCAGCTCCACAACAACGGTCCCGGCGCTGTGAATGGCCTCCGACTTGTCATCCACTTTCCCAGCCAGTCCCAGCCCTCGGACCTGCTCTACATCCTGGATGTGCAGCCCCAAGGTGGTCTCCTTTGCTCCTCACAGCCGACCCCTAAGCCCCTTGAGGTGAGGCTCTGGGCGAGGGAGGGAGCCAGAGCAGGGTCTGGGTGTGGATGCAGACCCTGGAAGCGAATTCACTGCGCCCCTGTGCTCCCAGCTGGACTGGACACTACGCACTCCCAGCCCTTCCCCCATTCGCCCGGTCCATCACAACCATCACAAGCGCGAGCGCAGACAGGCGTTCCTGCAGGGACCCAAGCCGCTGGGGCAGCAGGACCCAGTTCTGGTGGTGAGAAGACTTGGCGGGCACCAGCTGGGGCCCTCAGGAACCAGGGGAGACGGGAGGCAGGGGTGGTGGTGCGGGTGTGATGCTGGACTGGCGCTTGGCAGAATGGGCTGGGGGACACGTGGGTGTTTGTTTTTTTAAGTTTTCTTCTAAAGAAATGCCAAAGCAAGCCAGGCCTGGTGGCGCATGCTTTTAATCCCAGCAGAGGCAGGCGGATCTCCTTGAGTTCGAGGCCAGCCTGGTCTACAGAGCGAGTTCCAAGACAGCCAGGGATGTTACACAGAGAAACCCTGTCGGGGGGGGGGGGGGGAATGCCAAAGCAATATCACAAAAATACTGAACACTGCAGGCTATGGGTGACCCCTGCCTTCGGGCCTCGTCTAAGTATCCCTGGGAATATTGAGCAAACAGTATGTAGAGAAACTATCTGCAGCTCGGCCGGAGACCGGCGCTCCCTGACCCTCCTGGCTCTCTGTGTTGAGTTCTTGATTGATGGCGGATGATTGACAGGAGGGCCTGGGGACTTACCACCCGTCTCTCTCAGAGCTGCAACGACTCAGCGCCCTGTACGGTGGTGGAATGTGAGCTGCAGGAGATGGTGCGCGGGCAACGAGCCATGGTCACAGTGCGGGCCATGCTGGCGCTGCCCAGCCTCCGCCAGGTGGGGGCTGGACGCTGGCGGGCGGGGCCTGAAGGGGGCGGGGCCGGGGGCGGGACAGGAGTTTGCCCTGGGCTCCAGCAGGTTCACAGCGTCCTTTTTCCTCCGGGCGGGGCGGGGCGGGGCGGGGCGGGGTGGGGCGGGGCAAAACCCGGGCAACTCCGAAGCTGGGAGTCCCGGGCTTGGATTGCTGCCACCTCCTGGACTGGAGTGGCTGCGGTAAGCGTCTGTCACCCCGCCCCCGACAGAGGCCTCTGGACCAGTTTGTGCTGCAGTCGCACGCTTGGTTCAACGTCTCCTCCCTACCCTACTCGGTGCCGGTGCTCAGCTTGCCCAGCGGACAAGCTCTGGTGAGCGACCCTAGATCTCTCGCTGTCCGCGCCCAGCCAGCGTGCGGCGATGCTTTCTCCAGGGCCGAGGGGCGGGAAGTCTGTCTGAGGTTGAGGGGCGGGCTCTCAGTAGGACTGAGGTATGGTTACTAGAAGATGGCTTGGCTGGGCATCCTCCTCCCTGGTCACAGCCCCCCTGAAGTGACATCCAGTTTGCTCTCAGGTGCAGACACTGCTGCTTCGGGCCTTGGAGGACAGGGCCATTCCTATCTGGTGGGTGCTGGTGGGAGTCCTGGGCGGTCTGCTGCTGCTCACCCTGCTGGTCTTGGCCATGTGGAAGGTGAGGCTGGAATCGGGGCTCAGCGTTCCCAGGTGGTCCAGGGATACGGGACCTGTCTCATCTACATGTCCATTATTAGGACGTCATTTTTCTGAGAACTTGTGCTGGGCACGTTCCATCCCTCCCATCCCCACAAGCAGGACGCCTGAAATCCTCAGGTCTTCAGACCCCTCCCCCACTGTCAGGGAGTCCGAGGAAACTGAGACCTGCCCTCAGAATCAGAACTCCCTGACTGCTATGGGCGGGGCTCGTAGCCGGGTTTCTGTTGCAGTGATAACAATACCATGACCAAAAGAAACTTGGGGAGGAAAGGGTTTATTCATCGGACACTTCACAGTGGAACTGAAGTCGAAACCTTGAAGGACAGCTGCTTGCAGGCTTACTTCCTTACCTACCTTTCTTGGCCCAACTGCCCCGGCATGGCACCACCCACAGATGCCTGGGTCCCCTACATCAATTAGCAATTAAGGAAATGTCTCACGGGGGCTGTAAGGATGAGTGGGCTGAGTACTGGCTTCTCTGCCAGAGGACCAGTGTGTGGTTCCAGCGCCCACATGGCCACAACCCTGTGTAACTCCAGTGCCAGGGGATCTGACAGCTTCTTCATGTTTCCTTAGTGCCAGGCATGCATGCAGGCAAACTCAAAATGCCCAGACACATAAAATAAAAATAATTAATTTTTTATTTTTATTTATTTATTCTTTTTTTAGTTACACTCATGATATTCATTAATTACACTCATGATATTACATTTGTGGTATTCATTGATTACACTCACAGTATTCATTCAATAACTGTATTTATGATATTCATTAATTACATTAATTGTATTGATTTATTACATTCATGATATTACGTCCTGATACTGAAGTCCATTTGTGGGGCTTTTCCCTCACACAAAACAGATTCTGTACTTAGGAAATCATTGTTCTATATTCCTTTCTTCTCCATCTTGAGAATTAATTTTTTAAAAAGGAAACTGCTTCAAAAGCTTGGCTACAGGCCAGTCTGACCTGGGTAATTTGTTTGTTTGTTTTTTGAGGCGGGATTTTCCGTGTAGTCCTGGGTGTTCTTGAACTAGCTCTGTAGACTAGGCTAGCCTCAGACTTAGAGATCAGCCTGTCTCTGCCTTCAGAGAGCTGAGTTTAAAGGCATGTGCCACCAGGCCCAGCTGACCTAGGAAAATTTTCAATTAAGGAGATCTTATCTCAAACAAACAAACAAAAACAACGGAGGCTGCTGAAACCGCTCAGGGGATGGAGGTGCTTGCCAACAAGCCTAAGGACCCGAGTTCTAACCCTGGGATCCATACAGTAGAAGGAGAGAACCAATTCTTGAAAGTTACTCTTGACCCCCAACGATACACACACATCAATAAATAAAATGTGATTTTTTTTTAATTTATGGGGGAAACATCTCCCAATTAAAAAAATCCCCATTCTCATGCTGGGGCTGCAGCTCCATTGCACGGGTTCTAGGCAGCTGGTTTCTAGCAGACGTCCTCAGTGGTTGCCTGGGGTGTGTAGCCAGTCTCTGCCTGACTCCAGCTCCTGTGCCCCTCCCCTCCAGGCTGGCTTCTTCAAGCGGAATCGACCACCTCTGGAGGAAGATGACCAGGAGTGAGGACACCAGTGCTCAGTCATGGAGGGAAGCTGGGTGCCTGCTTCACCTCCTGATTCCAACCGCTTGGCCCTGCTCAGAACTCCACGGGTTCAAACTCTACCCGTGGTCTTCCCTTCCCAGCAGAGCAGGCACATCCCCTTTCCTACTGCCTAATAAAGAGGTTGATATCAGTAGCCACCATGCTGCCTTGGATCTGAGGATAAAGTCGGGAAGTGAAGGGACGTTTGTGGGGACTGAGAGTTGGAGCAGAATGAGTCTCTACCAACAAGGTAGCAAATGGAGTAGAGAGTAGGGTAGCGGGTGGAGGGAGCGGGAAGGAGTGAAGGAAGGGCCTCCCATGAGACTCAGTGGGCAGGAGCACCAGAGAAGGAAGGCTGGGTTTCTGGTAGGCAGTTTTGTATCTCTTTAGTTTTTTGTTTTGAGACAGAATCTCACTATGTAGCCCTGGCTAGTCTGGAGCTCACTGTGTAGACCAGGCTGGCCTCGAACCCGAAGAGATCAATCTATTTCAACTTCCCAGGTGTTGGAATTAAAGACATGAGCCATCATGCCTGGCTCCCTGATGGGCAGCTGTAAGCTGTGCGTTTTGCATAACTTTGGAGGGACAAACCTCAAAATAGTCCAAGACTTGGGACATGGCATTCCTGTCTTCCCTCCCTTCCCCCAACAAAGACCTTTAAAGAGATCTGGAGGCAGAGGGGCTGAGCTCAGTTTGAGGAGAGCAGTGTCTCACCAGGGGGGACAGCAGATGTCCCCTGCAGTCATCCTGATGCCCTTCCTTCTGAGGAAACAGGTCTTCTGCCAGGAAAGGGGGTGAGGAGTAGAAGGCAGCTGGGGGACTGGAGTGGGGGACAGAGTTGGGTCAGGCTATCCTCTAGGGGTTTGTTGATTCACATGTTCCAGACATGTTTGGGGTTTTTTGCTTTGTTTTGTTTTTCGAGACAGGGTTTCTCTGTGTAGCCCTGGCTGTCCTGGAACTTGCTCTGTAGACCAGGCTGGCCTCGAACTAAAGAGGCCTGGCTCTGCCTCCCAAGTACTAGGATTAAAGGCATGTGCCACTGCCTGGCCAGGAATGGTTTCTGAGCAAATAACAGAACTATTCCAAAGTGGGCTGAGGGCTGAGCAGTAAACAAAGCTAGTCTCTATCCCATGGGGCTTATATTCAAAAAGATGAATGAAATAAACCAAGAAATAAAAGAGTAGCCATTGATGTCCACGGCTGTGAATGAAAATAGAAGGAAGGGGCCAGTCTTGTAATCCCAGCTATTCTGGAGGTAGAGATAGGAGAATCACAAATTCGCAGCCTGCCTCGGCAACTTATTTTGAGATGATGTCTCAAAAAGTAATAATAATTGGGTGGTGGTGGTGGTGGTGGTGGTGGTGGTGGTGGTGGTGCACGCCTTTAATCCCAGCACTCAGGAGGCAGAGGCAAGTGGGTCTCTGTGAGTTTGAAGCCAAGCCTGGTCTACAGAATGAGTTCCAGGACAGGCACCAAAACTACACAGAGAAAAACCCTGTCTGGAAAAACAAAAACAAAAACAAAAAAGTAATAATAATATTATTATATATTATTAAATATTTATTATTATTATTATTATTATTATTATTATTATCATCATCATCATCATCATCATCATCATATAGCTAGAGATGCAGCTCTGTACACAAGGTGTTTACCTAGAATACAAGAAGCCCTGGGTGGGGGCTGGAGAGATGGCTCAGCGGCTAAGAGCACTGGCTGCTCTTCCAGAGGTCCTGAGTTCAATTCCCAGCAACCACATGGTGGCTCACAACCATCTGTAATGAGATCTGGCGCCCTCTTCTGGCCTGCAGACAAACATGCTGTATACATAATAAATACATCTTAAAAAAAAAAAAAAAAAAAGAAGCCCTGGTCAGGTTCAGTCCATGGCCCTGTGTATAGCAAGAGTGATAGCACATGCAGGGTATACCAGAACTCATAAGGTGGAGACAGGAGGATCGGAAGTGTGAGGTCGTCTTCAACAACATGGTGGGGTTGAGAGTTTGAGGCCAGCCTGGGTTACATTAGACTCTGTCTCAAAGGAGAGGCTTTGAGTGTTTGCCTATTCACGGTGTACTGTCTCACGTCTCTTTCTTTCTTCCTTTTCTTTTATGTGCATTGGTGTTTTGCCTGCATGTACGTCTGTGTGAGGGTGCCAGATCCCCTGGAACTGGAGTTACAGACAGTAGTGAGCTGCCATTGTGGGTGCTGGGAATTGAACCCAGGACCTCTGGAAGAGCAGCCAGTGTGCTTAACCACCACCGCAGCCAGGAGCCATCTTCCCAAACCCCCCACACCCCCCCCCTTTTTTTTTTTTTAAATAAAGGTCACCATTTCCATCACATTAAAAAAAAAAAAAGTAAGAAAAAGAAAAGCTGAGTCCAGTGGTAGAGCAGATGCCTAGTGTGTTCTAGACCCTGGGTTCACCCAACAGTGCTGAGGGTAGGGAGAGAGACAGAAAGAGGAAGGGGGAGGAGAAGGGGGAGGGGAGGGGAGGAGGGAGGAGAGGACAGAGTGCTGGCAGAGTCGCCTCTTTCCAAAGTTTAGTTGAAGGATACATAGGTAGTTAGGGAGGGGTCTCTGACAGTTGAGCCAGGGAATGAGTGAGCCACACTGGTGCATGGGGTAGAGGGTCCAGAACGGAACGTTCTGCCGGTGACAAGTTCTGGCAAGGAGGCTGGTCACTGGGGCTGGGGCTGCGCCTGGCTGGGCATGGCGCTGGGGCACATGTCTGCTGGAGAGAGGAAGGGGTGGCTGGTGAGCAGACACACTTCGCAGCTGTGCCTTGAACACGAAGTGTCAAGTGTCCAGGGAAGCCATGGGTGAATAGATTGACCTCACGAGAGCCGATACTCCATTGTACCCAGAGGGGTAAATGGTAAATTCTGAAAACAATGAGTTGACATCCATGCATGTTGAGTTCCAGAACAGGTTTCTAGGTGCGTGACTGTGACTATTTAAGTAAAGATTAAGCTGTGACCATTGAATGTCAACCAAACTGCCTCTCAAGTCAATCATTGCAACTGACTGGTCCAGACCACCTATCTTGATCCAGCACAGCGCTCACTCGGCATTTGTTCCTTACAAACAAGAGAAACATGAGCAGGATTGTAGTGGCTGGGACTTGGGACTGACTGAGTCTGGTAAAATGGGGGCGGGGGTCCTCTCGGGGATGTCCCAGCTCCATCTCAACCCTGGGCTGCCTGCAGATGTCAGGAGTTCCTTGAACGGAGGTGGCCGAAGCCTCCCTGCCCCACAGATGGCTCCTGGCTGCGGTGGTAATGGTGCTGATACAACGGGCAAGTGAAGCAGATTCAAGGCAGCCCTGACAGATTGTAAAGTTGGGTTGAGACCAACAAGATGAAACTCACCAAGGATGAGTGCTAAAGCCGGTGTCAGGCTCCAAAAAAAATGGTTACATAAGCACAGAACGGGGAATATGGTTAGATGGAAATGTCTATTAAAAAGGAGGAGATGTGTGCAATCCCATCTACCCTGGCTAGCTACTCCAGTCTGAGGTGGGAGGGCTGTGAGTTCAAGGACAGCTTAGTCTGCATGTGAGACACTACCAAAAAAGGAGGAAGAGGGAAACAGATGGAAGTGGGGGGAGGGGAAGGAAAGAAGGAAGAGAGGAAGGAGGGAGGGAGGGAAAGACCTGGTGGCTTTTGTCCCCTTTAGTAGAGAGGCCTAAAGAGGGAAGCCTGCTGGGTCCTCTGGGGGTGTCCTTCCTTGTCCTAGGTCCCCTCAGGGTAGTAGGTTGTACTGAAGAGCTAACAGGGCAGAGGGGGGAGTGTGTGGTTAGATGAGGACCTGCTCACGCAGAACTGAAGTGGAGTGATGGTAACAACCAGAAATAATGAGGGAAAGCTTGTTTGGGGCAAGTCTTCAAATGTGGGGTTCAGCGACGCGAAAGAGCCAGTGTGTCATTGGTGAAGCCCGAACCCATGGGATGCTCTGGGAGGGAGATTTGCTTCCACACTCCGCTCCAAGACCTCTCTGGCCAGGTGACTCCTCCCCCGACCAACAACGGCCCGTTATTACACCCATGCTCCTGTCAGACTTGGGTTGGAGTTCCAGGGACTGGCTGTGTAGACCAAGGTGACTTTGAACTCACAGAGATGAGTGCTGTGATTAAAGGTTCGTGGCACCACCCCCGGCGCCCCAACCACTCTGCTAGGAAGAGATTATTATAATTGTCATTTTAAAGGATAAGTGAGGTTGACCATGGCGGCTCACATTTGAAATCCCAGCACTCCGGAAACCAAGGCCGGAAGATCGCCATGAGTTCGAGGCCAGTCTGGGCTACCTAGTGAGTTGCAGCCCAACAAACCAACAGAGTGAGGACCTGAAGGCTGAGGGACATGTCTTGCCCAGCTTGTTTCTGAATGGGAGACGTGAGAGAGGCCAGACACGACCACAGGTCTACTTCTCCGTGCTGGAGACGGCAGCCTCCTTAACACTGCGGAGCTGTCCCGGTGGGAGAAGGGGAGTCTCACCCTTTTGAACCACACACAGCCCTCAGGAGTAAGCAATAGCCATTCTCCAACACGGCCAGCCTCCCCTCTCCCCCAATTTGACACCATGTCTCAAGAGCTCTCGAACCTCAACCCGGGTAATTGCCCCCTAATTGCTGCGCTCCCTTGCTGTTTGGAGTCTTGGGTTGCTGGGTGGGGGGCTGTCGGGTGGGCTGCAGGCAGAGCCGGGCCGCGAGGGGGCGGTGCCCGCAGGCCCGCCGTGCCGGGCGCCGACTGCAGGGGGCGCTGGCGGCCGCTCCGGGCGGAGACAATCGAGCCGAGCGGGCGCCGCAGCCGGAGCGGGAGCCCAAGCCCGAGCTGCACGGAGCCGTGCAGAGCTGGGGCTGAGCGGGGCCGGCCGAGCGGGGCCGGGAGGCAGCGATGGACCGCTAGGGCCCGGCCGAGCCCCGCGATGCCGCCGCCGAGTGGCCCCGGCGTCCTCGCGCGGCTGCTGCCGCTGCTGGGGCTGCTGCTCGGCGGCGCCTCCCGGGCTCCCGGCAAGTCTTCGCCGGAGCCCCCCAGCCCTCAGGGTGAGTCTCGGCCGCGAGGGGGAGGCGATCGTGGGCCTGCGCCCGGTGATCGGCTACCACCGCTGGCGCCCCTCTTCACGGTGCTAGTGACTTGGGGTGCATTCTGCTCCCAGGATGGGGGGAAGGCGACCCGAGATCGGTGCTTCTGGGAGAGGGAACGGGGGACTGTTTGCGGCGGGGGTCTTGGGGAGACACAATGAGGAGGGCGAGGGTCTCCAGGCTCGGCGCCACCGCCTCCTCCGACTTGTTTTTCTCCCTCCTGGTCCGCGAGGCGCTGCAGCCAGAGCTATTGTCTGCGGAAGACACCCGCCCAGGGGCGGGCTGGGGCGGGCGCCCGCTCCGCAGCCCCCCGCGGGTCCCTAGCCGCGACCCAGGCTGGGTGGGGGCGCAGGCATCGGCTGCCACCCTGGGCCGGACGGGGGCTGGGAGCTTAGAGCTGGGCTGCAAGGGAGGAGGGGAGAGGGGGAGTGGGTGAGGCTGTGGGCGGGATTGACTGCTCGAATGAGGTTTTCACCCAGGAACCTGACAGCTTCCAGCCAGCCCCCCAGGTTTAGAATTTGGGGTGCATCAAATAAACACTGATCAGCTCATACTGGAGGGAGGGACTGCAGTGCTGGTGGTGGGGGCTGAGGGAAGGGGTAATGGTGATTCCCAGCTGAAGGCGCATGGCAAGGCTGTGGTGGCGGAACCATGCTGAGCTGGCTGGCTGGCTGTAGGCAGCACCAGCTGAGAGGGCAGGTGTCTGGGTCCTTGTCCAGCCCGTCTCTTGCCACTACCCTCCTCTGCCAGCTTCCAGATCCTCCCCTTCGCTCCCCAAAAGGAGGAGACCCTGACCCTCCTCAAGCCTAACCTGGCTCAGATAGGTGTGTGAGGTGGGGGTAGGGCTGGCCTCTGCGGTGAGAGCTGGAGACCCTGGCTCCACAGCCCAGTCCTGGATGCTCTGGACCTCCACCCTCCCCATCCCTGCTTCCGTCTCCCACATTTCAGGTTCCTGCGCCACCACCCCACTACTGCTGTACCTTCCCCCTGCCTGTGGCTCCGTCCTGAAACAGTGTTCGTTCCTTACACAGCCCCCCCCCCCGACACACACACACACACACACACACACACACACACACACACACACACACACACACACACCAGAAGCTATCAGGAAAGGCGGCGGCGGGAGGTGGGGGGTGTCTGGTGGAGGGAAGTAGGGTCCGGATGAAGCGAGGAGGTCGGATTTCCTCCTGGAATGAGGCAGGGCTAAAGTGGAGAGATCCAGCTACTGCGTGGAATGTCAAGGTTGGAGGGTAGGGAGAGATTTCCCTCCCTGTGCCTCAGTCTCCCCTGATTTCCCAGAGAAGAGGCCCAAGCTTCCTAGGAAGCTCCGCCCACAAGACTCTGCACCCCAGGGGAGGGAGGGCCCAGGGAATTAGCTGGAATAGAGCCAGGATGGGGGCTCTCTCAGGCAGCTGGCTGGGAGCCCAGGCTGTGGGGAAGAGGGAAACTGCTAGACACCTACCCCACCTCCTTGGCACCGACGCCCCTCGGGCCTTACCTGCCCACCTCTGTATTGTTTCCCCGGGACCCCTCCCTCTTCTAAGGCTTGGGCCCTTGAGCCCAAAGGCTTCCCTCAAGTGACGAAATTTCAGACTCCTGGACCCCCTCTCGCCAGCTGCTCTCTCCAGCTGTTCCCAGCCTAGGATAGGGCTGGGAGCAGTCAGGATCTTTTAGCTTCTCAGAATTCCTACTGGGAGAGGAGACTGCCACTCCTTGGAGAACCAGAGTGGAAGTGGGCAGAGTGGGCGCCCCACCCTGAAGAGCTAGACTCTGGCCTAGCCTGGAGAGGGAGGTGGGCTCCGGGAACAGCTGGATGGGATGCCAGGGACAGGCGTGGTGCCCTGCATTGGAAGCCTGAGATGAGACAGCTGTCACTGTCGAGTGGCAGCCTCCGGGAAAGGCCTTCTCGGGGTTCTGTGGCTGCCCACACCTCCCCCCCCCCCGCCCCCTCCGCTCTCAGCTCCGGAGTCCTTCTCCACCCGGGATTTCCACCCAGCACCCAGTGTATTCCCCGACAGCCTTCTGTGTCTGAACCTCTCCATCTATGACACTCAATGGGGAGGCTGGGGTGGAGCATGGTCTGGAGGGAGAAGTTGGTGCTGAGTGGAGAGGGTTAGGGTGGCTGAGGCTGCCTGAGGAAATCCATGAGAGTAACTCAAGGCCTCATTACCCCATCCAAGCCCAGAGCACCTCACTGCCAGGGCCAATATGACCCGGTTATCCTGGAGGCGGGGATCACAGACAGCCTGGGAATCTAGAAGTTGTATGCTTCCTTCCCAATCCCCTCCACAGGATTGTCTGGGTCTTGGGCCTGGGTCTGCTTCCCATGCAGCCCTTCCTCACCCGGGCCCCAGCTCCCTTGCCTGATCTCCTGGGAGGAATGAGGGCGTTGCCATGGTGACTGACTGTAGCTGACCAGCTAATAGACTTGAGGGGAGGGATCCAGATACATGTTTGGGCTTAGGAGCTGGGGCAGGTCCCTACATTTGAAGGGAAACAGATTTTTGGAAAGGATCCTGGAGTGAGGGTGAGTGATAGGGATGACCTAAGACAGCTTAGCATCTTAATTTTGTTTTTCTTTCTTGAGAACTCAAATGGGGACCCAGCCCCCATCCTCCCTCCAAGTTACCTCACCTTGACCTTCACCCTCTTCATCTGAAGCTCCTCATTCTCCCCTGACTCATTCTTGGCCTTTCTTCTCCTCCCCATAGACATTGGTCTCTTAGGGTCAAGTGGCCAAATATTTATATTCTAGAAGTAGACTGCTAGGTTTGAAACTCCGATTTCTCACTTAACTGTAGTGCAAGAAATTACACTTTCTGAGCCTCACTGTCTTTATCTGTAAAATGGGCTGAGGGCATATTTTAGCAAATAGAGCATTTCTTTGGCTGTAAGATGTATTCCTATTTTGGAAACCAGTAAGAGTGCGGGAAATGCTGTCAAATTATAATGATGACATCACTTATCACAGACACCACCTGAGCTCAGAAACCTGAAAGTGTGCATGGGCTAGAGCTGGCGAAACGGATTGACCTGCTCGGACTGCTGGCTTTGGCAGAGAGCGCCGCTCACTGATTGAACTCCGTGCTGAGAGCCTGGATTTGATATCCCCTAGCACTGCGCTGGAGTCAGCCCCCCCCAAACCCCAATGTCCCCCCTTCTCATCCTCACTCCCTTCACCCCATCTTCCCACAGAGATCCTGATCAAGGTACAGGTATATGTGAGCGGGGAGCTGGTGCCCCTGGCCCGGGCCTCGGTAGACGTGTTTGGGAACCGCACTCTGCTGGCTGCTGGCACCACGGACGCAGAGGGCGTGGCCACGCTACCCCTCAGTTACCGCCTGGGCACCTGGGTGTTGGTCACTGCTGCCCGCCCCGGTTTCCTCACCAACTCCGTGCCGTGGCGTGTTGACAAGCTGCCGCGTGAGTGCAGGGGGCAGGTGGAGGGGGTGGGGACAGAGCAGCAGCTGACCCACCATCAGCCCCTTCCCAAAATAGTCCTTGGGGGTGGCGGGGGCAGCTTCCCAGCAGCTGCTGCCTGGGCTGGGGCATAGAGAAGGGGCCGGGGAGGATGAAGCCACTGGGATGCGGATGAAGGCGGCATCTGGGGAGCGCTTCCTCTAGAGCTGACGGGCCACCCTTCTTGCAGTATACGCATCCGTCAGCCTCTACCTGCTCCCAGAGCGCCCAGCCACCCTCATCCTCTATGAGGACCTTGTACACATCCTCCTAGGCTCTCCAGGTAAGCGATACCCCGCTGTTCGCTCCATAGCTCCTCTCCCTGCCCTCACCTGTATGCAGAGACCCTCTGCTTCTTAACACAGTAGCTGGGTGACCTTGGGCAAGTCACTCACCCTTTCTGAGCAGTACTTGATGTATGTATCAGATGTGGAAAGATAATACATCATCAAATTAAGGTTAAAAAAATTGCATCAGGCGCAAGGCCCTGGGTTCAATCCTCAGCTTTAAAAAAAAAAAAATGCATCAGATGTGCTAAGAGAGAGAGAAAAAAAAAACAAGTGTTCAATAAATATTTATAGTTTTTGGGGGGCCTTTTTGTAGTTTCTATTCTCCAAGTCCCGCCTCCCTGATCTGCTTATCTCCAGTAGATCTACATGTATTTGTCGTGCACTTTCCTGGTGCCTGGCTGCTCTGAGGCCACGAGGGCCTGCCACAGCAGCTCACCATCTATCCCGTGGCCTGGGGCAATCCTCAGTGTTCCTTGTCTCTGCGCACAGGCCTTCGGTCCCAGCTCACATTCTGCTCCGTGCCATGCGGAAGGCTGGTGCTGGCACACAGGGTGAGGGAGAACACACCCACAGCCCACCTCACGGTCCTAGGCAAATGGGAAGACAGACAGACAGACAACTGCCAATCCTGGGAGAGTTTACAGAGCAGGCAGACAGTGGCCGAAACACCCCTCACCTTTGGGGGAAACCGGGTGGGGCTAATAAAAGGAGCAGCGGCTGCGTGGCCTAGGGGTGGCAGGTGAGGTGAGGCGCCTGGCTGGAGAGAGAGGGTGGTGAGTCGGCAGGCAGAAGGGGCAGTGGGGGTTCAGTGTGCTTTCTGGCCGGGATTGCAGACCAGCGGAAAGGCCGCTCCCCAGTTTAAATCCTTACGGAATCCTTATGGACAAATTGCTAGCTTGCCATCTTGGGCTCACTTGACGCCATATCAGAGGCCTCCATTGCCCCCCAGGGATTCCAAAATGTCAAATGGATCTTTGTCCCAGTACTTCTGCCCTCTCGTGGCTTCCACAGCCCTCCGTGTGAAGTGCAGAGCTCTTCAGAGCTGGCAGCACCCTGCAGGACAGAGCAACCACTACCCCCTTGTAGCCTGTGACCTCTGGGCCTTTCTCCTGCGTGTCCCCCAAAGCAAGTCCACTCCCTTACTCCCCTACCCTACAAAACTGCAGAGGGTGGGCCAGGCTCCCAACATGTAGTTGGGATGGGCTTGTGTGGAGGGATGTGGGGTGACAAGGCCAGGCTCCAGGATGGTGGTCCTGATACGTTTCTGAAGTTCTGGCTCCATTTCTGCGTCTATAAAATGGAGTCGATACCTCAGGGGCTGCTAGGCTAATTAAGGGAGTTACTATACATAGCCTGCTTAGGACAGTATCCAGAATATTTTGAAGTTTAATAAATGTTACCTATGATCACACTGTATTGGAATTCTGTTTATATGTCTGCTCCCTCGGCCCCAAAACACACACACACACACACACACACACACACACACACACACACACACACACAGCACTGTAAGCTAATGTGTGTCTATCTAAATGGAAATTATCTGGGGCTGGAGAGATGGCTCACTGCTTAAGAGCACTGGTTGTTCTTCCAAGTACGAGGGTCCTTTTGGATTCCTAGAACCAGCACGGTGCCACACAAACTACCTTGTCCCAGGAAATCTGACGCCCTCTTCTGGCCTCTGAGAGCACTGCACACATGTGGTGCACAGACATAAATACATACAAAATGCACATAAAAAATAAAGGAAAAATATATACTTCTTTTGTCTGTCTGTTTTTCAAGACAGATTCCTTTGTATAGGCTTGGTTGTTCTGGAACTCACTTTGTAGACCAAGCTGGCCTCAAACTCACAGAGATCCGCCTGCCTCTGCCTCCCCAGTGCTGGGATTAAAGGCGTGCACCACCACCAGCTGGTAAGGAAAATTTTTTTTTTAATATTTATTTATTTATACAGTATTCTGTCTACATGAATGTTTATAGGCCAGAAGAGGGCACCAGATCGAATTATGGATGGTTGTGAGCCACCATGTGGATGTTAGGAACTGAACTCAGATCCTCTGGAAGAGCAGACAGTGCTCTTAACCTCTGAGCCATCTCGCCAGCCTTTTTTTTTTTTTTTGAAACAGGATTTCTCTGTGAAACAGTCCTGGATGACCTAGAACTCGCTCTGTGGACTAGGCTGGCCTCGAACTCACAGAGATCCACCTGCCTCTGCCTCCCAAGTGCTGGGATTAAAGGCATGCGCCACCACCACCTGGCCAGGAAATTTAAAAAGGATAAAATTCCACAGTTCCTCAGCCACACACGTTGGCCACTTTTCTCTTTTTCTTTAATTTTTGAGAGTAGCTCAGAACTCTGGTTCAGTCTAGCTTAAGACTTCTGCTGTAGACTCCCGAGTGCTGACATTACACGTGTGTGCCACCAGACCAAGCTCACCAGCCATGTGTATCCAGGGGGCACTAAATGGGCAGCATCCTAGCAGAAGGTTCTAGAGAAACTGTAAAGAACAGCACACACTATACTGTGAGAATGGAGATAGGGGGTCTTCTCCTAGTCAGCTCGGCATCCCGGGACCTAACTCAAATGCCTGCCACTCAGAAGACACTGTTAGCCCAGGACATGATTGTTGTTAGTGTGTGTGTGTGTGTGTGTGTGTGTGTGTGTGTGTGTGTGTATGTGTGTGAGTGTGTATGTGTTTGAGTGTATTTCTGCACACCATGTGCATTCAAGAAACTATGGAGGTCAGATGAGGGTATTGGGTTCCCTGGAACCAGCGTTACAGATGGTTGTGAGCTGCCATGTAGGTGATGGGAACAGAACTCTGGGCCTCTGCGGGAACAGTCAACTCTCTAAGCCACTGTGCCTTCTCTTCAGCCCCACGACCCTCACCGTTTTATAAGTTTATAAGGAAACTTGAGAGAAAGCAAGTAATTTGTGGAAGGTCACACACATAGTCGCCAGACATGGAGGTTTCAGTACCACATCCCTTCAAGTTACCCGTTCCTCTCCATCACCACCCTGGCCTTTTTGGTTGGCCTAACCCAGTGGTTCCCTTTTTTTGGATGTTTGCACTCTGCGTCGGTCCGGTCAGGCTGCCATAGTGCCTGCTTTCCATCCAGGTGCCCGCTCCCAGCCCTGGGTGCAGTTCCAGCGCAGAGCGGCCCGCCTGCCTGTCAGCTCTACCTACAGCCAGCTTTGGGCTTCGCTCACCCCCGCCAGCTCCCAGCAGGAAATGCGGGCTTTCCCTGCCTTCCTGGGCACCGAGGCCTCCAGCTCAGGTAGGCCATGTCCCGAATGTAGAGGGGAGACCCCTTCCTTACCTAGGGACTTAGCCGTTAGTGCCAGTGTCCTCTTCCCTCAGGCAATGGCTCCTGGCTGGAGCTGATCCCCCTGGCTGCTGTGAGCGTACACCTGCTAACGGGCAATGGCACAGAGGTGCCGCTCTCGGGCCCCATTCACCTGTCCCTGCCAGTGCCCTCGGAGCCTCGTGCCCTGGCTGTGGGCACCAGCATTCCAGCCTGGAGATTTGACCCTAAGAGCGGTAAGTGTTAGGGGCAGGGCTGCAGGAGGTCGGGGAAGGAATGTGGGGCTCAGGTGAGAGGTGGCAGGACACCGAGTTTGACAAACGAACTCCTCTGGCCTCTTCCAGGGCTGTGGGTCCGAAATGGCACCGGTGTGATTCGGAAGGAAGGCCGACAGGTCTACTGGACTTTTGTCTCCCCACAGCTGGGGTACTGGGCGGCTGCCATGGCCTCCCCTACGTCTGGTGAGATTGGCGGGGAGGTGGGGCAGTAGGCAGTGGTGGGAGGAGAGGCTGGGAGAGCTCAGGCCCTGTGAGAGGCAGGAAGGGCATCCTAAGCCCTTGCCTGGCACAGGGCTGGTTACCATCACCTCAGGCATCCAGGACATCGGCACCTACCACACAATCTTCCTGCTGACCATCCTGGCCGCTCTCGCACTTCTGGTTCTCATTCTGCTGTGTCTACTGATATACTACTGCCGGTGAGTGCTCCCGGGACCCACCCGCCCGCCCTCTCTCCCAGGATCCCTGCACCGGGGTCCCAAAGACGCAGAAAGCACAATTCTGATCCTCAGTGGGCTTCCGGGAAAGAACAGCAATACAAGGCCTCAGACCCGAGAGGCTGGTAGCTTTACAGGGAGGGGTGACAGACGGCAGGACCTGCGGGCCTTGCCCCTTGCGGAGACTATCCAGCTGCTCCAACCAACCCAACTCTCACTCCCCGGGGATCCCCCCAGAGCAGGCACTCTGGCTGGTTTACATGCCAAAGCGTTACCGAGTTTACCCCCATGAAGTTGAAAGGATGAAGCTCCTGGATGTGTTATCGTCTTTCTACAACCAGCTTCCAGGCATCATCTAGCGGGATCCCCCTCTCCCCCACCTATCTCGAATGTTCCAAGCATCATCCACGATCCATCCCTTGTGCTGGCAACTGTGGGGTTTAAGGAGACCTTTGCTTTCAGCATTCCCGAGGTCTTGTCTCGTCTCGCTCCTCCTCTCCAGGAGACGCTGCTTGAAGCCAAGACAACAGCACCGCAAGCTGCAGCTCTCCGGGCCCTCGGACAACAAACGGGATCAGGCCACGTCGATGTCTCAGCTCCACCTCATCTGCGGGGGACCCCTGGAGCCTACGTCTTCGGGAGACCCCGAGGCCCCGCCCCCAGGCTCTCTACACTCGGCCTTCTCCAGCTCCCGGGACTTAGCATCCTCCCGAGATGACTTCTTCCGTGCCAAACCGCGCTCCGCCAGCCGTCCGGCCGCCGAGCCTCCGGGTACGCGCAGCGGCGACGGTGGCGGGCTCAAGAGCGCCCGCTCCGTCGAGGGTCCTGGAGGGCTGGAGCCCAGCCTGGACGAGTACCGGCGGGGTCCCGCGGGGGCCGCGGCCTTCCTGCACGAGCCGCCCTCGCCGCCGCCGTCCTTCGACCACTATCTAGGCCACAAGGGGGCGACCGAGAGCAAGACCCCTGACTTTCTGCTGTCGCAGTCGGTGGACCAGCTGGCACGGCCGCCGTCCCTCAGCCAGCCCGGGCAGCTCATCTTCTGCGGCTCCATCGACCACCTCAAGGACAACGTGTACCGCAACGTCATGCCCACCCTGGTGATCCCCGCACACTACGTGCGCCTGGGCGGCGAGGCGGGCGCCGTGGGAGTGGGCGACGAGGCCACCCCACCGGAAGGCTCGGCCGCCGGCCCCGCGCGCCCTTTCCCTCCACCCGACCCCCAGCGCCCGCTGATGCAGGGCCACGCGGGTGCGGGGGGAGACGGCGGCGGCGGCGGCGGCGAGGGCTGGGGCGGCGGGCGCTCCGCCCCGGTCAGCGGCTCGGTCACCATCCCGGTGCTGTTCAACGAGTCCACCATGGCGCAGCTCAACGGCGAGCTGCAGGCTCTGACCGAGAAGAAGCTGCTGGAACTGGGCGTGAAGCCTCACCCGCGCGCCTGGTTCGTGTCCCTGGACGGGCGTTCCAACTCGCAAGTGCGCCACTCCTACATCGACCTGCAGGCGGGCGGCGGCGGCCGCAGCACCGACGCCAGCCTGGACTCGGGCGTCGACGTGCACGAGGCTCGGCCGGCGCGTCGCCGGCCCCCACGGGAGGAGCGAGAGCGCGCGCAGCCGCCCGCGCCGCCGCCGCCCGCGCCCCCGCGCCTGGCGCTCAGCGAGGACACGGAGCCCAGCAGCAGCGAGAGCCGTACGGGCCTCTGCTCGCCCGAGGACAACTCGCTGACGCCCCTACTGGACGAGGTGGTGGCGCCCGAGGGTCGGGCGGCCACGGTACCCCGGGGTCGGGGCCGCAGCCGTGGGGACAGTTCCCGCAGCAGCGCCAGCGAGCTACGGCGCGACTCGCTCACCAGTCCCGAGGACGAGCTGGGGGCGGAGGTGGGCGACGAGGCTGGCGACAAGAAGAGCCCGTGGCAGCGGCGGGAGGAGCGGCCGCTGATGGTGTTCAACGTCAAGTAGCGCGGCCCGGGGATCGGCCGCCGCCCCTGCCGCCAGTGCAAGGTCCCCAGAGTGCGCGCCCCGGGGTGCTGCGGGGGGCACGCGCTCTTAGCCGGGAGAAGGGTTCTGAGCCCATCTGGGGTATGTGCTGGGGGAAGTGTCTTGGGAAGGGACCCTGGATCGGCCTCTAAGCAGAGGGTGGTGGGAGGGGCCCGGTCCCCCTCGGGAGGGGCTGGGGAGGAGGGCTGGGGTGGGGAGCAGTGTCTGGATAAACGTGGCTGTACATAGAAAGATCTATTGTGGGCGAGCAGGAGGGGCGGCCCAGCTTCAGCGGCTAGGGTGAGGGCTGGGAAGGGAGGGGCAATCTCTGTGGACCCTTGGGAGGGGAGGGCTGCCGCTTGGATGTCACAGGGCTGGTGGCTGGGGTGGTCCTGGGGACTAAGTGGGTAATGTGATGGTGACGCTCTAGACACAAAAATACAAAGCTGTTGAGGTTGAAGATGTGTGTGTGTGTGCGTGTGTGTGTTTCTCTGGGGGATGCTGACACTGGAGGACCCCAGAGCACCAAATCAGACACCGCTAAGAAGTGTACAAACTTTATTGGAGCCAACACGCGCGCGCACACGTGTGTACATACACACAAGCGAGCTCACACAATACCTGTGGATCGGGAAGAGCACCTGGCCACAAGGTCCACAGAAATCTGAAGAAATGGCAGTTTGAAATGGGGCTTTTTTCCACAGCGTTCTTTGCATAAGAGAAGGTCTTAGTTTGAGGCCCCATCTCCCATGGTGATGGGGTGACTCAGAATGGGTAGGTCTAGAGGAAGAGGTGCTAGGGAGGCCTGAGTGGTGGGTACCCTCTGATCAGGGTGCCCAGGGCTGTGGAGTTTCTTAGTCTTTAGCCCCTCCTTAGAGCAGCGGTCTCGGGGCTGGATTACTCAAAAACATGTCCCAGCGAAAGGTCTTCTTTTGAAGCAAACACTTGGTTCCCTTAGATGAGCAGTGGAAGCCAACGGGGCAACAGTGTCGCCCGTCTACACAGCAGGTGCCCTGGACGGCCAAGGGAGAGTGAGGACCGGAGAAGGCAGGGCCCAGCCCACGGCCACCCCCAGCCCCAGGGTCAGGGACAGCACTGACCTTTAGGTAGGGACAGCAGGCCCACTCTTCTAGGTGGTTTCTACAACAGGTCTGGTCATCGTGGCAGAAATGCCCCTCGCCACACTCCACACCCCCAATGTGAGGGCCGAGGGTCAGGCGGGCAGCAGGCTGGACGGAGTCCACCTCCTTCTCACAGGTTCTGGCCTTCACGTTGCAGGTGTACCCAGCTGGGCAGCAGTGCTGGTGATCCTCACAGCACACGGCCTGAGAGCGGGGCAAGGGGCAATCACCCTGCTTAGACCACGAACACAGCCCCCTTCTCCCAGGGCAGTGGGTGGGAACTCACATGGGGCAACTGGCAGCAGGCCCAGCCTTCCTTCAGGCTAGGGCAGCAGGTCTGGCCTACTGGGCAGCTGATGTGCTGGTCACAACTGTTATCCTCACTTAGGGACATGGATGTGTGGTGGGCGGGTATCTTCTCCAGGCTAGCCACTATTCTGTCCCCATCTTGACAGTACCCCTCGGCTGTACACGTGAAGCCGTGCGGACAGCAATGTTCGTGGTCTAAGCAGCAGACAGCCTAGGGGTGGGGGGCGGAGAAGAGCGTTCTCCCAAGGGACTCTGGGAGGCCTGCCCACGGCTCCTCCAGCTGGGGACAGACCACAGCCCAGGGCACCACCCTGGACTAGGCGGACCGTGGACACACAAAGCAACAGACACTCCTGCCCACCCACCCGCCAAGGTCCAGGTGCTCTCCCCACCCCCACGGTGCTGACCCCCATCCTTGTACCTCTGGGACAGGACAACAGCCCCAGTCCCCAGAACTGAGTCTGCAGCAGGTATTGCCAGGAGGGCAGGT
Organism: Peromyscus maniculatus bairdii; assembly: GCF_049852395.1. Taxonomy (NCBI): domain Eukaryota; kingdom Metazoa; phylum Chordata; class Mammalia; order Rodentia; family Cricetidae; genus Peromyscus; species Peromyscus maniculatus. The sequence continues at coordinate 89,581,594 of NC_134859.1, read as the reverse complement.
CGTGAAGTCGTCACAGGGGACATCACTCGTGAAGACTTGTGGGTGCGGCGGGCTGGGAAAGGCTGTGATCTTCTTCATCCAGGGCAGGTGGAGGGCTCCCATTTCACAGGTGCCCGTCTCTGTGTGACACTCGAACCCTGTCGGGCAGCAGTGGACATGGTCGTCACAGCACACGGCCTACGGTGGACAGAGAAAAGGCCCAAAAGCACTGGCGCCAGGCTGGCAGCTCCCTCCGCTGGGACCCGTGTGCCCGCGGCTCCCGGGTACCTTGGTGAAGGGACAGCAGCCCCAGGCCCCAGTGATGAGGTGGCAGCAAGTGTATCCATCCGGGCAGCTCACCTCCATGTCACACTTCACCTCTATCACTGTGGGCAGAAGACACGTCATCAAAGGCACCGGAACCCGGGGTTGCAGATGGAGCGCTTGGTGACATCAACCCACAGTGAGCCTCAGGCAGCACCCGTGGGGAGGGGATGGATGCACTTGCCAGGTCCCTCCACGCAGCCATCGACACCCACCCCCACACCCGTTTCCGGACCTGAGCCGAGCCCCCCTTTATTGGGCGGAGGAAATGGGAGTCCAGTCTGCCCCTGTACCTGGATATCCATGCAGCCTGGTCAGGAAGTCCGTGGTGTAGTCCTTGGCTAGGCACTTACTCTGGATCAGGTCACATACCGTGTCGTGGGGACAGCAGTGCAGATGGTCGGAACAGCAGATAGCCTGGGTGGGGACAAAGAGGGGGGGTCTCTGGATTCCAGTCTCTAGTGAGCACAGGGAGCAAGCCAGACTGATGGCTGACACTACCCCAATCTTCCACCAGGGGGCAGCATGGGCCTTGAGGCGCCCAGCAATCAGCCCAGTTCTTGGAGCCCCCTTGTAAGGCTGTGTCCGGGCCCAGTTGGCTCCAGCCCTTTACTCACGTTAGGCATTGGACAGCAGCCATACTTCCCAGTGGGCAGCTCGCAGCAGGTAGAATCATCGGGGCACTGGGTCTGTGCATCCGGACACACCACGGAATCATGCCAATCCACTGGAAGAGGAATGAGGCATGAGGCAGGAGAAGCGGCCAGGATGGAGGGGAACTTCTTTCCAGCCAGGAGTTAAATGTGGCTTCACCCCCAAGTGCTAGCTGGATGGCCTCCCACCTCCTCACCTGCCCTGTTGGTCCTTTGTGCAGGGAATTTTTTTAATAGCTCGTGGGTGCCCACAGAACTGATGCATCGTGTGTGAGCCAGGTCACAGGTGGACCCTTGGGGACAGCAGTGTACTCTGTCTTCACAGCAAGAAGCCTGAGAAGAGATAGATGGCCCATAATCCATCTTCTCCAGCCCCAGCTCCCAGCTCTACCCCCACTACCTGTGAGTCACCCCCACTTCCCCCCCCATACCTGGGGAATGGGGCAGCATCCCCAGGAACCATCAATCATAATGCAGCAGGTAGAGGAGTCGGGACATTCGAATTTGCTATCCGGGCACTGGATAGCACCCACGGAGTTACCTGCAGATGGGAGAATCCAGGATCCCACCAATCCAGTCAGTCAAGGTCACTGCCAGCATCATCACTAAAGGAACTGCAGTAGGTCTAACAGCTGGGACCAGGGCTTAGGTGACGGCCCAAGATCCCAAGCCACCCTTCCCACAAGCTAGACCCCACTTCGGAGAGATGGTAGAGGCATCCAGTCAAAGTGGGCGGGTGTGAAATCACCCCAGCGTGCCTCTCCAGGTCCCAACACCTGGAATTCTGCATCCCTGTCTGTCCCCTTCTGCTCAGAACTGCCCCTCTGTTCAGAGCAGAACAGGAATCGGGACCACCCCGGCAGCTGGGCTCCGGGGCATTTCCGGCCCACACGATGCCCCCATCCCGTGCCCCACAGCACCTGATTTTCGGAAGCAGGCTGTCCCATTTGTGCTACAGTGGAAGCCCGGGGGGCAGCAGTTGAAGCCATCACCACAAGAGATACCCTGGGGGACACAGAGAAGCCCGTGTGAGCAAGACCCCTTCGCCGGGGACGAGGAGAGGGAAGGAAAGCGGTCAAGGCAGATCTTAAGCACCGCCCCCTCGGGCCAATCGCACCCTCACCCGAGGAAAGGGGCAGCAACTGGAAGTCCCGGACACAGTGCGGAGACAGGAGTAGCCAGAAGGACAGTGGTCATGGCTCTGACAGGAGCCACTTAGAGGATGGCTCATTACGACAGGCAATGTTTCCTGGAAAGAAGAGATGACATAAACCAGAGTATCTGTGCCAGCCCTCTTCTGGCCAACCCAAGGTAGCCCTCCAGAAGGTTCGGGCTGCCAGCTGGGCTGTGAGACACTCACCAGAAGAGGGTTGCAGCAGCTGTACTTGGCTCCTCCCGGGTCCGGGCAGCAGGCAATAGAGCAGAGCTGACCATCTGGACACTGTGTTCCAGCCACCAGTCCTGCCACAAAGGCCAGCCAGCTTACCAGGATCCACATGATCTGCCTGCAAACGCCAAGGGAAGTCTGGTAGCCATCTTAAGCCTAGGCCACCTTCTATTCTGAGGCCATGCCCTTCCCTGTGCCCAGGCCAAGGCATGGCATGCATTGGATTTATTGAATCCTCTCCACAAGTGAACCGGAAGGCAAGTCGATGCGCTGCCGGAGCCAGCGTGTCCCACCGTGTGTGCGGCACACCTGCACCAGCTTGCACACACTGGGAGCATGAACGCTGGCAGGAACACAAGTGTGTTGATTCACGTCCTCACACACGGCCTAACACCCGACACTAGGGGTGAGTGGAGAGGAGCCGAGTTGTGACAGTCAGGAAGGCGCGTGGCTTTGATCTGAGACCGTGAGCTAACTGGGAGGCAGAGGAGACTTCAGTGGCCGCGGGAGGACAGCCAGCTTCACCTTCCTGCCTGGTGCCAACTCCCACAAGTACCTTCCAAAGGCCTTTGGGGAAACAGTTGCCAGTCACATGATCATATGGGAAGCCAAGGGGGTGAGAAAGTTGTGAAAACGGAAGTACAGTGGCCAGAGGTGTCTGGGCTGCTGTCCCCACAGGCCAGCCACTGCCTGCCCGCAACTGTCCCCTCCCCTCCCAGGGGAAGGGCACACAGGGCTGGATTAGCCTCAAAGCTAACTTCATAATGACCCCTCCCCGGCATTAACAGCCTCCCCCCTAAAAGGGGCCATCACCAGGGCCCCCTTGGACTCCTCCAACATGCCACCTGTCTCTCCCTACTCAGAAATCGAAACTCAGCTGCAAGTGCCCCTGTGCCTCAGCAGGAGGAACTGAGCCTCTCACTTCCCTAATAAGCCTTTTCCCAGCTCAGCTGGCCTACCCAGAGACCGAGAGTAAGGCGACCCTGCCTGGGGCAGCAAAACCAGCGATATTCAAAGACCCTCTAGGGGCCACTCTGCCTCTCCCTGCTGTAATCCCTCTGCAACAATTATGCAAAACAGTAATCGTAATATTACTTTCACTTTTCAAATCCATGCCCAAGTCAGGGAAAACAGACTGCAGATCCTGGGTCCACATGTCAACTGACACCCTGGACATTGCCAGGGATTGGACACTAAGTCTCAGTGGCCGGAGGTATAAACAGAGGGAAGGGGCTGAGTATCTATGTCCCAGGCAGGTGACCTATGCAGGATAGAAATAGGCTGGGTACAGCTGGGCGGTGGTGGCCCACGCCTTTAATCCCAGCACTCAGGAGGCAGAGGCAGGCGAGTCTCTGTGAGCTCGAGGCCAGCCTGGGCTATAGAGTGAGTTCCAGGACAGCCAGGGCTACACAGAGGGATCCTGTCTCAAAAAAAGAAAGAAAAGAACAGAAAAAATAGGGTGGGTATAGGAACCGTGTAGCATCTGCACTTGAGTACTAGTCCTGGAAATGCCACTGATTGACTGCCAAGGGCCTCAGAAATTGTTCCCTGTGTCTCAGTTCATCAGTCTCTGTGTGAACCCTGGTGGCCATAGAAGGCGAGAAATCCCAACCGCCCAGACCTCAAAGCTTCCGCCAGGCACGTTAGGCTGTCTTTGATTCCAGCACTTGAGAGGCTGAGGTGGGCGGATTGCAAGTTCGGGGCCAACTTGGGCTACACGGTGAAAATGAGGCCAGCCTGGGCTACATAGATCTGTTCGCCGCCGCCCCCAACCCCCCCAACCCGCCCCCCGCCCCACCCCCGCTTCCTTCTCTAGTTTTCAAGTGCGCTCTCCCCTAACTCAAAGAATATCCCCGAGGTCGTCTCCTGGCCAGATTAGAATGGGGTAGGGGAGCCCTAAATCCCCTCATTAGGATTAGGGAGTGGTGACCCCCTGGCCTCCTCTACACCACGCTGTTGAAACAGCCAAAGGACAGGAGCCGTTCAAGACCCTAGCTTCGAAATCTTCCACTAGGTGGCACCCCCCAACTCCGAGTGTCAAGGGGAGATGAATTTCCCAAAAGGTGAGCCAATCGAGCTGCGGAGCAGGGAAAAGTGGCGGGGAGAGGCGGAAGTTAGCTCTCTCACCCTCCAGAAAGGAAGTACGGTTGACACAAGCCAGGGATTCGGCCACCACGCCCAGGTCCTGCTCCCAACCCCTCTGAGATCCCCACCCACCGCAAGCCACCGCGGAGACCACTCGCCGCACCAGCATGAGAAAGAGCCAGGACCTGGAGACAGAGGTGGGAGGCACAGACGGAGTTAAGCTGGCCCAAGAGTGGGGTGCTTCCTGCTCTGGAGAAAGGCCTTCGGCCTTCCGACATGATGGGCAAGGGGAGCCTTTTATTGGGGGTGTCTACAGCTGCTCCCACCCCTCCCAAATGAGAAGAGAAAGAAAGAAACCCTCGTTAGTGCATCAGAAAGCCCGAGGGGATTTTCAAGAGGCAGGTCTTCTCTTGTCTCTGAGCTGCGACTCCAGGGGAGTCTCAATTGTATAGCAGCCTGGCCAGGCCTCTGGGCAGTAGCCGGGGAGATGTCTGCAACGGGTCCTCCTACCTGCTTCGGGGTCCGCGCTCCCTGGGAGGCATCTGGCGGTCAGCTCCTGGACTAGGGTTTGGCCGCGCGATGGCCCGCCCACCTCAGTTTCCATTAGCCGAGGGTCGGGGATCCCGGGCTTCCATTGGTTACTTGTCTACATAGAGGCGGGACTCTCCAGGAATGCTGTGTTTCTTTTCTACTCAATTCTCACTCCTCCTCCCTTGCCTCTCTCTCCCCACACCCCATTTCTAGGGATCATGTGACTAGACAATCATATGACACTATGGCCCGCCTCCCCCAGAGCAGCGCTTGCTGGTCGGGTTGCTTCCCACCCCCACCCCCCGGGTCCTGGCGGCGCCTGGCGGGGTGTTCTGGAGATGGAGCTTCGCGTGCCTAAGGCCACCGACAGTTACGAGGGCTGCCTCCAGGGCGCGTGTTCAAGGTCGTTTACGGGATAGCGTCCGCTCCTGGATCGGGACAGTTGCACATTCATTGTCTTTTCACGCTAGGCAGCGGGGACTCGGAACAAGCTAAAAGATGGTTATGAGCGTGCAGATAAACAGTCCCTAGGTTTGGTTGGGAGACTAGCTTAGACTAAATCTAATAAACGTTCGAGGGCGAGTACCAGGCGCCATGGATGTGTGTAGGGAGGAGGCAGGAGATTGGCTCAAGGTGGGGGAAGAAGAGAGATGTAGATCGACGTTGAACTAGATCCAAGAGATAGCGCCACATAGAGCTGAATCTGGAAGAATTTTAAGAGGCTGGTTAGGCGGGCCCGAGGTACTTAGGAAGAGGCTAGGAAACCAGATGGAAAGTACAGCCTAGAGGGTTGAAAGTCACATTCAAGGTAAGGGCATGTGGCATGGGCTGGCGGAGCAGGCTGGTGACTGTCAAGGTGGACGAGGCTTCCTAGTTTCAGCTGCCCCCACCTTCGAGGAATTGCCGGGGTGGGTAAATAGATTTTAGCAGCAGAACAGACTAGCCATAAACAAGAGTCAGGCTGCTGAGTGCTAAAGGGCCAGGGCCAGACAGAGACGCCTGAAGAGGCGTCTGGCCAGGAAGAGGACAGGCCCAAGGAAAGGCAGTGTGTGAAAGACAGGTTCCCCCACGTGGAGCAAAGAGCTTGACTGGGAGGCCGCTCCATACAAATAAATTCAGGACGGTGAGAGTCTTGCATAGAGCAGAGCAGAAGAGTTGCTGTGGGTTCTGTGGTGGACTTCTTAGGCGAGAGCTGCAGGAGTCCCAGAAAGTGGAGACCAATGTGGAGAATCTAGGGTAATTCCGCACCCCGATGACATTCGTCTGGGTGTCCCTTCTAGGATCCCCAGACTATAGCTTACACTTCAGTGAGACACATCCATGCTCAGGCAGGGGAGTTGCTTAACCAGGGCTTGGAAGCGAGCTCCAGCAAGACTGCAGCTCTGAGTCAGGGCCTCGTGTGTTCCAGACTCGCCTCCGACCTGATCCGTAGCTGAGGATGAGCCAGGACGCCTCGTTCCCTTCCTCTACCTCCTAAGAGCTGGGACTCGGCAGCCATGCTTAGCTTCTGTGGTGCTGGGATTAAACCCAGGCCTTGTTCATGCCAGGCAAACGCTATCAACTGAACTGTATCCCAGCCCAGGACTGCCTCATAAGAAAGTGGAAAACGGGAAATTATATTCTGGGCCTACTAAAAGCCTATTTCTTTTTGTTTGTTTGTTTTTTGAGACAGGGTTTCTCTGTGTAGCTTTGGAGCCTATCCTGGATCTCCCTCTGTAGACCAGGCTGGCCTCGAATTTACAGAGATCCGCCTGCCTCTGCATCCTGAGTGCTGGGATTAAAGGTGTGTGCCACCACTGCTCAATGAATATTCATTTTTGTGTGTATCATGATTGCATGCCTCTTACACAGTGAAATTTTGAGAAGATTCTCATTCTTCCCATCCTCATCGACTTTTTTTTTTTTTAAAGATAGGGTCTCACTGTGTAGTCTTAGCTACCTTTGAATTTACTTAATTAGACCAGTCTGGCCTCTAATTCACATAGATCCACCCACCTCCCTCTGCCTCACAAGTGTTAGGATTAAAGGCATGTGGCACTGTGTTCAGCTCTACCGAATCTTTTGAGATGTCACCCATAGAACAAGTAGACAGTCATTTCAGCCAGACGGGCTGGCCAATGGGCCGCTGGGAGCTACCTGTCTCCTCCTCCGCTTCACTGCTTCCGAGGTGCACAGCTACACCTTAGGGGTTCACACCTGCAGAGCGAGGACTTGACGCACTGAGCCGTCTCCTTAGCGTCTGAGTTTTATTTTACGTACTTGGAGTGAGTGATGGGGATATCAGGTAAGTGCTCTACCTCTGAGCCACATCTCCAGTCCCCGTCTTAAATCTAGTGTAGAGGCTGGGAAGTTCAAGACCTAGGAAAGCAGATGGTAGAATCAAGTCCAGGCCGTCTTTTTATTTTTGTTTTGTTGAGACAGGGTTTCTCTGGGTAGCCCTGGCTGTCCTGGATCTCGCTCTGTAACCCAGGCTGGCCTCGAACTCACAGAGAGCTGTCTGCCTCTGCCACCCAGGTGCTGGGATTAAAGGTGTGAGCCACCTCCTCCCGCCCAGGCCATCTTTTGAATGATTCAGGCCTTCCACTGTTTGAGTGAGCCCCACTTACAATCTGGTCTACCCAGAAATCACTGACCTAAATTTCATATCATTCAAAACACACATGGAAGGATGCATGTAGATAACCACCACATTACCCTTTGTTTTCCTACATTTTCTCCTGTGCTATACTATGTATGTGCGTATATATACTGGGTATTACATATTTTCCCTCCCAGCCTGTTACTCGTGTTTTGTGCTGTTACATCATCTGGAATCTATGGATCAATCTTTCCTTTCTGGCTTCTGCTTTTTTTTTTTTTTTTTTTTTTTTTTTTGGTCTTTCCCTTTCCTGGTCAAAATTTATAGAGACTGGGTGTTTCCATATCAAGTGCATACGAGGTCCTGATTCTGTCAGTATTAACACATCCCGTAAGTTTCCAGCCTGATGTCCAGATGCCAGACCTGTGCTGAAGTGGGGCTGTGTGGGTGACAGGCCATGCTGAGTTGTGATGAAGTGTAGATGTCCCCAGTAAAGTCACGCCTCACACTGCCCTGCTTTCTGCGGGCCAGCCCAGAGCTGCTTGGTTGTGTAAGGGATGTGGGACTCTCCCACCTGGGACCCTCCCCTTCCCCCTGCCTCTCCCTGGTTTTTCAATAGTCCCTTCAGGGTTTTCCGCAGTCTCTGCTCTGTTCTGAAGGGCCATGACTGTACCAGCATGGGAGCGCCTCCAATCCACAGGACCTTGACATGCCAGATAACATACAGAATGCCCAGTTAATTGAATTCCAGGTTTATTTGTTTGTATACACAGGGTCTCACTGTGTAGCCTTGACTGGCCCAGAACTCCATATGGAGACTAGGCTGGCCCCAAACTCACAGAGATCCACCTGCCTCTGCCTTCTTAGTGCTGGGATCAAAGGCGTGCGCCACCACCCACCAGACTCTAAAGGTAAATTTCCTTTAGTGTACATACATCTCAAAACTAAAATAATGACACAAAAAAATGACATAAAATAATGACATAAAAAATGCACAAAAATAAAAATAATGACAATAACAGCATGTCCCATGCAGCATTTGAGACACACTTGAAATTATCCACTGTGCAATCGAGACTGAAATTTCACTGGTGGTTTTGTGTTTTTATTTGCTCTGCCTGCTTAACCATGGAAGACCAAGGCTGGAGAGAGCATAAAAGCAGCTTCCCATCCCCCACCCGGCCTCGCTTGCCTGAGTCAGCCCGTCACAAGCAGTTCTTGCTCTGGTTCTCCAGTCGACTGCCCTCCTCCTTTGGGTCATCCAAACAGCTGCCTTCCAGCTGTGGTCCCAGGACACACAGGGTGGGATGAGTCACAGCCCAAAGGACTAGCTTGATGGGGGGGGGGCGGCGCCTGAACCCCCTACGAGCTGAGTCACATGGTCACCCGTCTTCCATAGTCAGGATGGCGATGGGCAAAGAAGACTAAGATTCTGGGAAAGTCATCCTGGAAGGAAGACCGGTGCCAGAGGAGGAAACGGAGCTCAGAGAGACTCGGGCCAAGGCCTGGTGAGCTCAGGAGCTGTAGAGTGTCCATTCCAAGCTCTGGGTTGAGGTGGGGCCACCTACACAGGAAATGACCAGAGCCTGTGCTGAGAAGGCCGTGGTTTTGGTTGATTTTCTCCTATAGACATCTTTTTGGTGGGCAGGTGGGGAGAGAGGGGGATCAGAGTCATACTGTGCAGCCCTATCTGTCCTGGAGCTCACTATGGAGACCATGGAAGCCATACCCCATTCATACACACTGGACAGCACTCTACCCCAAACTACACCCTGCCCATGAAGCTCTTTTTTTAAAGATTTATTTATTATGTATACAGTATTCTGCCTACATGCCAGAAGAGGGCACCAGATCGAATTACAGATGGTTGTGAGCTACCATGGGGCTGCTGGGAATTGAACTCAGGACCTCTGGAAGAGCAGTCGGTGCTCTTAACCTCTGAGCCATCTCTCCAGCCCATCCATGAAGTTCTTAATACATCTATCTATCTTTCTAGATATCTATCTATCTATCTATCTGTCTGTCTGTCTATCTATCTATCTATCTATCTATCTATCTATCTATCTATCTATCTATCTATCATCTACTTATTTATTTTTCCAAGACAGGATTTCTCTGTATAGCTCTGGCTGTCCTGGAACTCACTCTGTAGACCAGGCTGGCCTCGAACTCAGAGAGCCACCTGCCTCTGCACCATCATTGCCTGGCTTAAATTCTTAATACTTTTCAAACAAAGGGATCCTGTGTTTTCATTAGCCCTGGACCTAGAAAACGAAGTGGCCTGTCACGACTTCCCAGCCCAGACTCCCCTCTGACTCTAGTTCCTCTGATTGAAAATGCAGGGTCAGCCATGTGTGCTGGTGAGAGCCTGCAATTCCAGCACGCAGAAGGCTGAGACAGAAGACCTGCTTCAAGTTCAGTGCCACCATGAGCTACAAAGCCAACCTGTGGTACATAGCAGGACCTTGTCTCAATCCCTGGCCCTTAAGATGCAGTGTGAATTCCTGGGTTCCTTCCTCATCACAAAGGTCAAATGTGAACAGAGCCAGCTGCACATGCTCGGAGGCAGCATTAGTGCTTCCAAGGCGAGGCTGGAGAGATGGCTCAGTGGTTAAAAGCACTGGCCGCTCTTCAGAGGACCAGGCACACACTTGCATGACATATATGCAGAAACAAACCACCCATACACATAAAATTGAAAAAAAAAAAAGATGGATTGGGGGTGTGGTGGCCCACACCTTTGGTCCCAGCACTCAGGAGGCAGAGGCAAGAGGATCTCTGAGTTGGAGGCCAGCCTGGTCTACAGAGACAGCCAAGGCTACATAGAGAAACCCTGTCTTGAAAAACCAGAAAAAGAAGCCGGGCGGTGGTGGCGCACGCCTTTAATCCCAGCACTCGGGAGGCAGAGGCAGGTGGATCTCTGTGAGTTCGAGGCCAGCCTGGGCTACGAAGTGAGTTCCAGGAAAGGCGCAAAGCTACAGAGAAACCCTGTCTCGAAAAAAAAAAAAAAAAACCAGAAAAACAAACAAACAACAACAACAAAAAGAGTCGAGACTGGGATTTGAGCGGATCTCCAGAAGCCCCCCTGTTAGTCACTGTGACAAAATACTTGAGATAGATTCAAACCAACAAAAACAAGCCTGGGTGGAAGATGACTTAAGGCTGAAGGGGTGCTTGCATCAAGCCTGATGACCTGAGTTCAGTCCCTGAGGCCCATATGATGGCGGGAGAGAACTGGCTCTCATAAGTTGTCCTGTGACCTTCACATGCACACCATGGCACTTGTATGCTTCTATGCACACAATACACCACGCACATGCAAGATAAAAATGAAAGAAAAAAAAACGGAAGAAAGGAAGAATTTGTTTTGGCTCGGTTTCAAAGGTTTCAGAATTCAAGGTTGGCTGGCTCCATCGTTTTGGGACTCAGAGGAGGCTGAACGCCTTGGCAAGAGCCTTTGTGTGGCCGAGCTCCTCCCTTCAAAGTGGGGACGGAGACTGCGTGAGTGAGGATAAAATACAGAGTTCAAAAAGGCCCTACTTGCCGGGCGGTGGTGGCGCACGCCTTTAATCCTAGCACTTGGAGGCAGAGGCAGGCGGATCTCTGAGTTCGAGGCCAGCCTGGTCTACCAAGTGAGTTCCAGGAAAGATGCAAAGCTACACAGAGAAACCCTGTCTCGAAAAAACAAAACAAACAAACAAAAGGCCCTACCTGCTAATAGTCCATTCAGCTATGATGCCATCAGTGGATTAAAGTCTTACGGAATTTAGTACTCTCAACAGCACTGCCAACCAGGGACCAAGCCTCTTGTGGGCTGACGTCAGATCCAAGGCCAACCTGACCCAGCTCTCCACAGGACTAACAGACAGAGCAAGCAGGGACAGAGAGGGTGTGTCCTTCCCGAGACCTCTGGCCTTAAGTCCTGCTACAGATAGAGTGTCCTTCTTTAGGAAGAAAGGGATATCAGGGCTGGAGTGGTAGCCCAGGCTGGAGCAGCTTAGCGATCAGGCTAGACACTGCCACAAAAGGGTTTTGGGGATGTAGGCACTAAACAGGGTGAGGAGATCAATGCTCCTGATCCACCATAAGCTGTCATCTTAGTCAGTGAGAGTGGCAGGTGATGGTGACTCTTTTTTTTAATTATTATTTTTTATTTCATGGGTATTGGTGTTTTGTCTGTGTGAGGATCCCCTGGTCCCCTGGAACTGGAGTTACAGTTTTGAGCTGCCACGTGGGTGCTGGGAATTGAACCAGGGTCCTTTGGAAGAGCAGTCAGTGCTCTTAACCGCTGAGCCATCTATTTCTCCAGCTCCCCTTGATGTTTTACTCTTTACCCATGACTGCGCCCACGGTGGCTGAGTGCTGGATGCTTGCTGCCATGTGTTGAAACTCTAGTGGTACCCAAAGCTGCACTCTCCTTCCATTCCAACAGGCCCGGGTCCAAGGACAAGGCTCGGTGCTTCCTCTAAGGCCCGGAGACGGGCTGGGGTCAGCCAGCTAGAGCTCTCTCCTGCCTGATGAGCCCCAGTCTCGGCTCTGCCTCTCACCAGCGAGGTGACTTGAGCTTATCCGGATGCTTACAGGGTGTGTTCAGGAGGTCTGGACATGCCAACAAACCCAAGTAGTAACTTCTCAATAACCTGTCACCTCCTTCTACATCACACCTTTGGTTGCAAGAATTTTCATGAGCAAATTATTTAGGTCAGTGGGATTCATTTTCTGAATCAATGCTATAAACTTAACGATATAAAATCTGATTCCCGGGCTGGAGAGATGGCTCAGCGGTTTAGAGGTTTAGAGCACTGGCTGCTCTTCTAGAGGACCGTGGTTCAATTCCCAGCACCCACATGGCAGCTCATAACTGTCTGTAATTTCAGTTCCAGGGGATCCAACACCCTCATACCAATTTATATAAAATAAAGTTAAATTAAATTTTTTTTAAAAAAGAATGTATTTTAAAAAAAATCTGATTCCACTCAAGTTAGGGAGGGAAAAGCCAAAACTTCGACCAAGCAAAACACAGGAATTTAGCTCCTCTTGATGCAGTCCCCAGGGTCATGTCTAAAGAGAGCGACTCTTCTCTAGAATGTGATTGCCACCAGGTCAGTGCCCTGGGTGTCGATGGAGGTTCCCACCTGTGTCGTGAGTCCTGTGGGTGTGCGGAACACTCTCCCTACCCTGCTCTGGCCTGTGAGTGTGAAGATTGCTGAGGGAAGCTGGCCCCCCAGGGAGTGTCTGAATTGCTGTGGACTCCAGGCATGGAGCCCTGCTATAGTGAGAGCATCCTGGACTGTGGACACTAAGGTCTTCCTACTGTGGGGCTGAGGCTGAGACTGGCTGGAAGGAGGCAGAGAGAAATGAGAATCAGGGATGTCCTGTGAACGTCTCTACTGTGCCACATCACAGAGTCCTTCTGTAAGGCTGGCAGACAAGAGCACCATGCCCCAGGTGAATGAGATGCCCAGGCTTTGGTCCCAAGTCATGCAGCTGGGAGGTGGTGTCAGCCCCTGAGTACAAACGCACAGATCCCAGGGCTTTGGCTCGTGTCAGCGAGATCCACGACACTGACTGACAGGCTTTCCGCTTATTGCCTGGGTCCTCACTCCCCGTCCAATGCTCTTGAGCTCCACAGCCATTTTCTAGGTAGGTTCTCCAGGAGTTGGGGCATAGCTCTCTGAGGAGAGAGCTTGGAGAGGCCACTTGTGTGACACTCATGTTCCTAGGGAGACATGAACAAATATTTGCTCAGCAGTGACAGTGAATCAACAACATAACAAAGTCACAGTGCCACCAAAGTCCAAGCAGGTGAACCAATCAGTTTCTTGGGGCTTCTTACAGGAGTGCGGCTAGAGATTGCTTACAGGAGCATGAATGACTAAGGACAGTCATAGCACTGAAAGCCTGCCCCAGCACAGAGGATAACTCATGAAAACTGCAACATTGGAGTTCTGATCACAACTTACAGGCAACTTTACACATAGGACAGTCTCCTCTCTTCAGAAGCCCCTACTGCTTAGATAATTTTGGGAAAGGAGGTGCTATATGAATCTGATAAGTTTCAAGGACTTCCTGAGACTTGTGAGTTGTTTCCTTCCTGAGTCTTTTTTTTTTCTTCTTCTTTTTTTCTTGTTTTTCAAAACAGGGTTTCTCTATGTAGAGGTGGCTGTCCTAGAACACACTCTCCAGACCAGGGTGGCCTCGAATTCAGAACTCAGAGATTCTCCTGCCTCTGCTTCCCAAGTGCTGGAATTAAAGGCATATGCCACCACTGCCAGGCTCCTTCTTGAGTCTTAAGGAGTCTTCCTATAGGATGGACTGTTTTCACTCAGAGAAAATTTCTATCCCTTCTACAACACTCTACCCCTTCCTCTAGTTCTTACATTCTTTCTGCTCCATTTTCCATAATGTTCTCTGAACCTCTGAGGGAGTCATATAGGTGTTCACCTAAGGCTGAGCATTGGGCCACTATGCTGCAGAAAGAGACCCTGTTATTTTGTCCCTTTCTTGTTTTCCAGAGCTGAGAACCAAACCCAGGGCCTTGCACTTGCTAGGCAAGCGCTCTACACTGAGCTAAATCCCCAACCCCTGAGTAACAGCCCCTTGTTTTCAGGAACTTCACCAGTGGTTACAAGTCTCTGGGGTGGGGGTTGGGGATTTAGCTCAGTGGTAGAGTGCTTGCTTAGCAAGCACAAGGCCCTGGGTTCGGTCCTCAGCTCTGGAAAATTAAAAAAAAAAAGTCTCTGGGGTGTACATCATATAAAAACAAAAAAGTTGCCAAGAGGACAATGAGCTGGCTCAGGGGGTAAATGTCCTTACTACTAGGCCTGATGACCTGAGTTTCATCCCTAGGACCTACATAGTGGGAGGAGAACTAACTCTTGAAAGTGTTTCTCTGATGCAAGTACACACACACACACACACACACACACACACACACACACACACACACTACATGTAATTTCAAAGGTTAGAAAAAGAAATTTTCCTCTGATTGAGGCTGGTAGCAACAATGATCTACAGGGCATTATTATTATTATTAAGACACAAACATTTAGAAGGTAGTTTGGCGGGCACATCACATCCATTTAACAAAACAATAGCAGTTCTTTTCCCACCGGAGCCTATGGCCTCCCCAGACCCAGGTTTTGTCCTCCCCAGACCCAGGTTTTGTCCTGACTAACACTGCCAGACGTGAATCTCTTCCTGTGAAGCAGGCCTTAGATCCAGTCAGGAATGACGTTGGTTGCAACCAAAACACTCAGTGCCACCATTGCCCTGCAGCCACACCTGCCGTGGGACATCCGTACACCGTGTGAAGATGCATTGCTCTGGCTGACGCAATAAAGACCTAAACAGCCAAGAGCTACGCAGGAGGTGTAGGCTGGACTTCCAGGTAGAGAGAGAAGTCTGGGAAGAAGAAAGTGTGATGTCTAGCCAGGCGTGGAGGAGGAAGCAGCATCAGCAACATGGAGAGATGGAGTAACGAGCCACACGACAGAACGGAGATTAAAATAAATGGGCTAATGTAAGTTAAGAGCTAGTGGGACCAGCCCAAGGTAAGGCTGCTGTGGAGATATTTTGTTTGTGCTCTAACACATAAAGCTTGCCTGGAGATCAGAGTGCAGAGCTAGGCACTAGTTAATCACAGAGGCCAGGCAGTGGAGGCACACACCTTTGATCCCACCACTTGGGAGGTGGAGACAGGAAGTGATACAGCTGGTCGGAGAGAGGAATACAAGGTGGGAGGAGGCAGGAGCTCACCTTTTTGCGATCTGAGAAGTCGTGGGGGTAAGGGGTGACTGTGTCTGGCTCCTCTGCTTCTCTGATCTTTCAGCATTTACCCCGATATCTGACTCCGGGTTTTTATTATTAAGACAAATTAGAATTTATGCCACAGGCTGAACTTCCATAATTAACAATAAGTCTCCGTGTCCTTATTTGGGAGCTGGTGGCCTACAACGAAGCTTACTACATACACAGTCCTTGGCATTTTGATCATGTAGCATGCAAGGGCCACAGCCAGATAGGACTGTGGACAACAGGTCTGCCTAGCAGCCCGCAAGCACCTTCCAACAATAAGAAAGCAAGCCAGCAGGAAGGGAGTTTCCAGTTCATTCTCAGGCTGATTTCTTTAGGTATTGTAACCAATGCGTGTATTGTTTTTCGCACGGCTCCTTACATCTAGATCTGCCATGCAGCCAGTGGCAATGGCCTTATCATTTCAGGGCTCCGGGGCCTCCCTGGGCAACTGTACATAGGGCTGTAGACCACCTCTGGAACTGGGGTTTTCATTTCATAACCTTACGATTTTGGTAGTGGTAATTGTATCTTTCCTCATGAGGGATGTATTTTTTTTTTAATTTTGCTGTTGTTTTTACTCTTTTTAAAATATGTATGTATGTATATATATATATATATATATATATATAATCTGCCAGGCAGTGGTGGTGCACGCCTTTAATCCCAGCACTTGGGAGGCAGAGGCAGATGGATCTCCAAGTTCAAGGCCAACCTGGTTTACAGAGTAAGTTCCAGGAAAGCCAGGGCTACATAGAGAAACCCTACCTCAAACCCGCCCCCCAAAAAAGATAAAATATGTATATAAATCTTTTTTGTAGAGGGTGGGTAGGGTCTCTAAATGCCTACCATCATTGGCTTCAGGTATGTGCCAGCTGGTCTTGAGAGTGGTGAAGAGGATACTACCAGGGAAATGTTAAGGAAGTTCTGTACAATATGAAAAGCTTTTATCACTTGTGTTAATGTTCTCAGTAAAAGAGTAACATTGGGTACAGTGGCATGGATGGGACACACTACCTCCGGAATCTGTGGACATTTCCCTGCCTCCTCATCCTGGGTACGGCTGCTGCTGCCCAGCTACTCTGATGATGTCAGCAGGGCCAGCTTGCCCAGTTAGTCTGGCTCAGGCCCAAGTCTTCACTGTGACCTGTCATGGCTGCTGCTGGAGCCAGCTGCCTTTTGCAGACAGGCTCTCAGCTAACGCTGCAGCCCTTGCCTTCCTTTTAGCCATAGTTGCTGAAAGGGGCTAGCCTGGGTTAAAAATCTCTGCCTCACTACACCCCGCACCCTGTACCCAACACCCCACCAGCCAGGGTACCGTACATCACATACTCTAGGGAAAATATTTTCCACCCCCAGAACAGACTTAATATCTTTTGTGAACTGTTGATTAGGTTTTTAAAGTCTTCCAGAAGCTCCTTACCATAGCATTTGGCTTTCTACTGATTTGTTTTGAAACAGACATCTTCTCATTGTGTAGCCCTGGCTGTCCTGGAGCTTACTCTGTAGACCAGGCTGGCCTTGTACTCAGAGATGCACCTGCTTCTGCCTCCCAAGTGCTAGGATTAAAGGCATGCGCCCTTGCACCGCCACCCAGCCTGTTAATTTTTTTAAGTAGGGTTGTAGATTTAGCTCAGTGGTAGAGTGCTTGCCTAGCAAGCGCAAGGCCCTGGGTTCGGTCCTCAGCTCCAGGAAAAAAAAAAATTTTTAAATTAACTCCAACTACATAGGAATCTCGCCACATCCACCTTTGAGTAGCCCATCAGACCCCTTTCTCTGTCTTGTCATTCTCCTGCCCCATTTCACAAATCTAGTTTCCATATTGGCCTGCATTGTACAGGCTTGCCAGAGTTCTTCCTTCAAAGATCACATTCTGGAATGGGGGTTATAGGACCATTTTTAAGGTCCTGGCTGAATCAGTCAGTTAAAAACATTTTTGAAAATGAGTATGAGTGTTTTGCCTGTGTCTATATACCAATTGCATGCCCAGTGCCCACAGAGATGAGATATGGGCGTCAGATACCCTGGAACTGAGATAACTGTGAGCCGCCATGTGGGTGCTGGGAGCCAAATGCAAGAGCAGAAAAGCTCTTAACCACTGAGCCATCTCTCCAGGCCAAATCAACCAGTTTTTTGTTTGTTTGTTTGTTTTTGTTCTGTGTTTTTTTTTTTTTTTTGAGACAGGGTTTCTCTCTCTGTGTAGCCTTGGCTATCTTGGAACTTGCTCTCTAGATCAAGCTGGCTTTGAATTCAGAGATCTGGCTACTGCCTCCCAAGTGCTGGGATTAAAGCCGTGTGCCACCACAATTCGGCTTTTATCAACCAGTTTTTAAAAATCTCCTGTAAACACAGAGCCATCAGGCCCAGGGAACTGAGCACCAAGCATCTCCTCTCTCATGCCTGATTCTCTTAATAACACCTCCTTCCTTTATCATTCCCCCAGGGTCTGATACTTAGGGGAACCTCAGCAGGCCATACGCAAGGGTCCCAAACCGATCCTATGAGCCAGTCTGTCCGGGACTGATTTTTCTCAGATTATGCAGTCTTTGTCTCAATGGGGATAAATAGTTTCTCCATTCCCAAGGCACTCAGATTAAGCCCATCAGCCTCCAAGTGCTGGATAGTTTTATGTCAACTTGACACAAGCTAAAGTCATCTGAGAGGAGAGACGCTCAACTGGGAAAATGTCTCCATAAGATCAGGCTGTAGGCAGGCCATAGGGCATTTTCTTTCCTGTCTGTCTGTCTGTCTATTTATCTACCTATCTATCTATCTTTCCCTCTTCTCTTCCTCCTCTGATTTCAAGACAGGATGTCTTTGTGTAGCCCTGGCTGTCTTAGAATTCACTCTGTAGCCCAGGCTGGCCTAGAATTCACAGAGATAGGCCTGCCTCTGTCTCCTGAGAGCTGGGATTAAAGTGTGCACCACCACCATCTACTTGTAGGGGATTTTCTTTCTTTCTTTCTTTCTTTCTTTTTTTTTTTTTTTGTTTTTGTTTTTTGAGACAGGGTTTCTCTGTGTAGCCCTGGCTATCCTGGAACTCACTCTGAAGACCAGGCTGGCCTCGAACTCACAGAGATCCACCTGCCTCTACCTCTCAATTGCTGGGATTAAAGGGAATTTTCTTAATAGTGATTGATGGGGGGGGGCAGCCCATTGTCTGTGGTGTCATCCCTGGGCTGGTGGTCCTGGGTTCTATAAGAAAGCAGGTTGAGCAAGCCCTCCACGGCCGCTGCATCAGCTCCTGCCTCCAGGTTCCTGCCCTGACTTCCTTCGATGGCGAACAGCGATACGGAAGTGTAAGCCCAATAAACCCTTTCCTCCCCAACTTGCTTTGGTCCTGGTGTTTCATCTCAGCAATAAAATCCCTAGCAAGGATACTCCATACCCTACAGCCTCATGAGTCAGGCTGCCACAGATTCTGTCATTGCTTGTTTCCCACTCTTCCAAGCAAGCAATCGAGAGACAGAACACTCTGTGCTCCGTTGTCTCCTGCATCAAGCCATTCGGAATGTTCTCTTGCCTCAGTCTGAGGCTGAGCTAGGATTTCGCTTTCTGTGTGTTGCAGGTCGAACAGGATCCCTAACACCTTTACCCTTCTCTCTTTCTTCCTCATCATCCGACTCTTCCCACAAGCTCCAGCTCTTTGGATCCAAGTAAGGGCTCTTTAGCATCTAAGTAGCGTTCACTTTAGTCCCCTGGCTGTAAGCAGTAAGCCAGCACCTTGATGTCACCATCGGCACTTTTTACTTTATTTTCCACACAGGACGCTGATGTAGAGGTTAACGACTGCATGTCTTCCTTCTGTGGTGACTCCTCCCTTCTGGGGAGACATCTGAGCCTCACTTGAATGTCTTGGGCCAACAGCAGGGCCCACATAATTACCGTCACAGCCTGCTTACCGTCCCCTCTTGTATGTGTTACTTTTAGGGACTGTAATACATTCTTTACTCCATCCGCTGTTTGGGGGACGTCCCTGTATTCATGAGATGGACCCTACTCATCAAGGAGGCCACTCCATACCAAGTAGAGGATGATGGCCATCCTTGGAGTCCCTCCACAGACATTTCATTCTTAGCTCAGCATTGGTTGCGTGCCCTACCATCCACCACAGGGTGCATGTGACCACCACTCCAGCAGAGCACACAGGGAGAGGAGGCCATATTGGGGTCTCCCCTGGGGGAGCTTCAGTTGTTTGTCTCAGTGCCTGTTGCAGGGGCCACGCAATCACCCCTCTCAAACTCATCTTTGGACCTGCCTACACCGTCCAGGCATCATTTGCATGGTGGGACACTACTCCTGGAGAGACACCAAGTAGCATCTCCTCACCCTGGATAGGGAGCTCATGACAAGTCAAATTCACACCACCACAGCACAACTCGGTAAACCAAGGCGTTTGTTGGCATTACTGGCAGGAGCATGGATGACTCAGTGGCATCACCGAAAGCCTGCCCAAGCATGGGTGATGACTCACAAAGCTGCAACCCTCCACCGACCGCTCTGTATGACCAAAGGCACAACAGGTCAGCATCTCTCCCCTCCCCTCCCCTCCCCTCCTCTCCCCTCCCCTCCCCTCCTCTCCCCTCCCTCCCCTCCCTTCCCCCTCCCCTCCCCTTCCCTTCACAGCAGCCCTGACTATAATTTTAGGGGGGGGGGGAGCTTTGTGAATCTGTTAAGTTTCGGGGGCTTCCTGAGGCTTAGGTGACCTCACTTTAGAACTTCCTGAGTCCTAGGGAGCCTCCAGAATGTTTCAACTCAGAGAAAATGACTACACAACCTCATAACTTCCTGGAAAATCAGTTTCCTCCTCTCTGGAATGGGCACACATCAACCTCAGTACATCCTTCACACAGTCATGTGACATTCAGATGGGATAATGGATGTGAACAAATCTTGTAAAATAGCACATTAAAAACAGAGATAATTTTTTTCTTTAGGACATCAAAGGGTTCCTATGATTACCTTTGTGATCTGTCTCTGACGCAATGGGCTACAGCAGCCCAGGCAAGGAAGCCACCCTTCCCAGAAGTCAACATCATCACCAGGAGCCCAGATAAGAGCCCAGAAGTGAAGGCTGCAGGGATGGGGGTGGTGGTGGGGGGTGGTGGTGACCAGGAGCTCCCCTCACAGGGCACCTTTCTCCCCTGAGACAGCACCCCCAAGAAGGAAGCAAGTCTCTGGAACGTCAGTGTTCCCATCTTTAAGTTGAAGAAACGGGCAGTCTGTAGCCCAGTGGGGAGCCCTTGCATAGGATACACAAGGTCCTGGGTTCAGGCTGGTGGGAAGGGTCAAAGGTCAAGCTACTGTGAAGCTTAGAAAGGAGATAGACTTGGCTTATTAGAGAAGAAACCTGTCCTCCAGGCTTTCTGCAGCCGGTGGGGAGGGGTGCAGGCTCACCTTATTTCAGTGTTGGTAAAAATTAGGGTTTGGGCATATGTAATGAGTTGTGCCTGTAAATCACAGCATGTGGGAGGCAGGCATGGGAGGGTTTAAGGCCAGTCTGCATAGCAAGGCTCTGTCTCTACCAACAAACAGAAAACAGGCTAAGGCTGTGGCTCCGTTAGTAAAGCTCTTGCCTGGCATATAGGGAACCCGGGTTCGATCCCCAGCACCTCATAAACCAGGAGTGGTGGTGCACACCTGTAATCCTGGCATTTGGGAGGTAGAGGCAGGAGGATTAGGAGTTTAAAATCAGTTAGTTACACAGAGGCCAGCCCAGGCAAAAGATACAAATCAAAACCTCAAAGCCTAACCAACCAGAACAACAAATATGTCCTGCTAACACGGACTGTGATTTCCATCACAATAGCCTTGAATCATAACACAGACCTCTGCGGTAAGGACAGTTATTGTTCCTGTTTCTTGGCCCATGGCGATCTGGTGGGTCATTTACACGCTCCCACCCCAGCCCCTCCCCCAGCCTTACTCAAGAGGTCTTGTTTATGACAGCAGAATGCCCTTGGGAAAGGAACTGCTAAACTCACGATAGGATCTCAGGACGACACACCACACTAAACTGGACTCGCAGTTCCCAGAGGCGGTGAGAATTGTGGGCAACGGTCTCCAAAAGCCTGCTTTTGGACACCCCTGTTCCCTAGCTCCCCTTCAACGTTCAGCAGGGCACTGCTGGGCGTGGTAGCACAAGCCTACTACCCCAGAACTCAGACAGAGAGGAAAAGGAGGATCCAGAGTTCAAGGCCAGCCTCAGCTACATAGCAAGTTCTGGGCACTCATGAAAGTCATACATAGGTCCTGTGGTCTTCCTACCCACAACACTTAGAAACCAGGGTAAAGTTCAAGCTGTAATATAAAGGAGAAAGATAAACCATGGTTTTCTTGGGATCCATAGTGATTTTTTTAAAAAGATTTATTTATTTATTTATTTATTTATTTATTATGTATACAGTGTTCTGCCTGCAGGCCAAATGGGGCACCAGATCTTCATTACAGATGGTTGGGAGCCACCATGTGGTTGCTGGGAATTGAAGTCAGGACCTCTGGAAGAACAGCCAGTGCTCTTAACTGCTGAGCCATCTCTCCAGCTCCCCTCCATAGTGATTTTATTCCTGGGAAATGCAATGATTTGCAAAAATTGTTATTAAAATTAAAAATATTTATTTTATTTATGTGTATGGGTGCTTTGCCTTGCACCACAGGTGTGCATTGCCCATGGAGGTCAAAAGAGGGTGTCAGATATCCTGGGACTGAAGTTACAGATGTTGTGAGCTGCAGTATGGGTGCTAGGAATCAAACCCCGGTCCTCTGGAAGAGCAGTCAGTGGGTCAGCTCTCCAACACTGGAGAAAAATGTTAAAGATGGGGGGAGGCACCAGGAAGTTGTATCAGTAATGAAAAACACTTGTTGCTCTTGCAGAGGACCTGGGTTCAATTCCCAGCATCCACATGGTGGCTCACAACTGTCTGTAACTCCGGTCCCAGGAGAATCGGAAGCTCTCTTCTGACCTTTGTGGGCACCAGGAATACATGTAGTGCACACACATCCATGCAGACAAAATATACATTAAAAAAAGATTAGAGTAGGGGCTGGGAGATAGCTTATTTGATAAAGTACTTACTTTGCAACATAGGTATCCAGTTTGACCCCCAGGGCCTGTACAAAGCTGAGCATTATAACGTGCATTTTTCTCGTGGTGGTGGTGGGGATGGAGACAGGCAGCCCTGGTGTCACTGGATGTTAGTCTATACTGCTTTGGCAAGCTCCAGATTAGTTAAATGCCCCATCTCAAAAACTAAAGCAGACAGTCTTGAGGAATGGTATCCTTGGTTGACCCCTGGCCTCCACACACACATACTTGCACACACCTACATCACACACACAGAAAAAGTTGGGAGGAAGTTGTCATCTAGGTCTGTAATTATGAACAAGTTTCTCATGCATGTGATTGCCTAAAAAGGAGGAAATTTAGAGATGTGGGTTTTTTGTTTAAATTTCATTTTTTGTCAGACTGTTCTGCGGACTACAGGACAGTTTAAAACTTGGATTTTTTTTGGTGATCCAAAGTGGCTGCACTAGCTTCATATATTTCAAAAGTGTCCCCTAGGGGGCAGTGTCATTCCTGCTAAGTGCGAGTGTCCAGTAACCTGCCGTTCAACTTTGGTTTTGATGCTGGGGATGGAACCTGGGACCTCTGGTGAGCTAGGCAAGCACCCTCCTACTGAGCCACATTTCCAGCCCAAACATCTTCCTTTGAGATTGTTTTACATTAGGATACAGATCTCTGCCTTTCATGGCGTGTGAGGTTGATCATAAGGACATCACGCACTCAGCTGTTCTCTAACGTAATTTGGGGCTGCTGCAAACAAGGTATAGATGAAGAAAACCGACTCCATCATTTTGCTCTTGTGATATCGGTTGGGTAGAAGGAATTCTTGGAAGATTCCAGGCTGGGTCAGGGTTTAGGCCATTAGAATATCGACATCTATTATATGTCCTTAAACTGCCTGGCAAAACAGACACTTCTAAATTCGCTTTAGCAGTTGGTGCTCTGGAAGCCATAATGGAGGCTAGTTAGGGAAGGTCTTCAGGACCCTCCTGGGGTCCATGCCTCTGCAGGCCACACTCAGGGTCTCTCAAATGAAGTACTGGGGATTCAGTCACACCCAGCACAGCTACTCAGGCCACCAAGTAGGAGAGGAGACAGCCAGGAAAGCCTGTTGCCAGCAGAGCTAAGCTGGATAGTTACATTTTTTGCTTCTTTGTTTAGTAGTGCTGCGGACTGAACCCAGGGCCTTTCGTGTGATAAGTCCATAGAGCCCATAGAGCTATAGTTTTTTTTTTTTTTTTTTTTTTGTTTGTTTGTTTTTTGTTGTTGTTTGAGACAGGGTTTCTCTGTGTAGCTTTGGTGCCTGTCCTGGAACTTACTTTGTGGACCTGGCTGACCTCAAACTCACAGAGATTCACCTGCTTCTGCCTCCCGAGTGCTGGGACTAAAGATGTGCGCTACCACCCCCTGGCCCTCAGCTATAGTCTTAAATTTGCCTTAAAATTCACAACAAAACCATTCTGGGGGGGGTGTACAGTGGTGTACACCTTTAGTTCCAGTACTCAGGAGGCAGAGGCAGATGGATCTCTGAGAGTTCAAAGCCAGCCTGGTCTACATAGTGACTTCTAGATTAGCCTGGACTACAGAGTAAGATCCCCCTCTTTCTCTCAAAATAAAAAAAGACAGAATAGCCAGGCAGCCATGTGGCATGCCTTTACTCCCAGCACTCAGGAGGCAGAGGCAGGCGGATCTCTGTGAGTTCAAAGCCAACTTGGTCTTACAAAGTGAGTTCCAGAACAGTCAGAGCTACACAGAGAAACTCTGTCTTGAAAAACCAAACCAAGGGGACTGAGGGTGACTGGGGGAGGGGGCTGCAGCCGGGATGTAAATAGATGAATATTTTTTAATAGATGAATTTTTTAAAAAGAGAAAAAGAAAAAGAAAACAAAACAAAAGCCACCAAAATAAAGAATTAATAAATAGTCAAGTTTGCTATTCTCTACATCATAAGGCATCACACAATGCTGGCCCACTTTTCTCCATCTCTCTATGGCTCTGCCACCCCATCCCTCTCTTAAGAGTCCACTGGTCACATGTTACATGTAGTCCTCTCCGGGGCAGAATTCAGTGGCTGGCAGGAAGATCTGGAACTTTGGTGAGCCCATGGTGGGCTCAGGCAGGCAGATCAGTGGCCACTGCCTCCTCAGGCCTTCAGGCTTGCAGCTCCAGCCAGTGTGTCTAACCAGGGCTTGGGTGTTTCTAAGGTCTTTGTCTCACCTTGCCAACCTTATGGAAGAGAATCGGATGCCTCAAGACCCACACACACAGCCTCTCCAGGCTGCAGACTGCCTTGAGGTATGTGAGTGGTGTTACTGGGGCAGAGTGAGCTCATGGAGAGCAGGCCCTTTTGAATGACTTCAGGGGACTCTTCTTGTTTGTAAACTTGGGAGCATGGAGAGTATTAACCACTGCTGGTCTGTGGTCACTCATGCCTGTGATCTTAGCATTTGGAAGGCAGGAGGATTAGTTCAAGTCATCCTTGCCTAAACATGGAGTTTGGGGTTAGCCTGGGCTACAGGAGACCCTGTTTCAAAAAAAGAAAAAAAGAAAAGAAAAAGAAAAACAGAAAGCCCCAAATCAAAAATAAGAATGAGAGAGAGAGAGAGAGGAAATTACACACAAGGCCTTCGGTTTTCTTCTCTACAGAACAGCAAAATAGATCTCTCCACTCTGGAGCTTGGTAAACCATTAACTTTGAGGTTGAAAGGCCTTCAGCGGGGGCTGAGTTCCCAACTTAACCGACAGCTTATGAAATGATTTTTGAGTCACTTTTGAACCAGGTTTGGCGTTAGAAGTGAATGGGAGGGGCAAGGCAAGGTCTACTAAGCAGCTCCGGCTATCCTCGACCCTTAACCGGTGGCTCCTCCCGCCTCAGCCTCTCGGCCAACCGATTACCGGGGCCTTTTGATCATTGGCTGCTTTCCTAACCACCCGCTTGCTCTCACTCCGCCCCCCAAACTGGAGGTTCCCAGCTGCGGAAAAGCCGCCAGGGTTTTCTCAGGGAAAAGTTATGGTTGGCCGCTCGGAATCCACGTGCTAGCCGGGCTGGCTGGGCGGCTCCAGCGCCGAGCACGACCAGTTGGAGCCTGGGGGCGGAGACGGCGCTGACGTTCAAGCCGCGGCCCCTTCTCCTTAAAGGTGCAGGCTCAGACCGCGTGTTCCCGTTTGTTAGGACGAGCTCCACGCCGCTGTGCAAGTCTTAAAGGCGCGGCCGGCGTTGGGGTGTCGGGTGCTGAGCTGGTGCGGCCGCTGCATGCAAGCCCTCCCAGAACCCTGGAAGGCAGAGGCTCAAGTTCTAACTTGGAGTGTTTATATATTCTCTAAAATGGGGTCAGCAATAACCTACTAGAAAAGTTCTGGTAAAGGCCATCCTGGCCTACAATGGGAGCTAATTTAGGCCAGCCAAGGTTACATCGATCGTCTCCAAAAAAAAGTTTTGAGCTTTAAAGGCCATAACAGTTTGAGGCCAGTCTCGAAACACTAGTTTTCTTCCCTGTTCCACGCTCTCCCTGGGAGTCCCCGGAGCCCAGAGTCCCAAAAGCGGTCCTGTAAAGATTGCTCAGGCCCCACGCTCAGCTGACACGGCCGCCCTGCCCCTTATAAAGCGTTCTGGGGTTGCAACCTCGTTTCATCATCCATAAATGAAAAGGATGGTAATTCCTGCCAACACACTCGCCATAAATTGCCAACTCCCGCTAGGGAGCTCAGTGGGCGAACGTCTGCCATTGCTGCTCCAGGCTCGCATGACCTTGAAGAACCGACCCTCGCGGCCGCGGCCCTATAAAGGTCGCGGAGCAGCGATACCCACGCGATCTGGAAAAGTCCCAACGATCGCAGGTCCGGACTCCCCGGGCAGCGCTCCTGCGGGGCGCGGGCGGGGTCCCCAGAGCTCCTGCGGCCAGGGGCACGCTCCGTGCAGTCGGCGACCTTGACCTGCTGGCCGCAAGGAGCGCTGGGCCGCGGGGACCCGCCCACGGGGCCGCGGCGCAAGGGCGGGACTCGGGTGGGAGGGGGCGGGCCCCGCGGCACTCCGCGCGCGCAGCCAGTCGGCCCGCGGGGCGGGGCCTAGCCCTGCTGGGGGCGGGGCCGGCCCCACCGCTCTCCTAGGCGGCCGCTGTGCGGAGCGGGTGCGCGCGGACCCTGCACCGGCCGCGGAGCCGCTATGGGCCCGCCAGGCCCCTGGCGCGGCGCGGCGCAAGCACGGGCTCAGAGCCAGGTGGGCGGGCCGGGACTGGAGTGGGTTCTCCGAGGGTCCCCGGGGACCCCTGGTCGAGGCTGGGGGAAGGGGTGGGCCTCGCCAGGCGCCCCTTTGCCTGGGCCTGGGTATGGAGTGCGGTCGAATCTCGGAGAGAGGGTTTGTTACCGGGTCTCTGCTTCCGTCTCGGTTGAGCCCGCGGCTTGTATTTAAGAGAGAGAGAGGAGGCAGAGAGTGGCCTCCATCCAGGCCTCCCGGCCTGGCCCTTCTGGCCGGGGCTGGCAGTGTGGGGGAGGGAAGATGGACCTTCCTCTCTATCGCCAGGTTTGTTTACACGTTTCTCTTGATGCCCAACTCCACCTCTCCTGCCCAGGGCGCTCCTGTGCCCGCCCAGATGTTGGGTGGAGGGACCAGGCTCAGGTGTTTCGATCTTTTGGCCTCTGAAGTCCAGAGGTGCACAGTAAGCATGTGGCTGAGGAAATGGCCTTGGCCGTCACTGCCATTGGCCAACGGCTGTTCTACCTTCTTTCCAAACTAATGACGGTAACCTTGAAGGTCACCGCATCTCTCGAGCCTTAGTTTCCCCTTCGACAAAGTGAAGACGTTTACAACAATTTCAAAGGTTATGGAGGCAAGCTCTGGATGTGCCCTGAGTTCCCTGCTGGTGAAATCCCAGCGTGCCTTACCTCATGTCTGCCTCTCCCCAGGCCGTTCCTTACCTCTTGTTTGCCTCTCCCCAGGCCGTTCTTGTCAGAGGGTAAGCCCCATCTGACTGCAGTTTGTTTTTTTCAGGATTGAAACGCCAAGATGGATGATCAGGATCCTGGGGGCATTAGCCCCCTTCAGCAAATGGTGGCCTCGGGAGCTGGGGCTGTGGTCACCTCCCTCTTCAGTAAGACCTAGGGAGATGGAATGTGGGCAGCTGGGGGGGTGATGTGGGCTAGAGGCTGGAGGCAGTTTGGTTCTGATAGTGAAGAGGGTGAGTGGGGTACTGAAGGAGCCTTCAGATCCGCCTCCTTCCCCAGTGACACCCCTGGATGTGGTGAAGGTCCGCCTCCAGTCTCAGAGGCCCTCAGTAGCCAGCGGTGAGTACCTGGACCTGGAGCCAGATTGAGGGGGGGCTGCCTGACAAACTGGATCTCCCAGAGATGGGATCCCAGTGTGGGGGGCAGTCCTGATCACCATGGATGACTTGTGTTTCAGAGTTGACACCTTCCAGATTCTGGAGTCTCTCCTACACCAAATGTGAGTGCCCCGAGCCGCTGGAGCCTGGAAGGGCCCAGGAAAGAAGCGTTCCGGTGTCCCTAGGGTACCCGGGTGCCCACGGTCATAGACTAGTATATACTTTTAGGTCACATTAGCCAGCCTTGTGTCCTGCACAGGAATATCCACACAGTGACCCGGGTGTGTCACCCAGCAAGGGTCCCTGCCATCCTAATGCCCATCCCTCCCTCCAGCACCCTCGGCTCTGCAGTCCCCAGGGAAGTGCCTCCTCTACTGCAACGGCATCCTGGAGCCGCTGTACCTGTGCCCAAATGGTACCCGCTGCGCCACCTGGTTTCAGGATCCTACCCGATTCACTGGCACCTTGGTAAGGAGCAGCCGGGTACCCGGGGGACTCGGTTTGGTTAGGCTGCAGCTATGGGGAAATCAGAGCAGGTAAGGGGTGGACTGCTCAGTGTAGGAAGGGCTTGCCTGGGATTCGTTCAGGATTTTTGGTCCTGATGCTGAGAATCAAAACAATAACCGTAACATCTTAATACATGCTAGTCGGGTACTCGGCTACTGAACAGCGCACCCTAGCCCTCCTTAAGGGTTTTTTTTGTTTTGTTTTTGTTTTTTCGAGACAGGGTTTCTCTGTGTAGCTTTTGGCGCCTGTCCTGGAACTCACTTTTGTAGACCAGGTTGGCCTTGAACTCACAGAGATTCACCTGCCTCCCGAGTGCTGGATTAGAGGCGTGCGCCACCACTGCCTGGCCCCTCCTTAAGGCTTTAAAGGGTGACTAGGAGTCCACCTAGAACCAGATGGGGAGTTGCATGTGTGGAAGCCTGAGGGCCTAACCAGCTCTTACCAGGACTCAGGACTGTGGGCAGAGGCTGAGGGCATCCGGCCAGGCTCTGCCGGAGACAGTCCATCACAGACCTTGCTCACGCCTTCTTCTTTCCCCTGGGCTGGTGCTGGCTTGGTCAGGATGCCTTTGTGAAGATTGTGAGGCATGAGGGCACTAGGACCCTGTGGAGCGGCCTCCCAGCCACCTTGTGAGTACCCCAGTCTTTGGGGTGTTTCCTTCCCTTGACTCCTATTGGCTGGGTGGGGGAGGGAGTGTTTGAAATGTTGGGGAGCCCTTAGGTGACTTTTCTGGCCCCTTTTCATGCTCCTAGGGTGATGACTGTGCCAGCCACTGCTGTCTACTTCACTGCCTATGACCAGCTCAAGGCGTTCCTATGTGCTCAATCCTTGACCTCTGACCTCTGTGCACCCATGATGGCCGGTGCCCTCGCCCGCAGTGAGCACAGCCCTGGCCCTTGATTTCTCTGTCCAGCCTGGGTCCCAGCACCAGCCTCTGCCAGCCTGGGGGTGGAGAGATACTCTAAACCCTCAGACCTGGGGGTAAGAGCTGGGTGTTGATGCCTGGCGTCTGTGGCCTGACCTTCCACTTTCTTACCAACCGCAGTGGGCACCGTGACGGTGATCAGCCCCTTGGAGCTGGTGCGGACCAAGCTGCAGGCTCAGCACGTGTCCTACCGCGAGCTAGCGACCTGTGTTCAAGCTTCGGTGGCTCAGGGGGGCTGGCGCTCACTGTGGCTGGGCTGGGGTCCCACCGCCCTTCGAGATGTGCCCTTCTCAGGTAGGCACTCGGGTCAGGGTGTAGGGCAAAAGAGCCCTTAGTGTTCGCGGGGTCTGCGGCCAAGTCCCTTGTTACTAATGGCCATGAATCCACATCTCTTCTCTGAGCCTTGGCTTCCTGGTTTGTGATGTGGACTAGAGGGGGGGGGTGTTTGCGGGGGTTCAGAGCAGGCAAGCCTGCACCCGGGGTGGTCTGGCTGGGGTGGGAGAGGAGAAGTCTGGAGCCCACTCCCTGGCTCCCCCCTTAATGAGTGTATCTGCTTCCCAAGCTCTGTACTGGTTCAACTACGAGCTGGCAAAGGGCTGGCTGAACGGGCTGAGACCGAAAGACCAGACGTCCGTGGGCGTCAGCTTCGTGGCTGGTGGCGTCTCAGGAATGGTGAGTTGATGGGTTGGGGATGAGGCCACCAAAGGTGTCCTGCAGGACCCTGAGTGGGCGTGAGCAGAGATGCCCAGGAGCCCCCACCCCCCCCAACGGTGCCATCTCGGGAGCCTGCTTACTTTCGTCAGCCACTCTTGGGGGGCCTGGGAATGGAGCCGAGCCCTGTCCCCACCCCACCAGGTGGCTGCCACTCTTACTCTGCCCTTTGATGTGGTGAAGACCCAGCGACAGATCGCACTGGGGACAGTGGAGGCTGTGAGAGGTGAGCTGGGGTAAGTCAAGGTGGAGGGCAGGCAGGGGCCCAAACTGGGTCCCACTGAGCCGGGCCTTGAATTTGCAGTGAAGCCCCCAAGAGTTGATTCCACTTGGCTCCTGCTTCGGAGAATCCAGGCCGAATCGGGCACCAGGGGCCTCTTTGCAGGTGGGTGCCTGCTGTGTGCACATGAACTATGTCTGTCCATGTCATGTATACGAAGGACCTGGACCCTAACCGAGGCCTGACCTCCCACCACAGGGTTCCTCCCAAGGATCATCAAGGCTGCGCCCTCGTGTGCCATCATGATCAGCACTTACGAGTTTGGCAAAAGCTTCTTCCAGAGGCTCAACCAGGAACAGCCTCTGGACCACTGAAAGGCAAGGAACAACCAACTCTTGCTCGGGTCGGGACAGGAGACTGAGCCAAGTGCCTTCCCTCCTACCCAGTCGTCCAGGCTACCCTCACACGTGGGTTCCTGCTGCTCCCACCACGACCTCTCGTCCACCTCCAAGTTCAAGACCAAATCTAACAGCCGCCCCTCTCTTTGTATCCCCTGAGGTTTGTTGTAGCCTGGCCCCGAGGAATCAGGATCTCGGGCCAGGCAGCCCTGTTGATTCCCCTTCTAAAGATGATGACCTTCTGTGCACTGCGTGACTGCGGTGTCTCGGGGTATGTGTGTGCATTTGGGGGTCCCCAGTTGGTCACCCACACCTGTTATTTCCAGCACTTAGGAGGCTGAGGCAGGAGGATTGCCTTAAGTACCAGGTGAACCAGTACTGCATAGCTAGATTTTGTCTTAAAAAAAAAAAAAAAACTGCCACTGTGGCATGGTGGCGCACACCTTTAATCCCAGCACTAGAGTGTTGAGGCAGGTGGATCTCTTGAGTCTGAAGCCTGCCTGTCTGTAGTGGGTCCAGGCCAGCCAGAGACTGTCTTTAAAGCTTCCCACCTTACAGGGTACCCAGACAGGTAGGGTGGGGGTAAAGGGTTGCCGATGTGGTGGTGAGGTCCTTCCATGCTGAGGTGGGGTGAGAGCAAGAGGCCATCTCCCCAGGGTATGCCAAAGTGGCATCTCTGGGGGCAGAGCTGCCTACTTGCCAGCTCTGGCACAATGGGTGGGCACAGGCCCGTGGCAGGGAAATGCCCCACCAAGGCACACCCTCAAGGGGCTCTGCCAGGGCTTGAGGAGGTGTGAGAGGGGTCGGAGCCAGAGAGCACTGCAGATCTACAGAGCCCCCCACC
This sequence comes from Peromyscus maniculatus bairdii, assembly GCF_049852395.1. Taxonomy (NCBI): domain Eukaryota; kingdom Metazoa; phylum Chordata; class Mammalia; order Rodentia; family Cricetidae; genus Peromyscus; species Peromyscus maniculatus. The sequence continues at coordinate 89,550,274 of NC_134859.1, read as the reverse complement.
TCGAATTATGACCCCATGTGCTCCCTCCCACAGGGCGCATGCTAGTTAAGAGACCCTGTCATGGGTCCCTGCCCCACTCCGAGACAGATGACGCCACCTCAGTCCTCTGGTTTTTATTTGCCTAATCTCTCCCTACATAGGTACCGAGGAAGGGTGACTTCAGAGGGTGTACAGGGACAGACCAGAGGCAGGGCAGCCGGAATGCCAGGGCTGGACCACCTGCTCCTGAGGCAGGTGTGGAAGATAGCAGAAGGAAGCAGGCAGGCTTCCCCGGGGGACTGAGGGCCTGTGGCCTGGGTGCCCCTTCCCCTGGCCCCACCACTTCCCAGTGCAACGCCTGCCTCCTTGGCCGGAAGCAGGAAGAGACTTGGCTTGTCTTTCCCTAGAGACCCTTGGCTAGGTGGGCAGCATTCTTGAAGGGTTGCCTGGGTTGGGGGACTCAAAGGTGGCAGTTGTCCGTGGCCCCTAGCAGATGGGGCTGGCATTGCCCACGCTGTTCCTCAGCTCGGGCTAAGCGCTGGGCTGCCCTCGGGGCTGTCGCTCACCAGACATTCGTTGGATTTGAAGCTCGCCAGGGACTTGCAGCTGGGGATGGAGGCCAGGGAGCCGCAGAGGCCCAGCATGGAGGGCGTGGGGTCCTTCCCTGGGGAGAGAGGGCGGGTGAGGCTGGACCAACCAGACTGTGTGTGGGGGGCAGGGGGTTTCATGGATGGGCAGTAAAAGGACAGTTCTCAGGTCACCCCCAGGAGACTCTTGGCCTCTTCTGGAGCATCTGCCATTTTTTGATTAAACCCTGACTCAGGATGCCTTGCATGGGGCTTGGGACACTGTATTGTAAACGTCAGTTTAGATCTCTGTCTCCCCCTGAGCCTCAGCCTCTTTGTCCATTTATTAAGCACACAGAGAGCATTTGCTCTGGTTCACACTCTGGGAATACAGAGAATGGACAAGACATGGTCCCTGCCCTCGTGGAGCTCACAGTCTGATTGGGGAGACACACACACACACACAGTCACAAACACAGTGTGGTGGGTTACATATCCAAAGCCTGCTGTGTCTCAAAATCCAGTTACCTGATACAGTGTAGTTATATAGCTATATATTAAAAAAAGAAAGAGAGAGAGAGACAGGAAGTCCAGGCATTGGGAGAACTAGGAAGGGAGGAACCAAGGTGGAGCCAGGGGTGAGGTCAACACAAAATGCATGCGTTGAAGTCCTGGGCATTCACTCGGAGGGAGCCACTAATTTGGTTCTGAGCTTCCTGGCAGCCAAAGAAAAGGGGGGAAATCGGTCAGGCGAGCAGTTGAGTGTGCATGTGGTGAGAGCAAAACCAGGCTGAGGAATCCCTGGAGTATGAGCCCTCTCCATACATGAACACTGGGGGCTCTTTTTTACCAATATCCCTATTTTACAGGTGGGAATGTGGGCCAGCAAAAAGAGACCAAGCTCAGGTTCTTTCTGAGTCCCCAACCAAGCTCCCTCATTGGTGCTGTAAGAGGAGGAAAAGCTGAGAGAAGGGTCCAGCCATTGCTTCAGTTCGGACCCCTGAAGTACACTGAGTGTGTGTGTGTGTGTGTGTGTGTGTGTGTGTGTGTGTGTGTGTGTGCGCGCGCTCACCAATGGGGCCCCAGGGTTCCTCGTCCCGCTTGCCCTCTCCCAGGCGCTGGGAATCTGAGCTCAGGCTGGCCTCTGCAGACAGCGGCTCCGTGCTCATGAAGCTGTGTCTGTGCAGAACAGAGAAGAGCAGGCGGTGGCCTGGAGCCCCGGGCCTGCTTCCTGGGAGTGGGGTTTGGGGGCATCAGTTGGGTTGGGGCTTACCTCCGATATAGCTTGGAGTTGCCGGCACCCTCAGGCCTATTGAGTGTGCTCAGGGAGGGCCATTGGTTGACCAGGGGTGTGGTGAACTCCTTGGAACCCTGGGCCAGGGGGGCATGGTCACCGGGGATCAGACCTGTCCTGGGAGGGGGAGGGGGATCAGGCCTGGCTGGAAAAGGGAAGCCAGACTCAGCAAAGGTAGGGGCCAGGGCTTAGAAAGGAAACCTGAGTGGTAAAAATGGGGATATATGCGGCTCAGGGGTGATGGCACACACGTGGAATTCCAGCACCAAGAGGTGGATGCAGAAGGAACACAAGTCTCAGACCTGCTACATAATGAGGCCATATTTCTAAAAGGGGCCAGGGAGGCAGTGTTAGATCCCGGAGCGGTACAGGCATAGGCTAGGGGCAGAGGTGGCCAGGACTGGTGTGCCCCTGTTGGGAGTTGGAGTGATGGAGTGTTTAGGAGTCAGAATGACGTATGAGCAAAGTGGAGAGGGTGGGTACTCTTGAAGGGGTGGGATTTGTGCTAGCTAGCTGGGAGAGGTTTAGGAAGAAATGTTCTAGGTTGTGGGGTCAGTGGGTGATGCAGATCAGAGGTCTGAACAGTGAGAGTTGGCACAATAAAGGCTGCTGAGGTCCTGTGAGCAATGTGGTCCCTGCAGCAGTGGCTAGTGTCTAGCTGAGGTGATGGAGGCTGTGGAATCGTAATGTTAGGCAACCGCAGGATCTTGGGAGAGAAGGGATGGGATGGGTGGGCTGATGCACATTGGTAGTTGATGTTAGGAAAGTGATGCCATCCAATGGAGTCATTTTAGGGTTCACAGGGGTTGGGACAGGGCAGGAGGCGGGCTCACAGCTGCTCCTGCAGCTCCAGGATCACGCCTTCCAGCTCCCGCTTCTCACGCTGATTCTGCGCTGCAGCCTCCTCCAGCTGCAGCTGCAGCCGCCGGTTCTCCGCCTCCAGGTCCTTCAGCTGCGACTCGCGCAGACGCACCAGCTCCTCCAGGTATCCCTGTAGGGCGCCAGCTCAGCCTGGACTTCCAAGGGGGTCCCAGCCTGGACCCTGGCCACACCACACCCAGCTCCCCGAGCCTCGCCCCGCTCACCTTCTGCGCATAGACAATGCGAAACTTCTGTTCCATCTTGTGCCACTTGCTGTACCAACTGTCCTCGTCGGTGACGAGCGGCAGGTAGGGGTGCTCGGGCGAGTTGTCCTCGCTGGTGCTGCTCTCCGCACTGTGCCGCTCCTCCTCATCCGTCAGGTAGTCGTAGCTTAGGAGCGGGAGCAGTGGGTGGGGCCGGCTCCGCCCCGCCTCGCCCCACTAGCACCCCAACTCCGACCCTTGGGCAGTGACACCAGGATGACACTCAGCGCCCTTCCGGTGCCCATCTCCTCACCCACCGCGATAACGGGGCTGCTCACCTCTGGGTGAATTTTAGGTAGGGCGTGTAATCGATGACCACCGGCGTCTTCCCGTCCAGAACTTCGCCCTTTAGACAGAAGCTGGGGCGGAAGAGCCACAGGGGTGGGGGGAGGGAATGAGGGGCGTTGGACAGTTGTGGGGGAGGAAGTCCCCTTCACCACCGCCATGCAGACCCCACCTGAAGTCGATGGCGCTCAGCCCAATCAGCATCCCCGTGAGGACAGTGGCTTCCTCCCGCAGCATGATGGCTCCGGAGTCATAGAACCGTCTGTAGGGAGAGGAGAACACAGAACGGAGACTCCCGAGGGGCCCCGCACCCAGGACTTCTCTGCTTGGCTTACTTACTATAAACTTTCCTGGAGGAAGGAGATGCCTTCTTTCTGCTCACCAGACTGTCTTCTTGGACGCTCATTGGAACTAGTGCCTACCCCACCCCCACCCCCATCACAATGCACACGTCCTGACAAAAGACTCTCTTTTTTTGGTTTTGTTTTGTTTTGTTTTCGAGACAGGGTTTCTCTGTGTAGCTTTGGAGCCTGTCCTGGATCTCACTCTGTAGACCAGGCTGGACTCGAACTCACAAAGATTCACCTGGCTCTGCCTTCTGAGTGCTGGGATTAAAGGCATGCGCCACCACTGCCCGGCCAAGAGACAATCTTCTGTTCTCTAAGCTAAGCAGCCTCCATCAAGCACTGGGTCACCCCAATCCTTTAAATCAGGGAGCAAGTCATAGTCGTTAGTGCTTGTCATACATACAGTAGATCCTCAAAGACAACTCTGAAATGTGAAGACTAGGGATAGAATGCAGTAAAAAAAAAAAATCAGGTTTGAGGGGGGACCCTCCTAACCTCAATAGCTTCCTACCCCCACAATGGCATGTTCTGCCTTGTGATCTCTGACCCTCAGGACCCACCTTCTTGGCACCCCCCTAGGGCCAGGCACCGAAGCTCCTCCACACATTGGAACTCTGTTCTTGGAAGACCAGAGTGACTGACTGCCTTTGTTTGCGGAGCTGTCGGGGCTGTGTGTTGTAGGTCATGGCGCAAGGCCAAGTAAAATGGTACATGACTGAGGCCTCCGCAGTCCTGTTACCATGTGCATACTGGGACTTGTAGTCCAGATACTGAAGGCTGCTGTGGGGACGTAAGGCTTAGGCAATGAAGGTGCAAACTGCTGTCCTGGAGGTCTGTCTGACCTGGTAGTTCGGTTGTCCCGAAGAGCTGTGGTGATGTATTCTGACATACGCTTCTCCATGAGAGCCACCCGGATCCATGCCCGGCCCTAGAAAACACGATCACCTTCAGTTGTCCCAGAGGGACCTATACGTGCAACATCAGGTGTGGTCACCCTTCCCAGTGCTGTGGGCAAGGGGTAAGCAAAGACAGGGTCCCTCTGTCCAAAGCGGGGGTCAGTGTGTTGACACCGGCTGTGGCCCCTCACCTTGGCTCGAGCTGTGCTGATATTCTCCATGTTCTCAATGCTGCTCACGCAGTTGTTGGGCACTTTGCTGCAGGCCAGTCGGATATAGTCCCAGAAGCCCCGTTGCCCATCTGAGCTGAACCAGCTCACTGGACCTGCTGGGGCACAAGCTGAGCCAGGGCAGGGAGGGAACTCAGCAAGACCAGGGAGTTTGGAAAGGGTCCATGTCATAAAGCACTCACATGTATAAGCATGAGCCACCACACACACACACACACACACACACACACTGCCTCCCCCAGCATAAGCAGCGGGCTTGCCAACAGAACTGCATGCCCAATGATGGAGCTGTGGGCAGATGACCCTTTCCCAGTCTCCTGGTACTGTGTGTTTGTTTCTATGTACAGCCCAGAAGGGAGCCCTGGGCCAGGGATGGCGTTTAGAAATCCACAGAGGAAGGATATCGGAGCAGGGTGGTGGCTGGAGCCACAGGCTGAGGCTGGAAGGGGTGGGTGATGATGGCCTACCTTTAAAACGGTGACTGAGAATCTGCTCCAAAATGGCTGCGAAATTAACAAACTCCTCGGATGAGTCATCGATGGGCTCCGCTGTGTACTTCTCTAGCAAGGTTTTCACAGAGAACCTGGGTTGAGGGCAGGGGTGGGGGAGGGGGTCAAACAGGGTGGTAGAGGCAGGGTGTCAGAGAGGATGTAATAGGCGGGGGGGGGGGGGGGTCAGGAAGGGCATGAATGTGATGTGGGGGCTGATGAAACCAGAGTGACCACAGAAGATTCTAGACTAGGTGGATAAGAGAGTGACAGATGCAGGGAGGGGGACAGGCTGATCGGCAGAGCGGGTGCAGAAGAGACAGCCAGAGAAAGGAAGCTTCAGGGACAAGGTATGAGAGAGGATGAAACAATATGTAGAAAAACGAGACTGCAAGAGCTGGGGGTCAGCCCCAGACTCTGTCCCTGCCACCCTTCAGAGTGGCATTTTCCACGTGTGTGAACTGAGGGTCAACCAGGAGTCAGAAGCCAGTTTGTACCCATGCTCCCCAACAGTCTTTCAGCATTGTTGGAATGGGCTTCCGTCTCTCCGGGGCCGGGGGTCGCCTGTACCAGGGCATATGAGCTGCCACGGTGCACATGGAATGTAGGCATGCATGCGTGGCCAGGTGGAGGGATACTCAGCTCCGGGACATCCCTCCTCCCTCTTCCCTCCTCCCTCTTCTCAGTAGCCCACCCACACACCAGCTGCCCAGAGCCAGGCAGTGCAGAGCTTGGGGCGTGGGGGGAGAATGCAGGGTGTGGGTCTGACATACATCAGGTGGGAGGGAGCTCTGGCAGAAGGTCCCTGAGAGGGATCTGGGGGTCCAGACACTGGCTTCTCAGGGAGGAAGATAGGCAAAGAAGGCAAGTGAGGCTGAGGGCCTGGAGCCAGGCAGCCTCCATCACTCTCTCCAGCCTTGCTGAAGCCTGCGGCATCCTCTGCCCTCCTTCCTAGGTAGTCTCCACTTTGCAGTGAGTGGAACAAGGAGAGGACACACAGCTCCTAACATCTCATTACTGCTGTTTCTAAGACAGAGCAGGAGTAGGGTGTCCAGGGAAATGGGAGATACTTGGATATGTCCTTTTATTCTACCCATGTTTGCCAAGCTGTACAATGTGCCCAGAACTGTATTTCATATGCATCAACCCACCTGTCCTTATCACAGCCCTGAGAGGTGGGTCCTCTTATGACCACCTTCTCCGTATTATAGATAAAGGAGGCTAAAGGCTCCAGAAATGGACTGAGCAGTCGTGTAACTCGGGAGAAGCCATGCATGTCTTCATCCTTGGCTCTTTCTGCTCCGACTTACAGCTTCCTAGTGGCTGTTATAATTATTGAGGCTTGGCCAGTAAGCTGGTTCAGGGGATAAAGGCACATGCCACTAAGCACAGTGACCGGAGTTCAATCCCAGGAACTCCATGGTGGAAGGAGACACCTTACGCCCATCAGTTGCCCTGACTTCCACACTTAAACCATGGCACATGCACACACAAAATAAGTAAACAAACAAATAAATGTCATCTTTTAAAAAAGTACTAGCCAGGCATGGTGGCACATGCCTTTGGTCCCAAAACTCAGGGGGCAGAGGCAGGAGGATCACTGTGAGTTCCAGGTTAGCCTGGTTTACACAGTGAATTCCAGGACAGCCAGAACTACATAGATCCTGTCTTAAAAAAGAAAAAGAAGGCCGGGCGGTGGTGGCGCACGCCTTTAATCCCAGCACTCAGGAGGCAGAGGCAGGCGGATCTCTGTGAGTTCGAGGCCAGCCTGGACTACCAAGTGAGTTCCAGGAAAGGTGCAAAAGCTACACAGAGAAACCCTGTCTCGAAAAAACCAAAAAAAAAAAAAAAAAAAAAAAAAAAAAAAAAAAAAAAAGAAGAAGAAGAAGAAGAAAAGAAAAGAAAGAAAAAAATCAAATAAACAAGTACCGAGGCTCTAAGAAGCCTCTGCCCTCTGCTGTCTGCCTCAATGGAACACAGGCTCCTAAGACTCCCAAGCCAACAGCCAACCACCGGAGCCTCTCCCCTCCACCTCCCTTTGGGCTTTACCCAGGACAGGTCAGAGTTGGGATGTGCTAGAGGGAAGCAGCTGCCGGATTCAAAGCCTTTTTCCTCGGGTGCAAATGGAAATACCAGCACTTGCCTCGTTCAACTTTGGTTCAGGTCCCAGACAAGGATAGAAGAAGGTGAGAGTGTATGGATTGCTGGGCGCAGGCCAGGTGAGGAGTCAAGCCTGGCCCTGCCAGGAGGGAGCCTGCGACTGCGATCAGGCCATTATCTGGGCTTTCTGATGTACAACCATCTATTTGTGGTCATCTGGGTCAGACTTCAGTAGAGGCCTGGGGCTTGGTCAGCATGGCAGCCATCTGCCATCTGTCCTTGGGGGAGCTGAAAGCTGGTCAGAGCCTCTAGGAACCCCACGGTGTGGGCCTGGTTAGGAAAAGCGATAGCTGCTGTGGGTTACCATGGAGACAGGGAGGCCAGGGCCCAGGGGAGCCTGCAGCCTGCTAAAGGGAGCTGCTGGGAGCTGGAGGAGAACCACGTGACAGCGATGAGGCAGCAGGGGTCCCTGGGGTTTTGGAGAATTTTGTCATGTCTCTGACCCCCCTAAACTATCCCTTGTCCCTCACTCTGAGCTACCTCCAAGACACCTGAACCTCTGTTTCTACAGCTTAGGCCAAGTGATTCTCCCTCCTTTGCCCACACACACAAAGCCCTAGCTATCCTGGCAAGCAAGAAAAAGATACCAAGAGCAGAGAGGAACAAGAAGAGTGTCATTGAGATCCCTGTTTCAGTGCGCCAGGAACTGGCTAGCATCTAATACGGCACACCACGACCCAATCTTTGGTATGGCTTTTACAGCTAAGATGTACAATTTAAGAACTAAAACACCAAAGGCTCAGAGTAGTTAGGAAACTTCCACAAGGTTGCCCACCTAAGGACTGAAGCAAAAGCTTGATGCTAGGACTGTGTGGATCCAAGGGCCAATATCACTTGACACCAAACCGACAAGATTTGGGGGATGGGGGCAGAGACAGTGACTGTGCTCTGGGCTGGGTCACCGATACACACCCCAGCCACCTTCACACAGGGCTGATGTCGGAGCACTTTCGAGACCCTGGGAAAGGGAGCCTCTGAGACAGAGACAACATGGCTGGGTATGTATCCTGGTATCCAAAGGAGCTCTGGGTGCTGGAGACTGGGCATCAGGTGGACATGTGTCCTGGGAGGAGGAACAGGGCTGAGGTTTACGTGCAGGCAGGTGGGACTGGTAAGGAAGGACAATCAGGCCTGCATCCAGGAGCAATAGAGTCCAAACATTTGGTGGACATGGCAGGCGTGGAGGCTGCAGGTGGAGAAGGCAGCTGGCCTGGAGATCCCAGAGGGAGAGGCAAGGGCAGGTGGGGGCTTGGGAGAGCCTGCTCAGCTGGCAGCTTTCTGGCCTCAGAGCAGGGCAGGGAGGGTGAGTCACTGCGGGGCTGAGGTAGGAAGGATTACTTCCTGGTGTCCAAGAAAGCTGAGAATTTCCCCAGCCCTGCAACAGCCCCACCCTCGGAGATTTGGGGATTTGGGCTCCCAATCTGCACCCGGACTCAGGGGCCCAGGCTTCTGCAGCTAGGCCTTGGACGTCTACAACAGGGTAGTGCCCTCGACCTTCACTGGATGGATTCAGGGGCTTTGCTGCTGTGCCCAGTTGATTCTGCCACAGGCTGCAGCTGCCCAGAAACACCAACCATCCTTACTTCAGGAAGGGTCGAGCATCGGAAAGTCTCTTAGGAAAGGTCCACCCAAGAGGCCAAGATGACAGGGATGGCAAGAGGGGACTTGGAGGACACCCGCCCCCCAACCCCATTGAGTCCCCTCTGCCCACCCTGCCCCCACTGCCAGGAAGAGAGCCAGCCAGCCCCCCTCCCCCTCTCACACACAATGTCACTTCCTGGTTCTCACAGGAAGCTGCAGTGCCAATTAAACTCTCTTCATCCCCCCCAAACCCCAGGCCGGGCATAGGCCCGGCTTAGCCAAGAAGAATAAGGACCGGCGTTCCAGCCCGCCTCCGGGTTCCGGGCCTGGGAAGGATAGTGAGCGCGTTCCTTCTAAGCCTCGCTGTCCGGCCTTTTTTCAGCGGTTGTAGAGCATCCCCGTGGGCATGCTCAACCCTTAGATTCCCCAGCCCTCCCCAACCCTTCCCTCGAACCACCCCACCCGGACCGCCAGCGGCGCCCACCTGCACACGGTGATCAGGTTCCTGCGCTCCACGATCACGTTGCGGGAAGATGCTTTCTTGGAGGGCAGCCCCAGAGCCATGGTGGTCTGGACAAAGCTCGCTTCCATTCAGATGTGCGGCCACTGCTGCTGCCGCCCGCTGCCCCCCACCCCACCCGGAGCCCCGGCCCCCCTCGCAGGATCACGGCTGGGCCTTCTGCCCCCCGGGGCCCTTCGTCCTCTTCACTGCCATCCCTCTGCCTCGACGCCTGGTGCCCGGCCCCTTCGCTCCCTCCCGCGGCAGCGATTCCGGAGCAAAACAAGGCCGGGGAGGGAGCTCTCCGAGGTGCTGAGCCGGGGCTCGTCACCCCCCTCCCCCAGCCGCCCGCTTCCCCCCCCCCAGCCGGTGACGTCAGGGCCATAGGGCTCCGCCCCCCGGCAGCCCGGGACCAATCCGCAAAGGGCGCAGGGTTTGGGGGGGAGGGGAAGGACGGAGGCTCCTGAGAGAGCGGAGGGGGTCTCCCCCGGAGAGACAGCGATTGTGTAGAGAAGGACCCTATTCTCCACCCCCACACTCAAGGCTGGGGATCCTCGCCCGGCGTCCCAGCTTTGACGCTTTCTTTCCCTTGCTTCTAAACTGGAGTCGGTGGTGTCGATCTCCGATCTCCCACGGTAGCCTGAAGAATGGAGACCCTCACCTCCCGCACCCTTTTCCGCCCTGCCCCCACCCATCTCAGCCAGACCTGGGCCACTTTCAGAGACTGCAGGTGGCCTTAGGTGCTAACCTAGAAATTAAAGGGATCTCTGTGCTTCTTGCGGGGAGGGGGGGGGGGGCTCTGCGTTCGTTTGCAGTAGACGGCAAGCCCGCCTCCCCGCCGGTGGAGGATGGGAAAGCCAGCGAAACCATCGGAGTCCAGAACCTGGAACCACTCAGGACAGGGATCTGGGGCTACTGGCAGTTAGGCGCCCTGGATTCCGTGGGGGTTCTCAGCAGCAGCCACCCCAGCGACGACTTAAGGGTTAACCCTTTAGCTGTCTTCATTGCTGCAGCCCTGGGGGCGGGGCGGGGGGCTGAGGGGGGCGTCAAAAATGGTTAGCTTTTAGTTGGGCAGGCCTGAAGGCATAGTCTGGCTTCTCTGCTATCCTTGGCTTCCCTGCTGTTCTTCATATTCCTGATCGCCTGCCCCGCTCTTGATAAACCAGCTCCAGGATTTGAACATCGCTCTTCTTCAGTTGGGTTGCCCCTGTAATGTGGAGTGTCAGACTTCTCTATACATTATGGACATCAATGCCTTATCAGATCTGATTTGCACCATCTTCTCCCATTCTGTAGGTTGTCTTTTAATTGTCCATACTGTCACTTAATTCTCAAAAAACTTAAATTTCCATGAAGTCCAAACTGGTCCTTTTTTTTTTTTCTTTCTTCCATTTGTTGCCTGTGTCTTTGGTGTCAAATCCTAGAAATTATTGCCTTTGTATGTTTTTGTGTTTTGTTTTATTGTTTTTGGTTTTTGGTTTGTTTTGAGATAGGATCTCACTCTGTACCCTGTCTGGCCTGGAACTCCATTTGTAGACCAGACTTTTTTTATTTTTTATTTTTTGGTTTTTCGAGACAGGGCTTCTCTGTGTAGCTTTGGAGCCTGTCCTGGCTCTGCCTCCCGAGTGCTGGGATGCATGCGCCACCACCACCCAGCGATTAGACTTCATAGACTCACAGAGATCCAACTGCCTCTGCCTCCTGAGCACTCTAATTAAAGGTGTGCTCCACCATGCCCAGCTCCTTTGTACGTTTTGAAACAGAGTCTCTTGTAGCCCAGGCTGGACTGGAACTTGATATGAAGCTGAAAATAATCTTGAACCCTGGATTCTACCGTCTCTGCTGTGCCTGGCTGCCTTTTTTCTTTTCTGTTTTCAGTGTTGGGGATGGAGCGTAGGGCCCGTGGGTGCTAGGCAAGTGCTCTGCCTCTGAACCACACCCCCAGATGCCCTGGCCCTGTTTTCTTCCAAGAACTGTAAAGGCTTGCTTGTAGGTGTATCTGTGATCCATTTTAAGTGAATTTTGGACATAGCGTCAGGTACAGTCTTTTCCTCCATTGACAGACCTTGTCATGCACAAATGATTTGGCCATATATCCAAGAGTCTGTAGCTAAGCTCTCTATGCCGGCCCATCGGTCTGTGTCTGCCTTTATGTAGTCACACAACTTGATAAATGAAGATTTCTAGTAAGGTGTTTTTCCTTCCCCATGGTTTGAACTCAGGGCCTCATATGTCTAGATGAGTACTCGACCACTGAGCTACATCCCAGCTCGTATTAAGTCTGGAGATCAAGAATCGTGGCCTCTTTGTTCTTTATCCTATTCTGACATATGATAACAGTTTCCTTCCTTTTCATCATGGTTTTTCATCACCTATGTGTTCAACAATAAAACACTGTAACATTCCCAGTGTTGAAACTTTATAGACTGAAGTACGGCATGAATGAAGCTGTGACTACTTCCTCCTCCTCTTCCTCCTCTTCTTCCTCCTTTTAGTGAGACAAGCTCTCACTGCCTCTGCCTCCTGAGTGCTGGGGTTAAAGGCGTGTGACCACACCCAACCAGTGATTGCTTCTTTCAGCACTAGTTTGGGAGACTCACTTTTCTTATATGTTATTTCAGTGTGTGTCTATGGGACATGTATCCCTGCTACCAGGAGGGTAATCTTGTGTATTAGACAGGGCCTGATCAGGAGAGCAGAGAGTACATTGTGTGTCTCTGTAGAGGGGATGTAAGAACAGGAGCCTGATTCCTCAGGGGCTGGAAGATAGAGAGAGCAATGAGAAGAGAATGTGGAGACAACACAAGAATTAATGGCGGGGGTGGGGGGTGGGGGTGTGAAGGGGCAGGAGAAGGGGAGAGGGTGATCTTTGAGTGGTATGTAAAATGAATAAAATTTTTTTCTTAATTAAAAAAAGGAAGAAGTGCCGGGTGGTGGTGGCGCACGCCTTTAATCCCAGCACTCGGGAGGCAGAGCCAGGCGGATCGCTGTGAGTTCGAGGCCAGCCTGGGCTACCAAGTGAGCTCCAGGAAAGGCGCAAAACTACTCAGAGAAACCCTGTCTCGAAAAAAAAAAAAACAAAAAAAAAAAAAACAAAAAAAAAAAGGAAGAAGTAATGGCAGATGGCAGCCAGGACTGAGGAAGAGTAGAGGTGTTTTTTTTATCTAAATTGTTCTGCTTACCAATAAAGACTGGGGAGTCAGATGTTGGGGTGAAAACCTGCTGCATGAGAGAAGCCGAGAAGCCGCCAGCTGACCTTCCTTTTTAGCTGGAGACCCAGAAAGAGAGCTTCTCTCCTGCCATCCCCAACCAAAAAGACCCTTGAATCTCTAAGTCCCTCTTGTTGTGGAATATTGTTTTAACTGGGCCAAGATGTGTTACATTTGTTTCTGCTGTGGACTGTTTAACTATGTGAAGGTATGTTACAGTTGTTTTTGTTGCCTTTGTTTAATTACATAAAGATGTGTTGCGTCTGTCTCACCTTGCCTGCCCAAGGCACCTGATTGGTCTAATAAAAAGCTGAATGGCCAACAGCTAGGCAGGAGAGGGACAGGCGGGGCTGGGGGGCGGAGAGAATAAGGAGGAGGAGAAATCTAGGCAAAGGAGAGAAGGATTGAATGAGAAAGAGAGGGACACTCTTGGGTCCAGAAGCCAGGCAGCTGCCAGCTGCCATGAGAAGCAGTGAGAATAAGATCTACAGGAAGAAAGAAAGGTAAAAAGTCCTGAGGCAAAACACAGATGAAGAGAAACAGGTTAAGTTATAAGAGCAAGTGGGACAAGCATAAGATAAAGATAGAGCTTCATCAATAGTAATCTCTGTGTCATGATTTGGGAGCTGGTTGGTAGCCTAAAAGAAAAAGCTTGGTACACCTCCCTACTTCTTCCTGTGTGTCTCTCTATCAGTCTTCCCAGGTCCTATGGACTCTATGGCTAATTCTTGTCAATGAGTCGATGGCTTCGCCCCTTGATCCAAGGTTCATTTTAGCACAGTCTCAGGGCTTCACAGTGCGATCAAAGTCCGGCAACACAGAGGAGCCCTCGAGCCACACCAGCGGAGCCCTGCAGAGTTGAGAATCAGGCTCAGGAGAGGCTGCCCCAGGAGACTGCTCAGTCCTTCTCAGAGCTACCATCTCCAACGGTTCTCAGATCACAGAAGGAAGCTCAAGGCTGGACATAGTGTCCAGTGGTAAAGTCACTATAAAAACAGAACAAACAGTGGCTAACTAACTAATTCTCCTTTCCTCGGCCTTCTGGTCTCCTTTTAGCAGAAACCGAGAGAAAAAGAGTGATGGAGTCTGGGAAATCAGGTAGCAGAGTCATAATGCGGCCATGTATCAGAGAGATCTGGATAGAAGAAAGGTAAGTAACTGAAGCTAGTTTTGCCCTTTCCTCACTCAGCCTCCAAGCAGCTTTCTGTGCCTGATGGAACAAGAACAATTTCAGAGTGGTGGTGGTGGTGGTGGTGGTGGTGGTGGTGGCGGCGGCGGCGGCGGCGGCGGCGGCGGCGGCGGCGGCGGCGGCGGCGGCGGCGGCGGCGGCGGCGGCGCACACCTTTAATTCCAGCACTCAGGAGGCAGAGGCAGGCAGATCTCTGTGAGTTTGAGGCCAGCCTGGTCTACAGAGTGAGTTTCAGGACAGGCTCCAAAGCTACACAGAGAAACCCTGTCTTGAAAAACAAAACAAAAACAAAAACAAAAAAAGAACAATTTCAGGATTCTGCCTGACAAGATGCCACGGTCCTTTGTGACTTGAAGATGCTCGGGTGCCAAGGCTGACAGTGGAGACTCAAAGTCTCAACAGTGACAGTGTCCATCTCCCTGAGGGGCTAATACTCTCCAGGACCAGCCCAAATTTCTTCAGAGGATCCTGTAACCCAATGAGTACATTGCAAAGATAGATAACAACAACCCTTGTGTCGAGTGGGAGAGGAAAATTAATATTCAGAGAGAATGTGCAACAAGAAAAACTCTCAAGAAAAAGCATGCCCGGGACTGGGGAAATGACTCAGACAGTAGAGTGTTTATGGTGTGAACAAGAGGACCTGTGTTCAGATCCACGAATGTAAAGAAGGACTGGCAGCCTGCGCCTGCGCCTGTAATCTCAGTGCTGGTGATGGGAGGGGAGATGGAGACAGCATGACTCCTGGAGCTGGCCGGACAGCCTGTCTAGTGGACCCGGCAAGTTCCAGGTTCAGTGAGAGATCCTGTCTCAAACAAACAAACAAAAGATTGGGGAAGCCACTCAGGGGTCTCCACACTCACGCATGTGTACTGACACTCCTCCCGTAGAAAAAGACTAGTATTCCCAAAGCTTCTACAACCTTGTCTCTTTTATGTCTTCGGGTTTTGCTTCTTGGAGACAGGGTCTTATAGAGTCCAAGCAGGTCTCAAATTATGGTCCTCCTGTCTTAGTCTCCAAAATGCTGGGATTACAGGCAAGGGTCACTGTGCCCAGCAATCCTTATTTTTATGGCCAGAAGTGCATATTTATTCATGCTTTTTCTCTATTGTATTACTTATTTTGTAACACTCTTAGCCAGCACATTTATTTATCAAGTTGGACAACTAGATCTTTATGCTTGCAGAATTTGAATTTTCATGGCCAGTGAGATGGGTTTATAATAGCAGATGTGCATTCTCTCCTTTGGGGCAGGCCTCTAATCCAAGCAGAAACTGTTGGTTACCTCTATAACAGTTATGCCTCAGTTGAACCTCTGGGCACTTCTTGCCTATCAAGTTGTTCTTATAGCATGCAGAGTCCAGCATTGGTAAGATCACCAAAGTCTTTTCTTCCCCAGTGTCCTGAATAACACTTTCTATCACTCTTAAAGCTAGCCAGCAGTAAAGAAGCTTCCAGGTCCATTCCAGATTGGTTTTTTCTTTCTCTCTTTTTTTTTTATTTTTATTTTTTTATTTTATTGTTTTTGGGTTTTGGAGACAAAGTGTCTCTGTGCAACTCTGGCTATCTCATAATGCACTCTGTAGACCAGGCTGGCCTTGAACTCAGAGATCTGCCTTCCTCTGCCTCCTGAGTGCTAGATTAAAGGCATGTGCCACCATTGCCCAGCCCAGATTGATTTCTCTACATCAAGCAACCAAAGTGTGTGGCGTTTTTGGTAATAGGATCTAGTTACAGTACGATTGCTCACATTCTTTTTTTAATTTATTTATTTTTATGTGCTTTGGTGTTTTGACATGGGTGTCCAGTCCCCTGGAACTGGAGTTACAGACAGTTGTGAGCTGCCATGTGGGTGCTGGGAATTGAACCCGGGTCTTCTGGAAGAGCAGTCCGTGCTCTTAACCTCTGAGCCATCTTTCCAGCCCCAATTGCTCACATTCTTAACTTGCCTGATAACACACTCTTTATGACCTGTTTCTTCTTCCCATGTCACATTCCTAGGTGCTCCTAACATTGCTTTGCAAATAAACACTTGCCTTTGATTCCTTGGCTCAGACGATACTTGTAGGAAATCCAAACAATAGCAATTGATATCCAAAGTTGTCCTAGGGAGCAGACCCCCAGAACAGAATTATGACTTGTATCACACATCATCTATATGGCAGCTGAATTCCATGGCTGAGACAAATGGGATAAATGCCACTGAGAGTGGAACCCTTGTCAGTAATAAAACCTCTGGTGGACCATATGTGACATATGTGACACGGAGAGGTGACCCCCATGCAACTGCTCTAACATTTGAGTATGGGGGCAACCAGCGTTTACAAAACTGTAGACAACAGGGGCTGGAGAGATGGCTTGGTGGTTAAGAGCACTGGCTGCTCTTCCAGAGGTCCTGAGTTCAATTCTCAGCAACCACATAATGGCTCACAACTATCTATAATAGGATCTGATGCCCTCTTCTGTAATGCAGGTATACATGCAGACAGAGCACTCATACATATATATAAACAAACAAACAAATATTTTTTCTTTTCTTTTCTTTCTTTTTTTTTGTTTTTTGTTTTGGTTTTTTTTGTTTTTTGTTTTTGTTTTGTTTTGTTTTTTGAGACAGGGTTTCTCTGCGTAGCTTTGTGCCTTTCTTGGAACTCGCTTTGTAGCCCAGGCTGGCCTCGAACTCAAAGAGATCCGCCTGCCTCTGCCTCCCAGGTGCTGGGATTAAAGGCATGTGCCACCACCGCCTGGCTATTTTTAAAAACTTGTAGAAAACAGAAGCTGGGTGGTGATGGCGTATGCCTTTAATCCCAGCACTCAGGAGGCAGAGCCAGGTGGATCTCTGTGAGTTCGAGGCCAGCCTGGTCTACAAAGCGAGTTCCAGGACAGGCACAAAGCTGCACAGAGAAATCCTGTCTCGAAAAACCAAAAAACAAAAAAAAGTAAACTGGATGGTGATGGTGCACGCCTTTAATCCCAGCACTCAGGAGGCAGAGGCAGGTGGACCTCTATGAGTTTGAGACTAGCCTGGTTTACAGAGAGTTCCTGGACAGTCAGGGCTACATAGAGAAACTCTGTCAAAAAAAAAATAAATAAAATAAAATAAAATTAGGAGAGGTCACATGAAAAGCAGGCCCTCCTGTTAAAACAGTAAATCATAAATAACCCCAGCTTCATGAGGAAGGAAGGGATTGTTGTTACTCTCAGGGACACATAGTCGTGGTACCTATAAGGTCTCTGTTTAACTGGCCCATCCTGTTTCAATCTTATAAAAATCAGATAAATGAGCCGGGCGGTGGTGGCGCACGCCTTTAATCCCAGCACTCGGGAGGCAGAGGCAGGCGGATCTCTGTGAGTTCGAGGCCAGCCTGGTCTCCAAAGTGAGTTCCAGGAAAGGCGCAAAGCTACACAGAGAAACCCTGTCTCGAAAAACCAAAAAAAAAAAAAAAAAAAAAAACCAGATAAATGAAAAAATGCAAAAAACAACAACAACAACAAGATAAAATGAGCATGTACGCTCACTTGTTCATGAAAAAAAAAATCAGATAAATGGACGGGCAGTGGTGGCACATGCTTTTAATCCCAGCACTTGGGAGGCAGAGCCAGGTGGATCTCTGTGAGTTCGAGGCTAGCCTGGACTACAGAGCGAGATCCAGGACAGCACCAAAACTACACGAAGAAACCCTGTCTCAAAAAAAAAAAAAAACAACCAAACAAACAAACAAACAAAAATCAGATAAATGGCTGCAGATGAGGTGAACACAGCCACGCAGAAGCACCAGCTCAACCACTGAGCCAGATGCACTAGCAATTTTGGCTGTTAATTTGGTGACGGAAGATAAGTCCCTTTCCTTGGGGAGAGACATCAGGAGGACTTCATAGTCACTCCTAGGGCTTCCTGCTTCCTGCCACAAGAGAGTCCAAAGGGACCTGGATCACTGGCCTTCCATGGCACATCTTCATCCACTGTGTTGATGATGATGATGAGTGCAGTGAACTTGGCTTACAGGAGACATTCCTGATGCTCTCACGAGGCCTCTGCTTGATAGAGGGGAAAAGTAATGTTGCAAAGAATCATGGGTCTCTGTGCAAGTTGTAGGTATCCAAGGGCTGGCACCATCACGTACTCCCTACCATTAAGGAAGTTTAGCAGGCTCTTTCAGATCTCAGAGCTAAAAAGGGCTGTACTTGAAAACACAGGTCCTGCCTATTCGCTGGGTGACTCAGAAGGTTGCTGGTTTTTACTGGGGCCCCAAACAAGAGGGGTTTTCAGCTCTAGGCCAAGATGTAATTTCCATGCCTCAGGAGTCCTTATAGCCCAGCAGATGCTACCGAGCTTTGACTCATACTGATGCTCTGGGGAGTTTCTGGCAGGCCCAGAAGGCTCTGGAGCAAGGCCATACCTTCTGCAGTGGGAGAGTACTAAAAAAAAGTCTGGTGTAGCAAGATGTGATTGGCCATGCCTGTAAGCCCATCACTCCCGGGGTTTGGGGGAGGTAAGGCGGGGGCATCGTGAGTTGCAGGCTAGTCTGAGCTGCATAGCAAGACTATGTTTAAAAAAAGAAAGAGAAAGAGAGAAAGAAAGAAAGAGAGAGGGAGGGAGGGAGGGAGGAAAAGAGAATAAAAGAAAAGAAAAATACCTGATTTGTAACTGAAACCCAATCACTGCTCGGGTGGAGTAAGTGGCTGGAATTACCCATTATCAACTGTGTGTTTCAGAAACACCAAGTCACAAGATCAGGTGGTCACCGTCAAAACCCCAGAGATGATGGAGATGTCACATTCAAAATGAGACCTGGGGGATGGAGAGATGGCGCAGCAGTTAAGAGCACTGTCTGCTCTTCCAGAGGACCCAGGTTCAATTTCTAGCACCCATGTGGCCGGTCACAATTGTCTGTAATTCTAGTTCCAGGAGATCTGACACCCTCACACAGATACACATGCAAGCAAAACACCAATAAAATAAATAATTTTTTTAAAAGATGAGACCTGAGTAGGTGGGAAGGGCACAAGCAAATTATGTGAACAGGGAGATGGACCCCAGGCCACCGCCTCTGCTGTACCCACTCCTCTCTTTCAAGTCACGTCTCTGGCTGCTTGGGGGAACTCTTTAGCAGCAGTAGCTGGCAGACAGGGAAAGCATCAGGTCTGCTCAAAGACTTGGTGTGGACCACAAAGGACCTGCAGCCACATTACAGCCACAGTCAAGGGTTGCCCAAAAAGGCAGTGGTCAGGAGAAATCCCCTGGGGACTGGACTTAAAACAATTGTACCTGGTCATCAGCACAGAGCAGAAGGACAAAGTGAGCTAAGGACAGACAGGTCACAAACGACAAGCAGTAGCCAGTGGCTTTTCTCATGGGAACAAGACAGGAGACTGGAGATGGGACATTGTGTGGGGAGAGCAAGCAAATGAATGGATGGATGGATTAGAGGTAGCACAAGGTCTGAAGATCTGTGTGTCAGACATCAGTACCCACCAGTAAGAATTCTATGCAGGAGGTATAGGTGGAGTCTTTCTGTTTCCCCGGCAGTCACTCCCAAATAACCATAAGAGACTTAATATTAATTATAAATGCTCAGCCAATAGCTTAGGCTTGTCTCCAGCCAGCTCTTACAATGTAAATTAACCCATTTATATTCATCTGTGTGCTGCCCCGAGGCTTGTTTATCTCATCTGTGAACTTCCCATGTTGCTTCTTCCCCATCTGGCTTGAGACTCCTCAGACTCTGCCCTTCTTCCCAGCATTCTCTTTGCCCTGAAAATCCTGCCTAACTGTTGGCCAATCAACTTTTTATTAACAATGAGAGCAACACATTTTCACAATGCACAAAAGGATTATTCCACAGCATTAAGGGACATTGAGCATGGGGACAAGATAACTTGGCCGGTAACTGTCATCTGGTATCTATCAGAGTGTCCGATCTCTTCATGGGATTCTGAACAGCATCATGTTGGACTGACTCACTTCACCACAAAGGAGAAGTGACAATCAACACATGACTTCAGGGTTGCTGACTGCCATTGTTTAGTTTTTGGAGACAGCCTAGATTGGCCTCAAACTTGCTATGTAGCTGAAAATGACTATGAATGCCTGATCCTCCTGCCTCTACCTTCTGAGGGTAGCTAGCTTTCTTGTTGTTCTTTTGGGCTTGTCAGCTCTCCAATAATGACATGGAGACTTCTTATTAATTATGAAAGCTTGGCCTTAGCTTAGGCTTGTTCCCAACAAGCTCTTAAAACTTAACCTGTTCCTATCCATGTTTTGCCACGTGGCTTTTTAACCACTCTTCCATTCTGCACATTCAACTTCCTCAATGTCTCCCTGGTGTCTCTTGTATGCCTAGATTCATTCCCCTGAGTTCCTCTGTCTCCCAGAAGTCCCACCTAACCATTCCTGCCTAGCTATTGGCTGCTCAGTTTCTTATTAAACCAATCACAATAATACATCTTCACCCAGTGTACAAATATCCCTCAACACCTGAGTGCTGGGATTACAAACATATACCACCACACTCAGCTCTTTTTAAACATCATTTCTTTGCTTTGTTTTATTTTGTGTGAGGGTGTGAGTACAGACACACACTGTCACGATGTAGGGGTGGAGATCAGAGGACAGCTCCGGGGCTGTGAGTCAGCTCTTTCCTGCTACCTTGTAGGATCCAGGAATCAAACTTAGGCATCAGGCTTACTCACAAACTCCTCCTCCTGCTGAGTCACCTCACCTCACCACACACACACACACACACACACACACACACACACACACACATCCATGTCCAAGTCCACATATACATACACATATAAATAGCCATTTTAGGAAACATGAAGCAGTATTTCACTGTGGTCTGTTTTTTGCCTCTCCCTAGTTCTGGGATTAAAGATTTCTCATTGTGGTTTTGATTCATCTTTCTAACAACTAATGGTGCTAAATCTCTTCCCATGTGCATATTGGCCCTAAGCAGAAACTCGTAGAAATTCTGTTCATTTCTTTTGACCATTTCTTAGTTGGGCTGTATTTTTCTGCAATTAGTTTATTTACGCCTTTTTTTATTTTTTTATTTTCCAGAGCTGAGGACCGAACCCAGGGCCTTGTGCTTGCCAGGCAAGTGCTCTACCACTGAGCTGAGTCCCCGACCCCTTGTTTACGCTTTAAAATTCATTTATTTCAGATGTATGAATGTTTTGCCTTCACGTATATCTGTGTACAGCATGTATGCCTGGTGCCCACAGAGGCCAGAAGAGGTCATTAGAGCCTCTGGAGCTGGAGTTATGGGCCGTTGTGAGCCACCAAGAAGGTGATATTTATAAATGGAATCTCGGCCCTTTGGAAGAGCAGCCAGTGCTCTTAACTGCTGAGCTATCTCTCCAGTCCCTGAAATTAATTTTTATACTGATTTTTGATAATTGATTAAACATGCCTCTGAATTAAAATATTTTATCTAAAGGCTGTTTTGGATTTTCTGCCCATATTGAGACATTGGCAAATACTAGGCTTATTATTCCCTTCCTAAAGTTCATACTTCCTTGTCCCGCCTGTGCAAGTGGATGTAGGCTACACTAGATGGGCATTACCAGGCCATAGAGGTCCAATTCTAATCTTACTTTATTCAGTGTTAATTACTAATGTATGGCTACTTTCACAATGCTCTTTATGTTTATGAGATTAATATAGGTTTTTATTCTTTGTTCACACAGAAGATTACACTTGTGGGTTTTTCTGACATCAAATTTTATTTCTTGGGAGTGTCCATTGGATTGGGCTGGACAGAGGAAGGAATGAGAAATGAGGAAGAGAAGGGCATGATTCTATTATCTATCCATCATTCATCTATCTATCATCTGTCTACCAAGATCGACTACTTCATTGGCAATGAATCACCTCACTCAATCTGGTGGCTTGTTAGACATGCACAAAATCCTTAGAGCAGACAGGCAAGCTGGACTCTCTGGGGCAGGAGCTGACATCACAATCCATGGCAGAATTTCTTCTTCTTTAGGGGAAGCCTTTTCACTGATGGAGGGAGGAACATCCAGAGCATTGGGGCTAATTCTCTTACCTCAAGTCAGCTGGCTGGAGATGTTAACCACATATGCGAGACATCTTCCCAGCAATGCTTGGAGAGGTGTTAGACGGAGTAACCGGGTACCAGAGCCAAGAGCACAGACACAGCAAACTGAAGACAGCACTCTGGTGGGACCTGCCTGATGCTCAGTGTGAGAGCCAAAGTTACACTTTAAGTTTTCATTACTATGCCTAAGAGATCCATGAAACAAAAATGTCTCTGATCTGTAAGCCCCTTGCCCAAGGACAGATAGTTCCTGAAATGCTGGAGGCTGTTGTGTATGGGAGATAACAAGCCACAGGTTTTCACTCCCCTAAACAAGTTTGTTTGACCATTTGTACCAGATGTGCTTGATCACATGTGGGCGGGAAGTTCATAGGCAAAAAAATGCATCAGGATGTAGGCTGGAGGTACGTGCAGGATGTATGCTTGCCCCTGATTGGACATGATGCGAAATTGCAATGAATTATGGTTTCACCTTCTTGGCTTTAACCTGTAGTGGTGGTCTTATTCTCTATCAGTGGGATTAACAGCTTCTCTCAGGATTAGACTGAGGTTATATACTGTGGGAAGCAGTCCAGAGCCCTCCCTTCATGCGATTGTATTAATAGAATACTACCAATGTAATCATTAAAATGTTTTATTAGCATATACTAATTATATGTAATAATGGGTTCTAGCATGACATTTTCACACATGTTGTTTCCATCCGAGCACTGACCAGGCCCAAGCCTGCTTCGCATCTCAGGTCAGCATGCACTCAGGGTGGCGTGGCCATGGACTGCTGGCATGGACCACACGGCAACTCTTGCTGCTTGTAAAGTTCCAACATTTCCACTTGTCGGGTCACCACTCCCCAGCACCTTTTTCCTTTCATTTCTAACGATTCTCACTATGTGTTATGGGAGTTCCCGGATGCCTTTTTTTGGGGGCGGGGGGATTTTGTGTAGACTTTGAAGGATGAAAATGTATAAAATGGCAGCCTCTCTAAACAAAATTATTTGGAAAAAAGTCCCTGCCTCCATGTGTAGCTAGAGTTTTCCGGCCTTGCCCACAGTCAGGACAAATCTCTGTTACCCGCCAGTCCCACAGCCGCTCAGACCCAACCAAGTAAACACAGAGACTTATATTGCTTACAAACTGTATGGCCGTGGCAGGCTTTTTGCTAACTGTTCTTTTATCTTAAGTTAATCCATTTCCATAAATCTATACCTTGCCACGTGGCTTGTGGCTTACCAGCGACTTCACATGCTGCTGGTCATGGCGGCATCTGGCAGTGTCTCTCCACCTCAGCCTTCCGCTTCCCAGAATTCTCCTCTCTCCTTGTCCCACCTAATTCCTGCCTGGCCACTGGCCAATCAGTGTTTTATTTGACAGACAGACCATCCCACAGCATCCATGGAACCATATAGCGTGATAACTCATTCTGCCTACTCCCATGAAAGTTAACACCAGCCCGGGGAAGTGGTGGCACACGCCTTTAATCCCAGCATTCTGGAGGTAGTTCAAGGGCAGCCTCATCTACAGATCGAGTTCCAGGATAGGCTCCAAAGCTACACAGAGAAACCCTGTCACGAAAAACAAAAACAAAACAAAACAAGAGTTAACCTAAGTTGCTAGATTGGATAAGTAACACATGCTTGATAAATAAGATATATTTGATAATCAGCATTTATAAATTCCTCAGGTCTACTCAGGTTCACAGTAATATTTGTCTAGCCTTGTCTTTGCTCACTTCAGCTTCAGCTATTTGAATAAGCTGAAAGTAAGACATAGAAAAAACCGCAATATTCTATAATGGAATGTCTGATCCCCCAAGAAAGTCCTTTTCCTAAGGTCAAGCTTTTAAACAAAAGTCCCCATTCCTTTAGGACCTTGGGGAAAGTTCCTGCTTGCTAAAAATGGAATCTTGTGGCCCTTCCATTAACATACAGCTGGTGCCTATTAATTAATTTGTCAAGGTCCATGCTAGCTCCCTTCAGCCCTGATCTCAGGCCACACCCAGCTCACCTGCCCCCTTTCTCTCATTTACTCTATACATACAGAGTAGTTGTATTTTTTTTTTTTTTCAATAAACGCACGGGCAGCCCCTCCATTCACCCTCAGATCACGTCAGTTCTCCTCCCTTGCTTCACGAATCCTCTTTGGGACCTGAACCCTCCCGGAGCCTGTCCCCAGCAGATTATATAACATGTTTCAATCATAGTCTCCCACTGTTTTCCTTGTAGCACCGCCCCAGTGACCCCCCCCTTCCTCTTTCCACTGGTACTTTCAGTGTGTGTGTGTGTGTGTGTGTGTGTGTGTGTGTGTGTGTGAGAGAGAGAGAGAGAGAGAGAGAGAGAGAGAGAGAGAGAGAGAGAGAGAGAGAGAGCAGGAGCCAATGAGCTTCATGAAGGTTGCTTTCAGAGGCATGGGTAAGAATTTAAGTACAGGAGTTTGAGCACCTCATCAGTGGGTACAGCCCTGGAGAAAATGTCTCTTCCTCCTCCATCAACCTTTGACTGTATACACATTGTATATAAATCCTCAGGGAGTGTGGGGCCCCCTGAGCCTCTCCTACTTCCCTGGCTGACTGGATGCTGGCATTCTCGGTCTTGTGCAGATCTTGTGCGGGTCATCTCAGCTGCTGTGAGTTAGTGCCAGGGTCACGCCACACCTGGGAGTCAGTGTTCCTGCCCACCCATCTCTGGGTTTTACATTCTTTCTGCCTCCCCCTTGATGTTCCCTGAGCTTTGGAGAGAGTGATATAGATGCCCTACATATACCTGGGCATCCAACCATCATTTATTCTTGGCACTTGGTCTGGTTCCGAGTCTCTGAAATCATACCAACGCAATCTATGGTTGATGAAGGTGAGCCAGTTTGCTGGCTCAGGCTTGTCAGACTGTAGTAAAGTTACTGACTTTCCAATTTCCCCTCATACACAGTGGGGGGTCCCTAAGATCTCCACCCTTGAGGGATGCTATATATTATTGGGAAATTTTCTACAAGGAAGATTGTCTCTTCTCTCCAATTTTTTTTAGAAGCATAAATATTTATTTGTAACAAAGGAGTTTGCATACAGTGTTGAAAATCTACAACTTCTTGTTAGATTCACATTTACACTTCACCTTTTTAAACAAACATTTATAGTCATTATTTTATACGGATATAGATATGTGAATACAACATTGAGTTCAGTGGTCCCTCAGCATTTTCCACTTAAATGTTTTTTTTAACATAAAAACAGGTTATAATTCCAAAGTCCAGAGTTATTTGAAACTGGAAAATATTTTCTCTATAGAAAATAGTAAAAATTACATTTCCCAATAAGCCCTTTGAAGCCAAATAGTAGCTGAATTATACATATAAATATTCATTAGATTCTGGGATACAGAAGAAACCTATCTTCATCTGGTTCAGAGAGCTATGTTTTACTTAAGTTGTGTAAGTGAGATTCCTATTCATCTTCCCCTTCACTGTTTGATTCACAGCAGACATTTTTCTATAGGCTAATCCATAATCTAAAAAGATTTTAGCCTCCCCTCCTGAAAGTACAGCCAGTATTTTCTTTCATCAGCTTGATACAAATTCTTATCCTAATAGTGAAATGTTTCACTAAAGCTTGCCCAGTGATTGGGCAAAACCAAAACTTATTATAAGCCACAGTCATCCTAGGGTTGGTTCTCTCTGCTGGGTAGCCTCCCTGGATCTGTTCTCCACTTATTTTTATTTACTCAATCATTTAAATAGATCAGTATGGACTTGTGGATATTTATTGTGTATTTTTGGTTAAAACGTTTGTGTTTGTTTTTTTCTGAGGGTAGGGAGTTCTCACTACACAGCCTGTGCCTCCCAAGTGCTGAGATTAAAGGCATGCACCACTGTCTCAGTTAGGGCTTCTATTACTGTGAAGAGACACCATGGCCATGGCAACTCTAATAAAGGAAAACATTTAATGGAGGCTGGCTTACATTTTCAGAGGTTTAGTCTGTTATCATCATGGCAGGAAGCATGTTTGTGTACAGGCTGAGAAGGACCTGAGAGTTCTGCATCAGGATCGGCAGGCAGCAGCAAGAGACCCTGAGTCATTGGCCTGGCTTGAACATCTGAGACCTCAAAGCCCGCCCCCAGTGACACACTTCCTCCAACAAAGCCACACCCACTCCAGCAAGGCCACACCTCCTAATAGTGGCACTCCCTATGAGCCTATGGGGGCCATTTTCTTTCAAACCACCACAAGCATCATGCCTGGCTTTCGTATAATTTACTTATTTGGTTTTGTTTGTTTATTTGTTTGCTTGACTGTTTTTTTTTTTTTTCAAGATAGGGCTTTTTTGTGTATCCCTGGCTGTCCTGGAACTCCCCCTGTAGACCAGGCTGGCCTCAAACTG
The DNA here is from genome assembly GCF_049852395.1 of Peromyscus maniculatus bairdii. Taxonomy (NCBI): domain Eukaryota; kingdom Metazoa; phylum Chordata; class Mammalia; order Rodentia; family Cricetidae; genus Peromyscus; species Peromyscus maniculatus. Next base: position 89,523,994 of record NC_134859.1, on the reverse strand, counting down.
AGATCTGCTTGCCTCTGCCTCCTGAGTACTGGGCTTTAAATGCAACTGCCTAGCTGATAGTTTTGAGACATGCTGTGACAAAACATGACATGTCGATTGCTGTGACAAAACATGACAGAGGCAACTGACAGAGGAAAGCATTTAACTGGGCTTGCAGTGTCAGAGGGTCAGAGTCCACGATGGGGGGAAAAGGCGTGGTGGCAGGAACAGCTGAGAGCCCAGTCTTGAGACAGGACCACAAGTTAGAGAGATGCTGGGGTTGACCCCAGTCTTCTGAAGCCTCACAGCCTAACCCAGTGACACACCTCCTCAAACAAGGCCTCACCCCTAATTGTCAAAACAGTGCCACCAACTGGGGACCAGGTATTCAAACATATGAGCCTGGGGAGTGCGGGGGTGCGGGGTTCTCATCCAAACACGTCATCCATCACTTTCCTACTGTTCTGTTTCTGTATCCCCACCTTACAGAGAAAGTCACATTCAAACAGCCCACGTGCTTCTCTGTCCTTTTGTTTCAACTTCCTTCAGCCCCTCCCCTAGAAAAGCGGCTTCCTGCTGCCTGCCACAACACTGATTCTCTTTTATGCCTGGTGCTGGAATAGAAAATAACGCCAATTGTGATCATTACATTGAGACGATGGACCACATTTTTGTAATTTATCTTCAGTCTTGGTGCTCAGGTGTCCTCATCTCAGCCACTGAGAACTGCCCCTGTCTATTTTCCCATCTTCCAGAGGACAACCCTGAATGCCCTTCTTCATGCACCATAACTTTTTTGGGGGTGGAGGGAGCAGGGTTTTTCATTGACCCGGAACCTGCTAAGAAGCCTAGGTTGCCTGGCCAGCAAGCCCCAGGAATCTGCCTGTCTCTGTCTCAACGCAATAGGATTACAGACCCACACCACCATTCCCAGCTTTTTTTTTTTTTTAAAAAAAAAAAAACATAGGTTCTGGGACTTGAACCCATGTCTTCATGCTTGCAAGACAAGCATGTTACCGACTGAGCCATTGTTCTGTGTCACTGTTACTCTGCAGCACATTCTACAAACACTAAGTGAGCACTCCCGATGTGTGCTGGCCCGTGCCAACTTTAATAAAGGAAGGAGGGAATGAGGAAGAAGAGTGAAACTCCACGGTAGAGAGCAGGGAGGTACACACTGACCTATCTACAGCGACAGGAAGTGACCAGCTCCAGTTCTGGCCAGAGGGTCCTCCGGGTATGTGGACGTCAATGGGCGTTGGCAGTGATCAGCCAGAGAGGGTGGGAGCCATACACCTCAAGGTGCTAGCTGGAGCCACTTGGGTGGACCAGTTATCTGAGAAAGGACGCGATAGAAGGCCAGGTTATGAACTCACAGAGTGGAGGGAGAAGATAACTCCGGAAAAATGAACTTGGGGGAGTGTCATGGGGAGGTGATAAGAAGAAGAGGAGAAAACTAAGAAGATGGAGACGAAAACATGGTGGGGGGTGGGGGCACAGAGCAGACATTCCCAAGAGGCTCCCCTGCCTGTGTCAAGTGCTACAAAGAATGGGGAGCAGGAAAGTGTGTGCCGGACCTGGTGGTAAGTAGGTTATACGTGGTGTGAGGAGAAAATGGCCTCATCAGAAGAAGGACCACCGACCACAGAGAGCAAGCTCAGACTTCTTCTACGGGGTGCTGAGCTGTGTGTGATTGGAGAGCAGACGGTTGTTTCCACAGGATAGACTAGACCTTCTTTATGGGATATGGAAAAAGAGAGGCAGTGAGCAGCCTGAGCCCCCTAGAGGTCAGGTGGTGTAGTTACAGAGGGTTTTCAAGGTTGGGGGAGGGGAGAACATTCATTTAAGTCATTTCCCCCCGGGGTTACAATATTGAGAGAGACTCTCAGTTTGACCTCCTTGAACTTGATTTCTCATCCAGTTTATTAACTTTATGAATTAAAAAAAATCATTGATTTTTGAGACAAGGTCTCTCTGTGTAGCCCTGGCTGTCCTGGAACTCACAGACAGGCACCCGCCTCTGCCTCCCGAGTGCTGGGATTAGAGGTGTGCGCCATTACACCCATCGATAGTTGTCTTACTTCTGGGATTAACCAGATAATGAGTCCCATTCTGACTCCCTTTCCTGTCTGGGGAGACAGAATCCACTAGCTCCCCACGCTTTCATTTCCTCTGTGTGGAAATAGGTTGGAGAGCATCTCTGGGTGCTGCCCTAGTGGGTGGGGGGGCATGGCCTCCAGCAGGGAAGAGCCTTGGGAGAGTGGGCACCCATGGGTGCCCTGCAAAGGTTAGGCTGTGCTGGGCGGAGGAGGTAGAAGGTGAAGATGTCTGCCCGTGGCAGATCCCGGTAGTCTTTCCTGACAGCTGCTCTGGGTCCTCCTATCGGGGACAGCAAAGGGACAGTGGAGCCACCAGGCCGTGGAGCTGTCCTCAGTGGCTGAGCTTCGGTAGCTCTGAAAACTGTTTACTTCCCTGCTGAATCACAGGAGGGAATAATCCCTGTTCACTCTCGGGGATTATCATCCAAACGTCGCAGGACTCTGTGCCCAGGAGTTTCCCAGGGGCTCTGGGCTTTCTGTGTGTTTACCTTGGTCTCCTAACCCCCAAGACTCCAGTCCCTAGCTTGGGTTTTGTGCTTCATGGATTCCTTTTTGTGGCTCCTAGCACAGATCAGCAGGAGTGAAGTAGACGTCTGCAGACTAACTCCCCGTCTTCACACAGTGGGAGCTAGGCAAGCCCATTTCCAGAGCACAAGCTGAGGCGAGACTGGATGCCTTCCCCCCACTTCGGCCAGGCGGTCATCAGACCCAGCATTGCCTCCGAAACAGAACACCTCCAGTCTGACAGCCGGCGGCATCGCGCCCCCCGCCCCCGCCCGTCAGTGATCTCCTCCCTACCCAGGGCTCCCCAGCTTCCTGGCTTCACTGGTTGGGAACCAGCAGCCGGCGCAGTCAACCAGGGAAGGCAGAGGCCTGGGTTCTCTGTCCTGATTGGCTGCCCTAAGGGCTGTTCAAAAACAAACCCAGAGCGCGCAGGGAGGGGAGTTTGGACCCGGGGGGCCTCCTTTTCTTTCCGAGCGCTTCGAGGGACAGCTGAGTCACTGAGCCCAGTCGGTTTGGTCTCTTTTTCACGCAGAGAGACTGAGGCACACGGGAGGAATGGAGTTCCGAGGCTTCCTCTGGGAGAGTTCTCCAGGACTCGACCCACCAGCCGCGACTGAGATGGACACAGCTCAAGGCTCCGGTGTGAGACACTCCACAAAGGAGAAGCCCAGGATCCAGTCTTTGCTGCCCCCTGCCCCATCAGCCAGGCCTGAGGGGGTCTCCACCTCCCTGCGCTAGGGGTGTCGCGGAGGCAGCAAGGGTCACTGGTCTCAGGAGACCCTGGTGCCAACTGAGGTTTTCTCCTAAAGTGACTCTCCTGCTCTCCACCAAGCTCCTCTGTGCCAAGGGCCTCCTAGGATCTGTCCTTCTGCCTCACCACCTTTTGAACGTGAACCTGCAGAGACCTCTGGAAACTCAGTTAAGGGCACACAGCCAGTGGGAAACCACGCTGGCTCAAAGCCAGTCTCTCAACCACACTCCCCTAGACACACACATGGCATGGGACACACCCAAAGGCCTGGGCCCTGTGACAGACTCTGCCATCAGCTGTCAGGTGGAGGGCCCCAAACATCTGGCTCAGCAGATAGGGGGCACCCAGAGGGGCTGCAGCTGTTCCAAGGGAGGGGCTGCTCCTTGTCAGGGTGTGGCCCCTTTCGAGGAGAACTCTTTTTTCTCTCTCTCACCAGGATGGGCACAGAGAGAATTTTCTCTGCCAGGAAGGGGTCCCTGTGGGCTGGGAGCGGGAGGCCTGGACAGACAGATGTGGGTCAGCCACAGACAGGGAACCTAGGGGGTTCCAGGGAGGGGCAGGGACAAGGTAGAGGAGGCTGGTCACACAAGCCTCGCCTCTGCCCTCGGGTGTCCGGCGGCTGTCTCTCCCACAGATGGTCACTAGGAGACGGGATGTTTCAGACACATCCTTTTGCCGGTTTCCAAGGACCAACCACCAGTGATGTCAATACCAACTGCTATTTTAATTTAATTTTTCCTTTTTCTCTCATCTATATTCTTCTCTCCCTCTCTCTCTCTCTCTCTCTCTCTCTCTCTCTCTCTCTCTCTCTCTCTTCTCTCTGTCTCTCTGTGTGTGTGTGTAAGACTGACTTTCAATAGCAAGGGAGTTTAAGGTTTGTTGCTTTGAGACAGGGTCTCACTATATAGCCTTGTCTGTCCTGGATCTCGCTCTGTAGACCAGGCTGGCCTCGAACTCACAGAGATCTGCCTGCCTCTGCCCACTGAGTTCTGGGATGAAAGGTGTGTACTATCACACCTGGCTCACTTTTTATTTGTGTTTTTTTTTTTTTTTTTTTTGACAGTCTCCTGTATCATAGGCTGGCCTCCAATTCTCTTCACAGCCAGGGAAGAAGATGAACTTGTGATCCTCCTGTGTGGGCTACCACACCATGTTTATGCAGGGCAGCGGGTGGAACCCAGGGCGTGGTACCTGCTAGGCAAGCACCGAGCTACACCTCTAGCCACCCTTTAAAAAACACACAAACACACACACACACACATTTTATTTATTATTTTACTCCGTGTGTGCTCATGTCACAGCCCACATGGAACACCCCGTGGAGAGGGGCCCCTCCTTCTACCGGGTGATGAAACTCAGGCACGGTCTTGGCATCTGGGGTCTTTCTCAGAGCCATCTCTTCAGTTCCCCATAGCCACCGTTTGGTTTTCAATAAACTGCACAGCACGCGGTAAGGCGCCCCCTCTTCACCGGGAGCGTCCTGCCACACTGGAAGAGTTGCCTGGGGGTCAGGAGGCCCCCTTTGAGAGCTCTCTCTCCCCTGGACAGCAATTTCCCTAATGGAGAGCGGGCAGCCAGGATTTGGGGGGTGGGGGGTGGGGACGATGGAAGACCACACAGTGTCGGGGGAATCCAGCGCCTGCTGCCACAGCTAGTATCACGCCCACTGTGTCCTGGGAGGAGAGGTGACACCAGCCGGCCTGAGGACCTAAAAAGGGTCAACAACACAGGCACCAAGTCGCAAGGTTGCAGAGTAGAACTTAGCTGAAAGCGAAGCCGAGGAAGGAAAATACTTAAGGCCGGGCAGGGCTAGATCAGTGTTCAGTTCAGGAGGCCAGTCTGGGAGGAAGAATTGAAGCTAATGCTGAAGTTGAGGCCGCAGGGAGTCGCTGGCGGGGCAGAGGGGTGGGGAGTGTAGGGTCAGTGGACTCTGGTGCCTACAGGGGGACGGGAAGGGTGGGGACCGGTTTCCTCGCAGCGACGCCCACCAGCAGGGGTCCAGGTCGCAGCCCCCGCAGCATCCCACCCACTTCATCCTCGGCCCGCCCCCGTAAGCGTCCTGACCTGCAGGTTCCTGCAGACGTGGGCTGCCCTACAGCAGACCTTGTGCCCAGACCCCGCGAAGTGGGCTGAAGAGGTAGGGTCGAGCCTTGAGGTTTTACAAGTTCTCGGAGCGGGTGCCAGCCGCCCAGACGCTGTTCCCGCCCTGCCCTGCCCTGCCCCGCCGCCGGTGTTCCAGGCCGGGTCAGTGCAGCCTGCAGCGGTTTCTGGTCCGCTGCAACCCCGCCCCAGCCTGCCTCGGGCGCCTGTTCCCCTTGTGTGTCCTACCAACTAAGCGACTTCCTGGAGGGTTGTCCCTCCTTGTCCACAGCCCAGACTTTAGCCCTCCGCTTCCTGTGGGCCAATGCAGTTCCAGCACACGGCAGGTGAACAACTGGACCTGAGGAAGTTACTGCGCCTCTCTGCGCCCAGGGTTCTGCAAACACTGGGAATATGGGGTTCAAGAACAACAGCAACGAACTCACCGCGTTTCCACAGAAACTGCTTCTTGATTTCCCCCTTATCTGCTCAGAGCCCTTGGGACATCATCTTGCTGGTCCTTACAGCTCTAGTCTGAGGCTGGAGCTGCCTGTGGGTGTTTGATTCAAACTAAGTTCCCTAGAAGCCAAGGTAACGAGGAAAACCTGATAAAGTTCTCGCTTGTCCAAAACTGAAAACACAGTCTGTTCATTTGAAGTTCACACCTTGTCCCAGGCTCAGGTCTAGAAGGATGTAGTTCATAGATTCCGTCTGACCTCTCACCCACTGATCTGGCTGAAGGCTACTGGGTCTTTCTAGAACAACCAGGACTCGCGTTGATCCAGTTAGAGGCCACCGGCTTGGCATAAATGGGAACGTGCAGTGGAATTTCCCAGACATGGCACACAGCAGGCTTGCTGGTGATCTTCCCTGGGCTTGAACTTGTCCCTGGGTAGAGCTGGGAGAGCAGAGCCGCCTGTGAAGCAGACAGTGCTGAAGGGCTTTGTAGTCACAGCAGTTTGAATTTTGGCTCCAACTGCCAACTGTATGGCCTTAGGCAAGTTCCTGGGGTCCCTGTGGATACAAATTAGCCTCTGAACCCCATGTCCCCCCAGCTATATAGGGAATAAGAAGGCCTCTAG